>NW_024870746.1:18120000-18742500 GCF_019054845.1 Dipodomys spectabilis
GCTCAGGGAATCCAAATTCATTAATTATTAGCCAGATTAACAAAAACATAATTAGGAAAGTTTAAAATGCATACTTCATTACAAAAATAAGAGAAATTACCTTCAGTAATTTTTTTCACAATGTATTATATGTCCTTCTGTTTCCTCTCCATTAGCCTGGTTAATTGTTATTTAAGCAGACTCACATACATTTTAACAGCCTTTTTCTCCCAGAATAGTTAAAGTATGGGTAAGAATCTATGATCTGAATATTAGTGCTTTATAAAATAAAATATTGACCCATGAATTTTATTGATACTTATGCTGAATAGGTAGTATTTTTTGGGTAAGGCTCACTTACTAGATGTTTTCTGAAGGAATGGAAATATTTTCTTGTGGGTCTGTATTATGTAGTTTTGATAAAACCACTGATTAATCATCAATCTTCCCCACCTGACCTTCCCTCCCCCCCCCACATGTGCATGCACACAAAAACATGCACACAAAAAACATAAATGTTTCTAATGTTCATATCTCTTGTTGGGGGGGACTGCTGCCTCAGAATGGCTGATGTCTCTACCCTTCAATAGGTGGCTTCCCTTCAATAGTGGGTAAGAGAGATCCTTACGTATGCAACTTGCAAAACTCTTTGGCTTCCTTATGGATGAAAGGTGGTATATAAATAATGATATCCCACTGCCACAGATCATGCCACACAGAAGAGTGAAGTTGCTAACACACACACATACATGGTACATACAATAATCCTCCCCTCCCTCTCTTTCATGTTCTCCTCTTAGAAGCAAAGTGGGGGGAAGTCAACCTTGGAAGTCAAACTCTGCCACCTTCTAGCAGGCTCTAGAAGCTGGCCAGTCACCTACCAGTGAACAAATTCTATCTGTTCTAGACTGACCCTTTATTTAGCCTCCTGTTGCTCTCAGCAGTTGTATGCTTAATGATTGTTAGCCAGCTCTTTACATTGCTGACTTTCTCTCTGCCTTCCTCATCCTGTTATCATAGACTAACTGGTTGGCCCTGGGTGAGGACAAAACATGTCTTCCACTTAAAGAAGGGAGAAAGAACAACAGGCTAAAGTTGATATACAATTCAAAAGCAAACAGGATTGAAAACAGAACTTCTCCTAGAAGGCCAAATAAAAATGTGCCTGAAGGGAACTGAAATGAGTAGGCCTGCAAAATGGAGCCAGGGACACAACTTGGGCATGAATCAGGCACAAACAGGCTGAGTGCAGGCAGGGGAACGGGAGGTGAGTGGCATGCTCTCAATGACAGAAATAAGAACTTGTACATATGGGGGTGAGCAGGCAAGGAGTGCAGAAAAGCCACCCAACCCTAATAAACTAAATCTCAGCTAATGTAATGTTAATCAAGTTCCTTAGATAATGATACCACGCATGTCATTATCATCATCAAAATCCAATCTATGCTTTAAAAAGTTACTGATGATTAACACAACATCAAGTTGATGCAATTACTTAAAATCCACACACAACACAGACATGCACACACGCGTGCACACACACACACACACACACACACACACACACACAGAACCAGGAGGTCCCAATGTTCTGTAGAATAAGGGAGGCTGCAGCTGTAGGCCGACAGCTTTCATATCCTCATTTGAATAATGTGTCCTGAATCTGTCACTTTATTCATTCTCCTTATGCTCAGTGTACTCTACATCAACAACAAATTAAGTTGTAAATAAGAGACAATCATCACTTTTGTTTTTAAGCAGCTACTGCATAGAGAATTTCAATGTACGCTCCTTTTCAACTGGGGGGGGGGGAGGGAAGAGGTGCTAGAGTTTGCTTTCATAGGCGCAAATATGGAGAAACCAAGAGAAACAAAAACAGAAACATTTTTAGTGATGCAACAGAGAAGGGGAAAAAAAATTCTTGAAAGCACATCCATCCATTACCAGTAGAATTTCTTCCAGGAAGCAACTGAAACATAGAAACATATAAAGACAGGATCTAAGTTTCCTGGGCTATGCCAGAAACCTATGTGACTTTGAAACCAGTCCTTCAGCCTTAAGAAACCAAATGACATGTTTGTTCAGCGCACCTCTAGACAAAAGGACAAGTGTATTCAACCAATTACAACACAGGTGCATTAATAAGTGGATCCCAAGTTCATCTCCATTAACTTATGAAAGTTCAAATCCTAGAAAGTTCTGAGAGTTCATATATAGGAAAAAAAACTACTAATAAAGAATATGCCTACCTTGACATCAGAGAAGTAGGTCTTCAGCATATTGGAGCTGGGATAACGGGTATAAAAGAACATGAGCTTTGCTTTTTTCAAGTGATTAGGTGATAATCCTTCCTGCATGTAGGATGCAATTGGTTAAGGCAAAAAATATCAAATCGAATAAAAATTCCATAAACAACAAGGAGTTCTCCTCCCGTCTCCCACTCCACAATCCTCTCCCTCAACCGGTCTAGAGCAGCCCCGGATAGGCCCAAAGGTCCTCAGTATTAGCTACCTAATCTATTGCTAAGTTGCTACTGTTTACTTAATGTCCATTGCCTGCTAGGAATGGAGTGAACACAGAATTTAGTTGCAAATTATTAGCTCTTTCCTGGTGAGGATGGCCAAGCCCTCCCTCTCTTTCTTTGTTCCATATCCTTATGCTATCTATACATTCACCTGTTGCTAGGGGGACAAATGTACTCAGCATGTACTATACAATTCTTGTCACATTTCCTTTCTTCTCTACAATCACAGCTCTGTTTGTCGCTTCTCTCTGTGTGGTTTACAGACATGTCCAAATATGAAGAACATTATTTTCAATATGGTTATGCAAGTTTCACATTTTACCTTTTATTGCTGACCTAGTATAGGTCTTCTTGACTGCGTTTCTTCCTGTCTTATTATTATTATGTCCTTTAATTGTTGCCTTTAAAAACTACAGCTCAGACTGGAGTGGGGGGGGTAGTTTTGGCACTGAGAGAGTGGAGAAGGGGGTGTCGCTTTTGTTAAAGCGACCGTCCAAAATCAAATACAATTTGCTTGTCCTGGATTGATAGTTAACTCCTTGGAGAGTGACATAGTAGTTGGGGCTAACAAATCAATAAATGTGGGTTAGCAGATCAATAAATGGCCACTTACCCCAAATAAGAAGGCCTATTTATCTGGAAACATCATTACCTTTTAGATCTGTAAACAGCAGCAACTACAACAGTTCCCAAGAGAATGCGAGGCTAACCATAACAATCCAGGCTTCCTGATTCTGTCCCAGATTCTTGGCACTTCTCAGCAGACTCCGAGCTGGGATGGCTCTGGTCACATCTGTGCCGCAGCCTGGCCCTGCCATTTCCTCAGCAAATTAATGGCTTTATAATTTATCAGAAATGAAGATGCACGTGGAGAAAATCAATGTGGTCCCCCACAAGGTCAATTAAGGGTCCTTCCTAGAAGCTTCTCTAAGGATTTTTCTCTTAAAGGAGAGTTTGAGAAAAATGAGTGGAAAAAAAAATAAAAAACAAAATGTGTCCATGTATAGGTACGTGTACACAAACACACACACACACACACACACACACACACACACACACACACCATTAGCTACTGAACCAAAATTTCACACCTTGGAAAGAAAGATCAGATAAACACAGACATTTAGGAAAAACAAAGGTTTCCCAATGTTCTCCATCAAATACAGCATGACTAATCATCAGAATGGAAAGGAACCTGCAAAGGACTAGAGACACATAATCAAATAATCAAATTAATATTGATAAGCTCTTGACTGCTTGTAACAGAGCGTTTAACCAAATATTCTGCTGAGAATTTGCTCAATTAACGTCTCCTTTTATATCCCTTGACACTGAAAAAAAAAGATCACCTTGGTTTGCAAATAGAAAAGTATTACAGTCTGTGTGGGTTAAATTAAAATAAATACTGAAGAAAGAAATTTTGATTTTGGTCTCTGTAAGCCAAAGCAGCTTAAGTGAACTTGTGTTTTTGTTTAAGGTTCTTAATGATTACAAAGACGATAATTTATGACTGACATACTTCTTGTGCCAAGGAAAGAGCTGAAAGGCCCTCCAGTAACCTCCATTAGACTGATAGAGAAAACTAAAGGAGCACGGCACACTTCAGGACCATCTGTCCAAATGGAAAAGTAAAATAATAGTTGCAAGCTGTCTCCTAGTGCCTCATGATAAGAGTTTTAGACAAGTGCAAACTTGAATAAATATCCTCAGATCTGGGTTCTAATCTTTCCTTTCAGAAGGCTACATGAAAACAACCTCATATATATGGGTAATTGTAAATCTTCAAACCTATCAAGATTTGGTCCAATACAAAAGACAAATTGTTTTGTTCTGTGGCTCAGGCACAGAGCACCAACACTCACTCCCCTCGCTTTCCCCTAGGCTTTTGGTTCATCAAAATTTTGCTAACATGGTTTAGTTATTTTTATTGTTTTTAATCCAGTAGTTTTTTTAAATCAGGATTCAGAGATGGTTTTATTTAATGAAAAAAAATAAACTACTGTGATTTGGATTTCTCAAGTTCATTTTTTGCTTCAAATTGTTTCCTGTTGGAAATACTTGGAATCGATCGGTTGACATGGAACACAGAATAAATCTTTATCTTTTGTTCATTGTGAGATCAAGCTAAAATTCCCATAACATAGATGTTTCTAATAAACTATTAAAAATAGCTAATGAAACATTTAAAAGCCAACAGCTAGATAATCTTTTTTTTTCTCCTCAAAATAAATCTGAACTGACCAATTGGTTAATTTCCCTTTTAAGTGCTTGTGCTGAAAAGCAACTGTTCTTCCAAGAAAGCACTAGCTGTTTCCTGGATACTTACACACGCACAATGACTCATGATGGAATAGATTCAGTAAACATACAGCTGTACTGAACACGAGCTAAGCTCCATTCAAGGCCAGGAAAGAAAATGAGCACAAATAAATATTAAGGAGGTAAAGGGGGTGGGGGTGGGGGCAGGGGGATGGGACGCAAGCAAGATCTGTCCGGCAGTTCATGTGGCTTTGCCTCAATTCTCTTAGCATTGTGAAGACAGATGACATTCAATTCTATGTGTAATGCAAAATAGACAATAACTGCTGAAACTTGAGACAGCTGCCAGGTGTAAAAAAAAAAAGAGAGAAAAGACAGGGAGAAAAAGAAAGGAAAAAGAAAAGAAGAAAGGAAGGAAGAAAAGATGACAAATCCATAAATTAATGAAAGACATCTGCTCAGGAATACAAAAAAAAAGATCACGAGAAGCAAGAGTACAGCTGAATTTAATGCAGTGTCCAAACAACCTGAGAATCTAAGTGTTGTCTGTTTACCAAGCACAATATAACCTTACCTAAACACGGCAGCGGGAGGAGCAGCCAGGGCAGCAGAAAGGCAAATGGAAGAATAATAGGTTGTAAAGGCTGGAAGGAGGAAATCCCACCCCCCCAGTTGAACTCTGGGTTGTGGCTGATGGTTAATGCCTCAGTCTAAGCAAATAGGTTGATGATCTTACATTTTTCTAAAGCACTTGGACATGCAAAGAATTTTAGTTTTCCCTTATTTCTCCTCTTTGCAGTTTCTAAGAGGCTTTCCCTAGAAAGAGAGACAAGATACTAATTCTGTCATTTGATTACAAGCCTCAGGAAGTTTGATATAATCAGAGGGATCTATAGTTTCTGGAGATTTCTTTTATTAAAAAAAATATTTGACTTTTTTTTTTTATCTGGAGGTTGGGGCAGTGAAGAGCCCATAGTCTTTCAGACTCTAATTTATATTATTTCATGATAACTACAACTAATAGAATCACAAAGGTGACACAGGCTTCTTAAAAATGTAAAAGATAAACCTGTGGATTATTATACATTTTTGAAATTCCAGTTTAATCCATGTTTTCCAGTTGGACTTTAATTTCACAGCACTAAATAATTTTCCTTTTACACTTCAAGTATGTCTAACATTCCTTTTAAAGGTCCAGTAAAGGAAAGCTTGCTGTCACACCGTCAGTGTCTTCACCTGCACATCTTAATGGCTTATAATACTACTCTTGTCCTTTAATTGGGTACATGCAAATGTCTGAGGCCTAACCAAGGCTATTTTTCTTGAGATGCAAAGAGGATGGATGACAAGGAACATCATGAAGAAAAGCAATTGGCTGGGTCTTTCTTTTGGTATTTGAATAAAACTTAATATTTGATTAAAGAGATTCATTTGCAAAGATACTGAGTACAGTTTTTATTTCTAAGACATGAGCTCTTTGGCCAGATGCATTGACATTCAGTTTAACACACACACACACACACACACACACACACACACACACACACACACACACACGATTTCCTTCCTACTAAAGGGAATAATGAGATAGTGTGCTCTATTATTTAGAACATATATGTTTAATGTACTCAACTTAGAATGGATTTATTAGATAAGCTGAAGGTCTTAGTAGTTCTTATCTTGGCTACTTTGTTCAAAAAACAGATGCTGCCCTTTGGAGAACGGAAAGAGCATGCCTAAAGAATTACATTATTTAGGATAGGGGACATAGCTGAATGGTAGTACTTGCCTAGCATATGCAAGAACCTAGGTTTACTCTTCAGCAAAAAATGATTTATAACAATTTTGAAAATAATGAGATAAAAATAGAAACATTACAATGACAAGTCATGGTGATACCATTTCATTCATTTCTGCTTATTTCTATTGATCTTTTCTAGGAATAGTCATACAACACATTCAAATAAAACTCCATAAAGCTTGACTTGAGTTCCTGAAATGTCCTCAAACTTAAGAATTTGGTCTATAATTGAATAGACAAAATAGTAGAATTAGACAAAATAGACAAGATAGTAGAATTCTATATGTGATCAGATAATCCAAGGAAGACGTATGGCCATACAGAGTTAGAGACAGGAGCAAAGTGGTCAATCTACCTAAGAACACGGAGATTCTCAGTTGTTTCAGAACTGTGAAAAAAGACTTTTTTATCTTCTTCTTCTGATAAATAAGATATGAATGGCTATAAGATATGAATGGCTAAAAGTACAATGTCTTAAAAAAGCAAAAGCAAAAGCCAGAGATTAGAAGGGCAAAGAAGCAGAAAAAGTAATCATTATTTGCAACAAATCATAGTAAAGAAACAGCTCCAGGGAAAGAGTGGACAATTCAGGCAATGTGGCTACTTCCTTTAATTACCATTCAACACAATCTTATGTTGGTGGGCACCAGGGGAGGTTGTTCTGTGCAGAAAAGGCAACTGTGTTTTCTTTACAGCATTTGCTATGTTAAGAAATTGATGGAACATCTTTCCATTCAAAGCCTCAAAATTCCTCAGGGGATTTAGGGAGAAGGAGTAAAACAATAAGTATAGCTGACATTTAAAGCAATCTAAAAGATTTTTTTAAAGTCATAATTAGCTGGGTGCAGGGAGTGGCTCATGCCTATAACCCTAGTTTCTCAGAAGGCTGAAGTCTAAGGATGGCAATTTGAAGCCAGTTTGCGTAGGAAAGTACATGAGACTCTTAACTCCAATTATCACCAAAAAGCTGGAAGTGGAGCTATGGATCATGTGGTAGAGTGCTAGCCTTGAGCACAAAAGCTCAGAGATAATGCCCAAGTCCTGAGTTCAAGCTCCCGGACTGGCACACACACACACACACACACACACACACACACACACACACTCTCTCTCTCTCTCTCTCTCTCTCTCTCTCTCTCTCCAATTAGCCGGTTGCTGGTAGCTCACATCTATAATCCTAGGTACTCAGGAGGCTGACATATGAGGATCATGGTTCAAAGCCAGCCCAGGCACGAAAGTCTGTGCTACTATTATCTCCAACAAATTACCAAAAAGTAGGAAGTAGGGCTTGATTCAAATAAAATACTAGCCTTGAGTACAAGAGCTCAGGGACTGTGTCCAGGCCCTGAGTTCAAGTCCTAATTATAGTAAGTTTAAATTAAAGAATATATTATGAACAAGAGTTTAGTGTGGACTTGTAGGACTTGACACTTGCCTTCAAATATTTATGAAAATGAGCACACATGTCCCTTTACTCTATGTGTGAGCAAGAGACAGTGACAGAAAGAGAGGGAGATAGCTGCAATTATTACTATTTTCAAAATTAAGTTCAGAGATCTTTGAGGTACAAGAGTCTAGCCTAGACATTATAATCCAGGTACGAATTTAGAAAAGATGTTCTTCTTGCAAAGGGTGAAAATCAAACCATTTGAGCCATGGTGTGTTACTTTGTTATGCTCATCACCAACAAGTACATTCTAATCACATTGACCAAAATGTATTGCCTGTTTGCCATGGACCAAAGGTAGGGTGTTTGCTGCAGCACTGAAGCCAAGACTCAAATGTAAAACCTTAACATTTTTCTCTTCCCATTTACCTCAGTCTTCTCTTCACTATGGAACGAGCCTCCATGTTTAATGCCCAAGGGGGTCTCATGTTAATGGATCCAATTCTCCTTACCAATGACTTTTCTAACCATCTCAAGAGGATGACCCTAGGAAAACATTTCTACCATAGCTGGGACTTGGCACTTACACGGCAGTTTCTGGAGTGGGCTTCGATACTAAAATGTCAATCTCTAGTCATCAAGACGATTGCTCAAAATCCTCAATTTAGCAACAGCCAACTTAATTGCTAAATTTTATATCCATCTGGTAATTTATTATACAAGAAACATGCCTCCACCTGCCCCCAAATGCTATTATTCTACTACCCTAAAAGACTAACAGTCACAAGATTTTTAAAAAATCTACTGAAACGACCAATTTATAGAGAGGGGGTAAAAAATCATGGGGCTAAAAATAGCTGGAGTGCAGGATAGGTCTACTAAAAAATATAACTGTCATCTCTACATAAAAGTCAGGTTCAGAATTGGAAGGAGTCATAGCAAGAGAGCCATTTTAAAGTCGAATACAGCTGAGTTTTATATTTAATTGTGCTCTCTTGCTTTCCAAAATAATTTGCTTTGTGTATGTTAGGACAAAAGATTTCTGTGTATGGCTGAGCAGAGGTTAATCATGCGTAGAAGCAGCTGCAGCAGACCCAAAGAACAGACCTTGGGTGAACGGGAGACACTGATGCCGCCTGAATAAATCAGTACCTGCATGTTTCCTTTTCTTTTTTTTAAGTCTCACTTAAAGATTAAAGGCAAAATGGAGCTCCCCACCCAGGTCCTTCCTTCAGCCCCTTCCCCACAGCAGTTTCCTTCCAATCAAGGGCTCTTCATGAGATTTAATTAGGAGCCAGGGGTCTTGCAGACCGTGTAAAGTGAGAAAATTCTTCTTCAAGGAATCTAAAAACAGGCTCTTCTCCTGCCACTAGACTAAAACTTACCACCTTTGTAAAATAACTGAGAAAATGCAGTATTTTACAAGGAGAGATTTTCCATTTCTGAATCTACTCTTAAAAAAAAAGAAAAGAGGAAAGAGGATAAACCAATACAGGACACACTGCAAAAAGACACACAGTGCTGAGCAAACACCCCCATCGAAGACCACCCCTCTGAGACGAACAAGTGATTGAAAGTTGCAAAGAGGTGGATGGAAGTTTCCCTGCTATCAGAAAAAGGCCTCACTCAGAGCTGACAGAAACCTACCATGCCCAATAGAGAAGCTCACCTCCTTAAGAAGACTTTCTCCCCTCGACTCCCACTCTATAGCATCATTTAGAAACCTAACCTCTGGGGAAACCTGGCCTGGTTTGGTTTGTTCCTTGGGGGGTGGGGGGTGGCGGGGAAGAAAAGGATATTGCACTTCCCGAATAAGGTGAGATGTCAGACATGTCTTGCAGATCTCCACACTCGGACTTTATGAGGGACAAGGACAGCCCCTCGGCCGTGCTGGGAGGGTGTGCTGGTGAACAGGGATGATGGCTCAGGTGATGCGATGACATCTTGGTCCTCAGACTCGTCGTATCCCTAGTTAAGTCTAAGGATTCAGGAGAGGCTCTGTCTTTGCCCGAGAAGGAACCAGAGGGAGCACCTAAGGGACTCTGAAATGGGTAGGCCATCAAGGGAAGGGGAAAGGGGTGGCGGAAGGTGGAGGTGGTAAAGCCTGCAGTGGCCGAGAGAGGCGACTGGTGCAGGGGCTGGTGGTGGCCGCCAGCGGCCGGGCCAGAGGCAGACTGGTCAGATGAGTTTTTCCGAACCACCAGGGGCAGCGCTTCTGTCTGGTCTGTGGAACTGGGCATCGGCACGTTGCCAAAAGCGTCCAGGGGGTTCGGAATGATGACGTCGCCGAAGCACTGCAGGCGCTGGTTGGCAGTGTGGAAATTGTGGTTCTCCCCGTTGACTGCGAATCTGGCCTGGGGCATCTGCAGTGGTGGGAAACCCTGAGGAAGCTGGCGGGAGGGTTTAGCCGAGAAGACTTTGACCACAGTGTCCACAACTTGCGACATGGCAGTGTTCAGTTCTTGTTTCAAGGTCTCGGCCAAATGTTTGCCTTCGGGTTGTAAGGAGTTTGGCCCGTGGTCTCTTTCTTTGTTGTTCCCTTCTCTCTTGGGCTTGTTTTCCACCAGCTCCTGCTCCCTGATCAGGGCTCGAGCCCGGTCAATGAACTGTCCTGGGTCTAGTTCACACATCTCGTTGTCTGACCTCCCTACAGAGTCCTGAGCCCGGGCTTCCAGGATCTCGGAGCGCATGCTGTCTTCAGACAGGTTACCATCTTCATCATTTTCAGAATCAGTGCTGTCATAGATTTGGTAGAACTTTTCCTGCAGCTGGCGCAGCTGTTTCTGCATGTCTTCCAGCTGCTGTTTCAGCTGTCGGCGTTCCTCTCGCTTCTGTTCTTTTCGGGCTGAAACCAGCTGCTGGAAACTCTGTTGCTGCTGCTGGGGCAGCTTCTGCTTGCGTTTGTTTTCCCGGTAACTTTCTCGGGGACTCACAGACTGCGGGGCCATCTCTCTTTCATTTTCATTGCCCCTTAATGCCACACTCGGGGAATGGCTCATCCCCCGAATGATATTCTCAACCCGGGCGCGTTTTGCTCTCAGGTGCTCATCACATAAGCGATCCATATCAAACTGGCTCATAGTAGGCCTGCCAAAAGGAGAAAGACACTCTGGAGGGCTGTCTCTTGAAGAGTTGCTGCATATATCCTCTTGATGTACTTCGGAGCCTGTACTAGAGAGACCGCTGGCTTGGAAACTGGGCTCGGTGCCACCATTTTTGTTCATGTTATTTTTCAACAGCTGGGAAATGATGGTTGCCCCTGGAAAAGGCATCATGGCATCTTCATACGAGTTCGCCCTCTTCAGCAGTTTGCGGAGTACATTTGACTTTTCCCCATCTGCGTGCTGTACTACTGAATACTCAACGTCCTGCTCAGAACCTTGGGGATTCATGGCACTAAAAAACGTTGCTCTTGCCTTAGCAAAAAATGCAGATGCCGTCCCTACCGTCCTTTTCACTCCAATGTCAACTCTTCTCCTCTTGGTTTGCCGGCTTAAGAGGGCTGTGCTGTCATGGTCAGGCATCACTGGACGGTTATTGTGCCATCTTCAAAAGCTCGTCAGCTGGGCACAGCTCAAGAATCCCGGGACCCTGGCCAACAGAACAAAAGGACTGATGAATCATTTTCTTTAAATTTCTCCAAATTTCCTGACCTCAATCCTGAATCAAATGCAAAATGCATAGGCTCTGGGATTTATGGCACATTACAATTATTGCAATTTATTATGCACTCTGCTTGAAATGAAACATTTTTAAATATTTCTGCTCCACTGGTTTAAGATGGATTAAGATTAAAAAAAAAAAAAAGCAAAAACTGCTTAAGCACCAGTAATATGATTCTCTTTCACAAATGCCTAAAATGATACTGTTTATCTTCAGAAGAAACAGTAGATTATAAGAACACAGCCTATGACAACCAATTGATTAAATTCTGGGCATTGAGTCATATTATAAAAGAAGATAAAAGTGGTCCGTCCTTAAGAAAGAAGGATACATTTTTGAGGCTGTGTGAAATTTGGGTGGCATTAAAGTTTCTGGGGCTTTACTGTTACCAAAGGAAAAAGACCCTACAATACACGCACATATTTGCCACACACCCTTTGTTATTGAATTTTAAAATATTTCTGTCATATGTGAAATGGCACAAACACTCTAACCAGTCTTTTTCAAACATAAATGGTCAATTTAGCATTGAAATAAATGCACAAATGCTAGCTTTTCATGTCTGCTTAGTTAGCAGAGTTAGCCTTTTTTTTTCTTAGATCATATGTGAGATTTGTATCTGTTGCTTTATTTTAACATAACTATGAGAATAGTTGTAATTTTTCATGATGTCTTTTTTGTTAGCTTTAATCATGAGAAGTTGGAATCACTGCAAAGGAAGGATGTTGATACATTTTAGAAATCAAAATGTAGAACAATAAATTATTAGACTAAGTGAGGATATATACATGTTCAGTTCTGGTTTTCATCTATTAGTATATGCTAAAATTAAACTTGAAATAGCTACAGAAACTATTTGACACATACCATTTGTCAATGTTATTTCCTATGCCAAGTAAAAGGAAAGGAAAAGAAAAGCCTTAAACAGAGAAAGCAACCAAAGGAAGATACATAAAGAAAGAAAACAGCATCAAATATGTGAGAAAGGGAAATACCTTCTTTGTATATGAGTGTCTCTATTGTTTCTTGGAGACATGATATAAAGAGAGAATAACCTTGCTTACATTTTATCAAAGGAAATTGACACATTGTGGGACTTATTAGGTAGCAATGCTAACCTCAAATTTTGAATACATGTGAGATGTCACATCTTTTTGTTTACAATGAACGTTTTGTGAAAAAAGAGGAAAATATTTTTTTCTCATGCCAGGCTTATCTGATATTGAACTTCACGTTTGCTTAACAGAGCACATCTTCACAATAACAGGGTCTATTGCCAAAGGCAGCGTGCAGAGTGTTTGGAACAGCTCCCATCTCTTTCGGTTCACCTGTAAAAACATCTACGTGCTCCCTAGGACTGCATCTGTGGCTAGTTTTAAAGAATGACTATCCATGCAAATAGGCATAATTTCAGCATGAAATAACCTGTAAAAATCAAGAAAATGCTCAGTGCTTACATGGCAACAATATGTTTTTTTTTAATCATGTCTAAGATTTCCTTATGCAGTATTCATACTCTCAATGTCTATATGAAGATTTTATATATATATACATATATATGTTGTATATATATATATGTATAAAGGAGCCAGTTTTAGGTCATCATGAAAGAAAGATGGTGTTTCTTTCTATGTAGTTTTGTATGCTTGAAGATGAAGTACATTTTGTACACTTCAAAATAAAATTTCCAGAAGTTGAGATGGAAACAGAGGTTTGACTGATTTTATTCATTGGATTCAAAAATCAAAATTCAGAATGACTGCATCTCCTTGTACACTAATAATAAAATTGGCTCCAGGAATACACAAAAAATGTAGTGGCAGATACTTCCCTTGCACATGAAATCTGATAAATCAGGAGTCCTTGTCAGGTGTGAGAGAGAACAGAAGGGTTGAATTATTTTCAACATTTGCATTTGGGAGAGGGTATCACAAAGGAGATTCTTTGGGCTTATTCTGTGCTTTTTGTGTGTATGTGTACATCCTTTTCTCTTTAATATCATCTGCAGAGGTCATAGATTTTCAATGAACACACTGAATAAACTTCCTGCAGTATCTTTTCTCTCCTTGTTCACCTTAACATTGAACTTTACTTCTGCCCCTCTTGCTATGTATAGGAAGAACATCTCTGTAGCGGAGATTCAGAAGAATGATGGACACAAGGTCATACCCAGGCAGCCTTCCTCTCCCAACTGAGTCAGCTGGACTTCCTCTCATCTAGTCTAGGTATCAACAGCTGTATCCCTGACTCATGCCCTAGCCAAGAGAAGTGTGTTCTTCCTAGGGTAGAAAGTAGAAAGACACATTTCTTTCACCTTCAGTGGATAGTAGGTGTTAATTGAACATGCTCACTATGTCTGTTCAGAACAAGCTATCCTATAACTCCCTTGAAACTCACCCAACTAAATCTTTTTTGTTGTTGCAATTCTCTATTGGTTAATATTTTAATGATTCATTTCTGTCTTGGGCAAAGAAGGCATGAATACTTTTAGTTCTTATGTGAAAGATTAAAAAAACTAAAGACTACTTTAGTTCTTTTTAGCTGAGATGTGACAGATAGGACAAAACAAAGGGGAAAATTATGCGATCCAACAAGAAGAGGCATAAATTATTATCTCTTTAGATAGCTTAGATCTAAACTGAGAAATAAAAGATAGGTGACCATAATCCAAGACCATTTTAAGCAAGGTTAAATAATAACTTGTTGACATAATATTTTATGACCATCATGTTTTATGAACAAGATATATATGAATATGTTTACCATGTGTGAAAATACATTATCAAATAATCATAATGTAAGTTAAATCACTTGGAAATGTTTTTCAATTGCTTTTGTACTTTCCCAATTCATGATCTAAAGAAAATATTAAGGAGTGTTTTGTCAAACATACTCTCCTGTCCACTAAGATTTTCAAAAACTCCTGCATTTCTCAGCACATGTACTAAATCATAATCTTTCAACTATAATTGCAGTTGAGTCTCACAGCATTTTCATTTTAACATTAATCTGGGTTTAACTAGTCAATGTGAAGCCTTTTGATCAGCAGTTATCATTATCAATTATCACCAAGAATACAGAAAAACACTAATGTAGCAATGAATCCAAATTATTATTGATCAAATACACATGTACTATAAGTTTTTCATTAGTCAATATGAAAATCTATACAGAATTTTTAAAATATTGAATATTTTATTGTACCAATTGGCATCTAATCTATAAAAATGCTTTGATAATTCTGTACAATAGCAGATTCCACCAAGAAAAAGATACTAGAAGAACAAACCTCAAGTTATGATCAAGTAAGATTTCTAAGGATGCTCATGGATTAATATTACTAGAAAAGAATATTCAGTAAAGAATTTCAAAGGAACACTGCAATATGAACTAGAAAGTGGTTCATCGCTCCACTTTAATAAAGAAGTTATTCCGGGGAAAGGGAGGGAGATACAACTTTTACTGCATCTATCTGGAGTCCAGATTCTGGACAAAGAAGTGTTTCATTATGGTAATTATCCAGATAGTTCAGAAAAATCTTTTATGAGACAGAGAGAGTGTAAGTTTGGCACAGTTTCCTGCTTAGATTATTATCAGTCTTTGTCGATAAAATGATTTGAAGAAACTGCTTGAACTTTTTTACTTCTTTCAGAAATTGATCTTTGAATGGGCCTATGCAATGTGAGTTAACTGACTTATGATATTTCAAGTGGGATATCATAAACAAAGAATACTATAATTCAGTCTGACAATCAGTAGTTCAGTGGAGAAAATTAGATAGTTTGATTTAGCTATCGCCCTCCTCCCCAAAAATCTCTAAGCTGTTCCCTGCCGCATGTTTAAGTGTTCATGCCTTTTAATTAGCAATTTTTCCTTCAAAGATATTTCTGCTTACAACAGATTAAGGAAGCTTTTGATATTTATTTTGAAGAAAACTATTTGGCACAAGGTAGTACTTCAATTAACTAAGACTGTATTGGCAGAATCTTAAATTTCCTATCAAAATCGAGTTCTCAAATCACAGCCATTTCATTTACAATTCCTCCATGCCTGCAAAAAACAAAACAAAAAAAAAAAATCAGTGCATTTCTCACCTGCAGAAAGAACACAGAAAATTCTCTGTGGCATGCCAAAAATATTGATTTCTACTTATTTAAAAAGTAATATGTTACTTAACTAAGTAAATAAAAGTGTGAGAATACTCTTATGAAAATAGGCTTACACCTGTTTTTGCAGAAAATTGAAATATTCTAAGTGCCATTTGAAGCTTTAGAATGTACTAGGTAATAAGGACTGAGACATTCCTTATAGATGTCTCTCCCAATTTATACACACACTCAAAACCTGTAGTGATAATCATGTATATTATCCATTTTCATACTATAACACAACGTTTTCTTAATAACTAAATACATAGATTCTTCAGATAGCAAGTTTGAGACAATGGCAGAAATGATATAGCAAATTGATGACAAAGGCCTTTTTGAGTTTTGAATAAAGAAGGGGAAGTCTGGCAACTTAGAGAAAAGCCTGGCTTGGGTTGTAAGGTGTACATGCGGCTTCTGAAGGACCCATGCTAGGAAATGAGAAAAGTGAACAAAGATGCATTTTATGTATGCATGACTTTCCCCCCACAAGGTGGTGATTAAACTAAATAGAATTCTGCATAATGGACACATAAAATATCAATATAAGTGCCAAGCACAGATAACCTCCATTAAAAATAAAGTAAATGAACAAAGCCATGGATGACAATTTAATAACCAAAGAACTTCAAAAGCATACAAGAAAAATGTGGGGGAGGGGCCTTTGATGCTTAAATTTAAAGAATAAATGATATATACGATTTCATTTTCAAGACACCAATGATAAACACTAAACCAATTAAAACAACCAACCCAAACTATTTGTTATCTAGCCTATTCATAGGCAACTTGGCTTAAAGAAGTAGCCTATTTAAAGAAAAAATGTTCTGTAGGTCAAGTCCTAAGAATTCTAAACATAGTGCTTATACTAAATTCCCATCTTCCCTCACATATCAGGCCAGAGTCCTTAACTTCATCATTTTACTACCATATGAGCATGTCCACACACAGGTTAACTTGAATACTCTTTTTTTTCCTCCTCATAGCACACACTGCATTTCACTCTGAAAATATTCTTAAGTTCTTGAAAGAAACCTTAGGGAATGGATTGCCCAAACTTGCACCAAATAGAAAAGCACAGTGTCCTAGGGTGTCCTTAGATTTTTCTATCTCCATCAAAGTCCTATCTAGGACATCTGGCACTTGTCTGGTACAATGACTTTATGAGAGTATTTAGCAATGCGACTTGAAAGAGTTTATGCACATACCTATTCTTTCTAGGCAGAGAGAAAGCATGCTAAAAGATAAGCTTTAACACCAGTAACACTTTCAAACTGACTTTGGTATTTTGACAGTTACACAACTGTGGACGGCTGTCCAAGACACACACACACACACACACACACACACACACACACACACACAGAGTCTTCTCTCCTTGCCTCTCCCCACTCCTCTATCTCCCTGCCCATCTCTGGGAGATAGGCATAAACTGGGAACTCGAGGGAAGCAAAGGGAAAGTCAATCTGCCTCCACCTGCTGCTGAAGTGGGGGTAGATTTGGCCGAAGGGCAGACAGAAGCTTGAGACATGGCCTTAGCAGGCGCTGGCCTCCATCCTTAAAAAGAGTAAACAAATACATACCAACCTTCCCCTACCTCCTCCCAAAGAACTCACATGGCAGGGCTCCACAGAACAGCAGCCCAATTTCCATTAGCCCAGACAATCCTATTAACCAGGACAACCATAAATTCATAAACCTCTACAACCCTCAAGCGAGCCTTGTGGTCTGGAACTATACAGACACACAGAGACACAGAGGAAATTTGCACCTGTCCTTCTTGACACAACACACCTGTCAGGCCCTGCCCATGCGCACTCTGCTCATAGACTTCTGCCTACCTTGTTTAAGAAAGGAAATGATTTTCTTTCTTTTTATAAGAGATGGCATGGGATCAAGGGAAGAAAGGAAGGAGAAGGGGGGGAGACTTTTGAGGAGGCCACCCTGTGCTTGCTCTGTTTTTATAAGCTTAAGGAGACAACACAGACCTTCTTGGAAAAGTCAAAACAAGCAGGTGAGTTCCCAGCCTTCCCCCCCCCCCACCCCCCGCGGGCAGGTAGGGCTCTGGGGTTGCCAAGAACAGCAACTTCACACTCCAACCGGACTCCTTGGGCTATTTAAGACAATCACCAACCCCGCCTCCTGTTTCTACTCTCAGTCTGCCTGGGCAGCTCAACATCCCAAGAAGTCGAGAAGGGTCCACAGACCCTTCAGGGTGCGGAAAGCGACTCCTCCTTTGCCGGCCCCACCCCCATCAGGTCCAGCAGGAGAATTGACTGGCTGGCACACCAGAAGAACCCACAACTTGCTAAACGGGACTTTGGGTGATGTCCATCGTCCCCTCCCCCCCCTTCCACCTTGACTGTTCAAGCAGGAGAGAATTCTCCCCCTCCCCCCTTTCCACTTTCCTCAGTCTTCTCCACAACAACTACTCTCACCTCTCCTCTTTTCTCCTTATGAGTCCCCAGTCCTTCTAACTGGGGTAACACAGTCGGTGCTAAGCCGGCAAGACCCGAGCGAAGCTGCCCCAACACCACAGAACGCCAGCGATGGCCGTGAGAGTCTCCAATTCACTCATCCCCTGTAGGAGCGCACCCCTATTCCACCCGGATCTTGAGTCCTCTATCCAACTCGGCGGCGGCTGGTCAGGTCCCCAATCCCTCCACTTCAGGCCCCCTGGGGCACTGGGTGCCACCTTACCCCTACCCCCGCTCCACCCAGCCCGGAGAGGGGTGGCGCGCTCAGGACCCATCACTCCACATTTCAGCTTCGACAGTGTGTGGTCGAGAAAAGTAAGAAGAGCGCCTCCCCCCCCCCACCACACACACACACACACACACACACACACACACACACACACACACCCTTTCTCCCCGGGCCCTCCTCCCCCACTCCCGGTCCCTCTGCTGGGGTTAAAAAAGGAGAAGTGAAAGGTATGCAAATGACAAGCAAATTGGAAGAGCTGGGAAGAAAGGGAGCTATAATAAACAAGACAAAGGGAGAGGACCTGGGGACGAGCTCCGGGAGTGGAGTTTTAACCCCAGAGAGGAGATGGCTGGAGCTTAGCGGAAAGCGAGGGGGGTCGGGGGGGGGCGTAGACGAACACACACACACACACACACACACACAAAGCGACCCGGTCCCCCTCGTTGTCCCTCTCTCCTCTCCTGAGAAGAGAAAGAAGGGAGGGAAGCCAAACCGTCCTCGCACCCCCAGAGACGTTACACAAAAGGTGACAAGATCGGCGACAAGTCCAGCCACACCAGCGTGTCCCCCGCAACCCCCATCTCCAGGGCCAACACCACCCCCCAGCCAAGCGGCAGGAAAGAGAAAGAAAGCCAAGCCAAGCGGACCACTTACTCTCTCCGGCCCTGGGAAGAGCGCAGCGCCGAGTCCCACCGAGGGCGCCTCCGGCTTAGAAAACTGTTTGGAGGCTGTTTTACCCGGGTTCATTTAAATGCCACCCCTCCTCCTTTTCTTTCTTTCTTTTTTTTAAACTCCTGGGAGAGAAGTGGAGGCGGGGGTGGGGGGTGCAGATTGTTTACCCGGGGTGTGAGGGACTGGGAAGCTCTTTTCTCTTCCTTCTCATTCTAGAAGAACAAGCTAGTGCAAGTGACTCTGGCAAAGGGGAGGGGACTCGCGAGGGGGAGAAGGTACTTACGCGGTGCAGAGAGCCGTGGGACCGAGCCTCTCTCTCTCTCCCTTCTCTCTCTCTCTCTCTCTGCACTCTCTCTCTCTCCACTCTCTCTCCTCTCTCTCTCTCTCTCTCTCTTTTTGGCCGGCAGAGAGAGGAACACACGCGCGCGCACACACGGTGGTATCTTGCGGGTGATGAATATGATAATTGGACCAGGCGCGGTGAGTCTGTGCGAGCGCAAGGGAGCGCGGCGAGTGGGCAGAGGGAGGGAGGGAGTGGGGGGAGAGAGAGAGAGAGAGAGAGAGAGAGAGAGAGAGCGAGAGAGAGAGAGAGAGAGAGAGAGAGAGAGAGAGAGAGAGAGAGAGAGAGAGAGAGAGAGAGGCGGGGACGGGAGAGGAGAGAAGGGGCGAGGGGACGAAAGGAGAGGAGAAAAAGCCAAGGAGCGGAGCGCAGAGCGGGGCGAGGGGCGGAGAGGCTGCGGAGCGGCGCGGAGCGGAGCCGGGCGAGGCGGGCAGGCGCGGGCAGGGCGCGGGCAGGGCGCGGGCAGGGCGCGGGCAGGCGGACCCGGCCAGAGCTCTTTTGCGCCGCTCTGCTCTCCGCGGTGGCAATGGTGAATGATTTCCGAGCGCTCTCTCAGCTGAGGGCTCCGCTCCACAACAAGATTTACTTTAAGACACAGCTGAAGGAAACAGGAAGACAGCACGTCACAGTCTGACTGACGTACCCGGCCCCAGCACCCAATCGCGAGGCGCCTTCGGATTCAAGGGGGGATAGCCAGGCAAGAGAACTTGGGAGGGAGAAAAAAAAAACCATATATATAGAAAAGGGGTGGAGGGGTGAGGGGCTGGGAGGACAGAAAAGGAGAGAGCCCCCTCCTCCTGCGCTTCCCCCACCCCGCTCCATCCATCCCTGGCCTCCATCCCTGGTCTCCCACCCCCAACCCCCCACCCCCCGCCCAGCCATAGCTTCGGGGCGCCGGGATCTCCGCTCCCGAGCCGCAGCGAGCCATCTGCGGGCACTCTGCGGAGCAGCGCCCGGCACACACTTGATCTTCCAGGACGCTGGTCTTTCTGTTTTTTTTTTTTTTTTTTTTTTTTTTCATTTCCCTGATACAGCTGATCAAGTTCACCGAGCCGCTAAGCGAGGGAGCGCTCCCTGGACTTGGGTAGAGAAAGACATGGAAAAGTATATTTGAGGGAAAAGTGTATTCGGTGTGTGTTGGGGGGGGGCTTAGAGGGTTGCATAAAGGGAGGGAGGGAGTGAGGGGGAGAGATGCGCAAATCATTCTACTTTTTAAACGATCTCCGAGGCAGTATATATATATGTATGCCACTCTTTTAAAGAGTAGATGAAGGATAAAATACAGGTTGGTTTAGAATTAAAATCATAGGTGGAAGATGTTTCACCCTCGGTCCAATGAATCTGATGTTAAAACAAAACAACCCCCACTAAGTCCCAATTACCTGTGAAAATGATTAGTAAGAATCATATTCACCTTCGATCACCTTTAACAATATTATATGGGTTATGGGTACCCCAGCTAGATATATAGATAGAGAGATCAATGTATGTATAGATACATATGTATATATGTACACACATACATGTCACAAACATTATCTTCCGATTTCCTCTCCCTCAATCTGAATGACCAAAGGGAGCTAAAAACAGTCCAACATAGGATTTACAGCATTTTAATGTCAGGGTTACAAACTTTAAAGTTTATTAGGCAAGAAAATTTCAGACGCTAAAATCTCAGGCTCTAAGGTGAAGCCATAGAAAATTCATTTTGATTTGACATTTCGTGGGTGAAAAATATCCGACAACATTTCTTCAGATTATTTTTTTTAAGAGCTCTTTGAGCTTTGCGAGTAACAAATGCTAAAGAGACAGCCTCCATCCAGCCGCAGCATGAAGGTTTCCCTGGGCATAGTAAACAGCATTTAATAAAACAGCCGCTTTATGACTTAAAGATCCTATAAAAAGCTGGGACTAGTCGTGAGCTTCGAAGCAGAAACATGCATACCTAGTAAGTAGACTCAATGCTCAATATTTAGGGGATCTTTTCCTTTCCTTTTTCTTTCTTTTTATAAGGCAGGATAGGGAGAAGCCTTTTTTGCGTGTCCCTTGAATTTAATCAGATCAAAGGTCGCACCGCGTTGTGACAACAGTATTTATGAGATGTGTTGCAAGGACACTAGCCAACCACTACCAACATCTTCTCCCCCAGACACACACCTCTCTGGGATATTTACAACTTCACCCTCAAATGTATCCAACTGTAAACAGGATATTAAGTCTTGTCTCTGAATAACGATGTTAGTATGTATCCTGTAGCAAACTTTTGGCACGGAAGAGGAAGGGGGGAAAAATCAGGTCAGCCAGATGGGAAAAGACTTATAGGTGCATCCCCAGCGTTTTTTACCCCTTCCCCCACTCATCTCCCCTAGACACTCCTCCGGTCCTTTGTGGAGGTAACCCAGACACAGGCACACACGGCTCACCCCTCCAGTGATCCGCGGTTGTATCAAGTGTTCTTACAGGGATGTGACAGTTTAGGCTGTCCTCACGCTCATTAGATACAGCATGGTCCCTTCGAGGTAAGCGGGTGTATTGTGCTGGGAAATTTGGGTTCTGAGGATGTTTTCTTGCTCTTTCTCATTATTTTTCTTCTTTTAAAACCTGTTTGCACAAATAACTTAGCGACAGTCCACAAATAAATGGGTAAAGAATATATGTTCTTTACACCCTAAAACAATCTGCTCAGTTTAAGACTCAAAAGGGAGGAGACCAGGGAAGGAAAAGGGGATGCGTGGGGGGGGGGGGGGGAGAGGGGGGAAGAAAGGAGGCCAGGGGAAAGAAAATAGCTCCAACCTCAGCTCATAACTTTGGGTCAATTGTACCTAGCACTCTGTTGCACGTTTTGAACACACTACACCTGACAGGATCAGGCGGCGGGAAAAGTTCCCCTGCGCACCACGGTAAGACCTCTACCACGCTGGAGGCAAAGGCAGGCCGGACTTGAAGTCTAGCTAACCCTCTGGGAGAACAAGGAAACACTTCACCCCCCCCCCTCCCTCCCCCCCCCCCCCCCAGCCTGGGCGGCAGAGGCTTCGCGGCTGTTCGGCGGTGGCAATTCGCAGGCGGCATTGGGGCGCAGGAGCGGCTCCTTGGAACCGGAGCGCGCGCGACGCTGGACGAGCGAGCTGGGTCTGCAATCCAGCTTTGTAAGCAGCCGACGCGGGTGTCTGTCTGGTCCGCGACTGTCGCGGCCAGGCCACTTCCCTGGTCCCAGCTAGGATGCTCTCTTGGGTTTCTGGGGGCTCTGGAGCCAGGCGTCAGGCCCAAGACCCCTATCTCGGGCGACTTCTGGTTTGTTTTCTGATAGGGGAGGGGAAAAAAAAAGCGCGATCCGTTGGGGGCAGAAGTCGCATAGATAATGGCTCCATCTGTGAACGTTGAGGCCAAACCTAGCCGGGGTCAACTCATTCCCTCCTTCCTCCCGGTGGCCAACGCCACCCTAGCAACTTAGAAGTTAACTCAAGTTCTGATCCAGCTTCACACAGAACGTCCCCCGTGCAGGTTGCGTTTGTTTATTGATCTGCAGGGCGATCTGTGTGTGTTCGGAGTCCAACCTGCGGTCATCCCTTGTGCATCTGGTTCTGGGTTAAACGCATTCGCCGGGCTAGTTCCTTGGTGCGCCCCTCCCCCTTCTTCCGTAAAGCCATTTAGTGGGGGGTAGGAGGGAAGATGGTGCGTGTATGTAATTTAAAAACTTACATCCAGCCCTCATCAAACCCTAAGACACCCAGCCTAGAAGCAAACAGGGGCGCGAATTCCGGCAAACGATGCCGGAGACCCCTCGCTGCCACCTAACCACCAAACTCACCCCTTCGTGGCCACCACTGCCACCAGCCTGAGGAAGGGAAGAGAAAGAAAAACCAACTCTGGGGAGCAGACCGGGCCTGCAGCAGGTAGCCCACAGGCAGAATGACACTCGGCCTCTCCCACTCTCCTCCCCCGTGCCCAGCGTGACGCCAAACCCAACCTGGATTTGCTCTGAATGGTGGGGCCGAAAGTGAAATCCCGCAAGATCAGTAGCAAGAAGCAGCTGCGGGCTTTCTCTCTGGGGAACCCCACTGTTGAGAAGCCTCTGAGTGATGTTTGTTTAACCAACAGCTTTCAAAGTAAACAGAAACGAATCACTCCAAAGAAAGTCGAAATATAACCCTTAAGAGAAACTGCAGACAGGGGTGTTGACAGCAAAAGTAGTATTTTTAAAAGAAAACAATTAAGCCCCCATTCCCCAATTAAGAGTCCCCCCCCCTCTCCTTTTACCCCAAAGACCGCAGATCTGTCAGAAAAGTATGGATTTGTCAGAAGGACTCGCTACTATAAGATGTCGTCGAGAAAATCTCTCGTCCCTGCCCCCCCCTTACCCCCCAAACACAAGGCAAAGTCCACTCCTCTAGGAGTGGGGGTTGAGGGTGATCCAGGGGTCAGACTGCTCCTTGATTTGATGGCACTGGGTAAAATAATAATAATAATAATAATCAAGGGAGGTACAGTTTCCTGCCCTGGAGGAATAAGAAATAGCCAGGCTGGGAGCCCTTCGCAGCCAGCCTTGGCTTAGCCTCAGGCACCCAACTTTCCAATATCAAGAAATTAACAGATGGTGTCCAGCGCCGGGAGGGCTGTTACTTACATAATCCAGCCACTCCACCGGGCCTCGCCGAGTCTCGCCAGGCGTCCGCCAGGCCACGCGCCGCCCCCCGCTCTCCTTCCGAGGGGGTGCACTTGCTCTCTACCCCCCATAACTGGCCTTTCTCTAATAATCTAGGATTCGGCGACGCAGTGATTTTACTTAAAACAGCAGCAGCAGCAACAACAAACCAACAGCAATCCCAACACATTGATTGATCTGATAGTGCTGTATCTTCTCCCAGCCACAGTATAAGTGAAGAAGACGGGGACCCCAAGGGTAGAGAGAAGCAGAGGGGACCCAGGGGTTGCTTCCACTCTGTACCTTGTGGGGTGCTAGGGAATGGGATCTACACAGTTGACCTCCCCCAGTCCCCCCCTCGCGCATACACACACACACACACACACACACACACACACACTCGGCCACCAGCAGCATTGGTGGGGGGTCAGCTATCTTTGCCTTGTCCCTGAAGTACAAAGGCTGGCTCGGGCCGGGAGTCGGGCGGGGTGAGGCTGCGAGTGCGGAGGGTCGCCTGGGCCCGCGGGGGCGCAGTGGGCAAAGTTATGCAAGGCCTCTGGGCACCGCGATCCCGGCGAGCTGGGGCAGGCTTTTATTTTCTGAGCGCTCTTCGAGGCTTTCGCGAGTCCCTTTCCGCGGTGTAGCCTTTACGCCCACCCTTGGCCACTTCCCGCACCCCACTCCGTCCCGCCGTGGGGAGGCCCGTGTTATCCCCGCGCGTGGGTCGCGGGGGTGGGGTAGGGGAGGGCAGGGGTCGGGTGCCTGCTCCCTGATGGCCACTCGGGATTGCCCAAATCCGACAGGAATTCGCCCGCGCGCGCCTGTTGGAAAAGTTTCGCGATGGGCGGGAAAGGCTGGGCGGCTCCTCTCCCCCGGCTGGCCCTGGGCGGGAAGCGGGGTTCCCGGTCCTCCGATTGCTCTTGGTGTCCTTCCCACCCCCACCCTACCCCAGTCCCCGCACGTCCTTCCTTGCCGCCCCCCCCCACCGTACCCCCTTTCCCCCGTGCTACGTGTCCCGGCCTTGGCCAGCAGCGTGACGCGGCGCGGGGCGCAGTGCCGCGAACCCTGCGGAGCGAGAGCCCCAGCTTCTGCGCGGGGGTGGGGGTGGGCGCACCGCCCGTGGGGGGGTCTGGAGGGCCCTGCCCGCTGTCCTGGGTACCCTTGTTCCCCGCGCCCAGACCTTTCCACAGATGCCCGCAGGAGCTGCAGCCAGTTTCTGATCGCTCGGGTTCGAAGGCCGGGAGGGGGGCCGCAGAGAGGGGCCACCTGCTCCCGGGGGCCACGGAACTGGGGGAGCGGGCCGAGTGGGGGGGGTGTCATCTGAGGTTGGGAAACATGGGTTGCCACCAGGCCAGCGATGCTACGCGCCCCCCCCCCCCCGGCCTCCCCACCTCTCCCTCCCCTGCCTCTGCCTGTTGCTTGGGGACTCCCGTGGGTGGACGCACTGGACGGGGCGGGAGGGGAGGGGTACGGGCGAGTGGGGGCGGGGAGGGTATCTCATGGGATTGCAGGAGGGGCGGGACCTTCGGAGGAATGAAAATCTGTCCTTCTGCCCTGGCTTCTTTTGTCAATTTCAGGATATTTGGCCGTTACTCCGGCTTCTCCTTTCTTTGGTCTTTCATGTCAAGGGTGGGAATTCAGAGGAGGTGCTCTATTTTCCGGGCTTTGGTGATAGTACTTGAGTTACCCGTACTTACAAAGCTCTTACAAAGCTTTTTATTCAGGCTGAGGAGGCGGCTAGAAATAAATAGGCGTAGGCCAGAATAGGGAGGATAAGAAAAAGAAGAGCCAGTTTGGATTTATTCGGGGCAAGAATAACTCTGGAAAGTTGCATTTTGTTTAAATTAGAGCAAGACGAAGTTGAAAGCCAGATTTCTATAATTTTTCTGGTAATATTTCTTTTACGAAGTATCTAAGTGTCTGTTTGTCATCATTTTGAGATCAAAAGAGAAATCCATATGCTGCATAGTTTTTCAAAATTGCTATTTAAATATGTTTTAAATGTTTTTATCCAATGTGGAGAAGGCTGCTCAGAGCAAGATTGGCAACTGGGGTAGCGGGACAGTTTGATGTGAGCAGTGTTTGCAAGGACCTGCTGATCATCAGAATCACTAAAGGAGCTTAAAAAAATTAGAAAAATGTCCAGGCCAAGCTCTGGGAGGAGATGTGGAGGAGGACTGGGGACTCTGGGGAAGCCTCTCAGGGTCACACTACCCCAGGGGAGTAACTCCATGATGACCTTGGGTGAGTTAGCTTCTCCAAGCCTCCATTTTCTTGATCTATAAAATGGGGATAATAATCCAAGTTGTGAAGTTGTGTAGAAGAGACTTCCACACAAACAGAACTGTTCAGCACATGATTTGGATCCTATTTTGCTCTCAAACGTAAGCGCATAGGCATATTCTCACCAGGACTCCTATACAGAACCTCCTTCTTCCCCTCATATTTTGCTGAAGCTAACTGGACTGACATGGCTATATTTGCACGTACAAATGTAGCTTATGCAGAATGCTTCCTTGGGTGCATGTATACGTACACACACACACACACACACACACACACACACACACACACACACACCCAACACACTTTTAGGCCATGCAGAACAGAATTTGTGGATGTTTGGAAGCTAGGCCTCATGTTCCTGGACCTAGAACTTTCTGTCAGGCTCTCTGGAACATGAGATTACCAACCTGAAATATCCCCCCCCCCTCGCCTTTTTTTTTGGGGGGGAGGGGCTCTTTCACCTTCCCTATTTTACAGACAGTAAACCTTTCTCATAGAAGCTTCTGGTCAGAATAAGAAAACCACAGACAAAGAGTTCTACTCCAGAGAGAATAACAAGCTGGAAAAGAAAAAGGTCAACATTCCTAGGTAAACAAAAACAAATGCATATCAGCTGCATATGTTTTTACATGTGAGAATAACCAACTTCCCCAAATGCATGTAAAACAAAAAAGCAATCCTTCATAAGATTATGTTCAAACCAATGAATCCAAGCATGAGGCCAAGGTAATGCAGGGAGGGCCCAGCCAAAGACAGCTGTGAGCAAGGAGAGGAAGACAGGCAGGAAGGTGTCATGCCTGGCTGTGACTCTGAAGGCCTGCAAGGGGAAGAAAGCCAAGGAAATGGAACCGGCTGCACCAGCAGACAGCAGAGCAAGCTGGCTGACAACACCAGTACTGGAGAAGGAGTCGCTAGTTCAACTTCCCTATCCTTGAAAAGCGAGAGAGAAAGCAATCCTATTTCTCGAGGGGTGGGAATTTCCAGCATGGAGATGGGGACCAGTCCCCAGGAAGTACTACAAGGATTTAGATTCCCCTGAATGAACTAAAGTGGCTGTTCAGGGAGGAGAAGGGAGGGTGTTCCTGGGTATTTGGGAGGGGGGTGTGCCCAATATGGAAGGGAACCTTTCTAGCTTTCTGCTTTCTGGCTACTCTGTACTCAGGAGGGAAATGTCTGTGTCTCTAGGGGATTATAAACAAAGGGCACACCAGGACAATTAGAAAGGCACATGCATTTGAGGCCAGGCCATAGGGAGACAGGTGGCAGCTTCTGGCTTTTGTATCCCAGGCCCTTCCTGGTAGAAGAGGATTGTGCCTAACACTTGTACTGGATGAGCAGAGGGGAAGATGTGGGCTGAAAATCATCTAGATGAGCAGAGCCTAATAGGTGGAGAGGGGATGGGGAGGGAGTAGGGTTGTAGAGTGGGGGGGTATGTGGAGTAAAGGATGCTGAATGTGGGTGGGGAGAATACACATGTGTCTGTAGAATGTCAGTGAGTTGCTGAGGGACCATGGGGGACAGAGAGTGGGGGCCAGAAGTGGGGAGCATGGAAAGAAGTGAGCAGTGGGAGTTGGGAGGAAAGTGAAGAGGAGGAGCCTGGGAGGCATGGAGGAAGTGGGGAATAGAAGTAGAGGGTATGTACTAGATGGTTCACAGGGCATCCAGTTCCCAGCACTGAGGCTGCTGGGTGGGGCAGGACGTGGAGGATCATCTGGGAAGCGAAGGGAGAGGTGGGAGGAAAGTGAGGTAGGAGAAAGGTGAGGTAGGAGGCTAAAATTGGCTGGTGCTCTTGGCATGGTGAAGGGCCAAGCATCTTGGCTTCCTCTCATCCAGACTTTTGATGCAGCTCCCTTGCTAATCCCAGTTGGCTGGGCAACAACTGGGACAAAACAGCTCTGGGACTGCCGCCTCCAGGGACAGATGTTCCAGGCTCCTTCTTGGGGAGGGGAAAGAGGTTGCTGGCAGGACCTTGGTTCTGTGGGTGCTGACCTCCTCTTGGCTTGCAAGGAATGTGGGATCTGAGAGTCAGAGTGCCCTCTAGCACCTCCATAGCCCCCAGCACACCCATTTTCCCACCTAAGTGAGGCCCAGTGTACATCCTTCAGGACTTCATGGGCCCTCTCCCTCTCCCCCACATCATCCATCATGTGGATGGGTTACTCTTGTCTCTAGAGCCCTGGTGCTGGGAAGTGTGTGTGTGTGTGGGGTTGCATTACTCAATGAAGCCTCTACAAAATTGGAATCAGGCCATTTATCAGATGCTTGTCATTTGTAGAATGCTGCTAAGTTTGAAGGTTGGTGAGCCTGTACTGGCCCAACAGTTCTGGGCTGTGTTTGGTTTGGTCAAGTTTCTGAAGCCTCATTAGGAGCTCTGTTCTAGAAAAATTTGGACGATGGGCAAAGTAACACTTCCTTTTCTCAGATTCCAAAGTGATCTTGCAGTGGAAACACAAGACACAGGGACAGTGATCCGGAGCAATGATGGATACTTGTAACATTTACCAAACACTTCTTGTATGTCAGATGCTTTGAATTCTGTACTCACACTTGCACTTTTTTTTTTCATTTGCAAACACCATAAAACACAACATCCCATTAAAGATGTTCTTTTGGTAGAGTGAAACATAGTCATCTTCAATGCACAACTGTAAGTCAGGCATGCTGGCTTCAGAGGTCTGAAAAAGATAGGAGCGGAGTTTTTGAAGTGAGTAAATAAAGTGTATTATTTGCAGCTCCCCCAATAACTAAGTGGATGAGGATTATCCCCATCGTACAAGTGACTAGAGAAGTTCTCATTGCTTTTTCTAAGCTACCAAGTCAGTACATAGCAGAGTCAGAATTGAAACTCGAGTCTGCCAGTAGTCTGAGCTAGAACAGTTTCTCTAGACGCCCCCAGAACCTCTGCAGAGACTGGGTTGTTGTTGTTATTGTTTTTCAGATCATTCTCATAGTCAGTCCTGGCTTTACCTGGACCCTTATATCACCTAACAATCTCATCCCCGGCAAGTTCTGGACATTTCCAGGAGGAGAGTCTCATTCAGTGAACAAAGAGGTACAAAGCAGTCAAATACTACATTTCTTGTTCAGATTTGAATAACGTCTGTAGAGGATAAAAGCCATGCATGAGCACATACACATGTATGTGTACACACACACACAGACACACACACACACACACACACACACACACACCAGGTTTTGCTGGGCACCACAGGAAGTCAATGGATGCTAGGATCTCTGTATTGCTGAAAATAGAATTGTAAAAAATAAAAAAAAAAGGGTGGGGGAGAAAGTGAACGAAACTAATCCTATTAAACGTGGTAGCGTGTTTTTGTGGCTCTCAGGGAGAGATTAAGCTCAGGAAAGGGGATAAGGACTGCTTCAGTCTCACTAAACTAATGTGACAAGTTGTCACTGGAGATCTTTACAGCTTGTTAGTAGATGACTAGGCCAGGCAGAAGTGTTTTCTATCCTATCCATTGTGTCCACCGTGGCTTTTCTTTTCTGTTTCAAAACTTTTTCCTTTCTTTTCCTGTTTCTTTCTTCTCCATGCTGCTCTACTTTGCTTTTTAATCCTGACTGTCTCCCCCAAGTCAAAACATTTAGCTGGCTCTAATCAAGATTTGGTTTTGAAGATGCCCTTTGACCTTGGACTGCCCAGACAAGCCCCCTCCTCCTTGAACCTGTTCTCAGCCCTCTACTTGGCCACTGTCTTGGGGCTTGAGAAACTGAGCTTATGGGGGGGAAATTCTCTCACTTCAGATTGCATTCTTCAGCCCTCTTTCTCCTTCCCTCACCCCCTTTCTTTTCCTTCTCTCCCTCTGGCCTTTCATTTTCCCATGTTGATTCTTTGTCTTATCTGCCCATCTCCACCTTTTTCTTCCTCTCTACTCCTTCACCTTCTTCTCATTTGCTTGCTTCTTCTCCTCTCAATTTTTTAGGGGTGTTGCGCACCACTAAACCTCTTATTTTTTCCCCTTTCCTTCAAATATGACCGTGAAATTCATATAAAGATGATAAATCTTTGATAGTGGGGTTAGAAGATGGAGAGGGTCCGCCTGGGAACGAGGGCAGGACTGATCTTGGTCCAGAGGAAGCAAGAATCCGAGACTTTCCGAAACAGGTGCCCAGCTTGTTTAGAGATGTGGCAGGCAGGCCCGCCCTCACTCTGGTCTCCCCCCCCTCCCTCCAACTTTCCCCCCTGGCTCACCACCAGAGGCGAGATGTTGAGTCAATGGAAAAACAACATTCGCCAACATTAAAGGGAGACTGTTTGGAAACGGAAGGCCCTGCCGAGGTGCAGAGGAAGCCTGTGCATTAACACAGGCCACCTCTTATCTGGGGCAGCTGGGCTCCGGCTGTCTGTACTGACTCTCTCCTTCGCTCTCGGAGGTCTTCAGCAGGGAGTGAGGGGCTGATTCTCACCCTTGGGCACCCCCAGGATTTCCAGAGACAAAAAGCCAAGAAGCAAAGTTTTGTAGAGAGTTAAGCTTGCTTTTACGGCTTACCTCCCTGTGGGTCTGCCCCCTCCCAAAGGAGCTGTGAGCCCTGCCATCCTGACCCAATGTGAGTAATGGGGACATGCTAAAGGACATGCTAAAGTGACCCAGAGGGAATAAAGTAAAAGTCTTGTGTGTAGATTCCCCTTCCCACCTCCCTGGAAATGGTTTACCGTTAAGTCTCAGGGGCAGCTTCTGATGGAAAGATAAGGTAAATCCCTAATCAGTCAATAATTAACCATAGCACCATTAGGGGCCCAGTCAACCAGATCCTGCTGACACCTTCTCTGCTTTGGTGGGAAGGGTCAGTGGAGAGAAAGGCCTGTTTGTCCAGCCTGCCACAGAGCCACCTGGGCATATTGGAAAAGGAGTAGTCAAGACTGTGTCTGTGAGCACTGTGTTCCCGCATACACAGACTAGCACAGATACCCATGATAATTCCAGGTTAGGTTGAATCAAATCCCAGTTATGTTCTGATTGTTACATTGTTCTCTATAGAAGACCATATTAGCTTGCTCCTGCCCCACTCAGCTTAGTTCTATAGATACACTCCTCAGGGTGTGAGAAAAACAGAAATGATTTTCACATGATAAGTGACCATATTCTCCACCTACACCATACACATGATTTTTTGAATTTTAAACTAGGAGGAAATTGGAAAAAGATGAACAAACATTTGGTTATTTCTGCTTTTTTTTGTAAATGGAAAACTAGCTTAAGTGTTTTTTTTGCGGGGCGGGGGGGGGGGGGTGTCTCATTTTGCTCTGCTTTATTATTCTGTGTGGTATTTAGAGTTATTCCAGGCATCTACTTATACATACTATTTGATGAGGAATAGCACTATAATCAATTTGGTTTGAATTGTTTGCTAAGGTCAATTGTAGGTCATGACCATATGCCAATGAATGATTTTATTCCTAATTGTATCTGTTCAAGCCACCCAGAGATTCGTATTTCATACCTGAGAGGAATAAGGTACTAGAAGGTGGCTTGATTTGAGTTCATCTCCATGGAAGAGAAATATCAACCGATGGCTGTGGGTGTCAGTGATGTTATTCCTATGGGTGGAAGATGATGGGCCATCCAGTCGCTCTCCTGAGGGTTCTGGTATCAATTTCCACCACTGTTTTCTTCTCCACCAAAAAAGCTAGTAGTCTGGATGCTCAATTAATTTTTGGCTGGGTGGAGGAGTTGCCAATGGGTAGAAACTCTGCCAATGATCCGTGACACCCTTTTTAACAAACATTAATTGAGTGACATTTCTTTTTCCCCAAATCATCCATCTGTCCTTCTTATGCAACTTTTGAGTTTCAAAAGGGTAGAAAGCAAGCTCTCTTCCAATGATACATTTGGCTTACGAAGATAGTCTATGAATTAGACAGTATGTAATGTATGGTGACATGGTAAATCAATCTAAATACTCACTCACTTGAATCAACTTGCTAAATGTAATAAAGAAATTATATTCACCTTTATCCTTTCTTTTTTCATTAAACACTTCTTGCTTTTGTGAAGGCAGTCAATACACAGCTAGATTCAGTATTAGTCAGTATTTTTAACTTGAGGTACAAATAAGAGTAGGAAAGTCATCAAGAAATAGCAAGGTGTTTTAAAATTAACAGTTATTAAGTTTGTAGTTTAGGAAAATCTAAGATTTCTGAGTTTTAATACCACTTTCCAATTTTTAGTTTTAAATGGCACTGGAGGTTGAACTTAGGGCCTATGGACTTGTTAGACAGTCACGCCTCAGCCCTTTTTGCCTTCATTATTTTTCTAGTGTCCAGGATCACAGTCCCTTTTTATGCTTCTTACATAGCTAGTATTACAGGTGTGAGCCACTGCTGCTCTGCTAATTTCTGGTTGTTTTAAACCACTAATGGGAGTATTTCACTTAATAGTGCTGTTAAGTAGATAATATATCAACTTGTTGCTTGGATATTAAAATGAGATTAAAAATGAAACTAACATCTATTTTTAACCATGTCAAAAGGCATTCATAATTATGCTAATAATTTTTAGATATGGTGCTAAAGAGGGGAGGAAATGTGGGCTCTGGCAGAGCCTTTACTTGGCTTCATTCATTATGAAAAAAATGTTGTTTACCCCTTAACAATTTCTTAAGGAAAAGAAAAACCAGTTTCCATCAATGAGCATTATTCTGCTCCCCAGGGAATATTGATTTGAACATTGACTTCACCGTGGATGAGTTATTTCCCTTGGTAAATTTTTAGGTAATGTGTCTTTCAAGAGTTGTTTTTAGTATAGTAATCTCATTCTAGAGAAATTCCAATTTTTGCACTGTGGTTATTCGGAAAGTTTCACCTTTAGTATGCCTGTGTTAAGCATTCCTATAGATCATATTCTAAGTGTACCAAGCATTGTGCTCACTAATTTGCCTTTTAAAATGCAAGATAGAGCTTGGCACTGGTGGCACACACCTCAGGAGGCTGAGATCTGAGGACTGTGGTTTGAAGCCAGCTAGGACAAAGAGACCATCTCCAATAAACTACCAAAAAACAAAAACAAAAAAACAGCCAGTGGAGTTGCGGCTCAAGTGGTAGAGCATTTGGCTGCAGCAAAAGAAGCTCAGGAACAGTGCCCAGGCCCTGAGTTCAAGCTGTGGGACCAGTGTACACACACACACACACACACACACACACACACACAAATGCAATACATCTTTCTCAATGCTTCGGAGGGAGAAGCAGGTGGCAGAGAACCATTCCCTATTCTGCTTACTTCTCAACTACAGGTCTTCTTGGCTTGCATGTAGGTCATGGCTATGACTCATATCTAGCCACATCAAAATGTCTTTGCAATCCCCCTCTGCCCTTTATGGAATGGCACAATACCAGAATTGGTATTTTTAATTTTGAAAACGAACCAAATTCCTCTCCTCTTATTTTCTTCTTTCCTTCCTTCCTTCCTTCCTTCCTTCCCTTCTTCCCTCCCCCCTCTTTCCTTTCCATCCTTCCTCCTTTGATTTTATTGAAACAAGATTTCTTCATATAGTCCAAGCAAGATATCCTCAAACTTTTGATCATTATGCCTCATCCTCCCAAGTTCTGGGATTACAGCTGTATATAACGTCACCCAGTTAGAGAAATGGGTAAAAGGATAAGGACTGTAAAATTCCTTTTTTATTTTTGCCAGTCATGGGGCCTGAACTCTGGGCCTAGGCGCTGTCCCTCAGCTCTTCAGCTCAAGGCTAGCGCTCTACCACTTGAGCCACAGTGCCACTTCTGGCCTTTTCTCTTTACATGGTACTGAGGAATAAAACCCAGGGCTTCATGCATGCAAGGCAAGCACTCTACCACTAAGCTACGTTCCTAGCCCCAGGACTGTAAAATTCTTATTAACATGAAACAAACATTCTCAAGCTTATCTCCTACCTTTCTGATTTGTGTATAATTTCTTTTCTTTTTTTCTTTCCTTTTAGCCAATCCTGGGGCTTGAACTCAGGGCCTGGGCACTGTGCCTGAGCTTCTTCTGCTCAAGGCTAGCACCCTACCACTTGAGTCATAGCATTACTTCCAGCCCTTTCTGTTTATGTGGTATTGAGGAATTGAACCCAGGGCTTCAAGCATGCTTGGCATGACCACTTAGCCACATTTCTAGCCCTATAATTTATCTTCTTAATGCATTTTTTTTCTTAAAAATGCATTGCTGGCAGTACTGGGGTTTGAACTCAGCACGCCACACTTTTTAGGCAGGCTCTCTATCACTTGATTTATTCCCACAGCCCTTTTACTTACTTTTTGATAGGGTTGTGTGTTTTTCTTTTGGGACAACCTTGGACTCTGATTCTCCTACCTATGTCTTCCACATATGACCACAGATATGGGCCATCGTATTTGACTGATTGTTGAAATGAGGTCTTGCTAAGTTTTAAGTTCAGTCCTCTTGATCTTTGCTGAGATTACAGGCATGAGCCACAAGGCTTTTCTTTAAAGACTTCATTTTTCTTATTCATTCAGCCATTTATTCTTTAAAAAAATATTAGTTCACATTCCAATCATGAGCCACATGAATTGAGGAGGCCAAGAGCAAAGTTTGATCAGTGAGCTAGCGAAAGCCCAGTACCCATAATTTTTGATAAGTATTGGCTAAGTGAGAATATTATTGGTTCGAGCAGACCAGAAAAGCAAAAAGACAATAATTAGAGCTAAGTGAGTTATATAATTCTGCCTGTTTCTCACCAATTTCCCTGGCTGCATTTGGCCCAATGGAGCCTGTGTGGTAAGTCTGTTTCTGTGTATAAATCCTTGGCCACACTGATTCCTGGTTGATGCTGGATACATTCACACCTATGTGTGTGTGTGTGTGTGTGTGCATGTGTGTGTGTGTGTGTGTGAATGTGTGCTATTACACACTTTGTTCTTCACCACCGCTGCTGGCAAAATAGCAACTGGTTGGTGAATGAAATATTTATGCTTTGAAGAGTTGGTGTTCTAATCTATTTCTATTTAAACAGATGATCAATTAATGTGCAGTGAAGAGGAGGAGAATTTTTTTTCCCCCTGTGTTCTACGTACACGCTTCTAAATGACTAATGAAGTCAATCTGGGCCTGACAGATTTTTGCTTCTACTTGGACAGACATAGCATGCATGGACATTGTGTGACTTCTCAGCATGCTGGTTGCCTGTTCCTGCTGAAATGATCTCATTACTGGCATTTCCTTTACAAAGTACTGTCTTTCCCATGTTGTATCCTGCCTCCATGTGGCCTACATGTAGAGGCCCTGCCTGTTACTTCTTGTGTTTTTACCAAGCTTATCTTCTTTAAGAATATTCCAAAGGAGCTAGGCACCAATGGCTTACTCCTGTAATCCTAGCTACTCAGGAAGCGAATATATGAGGATTGTAGTTTGGAGTTAATCTGAGATGAAATATCTTTGAGACCCTTATCTCCAACTAATCAGTGAAAAAACTGGAAATGGAACTGTGGCTCAAGTGGTAGAGTGCCATTCTTTGAAAGAAAAAGCTAAGGGACCCTGCCCAGGCCCTGAGTTCAAGCCCTAGTTCTGGAAAATGAATCTGTTGAAGAAAACTTCTTTTCTTCTTCTCTGGACCCTGGAGCACTCTTTTGTGCCTGGTCCCACTTCGCCTGGGTAATCGCAGAAGACAATCTATTTCTTCCCCATGGAACTTTTTCCAGTTCTGAATTTTAGTTGTTCATTCATTACTCAGTTCCTAACAAGAAATGCCAATCAAATTCCATCCTCCCAAGTTTATTTGAGCTCTTACCCATGCACCTGGGCTCTTCCCAGCTCTCTCTCAATGACTCTCTCTCACTTCCATGATGGATCCCAGACTCCATGACAGAATATTGTATATTTTATGTCTGATACTACTAACCCCACCCTGGCACTATATACATGTAAGGAGGCCTTCATTTTGCTGCTCATAGGATTGGTTGAGATAAAGTTTGGGGGTATGTGGCATCTATGTCCATTTCCACACTGTTTCTCTGGATGTTGTCAGTATCTAATTGTGTATGTTTGTTTTTACAACTTATTGATTGTTCCCTTCCTCTTCAAACCAGAAGCTGCATCAAAGTTGGGAAATGATTGTTTGTTGACCAGAAAGGGTCCAGTGCTGGCCAGTGTAAGCATGCTTAGAAACTTCCTTTCTATCGGAAAGGAAGGCAGAGAGGAAGTCTTCCCTGGGATTGCTGCTTACCCCCAAGAAGTGAAATGAACTCACGCTCTGGAGGTTTTAGTCTAACTGTGGAAGCACTAGTCTGGCCTGAGATATTCCATGAGGGATATTCATCATTTCTTTTTTTGTCTTTGAAGCGGAAACCAGGGGACAACTCAGAAGCTTTGCCCTACCCCCTGTATAGCACAAAAGAATGAACAACCTTGGCATGTCATAGCAACTAGATTTTTTTTCCTTTGTCTGAAAGAAGACACAGCTGAATGCTAGATTCCTCACCCAGCCACAATCAAAAACCCAGAAAACCTCAGCTACGATCAAAAACCCAGAAAACCTCAGCTGCCTCTGATGATGTCACAAAACCCTTAAGTAAATGGTTTGCTGTGGGGCTGGGCACAGGCTTAGCAAGCACAATTCTTTCAGCTAGTTATTCAGAGTCTTTGACAGATTAGATGGTCTTTTCTTTCTTTTCTTCCTCCTCCTCCCTCTCCTCCTCCTCCTCCTCCTCCTCCTCCTCCTCCTCCTCCTCCTCCTCCTCCTCCTCCTCCTCCTCTCCTCCTCCTCCTCCTCCTCCTCCTCCTCCTCCTCCTCCTCCTCCTCCTCCTCCTCCTTCTCCTCCTCCTCCTCCTTCTTCTCCTTCTTCTTCTTTTTTCTTCTTTTCTTCCCATTCATCCTCTTAAAAAGCAGTTCAGTTTATCTCTAAGCAAGACATTAGCTCTGGCTCTCCCAAATAACATTTTAATTGAAGTCTCAGTCCAAACAAATGCTTAGCCTCTTTATTAACCTCAGTAGTGTAATTTTTCACCCTAAGACCGGTTCAGGAGGAACTGTCTCACTTCAACTGTCGTGCCAGGGAACATGGCACTCTTCCTCAAACAGTCTCGTTTCTGACCTTAATTTGAACCTTAATCTCTTTTAACCATGTTCTTGTTATTAGCTCCTCATAGCCGTGGCACAACACTAATTTTCCTGTTTTTAGACTATTAGTTTACAGAGGTATTTTACACACCCTAAATGTAATCATCAATGTTGTTCATAGACCCTTTTAGGAAAGGGAAGGATTTACACACCCTAAACGTAATCATCAACGTTGTTCCTAGACCCTTTTAGGAAAGGGAAGGAAATACTTATTCTTAACTTTCTTTTAGTTTAGTGATTTAAATGGCTGATATGCCAAATGTGCTATAGAATTTTAGATGATTTCTGAGGTACCATAAAAGAATATATTCAAATGATTAAAAAAAAAACCTAAATTACTCTTGAAAAGGATTTCAAAGAATTTTTGATCAATAAACACATGCACAATTACAAAATAAAGTGGAAAACTAAGGTTGTTATCTTAATTGTTCTGGCAAAAACAATATGTTTTTATTAGAAACTTCTAACCTTTGTGTGGAGAGGGAGACCTGAATTACCCAGCTAATTGCTTTAAATTTCTTGGTTCCGTTTTTTGCTTAGATATAATCAATGAGCAACAAGAGAGAAAATAATTTTTTCTTAATTATACCTTCCCAGTTTTTGACATTGGTAAAATGATCCAAATTAGAATGAAAAGAGAAAGAACTCTTTTTCAATAACAATGGGAAAAATGTGTTTCTCTATTTAGAGCGTACCTTAATATAGCAGAAGTGTGTGGGGAGAAAAACAGTGCTTATGATCATGTGCTCAATTAAATTTATTATAGGTTTTCGTACTTTTTGGCATTACCATGAAAGCATATTAGTTATTATTCTTTATAACCTAATTAGAGGCTTTGTGTCTAGTTACCCCTCTGTTCTCTGCTTAATACAATAGTTTGTTGATTGCAAGAAATTACATTCCTGTGACTTTAAAGTCCTAGAATTAAGATTGCCATGAAAGTTGGAGACTCAGTTGGGTGTTTGGAGGGCAGGGACCATATGCCCTCTGGGGGTGAGGAGGTAGGCAGCTGGGACAATTGTCTATTCCCTGTGGTGTTCGGTGGCATTAGCATCAGTCACTTCACTGGCTCAAACAATTAGTGGAATTGAATCAGAGTTCTCCTGGATCATAGTTTATTATATGCTATTAAATCCCATTATTCAAGAAGTTGCTGCTATGATTATCAAACTTCCTAACATCTCCCCCCAAATCTTCATCACTTTTCCCATGCATTTCCTTTTTGGGTTTATTGTTTGCTTCTCGGGGAGACAAAGTTTCTTTTTCTTTGCTGTTCATACTCATTTGGAGAGCTAAGGGCTAATTTGAAAATACATCTTGGAAAGGGCAACAAAAATGAGATGTGGAAAAAAAAATGGAAGATTCTTAATTAGTCCATGATTTGGCACGCACGATTTAACATGGTATGCTTAGCATTGTGCATTTCCCCAAAGAACGAGGCTCTTGTTTTTTTTCTTTTCTATCCCAAACTTTAACTCCCACTCATTCATTATATCCTTTCTTGTCACTTTCCATTAGTTGATTGTGACATCCTTTGCTGGAAGGGCGAGCAAGCAGATTACTTCCAAACTGGTGTAAGTGACACTCAAAAGACTGGCCTGAAGGGGGTTTCATGATGACAACAAGCTCCTTAGCCCCAGGAGTTGGAGAATGTCACTTCAATAATAGAGTGGAGCCCACTGTCACATTGTTTTTGTAGCAAGTGGGCAACTTTCCAGAAGTCCTTTGCTGGAACATAGGAGTAATAGTATCTAATCTGATTACTTTAATAATAATAATAATAATAATAATGTGTTCTGCCAGTGCAACCCACTTTTCATCTTAACGTTTTCCAGATGAAGAAACTGAGGACCAAGAGTTTAAGCAAAACATCTCCTGTTACATGGCTAAGTGACAGAGCTTGGAGTTTTAATTGAGGTCTGAATCCAAGCTAACGATGTTTCTATTAGAAGTAAACACCAACTTCCAGTGGGAGACTCTGGCATTTCTTCCCAAATCTTCCTAAATCTCTTTCCTCATTTCTAAAGAAATGAGGATAAGAGTATTCATTTTCCTGCAACTAATAAATATACTGTCCAGAGGGACTTGTAAACGACAGCATGATGATACAGTGAATTAGCTAGGGTTAAACAAGCATGGATAGAAACGAAGTAGAGAACCTGATTCTCTGACCAGATCAGCACTGGAGGTATGAAAAGTTCACAAGCCTGGCCCACTACCATTTCTCCTGATTCTAATCATCTGACCTTTGGAACAGACCCTCAACCTAACTAGGGAAGAGGCAGCAACAGATTTGGGTTGGAACAGCACAGGGACTAATCCTGGTTAGCAGTCAGACTCTGACACTAACTTCTGGTGCTATGGTCTTCTGAGAAAACCAGCTTTCTTCATCAAGAAATTTCAGCTCCTTTTCTTGTTTGTTAGGCAAGTTTTAACTTCTTGTTCACAGAACAATTCTTTCTATTAAAATGGGACAATATGGATATATGGAACAAAACATTGAATGAAATCAAAACAACCTGTTTTTCTGTCACCAGGTATGTGAGTTAGTTTTCTGTGGTGGAGATTAAGCACCCGAGGAAAATGAATTTATAAAGGAAAGATTTCTCTGGGATTATGGTTTCAGTCCATGGTAACTGGGCCTCATTACTTTGGGTTTGTGGTGAGGGAAGACATTATACTGGAGAGGGAATGATGGCACAAGGTTTCTTACTACATAGGAAGTAAAGGAAAAGAGGAAGTATCTGGGGCTGATAGTTCCTTTAAGGGTACCTCCTTCCCCCAGTTAGTCCCTGCCTAGTAATGATTCTATTTTTTCCCCTTAATAACACCATAACTGGAGACTACAACTTCAGCACAGGAGCATTTGGGGTGGGGGTGGGGGGTCATTTACGACCCAAACCATGGGGCCAGGGGAAAATTGATACCTTCAAAGTAGGTACGTCTCTAGCCTCTCTAGTCACACATATGTTCACATGGAGGTTCTAAGGAGAGACTTTGAATCAGAATACATGTATGGATATCTAAATACCACCACTAGCAGCATAACTTCATCTGTGTGAATCCCAGTCTTGTCATACTTGAAGTACTTCCATCATTTGAATGTGGTGACAGTGGATGATATGATGGGTGTAGAGTGGTTGGCCCAGAAGAATAACCCATGACAGTTTAGTGACTGTCACTTGAGCATTGTTCCAGTATTCTTGTCTTGCTCCATGGTTCCCTACTTGATTCCAGGATAAAGACACGTCATCCTTAACAGTGCTTCCATCCATGCTCCCACCATTTGGTTGGACCCACCTACTTCTGACACCACATTAGTGATTTTCTTGGTCTCCATTCCCGAGTGTTTAGTCATAACTCTGAAGGAAGCATTGCCAGCATCACTCCTGTCATATGCTGGATGTATTTCAGCCTGGATACTCTGCTTATGCAGCTTGCTACCAGGGAGAAGCCAAGTAAACTTTCTTGTTCTTTTCTGCCTTGAACTTGAAGTTAGCATCAATGGAGGCAAGATCAGGAGTTCATGATTATAAAGATGGCAACAGCAGCAACCCAGTTTCTAGCCTCTGGAATATCAGTGATCAGTAATAGACTATGTTCCAAGTATATGTCAACACAAGTATGGGTTTATGTGTTTAAGCCACTGTGATTGTAAGAAAGGGAAGCAACTACAAAACAATTTAATTCTTTGTTATCTTCTTAAAAATCTTTTGTTATTAACTTCATTCTTCAGACATCTTTGCACCAGTGAGAAGAAAAGTCAACCAACCAATCTATCTATCTATCTATCTATCTATCTATCTATCTATCTATCTATCTATCTATCTATCTATCTATCTATCTATCTATCTATCTAATCTATCTATCTATCTATCTATCTATCTATCTATCTATCGATCATCTAATGTAATCTATCTATCGATCCATCTGTCTATCTCTATCCATCTTTCTTTTAAAATTGGAGCTGTGCTGGGTGTGTGCACCCATGTGTGTGCTGGAAGACTAGATGGCCAGCGACAGGAAAGAGGAAGAGAGAATTATATTTGATAAAGCTGGAAGTTCACATGGACGGATGTTCCTGACTTTACAAAGAAAATTATGTTGCTTTTATATGCCAAAGTCTTGAACGGGGCCTGACGGCTCACGGCTTTGGTGTGCTTTTCCAGATGGCAGATGCCATTTTGTGTTTTGCATAAATGGACTAAATTTGCTTGCTCTTTGTACGTATTTCAGAGGAAACCATTCTCTGCTTTCAATAGGACAGAAGAGCTCCTTGGCACTAGACCTTCCTGGTATGGTGAGAGGAATGGCGAAGGCACTCTTTTGAGGCTGTGTGTTTCGTCGTCCAAACCCCTTACACACAGACTGAGGAAGGAGGCTGGGCCAGGGCTCTGGAGTCCTTTTGCCTGAGATTGGTTCTGTGTGTGTGTGTGTGTGTGTGTGTGTGTGTGTGTGTGCGCGCACGCGCGCAAATCACAGAAAGTAAGCCTGAGGAGCTCTGAAAACTCTTTCCTCTCATTTGTGCATTCTGATTTCCATGGATGACAGTTATCTTTTGATTTTAATTATTTGATCATTTCAACTTGCTAATTGGAATTGTGTGATCCTATACCTTAAGTTCTCTGCACCTCCGTGTCATCTGCAAGGAGAAGACTAGGATGATCATAATAATATAGCTGTTAGGGTTGTGGTGAAGATTCCATGAGTTAATCCATGGAAGAGTTGAACAGTGCCTGGCATATCATAAGGGCAATTATTACTGTTGTTATGATTTACTTCTTTACAGATTTTCTTTCTTTTTTTAACTTTAAGTCTGTTCAGTTTTCATTATTGTTGTGCTAACTCTTGGGGGGCACTTTTACAGATATAGACTGGCAATAGTGTGACACTACTGGTGACAAAACCCATGTATATGGTGACAGAGATGTCATATATCCATTGATGAACAATTCAGTTGTATCTTGACTATTTTAAATTATACTTCAGTGAGCACAGGAATGCAGATATCTCTTTTTTTTTTTTTTTTGCTGGTTTTTGCTTGTTGGTTTATTTTATTTTATTTTATTTTTGTGAACATACTGTACAGAGGGGTTACAATTACATGGGCAGGATAATTCATACATTTCTTATCAAGCATTGCAGCCTCCTCCTTTGTTTACCCTTCACATCCCTTCCCAGCCTCCCCCCCCCACCCCCCACTCAATCCTCCCCCCTCCCCCCCCAACGTTGTAAAGCTTGTTTTCGACATGACAACTTGTACTTCTCATTATTGCAACAGGTCCACCTGTATCCTTAAACGACTTGTTGAATGCAGAAATCTCTTTGTCTTCTTCATTTCATTTTCTTGGTTACATAGTCCCAGAACAGCAATAGATGGCTCATATGGTAGATTTTTTTAAAAAAAATATTTTTTGAGGGATATCCACAATGGAGAAACTTTGATATCTTGGCAGATGGATACTAGACTCAACACACTGGGTATCATTCCAATGGACAGGAATTCTTGGGCCAGGATCAAAGCTTCATTCTTCTTTCCTAAACGAAAATATGAAGCATGGAACCAGGTAGGTTGTAAGAGAAGAAATAGTTACTTGTGCTGGGTGTGTGTGTGTGTGTGTGTGTGTGTGTGTGTGTGTGTGTATGCATGTCCCAGTGCTGAGGCTTGAACTCATAGCCTGGGTGCTGTCCCTTAGTGTTCTTACTGAAGGCTGGTTCTCTCCTACTTGAGCCATACCTCCACTTTGGTGGTTAACTGGAGATAAGTGTCTCATGGATTTTCATGCAGAGCTAGTTTTGAACCTTGATCATCAGATCTCAGCCTCCTGAGTATTTAGGATTACAAGCAAGAGCCACTGGCACCTAGCATCCTGGGTGCTTTTTATAATGTGCACCTGCACATTATAAAACATTCAAATCTTATACTTTAAAAATGTCTTACTTAGTCCCCAGAATAGAAAGGAATAAAAAGTACATCTATGTAAGCATTCCATTTGTGCTATTGCATAATTAAAAATGGCTTCTGTAACATTTGATAGGCTCATACAACAATGAGAGAACCCTGTCAGTAACTTAATAAGGAGAAAATAACCTAGTACTTGAAATATTTACCCCAAAGCCAGAATAAAACCTGAAAAAAGAACAACATGAAACACAAGTCTGAAAAGTCTTAACAGTTTTGCAAATATTTCACTTGTCATATCACATTTGTTTTGACCTCTCCTTTTTACTGTCCAGCACAAACAAGAGTTAAAATAAGGTATTTGAGTTGAAGGAAAAGGCATCAAATGGACTTTCTCTCTGGCTAATATGGTGACAGCCACATTTTTTGTTCTGACCTCTTGCTTAGAAATTGTTCAGAGAAGAGAACAGACTGCTATTATTAATTAGGGTTAGCAGTAAAAAGAAAAGAAAATATGAGATTAAAATAAGAAGCCAGAAACAAGGAGAAAATAAGAGAATTTTCAAACATCAAGAGGAAGCCATATTATAGTGAGGGCAAGAAAATTTCAATAGTAATAAACAAATAGCAACAAATGAAACTTTGTAATAGTAGTAGTAGTATGGCAAAAATTGTTAACTGGCCAATGATGATGTATCTCCCCTTCCACATATAGAATTGTTTTAGGCTGTGATTGATCAATGAGAACGTTATTCTATTTCTTACCATACTGTCTTGTCTCTGCATCTTACGGCTAAACAATGCTAGACTAACGATGATGGCACCCAGCTACAGAAGATGTAGAACTGTAATTAGAAGAAAAATATAATCCTGAATTACTGCCCAAAGGGCTATCCCACATTTGACTGTGTATGATCAATGAACTTTCTTTTTGCTTATTTCCCGAGAGCCTCTTATTCTTCTCCTATATTGCTAAAAAGTAGCCAGTAACAACCAACACATGGTATCTTTCACCTAGAGCTCAAGAGTCATGTGGTGTGACTTTTGAATTAAGGCAACATTCTTCTGAGGTGTGTGTGTGTGTGTGTGTTTGTGTGTGTGTGTGTGTGTGTGTGTGTGTATGAGAGCGCTGTGAATCTCAAGCTATCTAGGATAATGTAGAATAGTGTATTTTCTAGCAGCCCATTACTTGATCACAAAGTCAATGTCATGTATTTTAGGGTAGGTTTTTTTTTTTTTTACAAGACTCAGTATTACAACATTTTGTACCACATACAACCATCCAATTTAATCAGTAAGTAGAAGCCCGATACAACGTACTATTTTTGATACCATCATCACTCTAGACATAGACAGAGGGAGACCCGAGTTCTATCCTCCCTTGCAATTGAATTACTACTGTGAGACCAATTCTGTGTAAACAGTATGTGAGCAGAAGTACTGTGCCAAGGGGTTGAACATGTGAGATAATGTGCTTTATGTTCTCTTCTTCTCTTCCATAGCGCTTTTGAAAGACCTGAGTACTTGATACATAATATCAGCATACCAGTCAGACAGCCTCCATCCTTGATAAGAACCTTTGCTTGGTCATACCATTCAGGGTTTGAGGGCTATTTATTATTGCAACATTTCTCTCCCATTCTGACTTACACATCCTGGGAATTTCACTAAGAAGGAATTCCACATATAGAAATTGAGGTTTTACAGAATCATTGGGAGGCCTGAGGAGTGAATGTCAAGGAAGTTCCTACAACCTTTCAGAAACCGAAATTATGGAAACCCTGGGAAGTTATGTTGCCACTGGGGATCTCAGTTCAGTTGTCTACAGCCTTGTAATGGGACTCTCAAGAGAATGCTAAGTGGTGAGATGTTCCCTCATGTCTGCCACCTGTACACCCAACTACCTTAGCTACTGACAGAGAAAAATGTCTTCTAGCTTCCTGTGATTTCCAAAGCACCTGTCAAGGAAAGGTTATTTTTAAAAACTCTGTTGGCAAAGGAGTTTGGGAAATGCAATTTCCAGGACTTCATCCCTTGTGGTATTTTGAAAGATGCTCAGAAGAGATGGTACTTATTTTCTATTAAAAAAAAAAAGATATATCTAGCACAAATGCTCCTGGTCCTTCCCATAGGGAACTCAAGGAGTTGTTATTCTGTAGACCACTTTTTTTTTTAAAGCTCCTCAAAACCATGTCTTAATCAATTCTGTTTCTTCAGTGCCAGACAATACCAGACAGCATTTTGGTTTGAATCAATTTGAATGAAATAGCAGCAGAATCAAAACCATAAACCTGTACTCATGTGTTTAAGATCGTCCATCCAAAGAATGTGTTAGTTCTCCCTAATGACTACCCTAGGCTCTGCTCCAGTTTAAGCCCCTTCCCTTCCTTGGAGTGATTGTGAAGAGCTATTTGTCAATGAAGCAGCCTTAAATTTGAGCACTGGGTTCTTCTCTGAGCAGCCAAAAGAAGAAGGGTTGGTCCATGCTCCAGGCTGTCAGGTCCATTGTCAATCTTTTTGTGGTTGATGTTTTTAGCCAAATGATCAAACTGACTGTGCCAAGTTAATCAAGGTATTTCTATATTTCTTTTTCTCAGCTAGACTCAAACAGAACTCTGGACTCTTGACAGAAGTGGAGTGTCTTTGGGATTCAAGGGTTTGTGAGTTCATGTCGGGGCAGAGTGGGAAGTGTTCCGTAAACAAGGAGGTGGGATGGATTTGTGTGAGAGGAAGGACTCATTCAGCCACAAAGAATGTATAATCAGGAAAGGAAGGCCAGACCCTGACTTGATTTCATCTGAAAAGTCACAAAGATTAAATACATTCTCTTGAGATTTATTTTCCTCATCAAAAAAAAAAAAAAAAAAAGATAAAGAAAAAAAAGGTAGAACTATTGTGTCTCAGGTAAGGATGATGGAAGAGTGACTCAGACATATCAAAGAAATGAAAGATACAGATCATGTTGTAATTAAACTTGCCACTATCAAGTGGTGATCATATCTAACTGAAGAGTGTCGTGTACATAAAGAAAGCACAATTACGGGGGATGTGATGATGTCACCATGCTAGTTAAACGTCCAGCATTTAGCTTCTCTTTTCCATTCCCACCCACTTGATCTTTGGCGATCTTTAGTTGCTTTAGACTGTTATTTAGACCAAAGTCAATTTCATAAAATTAAAAGCACAGAAAAAAAAAGAAAATCCAGTTCCATAAAAGTAAATAAAGACAAGGTATTCTCCTTGCGTACTCATGTTACTTCTTGGTTAATATGTTTTCTCCTACTTTGTACCTAGAATCATGGCTGAAACACAATCATGAGTTTACTGTGTGTAAAGGTAGGGCATTGGGCAATCATCTAATGAATACTGTCAAGATGGTTTGTGAATGTGGAAAATTCCACTCTCAAAAATTACTTTCCCTATTCTGTAACAGATTTCCTCTTGGCTTTAATTATCCACAGAGTTGTCCAAATTTTCTGATAGTCTTTATGGTTGTTGACATCACCTAAATACTTTATTTAATGGATTTCTCAGGGTTCATTTGTAACCCTTTATTCTAAGTTGCTTCTTATTCCAAGTTGATTATTTTCTATAAACAATGTATTTGTTCAATAATATTTGAACACTCTTCTAGTTATGTAACATTGCTCTTAATAAACTTTTACTTTTTCTTTTTGGTCGGTCATGGGGCTTGAACTCTGGGCCTGGGCACTGTCCCTCAGCTCTTCAGCTCAAGGCAAGCGCTCTACCACTTGAGCCACAAAGCCACTTCCAGTTTTCTAGTGGTTTATTGGGGATAAGAGTCTCATGGACTTTTTCTGTCCAGGCTGGCTTTTAACCTTGATCCTCAGATCTCAGCCTCCTGAGTAGGATTACAGGCTTGAGCCACTGGCGCCCAGCTACACTTTTACATTTAATGATTGAAAGAAGTATGGTACTGTTACTCATGGCCAATTACTCAGAGCAGTTCCAGTGTGGAGTCTCCTGGGGTTGCAGCTAAATTATAGATGGGGCTAGAGATATGGGAAGATGTCTTCACTCATGTGCTCAGTGTTGTGCTAGTCAATGTTCTCTCTCCATACAGTTAGCCTGGGCTTCCTTAGACCTTGTTGATCTCTTGGTTGTTAAATTTTTTATACCATGACTTGCTTCCAGTGGAAGTTGTGAATTCTTAAACTTGGTCTTAAACTTTGCCCGAAAGTCAGGCAAAACACCTTTTTCTTCTTTTCATGGCCAAAGCAGTCACTGGTGAACAGAGATTCCAGGGACTGGAGAAGTAGATTCTACCTCCTCAGAAGGAAATGATTTGTGCATTCAAAGAAGGGTAAAAAACAACAACAACAGAATGTAGTCATCTTAACGAGAAGCTACTACAAATAATGTGTGGAACCTATGCTAGGTGCTGGGACATGTTAGCCAAACAGGGAGATGTGGCCATTCAGCTTTAGTTTGACTGGATTGTTTTTATAGTTAACCACTGAGCAAAGAATACCAATACTAAATCGTTTCATTTATTGAACTGGCAAAATACCAATTTGGATATTTATAGTGTAGTCACTCTGACTTGCTCATTAATCAGACAATGAAATTTGCAAGTATCTGATCCATAATCTGATGATCAGCTTCATGAGTTGATTCATTCATGCATCCAAAAACATGCATTCTTTGAAACATAGCCTGAACACTACTGGGATATTCATCTGTGGTTTGATAAAGAGTGTTAAGTTCCTGCTGTGGAGAAGGCTCCAGCTAGTTTCTTTGACTCATTACAGGAACCAATAAAGAAGATGAAAAGTCAAATTCTTTCCTTGATGAACTTCCATTCTTCCTCATGGTTCTGACCATGTGCAGTAAGACAGGGAGCCCAGACAAGATGTGCTAAACAAGAAAACCTGTATCTGTTCTCCTCCTGAGAATTACAATTTGAAGGGAAATCAATTAGTTGTTTGCCTCAATTTTCTTCTCCCTTGAGCCATGATAGGAAAAGTCATCTTGGTTTGTTAAATGAAAGGAGATTTCAGGACAGAAATGTTGACAGAAGAATTGGTGGTGCTCAGCAATTCTTGGGTCTTATCATTTTTGGCATAGTTTATGTCCATTCAGTGGTACACCTACGAGGAGCTGGGAGAGCAAGCTCATGATGACACAAGTGATACCCTGACATTCAGAAACCAAGGTCAAAGCCTGAAGGAGTGCAAAAGCAGGCAGAATTCCTGGGAACACTCAAGTCCCTGCTATGAAGCTAGCTTGCATCCTGTGCCTTCTTATGCTGCATCCACATTATCTCATCTGGCATCAAAGGACATTTCAGGGATACAAAGTCAAACAACAACAACAACAAGACAGCTTGCTTTGTGTATCAACATGTTTCAAATCAAACTCAATTTTGACTTGTCATTTCAGTTGTCTTCTTTCCATCTATTGACTGTAACTTCGTGGCTCATAGTTCATCAGTATAGGAGCTTTTTATTACAAAGTGGGGTTCTACCATTCTTGAATCAACCAGAGAGATGCTTGAGATTGGGCCTTTAGGAAACCTTCTTCAATTCTCCAAATATCGTGCATTATTTTGACATCAACGATATGAACACAACACAAATTCTTTTCTCATAATTAGACATGTACTTAAAACATAAATAACTGCTGAGAATGTGAAAGTCATGATGGTCCATATTCACAGAAGCTAAAAACAACTGACAGTCAAACTTCTTGAAAGTAAATTCTCCATTGGAACAAAGTGGTGGCTGAGTTTGGGTGAATGAGAGGCTACGACATTCATAAATAGTGGCTTCAGGAGTAGGATTTCCATATCTCAAGTTGAATCCAGAGTGATTCATTGGTATGGAGAGCAAATATTTTAAGATTTCTTTTTAATTAAATTAAAAGTTTGAGGTACATATGTCTATTTTTATTGGCACATTATAATTCTACATATTTGGGGGTTTCCATGTGAAGATTCAATATAGGGAAACATTCTGTAATATGGAAACGAGGGTAGGTTCATTTGTTGTTGATATACATAATAAGGTAATAAATATGTAATTAATGAAAGTACACAGATGGGAGACATTGAATTTTTTTTCTTTTTACTCAAGTATGTGACAGTCTTAGAACCCACTATGACTTAAGTGTGAATGAAGTACGTGTATTGTTATGGGAAGAATGGGCAATGGTTAGAGAATAAGTATTTGCAACCTCAGAATTCTGACTGGTTCTTGCTGTTCCAGGTATCTGATCAATAGGGAGTTCACCAACTCTCAACTTGACGCCAGGATAGTCCTTTGTAAGATGTCAAGAAATTGCTCAATGTTAGGATGTTGACCCAAGAAAGTGGATTTTAATCATGCTTTTTTTTTTCCATTTTGTTTTCTCAAGGGTCTGATGGGAACAGAAACTTTGAGGGAGTTTACTGTTTGTGCAAGGTGACTGGTTGGGCAAAGAAGTCCAAAGTGTCCTATCTGCAGAACAAATAAGACCTGGTCAAAGGTAACTGAAACAAGTATCTCCCACCTTGTCCCTTTTCCATGTCTCAGGGGATGTTTGTGTCCAGGTTGCATAACGGAGGACTTGATCTGTGCCTGCCAGAGACAGGAGATGTATTGTAGACTCTCACTGGTTAAAAATGGTCGCTGATCTTTACAGGCAATTGATGAGGTGTCCTATAGAAAAGTTAGATAAAAAGTGAAAAACCTATTTATTGATGAGCTCTTGCTAAATATCCGGCTATATTTTGTCAGATAGCATCTGGGTGGTTGTTAGAGTTATTTCTCTTTCTCCAAAGATATGCAAGATGCAGCTTATAAAATGCTGAAGTGAATTTATTAACTCACATACATTTGTTTGGTTAATTTGGACATTTGTGTGTGTGTGTGTGTGTGTGTGTGTGTGTGTGTGTGTGTGCTAGTCCTGAGGCTTAAACTCACAGCCTGTGCTCTGTCTTTGAGCTTTTGTGCTCAAGGCTAGTCCTCTACCACTTGAGCCACAACTTTTCGGTGATTAATTAGAGATAAGAGTCTCATAGACTTACCTACTCAGGCTGGCTTCAAACCACCGTCCTCAGAACTCAGCCTCCTGAGTAGCTGAGATTACCAGTTTGAACCAATAGCACCCAGCTCAATCTGGGCTTTTGTTTGTGATAGTGAATGACAACTAAGACAATTAGATTGCCCCTATGATTGCTCTATAGAACTTGCTGCAAATATTCAGAATTGTACAAAATTTTGAACATGTAAGTCATTTCCAGGCTGTGGAGCTCAACTAGTTTTTTAGAAGACAACTTTATATGAATAAATATTGATAGAAAAAAATATGTGGTCACTATAGGGTCAAGTTAAGCCCTTGTTATTGGGAATAGATTAAAAATATGTTATAATTCAGAGATCCTTATTTCCCAAACATATACTTAACTGTTCTCTTTGACCAATATTATTTTTTGAAACTCAAGGTATAGAGGGCCAGTTAAATAGGCATTTTTCATGAGATAGACAACATGTATATTATCAAATGAGCCAGTTGCCAGTTATGGATAGAAGCTCAGTAAATTAGAGTTGAATTCTCCATTTAAAATTAGCTTCCAGAGAATTTTAGAAGCTGTTTTCAAGGATGTTTCTATTATCAAGGCATTTTTCCCCTCAGTGAAATATTTAAGAAAAGGTTAAGATATGAGGAACCAATCTTCTACCTTATTTTTGAATATTTGGAAAAAAGCCCATGGGATTGAAATGATGAAATGGAAAATCCACAGACAATTCCTTTTTGTCTATGTGAGTATGTATAGATACAAAGTAACAACCAGACTGATTAATGTCTACATTTTCTAAATAATTATAACATGCATTGTTATATTATTATTATTACTATTTCAGAAAAGAAAATCTTAACTTTCCCAGTATGGAAAAGATAAATTCTATTTTTATAAGCCCAAGTCCTGCTGTGACTTGCAGTTTGGAATTTTACTTATGATCAGCTATTCAAGTGGAAAACCAAATTAAAGTAGAAAAATAAGCAACTTAGGTTAGTTATATGAAAGCATTTCAACTTCAGGCTCTGGGACACTGAACCATGTTTTAAGTGGAACTAGATTTTTTCAAAGCCAGAGTAGACAAATGTGAATGGTCATTTTTTTCCCTGAAAATAATCACCTTTGGAGGTCGCATCAAGCTCTAGGATTCTAATAGTTACCTATCCAGGGCTCCAAATGGGCTTTGAAATCTGTAGAACCCATTAGATTAGCCAATTCACAAGTAAAAGCACGATTCTTACACTCAGGCATGTTAGACATTTGGTGATGAAGATGAAAGATGGGAGAGAAAAGAGAGATACAGGACAGGAGGACAGGGAGACACAAGATACAGAAGGACAGAGAGACAGAGCTAGGATGTACAGGAGGTATGTGGCTGGCCAGTTTCAGGCTCCAAGGGCCTGGTTTTCCAATCTGGCACTCAGCTTGATGAGTCTGTTTATTCAGCCACTATATCAGACATTCCCTTTTCCTGCCTGAAGAAGTCCCCTTTGAAGAACTGCTCTGCTGGGGAGTAGTTTCCCCTTGGACAGGCTACTCCTGTTTGCAGTCCTAAAGGAAAAGAACTGGAAATGCCACAAGAATGTTCTTTAAAGCGATATTCCAGAGCCACGTGACGGGAGGATGAAATAGCTGTAAAAGATCTATTTCCTGTTTGAGATATTATTTTCCTCCCTGCTCAAGTGAATTTTGGTGTCACATGGGTGGTGTGGGAGTCAGATATTCTTGCTTACTTCCAGATCTGTGGGGTGCAGGTTGAGGCTGGGAGCCCCGGAGATCACGGAGTGGCCACCTGTCCCCGTTTCTGTAGGCCTCATCCATCTGAGTGAGCCACAGAGAATTCAATTGCAACCTGGTCTTGCAAGGTTTTAATCTGCTATGGACTCTGGTGATAAATTACCAGAGGGCCAGCCTGTAATTTGAAAGCAGAGCAGTGTATGGGATGTTCTCTAGTGAATGGGAGGGTGAGGTTCATAATCAAGTTGGTTAGTTCAGAGGTCAAAAATGCTACTTTTTCTGATTTCACTTCTTGAATTTCTGAGATTTATTTAAAAATTTAATTTCCAAAGAACTTTTTCTTCCACTCTGTATGTTAACAGTGTAAAAGCAGCTAGGGAGGAGGTCACTCTCTTGAATTTTCCTCTTGGGGAAAGAATGTGGCCAAAGAAAGAGAGATACTTCCCTAGCTCATTACTAGTAGGGACAGGGGCAGAGCACTAACTCAGGCTCTTGACTCTTAGACCAGGCCTCTTTTCTCTGTGTTTTTGGGATCGGTACAAAGTGACAGTGGGAGTTTCAGGGGAAATAAGAGGGGGCGGGAGGGGGAAGGTGACATTTTCTGTCTCCTCCCAGGTACGTAGAAAGTTGCTGTGACTTTGAAGCCATTGCTTTGCTGTGTCCAAATGCTCTCTCAGGGACTGGCTTTAGGGAGGAGATTCAAAGTGAAACCTTCAGAGGGTAAGTCTCACATTCTGGTCACTGTGCTGCCCATGACTGTGGTTGGTTTGTTCAGGCTTTGCCGGTACCACATGAAACAGGAGCTCTCCAGAATGAAAAGGGGTCTTTATTCCACATCGGAGGCAAATCCTCTGATTAAGATGCCACTTCACAGGGAGGCCTGATTTTCCAGGACAAGGGATGGGAGATCGCCACTCTCTCCTGTATTCCAAACTCCTGTGACTCACATTGATTCCCAAGGATCTAGGTATGAGGTTCATGCATAATGAAACAGAACAACATATACTTTATCCAGGAGTGAGAGTGATCAGAACTTTCTTCCATGGACGTTCTGTAGGGCCTCTTCTAGTTTGGGGCTCAAAGGGGAAGCTGGAAGAAATGTTTCTTATGGTTTGTTATTCAAGTTCTGGCAATACAGAGCCGCCTGTTTTATCTTTTTCTGGATGTTTGTTTCTCTATATGTAGAGCCGAAGCTGAGCCATATCTTGTCATTACCTGTATTCTCTAAGGCTTCCTAGTGTTTAAAATATCTGATGAACAAAGGAGAATCCATTTCCAGCCAATCCCTTATCCAAGAGTCTCTCAGCCTATAGTTCAAATCAGAATCACCTGGGAGAGAGAAACACTTGTACTTTGAAGTCAGTCCTGGGATGCATCCTGTTTTTGTTTTATCCTTGTCCCCTGACTTTGAAAACTCTTTGTGAACAATGCAATAGGCATAGACCACTCTCAAATTTGTGGAATAGTTTGTGTTTTGTTTTATTTTTAATAAGTTTTTTTATTGTGAAAATACCGTACAGAGGGGTTATAATTACATGAGCAAGGCAACGAGTACATTTCTTTCTTTTTTTGGGGGGGGGGGGTCCGGTTGTGGGGCCTGAACTCTGGGCCTGGGCGCTGTCCCTCAGCTCTTCAGCTCAAGGCTAGCGCGCTACCACTTGAGCCACAGCACCACTTCCGGCTTTTTTCTTATGTGGTGCTGAGGAATCGAACACAGGGCCTCATGCATGCAAGGCAAGCGCTCTACCACTGAGCCACCTTCCCAGCCCCAGCGAGTACATTTCTTTCTTTCTTTTTTTTTTTTAATGTAATGTAATGACAAATGTTTATTTCTGAGTTTTGTAATCTGAAACTTTGTAGAATTCATTCTAAGTCTGTGAGTTGTTTGTGTAATGATGAAGGCTTTTTTTTTGGGGGGGGGGGGACCAGTTGTGAGGCCTGTACTCTGGGCCTGGGCACTGTCCCTCAGCTCTTCAGCTCAAGGCTAGCGCTCTACCACTTGAGCCACAGCGCCACTTCCGGCTTTTTTCTTTCTTTCTGCTTATGTGGTGCTAAGGAATCGAACCCAGGGCTTCAGGCATGCAAGGCAAGCGCTCTACCACTGAGCCACTTTCCCAGCCCCAGCGAGTACATTTCTTATCAACCATTGTTGCCTTCTCCTTTGTTTCCCCTTCCCATCCCTGCCCTCCCACCCCCCCCCCCCAAAGTTATAAATTCGTTTTTTTGACATAACGTCTTGTACATCTCATTGTTGCCATGGGTCCACCTGTATCCCTATTTAAACAATTTGCTTTTCTCCCTTCCCCTCCACAAATTATACCAACATCAAATAAAACTTATTTCACATTTTTTGGTCTAATTGAAGTGGGTTAATTTAAAAGAAGCCTCTGAGCTACATTCTTTTCCCCACCCATTGTATTGAAGCATGACAGCCTTGGGGTTACATTGCTCATTTGTAACAGCACCTGCTCTTCCCCTAGGCCTTCTGGGACCAGGTGTAGTGTTCCTTCCACAAGAACTCCTGCAGCACTCTCCCTCTTCCTCTCCTTCCCTCCCTTCCTCCCTCCCCCCTCTCTCTGTCAAGCGTAGATATTCTTTTTGTGGGCAGTGCCCACATAGGTGAAGGCATATTCCATCATATGTAGATGAAGCCAGCCACAATCTATATTCCTCATGAAGCCTATGATACAATAAGTGCTTAAGACAGTTGACGAGCTGTTCTTCATGCAAATTTTAGTAACAGTAATGAAGCTCAACGTCTTTATTCATTCTCAAGTTAGACAAACACATTCTTCTGAAGAGTGGTCTAGTTGTTTGGTGACCTGTGGATTAAACTGTGCTCTCCTGGCTTCTCTCCCCACTTCATCTTAGGATGGAAAATGGAGAAGGGATGGAAAATACATTGGGACTCTAAAACACAGGCTGTGACCTGCAGTCCCAGCAATGCTGAGGCCATCCATGTTGAGCCTGGCTGGTTTAGGTGTCTGAGAGGTTTATAACCGTGGCCAAATCAGACTCCTGAGGAGTCTTAGAAATGTGGATAAAGTATAGGTGGGTAGTTTGGATCTGACTTAATTCAAAGGACCAGAGTGTACCAAAGTTCACTGAGAATTCAAGAGAATGTAAAGTCACCATTTTAATGGCAATTTAGTGGGTTGTCTGATATTTTAAACAGAACTTCATACAGGCTGTTTACTCTTTGATTGTTTGCAAGGTACAGAGAACCATCAGAAACTGGGACTGTCAGCTGGAAAAGAAGGTGGGCTTGAAACTTCTGCTCAAACTCAGTTCTTTATCTGAGAAGGGACCTCATCTTTAATCATGGAGTAATGGATGATTGATATGAGTGTACCTTGATTAGAAAAGGTTTCATTTTACTTGTGCACTATACATGGAATTAGTTAAGGCTTGCATAGGAGAAGAAGTGATAGACTATTGTTCACATTAAATTATAATGACAGCCTTCCTAACCACTGTGTATTTATTATGTAAGAAAAGAAAATGTCTGGTAAAATTCTGTATAGGTTAATAACACCTTCATAATATAGTCCTTCTTTTCTATTGACTTGAATAGCCCTCCTACTGACTTTTAATGGATTATTAGAGTTAATTACATCAATTGCAATATAATTGATTCTTAAATACTATGTAGAAACCTCATACAATTATGGAAAAACAAAAGTTATCTAGACATCTCAAATCAAAAAAGATTTGGAATTCCTGCACATTTAATTTCTGATAATCACTAGTCAGTTTGGACATTAAGATTGCATGGTGTCTTGTTTTCTCTTTGCTAGGTTTTGACAGAATTGATAGTTTCACAACATTTAACTCAATACGCATGGAAATATAAGATTAAAGCTGTGAGTGCAATTTTTTTTTTGCTAAAAAGAGATCACTTCATGGCTTAAAAGCTGAAATGTGTAACCTGACTAACATTGACAGAAACAAACTCAAGGGAAAATCAAAAGTGGGATTTGATGTTGCATTTTAGAAATCTCTTCTCCACAGGTGGAAAAATTCCTGTGGGTCTTAGGGTTTATTGTCTGAGGGCTCTAAAATACGACCAGGGGCTGAGTTGTCTAAAGGAGTAAACATTCTCTCCCATTTTATTAGCTAGATAAATAAGGGTGACATGTTCCAATATCCAAACCAGTAGTTTAGAAGTCCAATGTCATTAACAACTAGCATTTGATGTTATAGAGATTTAAAAAAATCCCTGTTATAAAATTGTTTCAATGCGTCTTTTCAATTTTAACTGATATTGGGAATTAGAGGGTATTGACAATTACAAATATGAGGTGTTTTTAAAGGACTCTTGATTCACAGATAAGATTTCTAGATATTTTGGTAAAGAAATGTATACTGGAAAAGCATCTTAATACAGTAGACAAGGCACCAGAATGAACATCGGTGGACCTGGTGTTTTCTGTAACTGTTAATGACTTGCTGTGTTTGCATCTGAAGATTTTCTTAAGTAAAACATGAGAGAGAAAGCCTGTATGTAAGGACTGGAATCTTTGACCTTGAACTCCTGTTGTCTACAAGAACTCATTTGATTCTTTTTTTTCCTGTAGTAATGGGATTTGAACTTAAGACTTCATACTTGGCTCGCTTGGTTTACTGATATTCTACTATCGTTTGTTGGTTATTTTGGTGCTGGAATCTTATGGACTTTTCTGCCTGAGATGGTCTCAAACCGTGATCCATCCTGTGGATCTTAGCCTCCTGACTAGCCAGGATTACAGGTGTGAGCCACTAGTACCTCAGTCTCATTGATTCTGAATATTAGCTGCTATGTATTAACATAAGTATGTGTGTGTATATAAATGTATATATGCCTTGTCTTCTTAATTAGGTCACAAATTTCCAAGGAAAAGGACCATCTTGAATACATCTCTGACTACCCATATCATACACCACAGTTTCCTTCACATAATAGGTAATTCATAGTAAACTGAGCAGCTGATCAGAAGGAACCATTTCCATTTATACTCCCAAAGCCGTGACATATCAAGAACAATGAAAAGATATTTCATTTATTATAATGAATTTTTAACATTGTAAACTCTATTATTTATTTGAGGAAATATCAATTAAACTTGAAGTGAAAGACATTGACGATGTAAAAATTTTACTGGCTTTTTCCATACATTGAAATGTGACTTCACTTCCAATAGGTGTTTTAGTGGAACTGGAGCAGCCTACGGTAGAATTCATTTGAAAAGAAAAGATACAAAAATAGTCTTAAAAAAAAAAACCAACCCAACAAAAATGTTTTGAATGAATAAGGCCATGCACTCATAGTTATCAAAAGCAGTTATAAATCTTAAATAATTTAATACACAGAGTATAGTGATAAGGATGATTAATCAAAAAGACTAGGACAGTTGAGAAATAGAACAAATAATATGGAGGCATTGCGAATCAATGGCCATTGAGTAAAATGGTACTGAGACAACTTGGCTGTCCATCTGAACTCAACGATACTCAAAAGTAAATTCCTAATGGGATTCTAAATTCTAAACATAAAAATCAAATCTTTGCAAGTATTTGTAGCAAATATCAATGTATCCTCCTTTTTTGAAAATAATCTTGGGCTAGAAAGTCTTTGTGAACAAGATGAGCTACCCGGAAAATTTGACTTCTTAAAATTCATCAAAAGTGCAAAGAGTAATAACAGATGAGGAAAAAAGTGTTCAATTACACATTTCAGAAAAAGGTTCACTATCCATCACTCTAAGAGTGCCTACAAGTTAATGAGAAAAATATAACCAGCTCACTTTAAAAAGCAAGTAAAAGGGCTAGACTCTGGTGGCTTGGGAGGAAAACCAGCTCAGAAATCAGCTCAAAAGCAGCCCAGGCAGAAAAGTTTGTGAGAATCCATCTCCAGTTAACCAGCAAAATTCCAGACTGAAGACAACTCAAGTGATAGAGTTCCAGCCACGAGCAAACAAATCATGCAACAGTGGAGGTGCCTTGAGTTCAAATTTGATACAGGTGCAAGCAAAAAAAGCAAAAAAACCCAAAACAAAACATATAACATAGTAGTTCTCTTGCAGGACAGCTTTTAGATAGATATAAGTATACATCTTTGTTCTTAAGATTGCTCTTAGGTGGAGAACATGTTTCATTATGCTTTGCTAACACCAGACTGAGTGACTGATGTTTAAGTAGTAAGCACAAATAGTTCTAGGGACCTAGTTGGATTGAGTACTATAGGAATTTAGTGAAGATTTTTTTATTGTATAAAAACTCAGTCATTTCTGATTACATTTTAAAGTAGATCTTGTGGAGTTAGGTGAATTATATAAGATCCTGGTGGTACATTGTGGGGTTTTCAGTGTGTCTTACCAGACTCCAAAACTTGAGTTTGCACAGGAGCTCTAGGAGAGTTGCCTTTTCTGCCAACTGTGCGTGTTCCCTGAAATCCCTTCTGCCCCATGAACACCAGGAATTGTAAATAAATCCCAGCATCCTTGAATCTAGGCCATCATCAGGGTTAAATAAGTCAAAGTAAATAAAGTCTTGTGATCAGTTTGAACCTACTTTTCTGTTGTTTGTTAGCAAGAAGTTAACAAGTTCAGACTTCTGGTCATATGGGTCTTTAAGGAAAGTTTATCCCCCATTCCAATGACTTCCTGTTCATGGAAAAATGAGAGGAAATGAACCTCTAACAAAAGGATGGGTCCACCCTTTTCCAGTCGTGTGGCTGATTTGTCAGGTGTAATATTGGCACCTGGTGGCTTGTGTTGGCTTCTTGCCCACCCAGGCTGGGGCAGTATCCAAATACTTGTAATAGGCAGTAGAAGACTTCAAAGCCATTGAGACTAGAAAAGGATATTGTCATTAAAGAATTTCATGGAGAATACTCACAATCATTTAGTGATGTCAAGATAAAAGCAAAAATTTAAAAACACATTAGCTAGACTTTTCTCTGATGTATCATATGACCAGTTAAAACAAAGTAATTTGCTGTAGTTTGGTTAGTAACTATGTATATCTAAGGATGTACATCCATTGATTGAATCTTTCATTTCCTTATCTTGTGTGATAGCAAAGTTATCAATTATTCACATGAAGATTATGAATTATTTCTTTACACATATAATTCCAGCTCAAATTCACCTTAACTAGGTTCTCTTTTTGTGTCTGCTAATGAAACTAGTTCCTTTGAATCAAAGAAGAAAGTTTCAAACATATTGAGCATATCTGGTAAATGAAAAGGGGCAATATGAATATGAGTTTTCAGAATCCATTCAGAGTTCTGGTAGTCACAACTGATGGAGTTTTTTACCTCTAAATTTTCAGGAAGAAATAATTACTGCCTCTTGAACAATAATGATATAGTTAATTTTCTACCAATTTAAGGTAAATATATCAATGGATGGGGATTAACCCAACTATCATCAGTGGCTATTAAATCATAACAAATGCTACGTAATAATGAAACCTCTTTTAGTTTTTATGATTAATTTAAACTATACTGGCTTAGTATGTCTAAAACTCGCATGGTACAGTAAGCATTCATGTACATAAAAACAAGGATGATTATTCTGCCTTATGACTCCATTTTTAGAAGTCTGTCAGTGCATTGTTTCTCTAAGTGATCAACTATGGATTAAAATTTTATCAGTTTACATAACACAGTACAAGAAAACTTTAATAGGTTCCTAGTTGACTAGATGTTTGTTGAATATCTGCTATATGGGAGAATACTATTTGCTGTGGCAGAGACTGAACAAAAAAATTACCATAGGGGAGCAATGAGAACACACTGAATAGGGAGTCTCTCCACGCTAGAATTTGGTGGTAAAGTGGCACAACTTTTTGAAGCTCTTAAAATCATTTGTACTCTACCTTTCTTATTAATAGGAGATACTGAACAGAAATTGTATGTTATGTGTGATGGGCTGCAAATGGGATGGGCGTTGAGTAAAGAGGAGATCAGAGTTGCTGTAAATGACCCTTGTCAGCCGAATCTTAAGAATGAATCGAATGGCATTTGAACAACCAGAAATGGAACGAGTGGATCTTTTCAGTGAGTGGGAACTGAGAATAAGCACATAAAGAGGGAATATCTTGAAGCAAGTGTAGACGCCCACAGCACGGGCTTCAGTTTCCCATGGGTAGCTGGGTCCTTTAGTTAGTTCTCTGTAAAGACCCTCCCCAGAGGTATGTTGTGTTTCTCAATCCATTCCAGCTTAAATCAAGTATCCCAGCAGAGGTACTTGAAGGTTGGGCAAAGTAATGTGATTTAAATAGACATATGGGAATATGGTAACTATACTAGAGAGAGGGTGTGGAGGTAGCTGATAGATTCACTAGGGACCCTTGTTGGAGACACCTAAAAGATAGCCATTGGTGGCGCTGGTGGAGACAGAAATAAGGAAGTTTCACAGCCGCAAAAGCTAGTAGAGAAAGAGAAATAAATTCAAAACATTATTGAAGGAAGGAAGGATGAGACTTGGTAGAATTAGACAAAAGGTTAGGGAAGGAAAACTAAGTCAGAGATAATCCCCAAGTTTTCATAATAAAAGGCTAGATGGCCGCTAACTTGATGAAGGAAAATGATGAATTCTGCTTTGAGACTGGCTGCACCTGTGTCTTATAGCTAGGTTAGATCACCTGGCATAAACAGCTTAAGGGAGGGAGGATTTGCTCTTGCCTTTGGTTTCAGAAATTTTAGCTCCATGTGGTGGGGAGGGGGGGGCAGGGCAAAGCATCACACCTCTTGGAAGCTAGAAGTCCCTACAGGCTTTCTCTGTTTTCCCCCTTTCATTCCATTTGCTCCTTCTTCTGCAGCCTATCAACTTGCAGTGTCCATATTCAGAGTGGGGTTTCTTTCTTTAGTTAGTTCTCTGGAAAGACCCTCCCCAGAGGTATGTTGTGCTTCTCAATCCATTCCAGCTTAAATCAAGATTAGCTATCGCCATCTGGGATTGGTTGGCAGGTCAGGTGGAACTATCATGTAGGCCACTAGAAACATGAAAATGGAGAATAGCCAGGGCCAAGAAAAGACACCAATAATTTTCTATCTGCAAATATAAGTTCACAGCTTTCAAGGCTGCTATCACTCATTTCCATGCTACTAACTCAAGCTCCTCTTTGGCTTTACCATTGTTTATACCCCTCCTCCTTGACATAAGCCCCAACAGCCCACTCTGGTTTTTTCCTTTGTGACTGAATTCTCACTATTTTCTTTTTCTAGAACCTTCTGTTTTTGATCTCTAATTATTAGCATCTCTCTTATGATACCAAGTCCTTCTAAAGTCATATTTTCAAAAAACTTTAGTCTATGCCTTTTCTCTCCTTCTTGAGTTACTGTAGCATTTACAGGTTGCATTATTTGTTTAAGCACCAAGTCAAATACAAGTCTATGTTGTTTGAATCAGGTCACACATATATGCCTTCCTTGTTTTGTCAATAAGACTACACATGCCTTGAGGGTAAGGATCAATGTTCCTCTTGCATCAGTTAGGAATAATATTTGACTGGTCGGAACAGAGGCTTCTAAACAGAGGCTTAAAAAAATTAGGGGTTTGGGAAGAGAATGATAAAGGGGGTGACACCAATAAAGATATATTGTACTTACAAACAGACCTGTTGAATGGTAATTCCTTTCTACAACTACTCAAAGATAATATATAATTAAAAATTGTCTTTAAAAATAGAGGTTTATTTTTTCTCATATTATGAGGAGTATAGAAACCATTAATCTTGAGCCGACATGTCATGTTTTGGTCAGAGCAGAGACTTCTTGTTATCTTTTTGGTTTAGCAATCCTTAGCTTTTTGGATTTGTCACTTCAGAAAAAACAAGACTATTGATCCTCTTCAAGTACAGTATCTGTGCTTCAGACAGGAAGATGTACAAAAGAAAGAAGAGCAAATGAGGCCTGCCAGGACCAGTTGGCCTTATTTATGACATACTTCCCTGCATTCTCCATAGTACAAGCATTGCTTTTATTCTGTAGGTCTGGGAGATAGAGGTCCATTCCAATTTGGGAGTAACGCTACGAACATTGTTCCCTTAGTTGAGAAATGATATTTCTATCCCCAATGAAGTCTATATTGTTTTCATGAAGAAAAGAGGAGTTTTTTTGTTGTTGTTTTGTTTTGTTGGTCATGGGGCCTGAACTCTGGGCCTGGGCACTGTCCCTCAGCCTTTCAGCTCAAGGCTAGCGCTCTACCATTTGAGCTGCAGCGCCACTTCTGGCTTTTTTTCTGCTTATGGGGAATTGAACCCAGGGCCTCATGCATGCAAGGCAAGTACTCTACCACTGAGCCGCCTTCCCAGCCCAAGGGGGGTTATTGTTAACTGGGAGGCAATTAGCTGTCTGTGCTATCTGTATGGCTGAATTCCATAGTGCACACACACACACACACACACACACACACACACACACACACACACACACAGAGATATAATCACCTCTGTGGAGAATTTGTGCCAGAACCCCCCATGGATACTCAAACCTGAGGATGATCAAAGATCATATATAAAATATTGTATAGTATTTTCACAAGCTGTATACACATCCTACTGTATGCTTTAGATCATATCTACATTATTTATAATACCCAATAAAATGTAGATGCCACATACGTATGTGTTATATTGTATTATTTAGAGGATAATAACAAGAAAGATGTCTGTACACATTCAGTACTTATGCAATTTTTTTCAAACAATTTAAATCCAAGCTCGGTTAAATCCACCCATGTAGTATCTGTGGGATGTGTAGAGGTGACTGCACATTTACATTTTTATTCAAATACTAGAATATATATCAATATGTATATATATATGTGTGTGTATATATACACATACTGATATATATTCCAGAGGCAAAGAGACACATTATGCTATAACTCTGCATCTCTTTATCTAGAGTGATGTTGTATCCATTTATGTATACATGCACACACTGTATTTATGTATACAGACATACACACACTCACATACACAAAAGTACATTGATAAAACTGAGCAGAGTCAGAGACTGCAGCAAAATAATCTACTACATTAAATGTTAACTATTATGAGTATTAGGGTTAATCATCAGTGGAGATACTGTCTGTAAATAATGATTTTTTTCTAGTGTCTCTCATTAGTCTCAGTGTGCACAGGTATCTGTGCACTTTCAGATCCTCACATTTTTTTGGAGTTAAGGTACTTAACTCAGTGATTTGGAATCCAGTTTTTTACTTTTTAAGTTTCTTCTTTGTACCTCAAGGACTTAACCAGTGATTCGCACATCGGAGTCTGAGAATCCTTATCAGAACGTACAAAAACATGGAAACATATACCAGCTCTGAAACAGAAGACAGGCACTGGAGTATTGTGGGACAGATCCATGCAAGGATGGCTTTTGGACCGGAGTCTCAGTGACTTATCTTCTAAGCAGAGTTGTGGCTAGGGTTCAGGTCACCCAACTCCAAGCTCTTTCTAGGATGACAATCATAGCATCAGCAACATCAACAACTTATAGTTGCGTAGAACTGTACAGAATGCTTCACTGACCATGCACTCTAGTCAAGGGGGATATTCCTATACACACACACACACACACACACACACACATCTTAGCCTTTAAGATGGCATTTGAACTTCTAATTTCCTCAAGAAACCCTGTCACTTAAGGTTAGGCACACCTTAATCTGTTGACTGAACAGTTAAGCAGTTTTGTGCTAGCACCATATGTAATGTGCCCACCTGAGCATCACAGAGGAGACAGGTGGAGCCTATGTGTGTTTCCATTAAGAGAGGATGACTATGCTTCCCTTTGGATAGTATGAATGAGAGCATAAGCCTATGGGAAGGAAATAGTTAAAGACAACATTAATTGAAGCTTCTCTGTTTGTTTTCTTTTGAAAGCTTAAAGTTATCCAAATGGAGTGTTAATTTTTTTTAAAAAAGAGAAATGTTTTCTTGGTAGAAGACAATATTTTGAAATGTTTTGAATTTACAAGAGCCTGTTTCCTTCAGTCTCCTATTGCTGCACGAGGTTGAACAAATGTTAGCTGCGACTAATTAATTAAGTTTGCAGAAAGTAGCAGCAGGGGACTGAAAACTTGAAGTGGAAGTGAACATTTTGACGGTAAACATGTTGCCTGCCTGAAAGGGCTATATCTGGATCGAGTGGCTGCTGAGTTATCCAAAGAAATGCAGTATCTTTGGGAAAATCAGGCTTGGCAGGGAGAAAAAAAAAACAATGTTTTCTTGATGGAAGATCTGTTCATTTATTTCCTGGTTCATCTCTTGTATTTTGCTAGGTTCTGGCTGACTACTGTTATTGCTCTATCCTTTCTGTGGATGAAGGTGACACTGTAGACTTGCCTACAAGAAGAAAAGTTGCCATTCGTTAGGTAACTTTTGCATGTCAAGCACTTTGCAAAAGTCATTTATTTCTGTGAGGCAGAAATAACACTCTTATTTTACAGATAAGGAAACCAAGACCCAAGAGAATTTAAGAACACATTCAGTATCAGCCTGTAGGCAATGACATTTGGGATGTGAACCCAGACTAGATTGATCTTATGAGTTTCTGCTACTTCCATGTTGTAGGGTAGAGAGGGGGCTGTGGGAAACCTGGGTAGCCGCTTTCCTGGCTTCACTTCTGGCTTGGGGAGGGACAGTCAGGAAAAGACCTGAAGTCACAGAATATGGAAAGTATTCCATGACAGTGATGATGAGCCATAGATCACATTTTTTGAGGAACTCTGGGTTAGAGAGATCCCTGAATAAGATTCCCTGGTCTAAGAGCTGTTTCTTTCTGACTACATGGGGATAGGCCATATCCCTCTCAGGAATCTGAACCCAGATATAGCATCAAAAAAAGATGAGGGGATTAATGGCAGAAGCTGAGGGAGATGGAGGGGTCTTTTCATGATTCAGAGTGCTCTGTGGTAGTGAGTAGAGTATCCATGACTAATCAGAGGGTTTTTTCTAGAGAGGAGACAGGAGCAGAAGGATGGAGAGAAATGGAAAAGCAGGGAAGTAGCAAGGAGAGATGGAATCATCCCCCATTCTTAGAGGCAGCTCACTTACAAGGTCTGTGTTTGCTGGTCATGATGCAAGACATGTTGAAGTTGCCACTAGAAGCTGATGGCTTCAGTTTCATCATTTTGCTCTTTGCACTGCCAACACTAAACACTATGACTCTACAGATGAGAGATGAGCAGAAGTTTGTTAGAAATTCCATAGACCAATTCAGACTGACTAGAAACTGGTAATATCGAGAATATCTGAGAAAGCTTGTGTGCTTACATTCTTACAGATTCACCTAAGAGAAGTGCAGATCACCAGCCTTTGTTGCACTCATATTATGGATTAAAGATGATCAAAGCAAGGTAAACATGTTAATATCTAAAACTGAACTTAGTAAAAAAACAAACTATTCTAAAGTTTAGAACTTGACTGCAAAATGTAATCTTCTTGACAAAGTTTGGATATATGAAAGGTGGGTAAGTATAATGAAATCTTTTTACAGCTAAAAATTCACAATAATGAATTCCTAGGGGTTAGAGATTTAGCTCAATGAAAGAGCACTTGCGAAGCAAGAGTTTGGTCCTCTGCTCTGCTAAAAAAAACAAGCAAATGAAATGCAAAAAAAAAAAAAACCCAAACCCAAAACAAAACAAAAAAACAACCCCACAAGGCAACCAGCACAATGATGAATTTCTTGTGGTCAAAAGGATGTTCAATACATAAAATTTTATTTGTACACTTATATGAAAAAAATTGAACAGGATAAAAATACTGTCAGTAAATTAATAATGACATGGGAAAATACTGATAAAAGCTAGCTTATTCTATAAAAATTATTTGTGGAATTGACTTGTACTAATGGGAACTTCTGCTTCTGAGTAGTAGGTTGTGATAAGGTTATTGGTTTCTGTTGTAATAATTAGAAAAATAGGGTAAGTTACAAAACTTATGCCGTTGAAGTATTAGAGAGATTGGAAATAAACATGTGTGATAAATTGAAATTCCGAAGAGAAGACCCTTTCTTACATGAACTGAGATCATTGATCCTTTGCTTTCTTTGTGACCATTTCAAGGACTGTCACTAAGGATTATTTGTGCTAGGCCTAGGCAAAGGGGTCACCTGTAGAGTGGACTGACAAACTTTGATCTAGAGGATTCCTAAATGTCTTAGCTTGTTTTCTCAAAGGGTATATGCTGTGTAACGGGAAGGTGGAATCTTGGGTTGAAACTCTGGTCTGGAAAAGTAGAACAAAATACCTTAGCTTGAGGTATTTAGAAAACCTTTTATCATTGAGAGGTTTAAAAGCAGACATGAGTGGAATGTAAGTAGAAATGTCTTCTAGCTGTAAGTTCAATTTCTGATTGGACTGGTGTGATCCTTTCCCAACCTGCCTTTTAGAGGAAAGCAAAGGTAGTATTTCTGAACCTGTGTCCAGTATTTAAATGATTCTTCAACTTCTAAGATTATTTTTTCACATAATGAGTACCATACAATAACTTACCATAAAATATGAAGAAAAAGAACAACATACTACAAATCAAAAGAGAAAGCATACAATGGATTTAGTTCATTGGTTAAAAAAAAAACCACCGTATTTTTGCCTTATAAAGTTGACATATTCTTGAGGTCAACATGTCCTTGAATTTTTTTTTTTTTTTGCCGGTATTGGGGCCTGAACTCTGGGCCTGGCTGCTGTCCCTCAGCTCTTCAGCTCAAGGCTACCTCTCTACCACTTGAGCCACAACACCACTTCTGGCTTTTTCTGCTTATGTGGTGCTGAGGAATCGAACCCAGGGCCTCCTGTATGCAAGGCAAACACTCTACCACTGAGACACCTTCGCAGCCACCTTGAATTCTTATAATATCACATTTATAGATTCTTGAGATAGGAACTGATGATTTGGGGGAGCATCATTCAGTCTTGCATTAGAATCTCAGAGGAACCTTAAGAAGGCATGCCTAGGCTCCACCCAAGGTAAGAATCTTTTAAGTGAGACTTAGGCTCAGGTTCTTTTTTTAAAATTAGCTTTTGAAAGGTGATTTCAGGGCATATCTGGGACTGAGAAGTATTGGGCTTGAGCACAGTGTATGTGGGAGTTGTAGTGGTAGGTGCATCATCACTAGAGACTTCTTTCTTGGAACTTGCTGGTATCCCCTGGGTACCAATGCTAACTACATGAAGCCCCAGCGCATGCCTCATTTTGAACTGCCTGGGAGTCTTTAATCCTTGAGATTCTTGGCCTGGTTCTTCTTTTACCATCAGGATAAGGCTGGAGTCCTGGAACATCTAATACCTGAGTTGTTCCAAGTTATGAGAAATATATAACACTATCAAATTAGTGGAGATGTGGCTTGGTTTGGTTGTATTCAAATAGAGCTTGAGTTGATGGTTTTGGAATTGTTGTGAAACTCCATAGAATATGCAATAAGGTATGTTTATAAACTTTCATATAAAATTAACTTTAAATTATAAACTAATCCAATAAGTAGTCCAAGAATTAGGAAAACATACTGGATGTCCAAGCTTCTGGTACTCGTGACTTGTTTTAGCCATAAAAGAGTGTATTGTATATCTTACTGTTTCTACTCACTTATGAAAACATTGTGATTTTTGTCAGTGAATGCACATGAGGGAAACGTCAAAATTTGGCCTGGTAAGATTCATGTGGTTATCAGTAGGTTTAGCCCTAAAGACAAACTTCATTTCATAGCTATATATGTGTCTCATTTGGGAGCTATGAAAATGGCCACATAATTAGCTGAGAATTTAAGCATTTGGGCAAATATCAATTCAGGGAATTCATGTAAATCCTTAATAACTTTTTGCTAGTAGATTGACATTTTCAACTGCCATTCTGAGAAAACTTCTCAAGCCCAATTTGCCATTGACCAATTAGAGATTACTTTGATGGCTGCCATCTTTGTTTTGATAGATCATTCGGTTCTTTCTGAGGGAGGTAAAAGTACAATTATCCCACGTTGTAGGCTATAGTCTTTTCACAATAAGCTCTACAGTTCCATCCACAAGGGAATATTGTCCAACACCTGGAAAGCATGAATTGTGATTTTTTTGGGGGGTCCGGTCGTGGGGCCTGAACTCTGGGCCTGGCTGTTGTCCCTCAGCTCTTCAGCTCAAGGCTAGCGCTCTACCACTTGAGCCACAGCGCCACTTCCGGCTTTTTTCTTTTTGCTTATATGGTGCTGAGGAATCGAACCCAGGGCCTCAGGCATGCAAGGCAAGCACTCTACCACTGAGCCACCTTCCCAGCCCATGAATTGTGTTTTTAAGTACTGACAATCGTTAACTGGAATTCTTTGCAAGTAGGTCAAAGCTCTACATCATATCATCCTGCTAGCTGTATGTAGCAGAAAATAGTGTTTGCTATTCCTTGTTGCTGACAATCATTTCAACTAGGGTAGACATTAGGGAAAGGCTTAATGAAATAAGATCCATCTTTTGGGGGGAATCTGACCATTTTCTTTCCTTCTTATAGCACTATCTACCCTCTTCTTGTTTCCAGAGTTATTTGCGCTAGGTCCCTTCATATCTCCCTTTGGGTAGTCTTTTAATTTTTGGTGTTACATGATGACATTCTTTTCTGGGTCCTTACTGCTGAGCTTGTTCAAATGCTCAAAAAAGTTTGAACGAATGCTCTCTTTCAGTTACCCTCTTTGGAGCTTTTTGTTGGACAATTCTTCCTTTTCCAAATGAATACCTTTTGGACATACTTTCGGAAATGTCTTTTGTATAGATCCCTTGTGACCATAGTGGCTTTTCTCTTCATTGTCCCACTTAAATAGAAGCCATTTAAGTGAGATAATCTCAAAATTATTCTTTCCTGCTAAGAAAGTTGGTGTTCCCAGTAATGCTTTCTTATCTAGGAAGTGGTTTGATTGTTTTTGTCTCTGACAGAATGATATATTTGATTGTGCACCCAAATTGACAAAATGGAGGGAATGGAGTTGCCCACTCCACCATCTAGGTGTGGATAACTGAAAGCACTTTGCTTTTAAGCACAGATTTCCCCTATTTCTCCGCAGAGAAGCAATGGCTGATGTACTGGCATGCAAATCCTTGCAAAGTGAAAATGGATACACTTCCCCAGCTCCTCATCCCTGTCCCACAGAGGACAGCCTGCCAACTAGGCATGCATGTTGGTTTGGCACTGAGACAAATGTTCCCTGGAGCATAGACTGAAACCACCAGACTGATATCACATGGGCCTCCAGCCAAATCCTGACCTTGCTCTCTGTAGGTGAGTGGCTACAGAATTAGTCTGTGCTAGACTCTTGCTCCTGCCTTGTCTGTTTCCTGGTTTTTTTTTTTTAATTTTGTTTTGTATTTTTTAATGCCACATTTGAATCTTGTTGGTCTGTCACTCTCCTGGTATCTAAGAACCACAGAAACCACCTTCCCGGTTTGAACTTATGATCAGGGGCAGTCCCAGAACAGTGGTTTGTCTGTCCATTTTGTGGCCCTTGGACTCCTCTTGTACTTGTGTTCCAACTCTTCCCATTTTCTCTCTTTTCTCCCTACTTTCATGTATCCAGCATTTCCGTATTCTAAGATTTTTCATAAATGCAGGGATTTAATTTAGTATGTAGACTGCTAGCTCTTCCAGCCAGCTCCTTTGGTCATTCCTTATAACTTGAGGAATGAAAAAGCAGAGTGCAGTGGACAGTCATTGCCAAAGCAGAAGGCCCAAAGATGAGTCCCAGCTGTACGTCCAACCAACAGTGGGGCTCTGGCTGGGACATACCCTGATTATGGACCTCTGTTTCTTCACCCAACAGATAAGGCATTGGCAATGAGGATTTCTAAAGCTTGTCTCATGCTAGAACTTGCTGGTTCTGTAAAATCAAGATTGGATACTACCAGTCTCACTTTTCTTTCTCTTTGGAAACAAAACTTTATTGTTCAGTGAATGGATGGGGGAGATGTGAGCATAGTCTCAAAAGCTTGATTTTTCAGTTGAGGAGAAACATCTGCTTTTTTAAACATTAGTATCCAAAAGCATATAACCTAGATGTGAAATTCCACCTCCTACCTTGAAGCAGGAAATGATGTTTTCCTACCAAGATCGGTGAGAGACTTAATTGGTATTTGTTACTTTTTTGAAGGATTCTGTTTCTGTACTGTCACCTAAGCACATAGAATTGTTTAAGGAAAATAGTACTTTTGGAAGGAAAAGGTTAAAGTTGGCTACTGATATTCATCAGGAGATGGATCTTTAATCTTTAATCTCTTGTCCTAGGCCTCTACTTTGGATCAACTCATTATCCCGAATAAACGATGTGTCATTCCCATTATTTCTGTTTCACTGCAGCCAAAGTATCTGGACCTCGTTTTAGTAAGCACCATTCATTTCGACCCATTCAGTATTAATCTCCCTGCTAACATCTTTCCTGTTCTATGTGCTGTCCCTCTATTTGCTTTTATGTTTTCTGCAGAGTGTTTATAAAAGGATAATCTTTTACAAAGCAGACAGAATTTTTGTGTATAAACTGCTCTGTTTGAATGCCTCATTGATATACCATCTAAAAACTGAAGTGTTCAGCAAGATTAGCAAAGCCCTTAGCTACTGTGCTGGGGGCAAAAACATGAGAACTTGTCTCCTCTCTACAGGAGACAGAGGTGACAGAAGATGGCTTTGCTCTTCAGTGGTAGCAAAAGCAAAGCCATTGCCCACTGGGCTCCAATAGGGTCTAGCTGCTTAGAAATGAAAGGGACGCAAAGTGAGCTGCTTAGAGCTACCTAGGACAGGTGAAGAGTGTGGTAGATACCTGATTTCCTTACTGAAAATTTCTCAGAAAAATGCAATAGCTTTACAGTGACTGAATTCACATGGAGCCTCTACTTCAGCAAACCTTTTTAAACTTTCATGAAGTGTCCACATGCTGTTACGCAGTTGCTTATTGAGATTAAATTACATGTGTCATTCTGGTCTATCTCATAGCAAAGGCAATAGGAATCAAGTCGAAACCAAGGGAGGAGGACAATCTCTTCCTGCCTCCACCATCTTCTCTCTCCAGGAATTGGGATCACATCCAAACAGCTCTCCTGCAGAGAGGAGGCAGAGATCATTTGATTTTACAATGGACAAAGAAGGTTCCTTTGTGGAATTTTTGCATGGCATGGGGTCCCAAATATGCCACTGATGAAAAGACTTAACAGATGGACTCTGAGAATAGGAATGCGTTCAAGAATAAAAATGAAAAAAAAAAAAAAAAGAGTCAGTGGAAGGGAGCTGCAAGTCTGGCCACTGTGGGAGCTGAACACGGAAAGCCGCACTGAGCAAATGCTTTGTACCTTAGACAGGGTGAGTTGAGCTGGGAGAGCAGCACAGGCACATCTGAAACACAAACTGTGCTTGGATTTTCAGTTGGCAAAGCTGTGGGGAAAAATAATAATTCCCAAGATGTACAAAGCCAAAATTATGTGCATTCAAAGAGTATTTCTCCCTACAAATTGATCACTTTGATATCAAGGCTTGTTGTTTTCTGAGGAGGGACCTTTTGCATGCTTGACAATGTCCAAATTTACCAGGGAAAAGCTCAAAACAGACATGTGCTTGTGTCATTTTAATGGCACAGACCCTCAGATAGTAAAGGCCTGGCAAAATCTCTTCGGAAGATTTAAACTATAAAAATACTCAGGATATATCCATCAAGATCCCATCAACCAGGAAGCACAATTTGGGATTTGGTTTTAGCTTAACTGTCACCACTGTATGCCATTTATCATAGCATTAACTAAGATAGATGCCTTTGCCTTTGCCTTGAAAACGAGGCCCACAAGCATTCAGGAAGATCATGATCCAGCTTCCTTGATATGCTCGGTGTAGCCTTTGGGAAAGATGACAACCAGTGACAACTTGTCCTCCCTACTTGTCCTCCATTCCTGGTGGTGGGGGAGGAGGGAATGGGGAAATCTTACCTTGAAACTGGACCAGTTGCAATGTCCAAAAGAATGACACAACTAGATGACATGGTAGAGTCAACCACTCATGGGTGATGCCTTCTACTTCCTTATAAAACACACAGAATAACTCCTCAAGGAGAGGTCCACTGTACTTACTGTATAGATGTTGATCTGAATGGTGTCAAATTTTGAGCTTTGTTTCTTCTATTTCTTTTTCCTCTCTCTGCCTTCTTTAATTTGCTTTGCTTCTGTCTCTCCCTACCTCTCTTTCCCTCTCTCTGTTTCTTTTTCTCCTTCTCTTCATCATTTCTTCATCTCAGAGCTACTAGAGACCACAGAGAGTACAGAGGCCATGACCTTTGCTTGCAAGGGTTTGTTCCACATCAGGAGAGAAACATGGCCAACACAGAATGTCTAATGTAAGGATGGCCAATGGAGTTCGCTTTGCATGTCAGCACCCATCACTCATGAGAAGCTGCCGGGAGCTGTGTGTTGAGAGGATTCTGACTTCAGAACAGAGCTCCAAGGAATGAATGCCCTGATCAACTAGATGTGACAGCAAAGGACACATGGGGAGTGAGGGGGAGGAGCACTCATGACAGAAACTTTCCTCTTCTGGGTCTAAATCGGGGGACTCAGTGATGGTACAACTGACCTTGTTGGGATCATTTAATTCTTTGTTATTGGTGGTAGTAGGAACTTGCATGGGGCTATGCTCAGTGTGGAAGACTGCTAGAATACCTGACCTCTACCCACCAGACACTAGTAGCCACAACCAAAACTGGCTCTAGACATTTCCAACTGCTCCCTGATGAGTAAAAATGCTCTTATTTAAAAGCCAGTTATCTGAATAATTTCCCCAGAACTAAATAGAGTAGAGTACATGAGAAAGTAAATGGAAAGTAAATTTCTGCAGAGCTAAATAGAGAGGAGGAAATGAGGAAGTAAAAGGGACTGGAAGGACAGGGGAGCTTTGAGGAGGGGAGATTCTATGTAGGACGTGGAAGGCTTGTCCCAGCTGAGAAGAATTCATCAATTGCTGTGGCTTAGGCTGTGTAATCAGTAACTAGATGAGGGTGCTGGGGAAGAAGTGTTAGGACCAAGCAGGGAGGGTTACACTCTGGACTATTACTTGGGAGGTCGATGGGACTCTGGGACACATGATTAATGCAAGGACGTTTTCTGTGCTGGAATTTCAAAAAGTAATGATTAGAAAGTAAAGTATCCCAGAGATGGGGGACAAGGGAGAGTTGCTTCGGGAGACTTAGTGGAGTCTAGATCTCAAGGTAATGGGAGAAGCTGGGGACGATTTCGTTGTAAATTTCCTTTGTGGTGGTAGGCTCACATACACTAAATTTCCTGACTTGATCTGAGTTTGATGAACAGGGACATGAACTAATATATTTGATAAAGTAATAGGGCATGCTTATATTGCAAATCAGTTCTAATCCCTGGTTGCACCCATGGCAGTGATATTGTTGTAGCTAGCTTCAGGTCATTTCATGAATGGATGATGGAGTGGAAAAGTCTCAACTTGACCTTGAACTCTGCCCCTTGCTCAGATCCTGAGAGACAGCTAGCAAGTTGTCTTATCCTCTGATAACTATAAAGTGAGGGATATACTTGCTGCCTAGAAAGATTAAGTGAGATGAAGCCAATTGGATGTGGCTTTGTGACTTTTCATACAAATCAGAAACGCCAAAAGTTGTAACTGTCTTCCTTCTTATCCATCTCAATTGTTCTTCCAAGTATTCTTTTCCAATAGATTGAGAAAGCAGGAATAGAGAGAGACACTTCTATTTTCTGATTACAGTTTCCTTGAAACTGCTTTGGACCACTTTCTACACCCCCCCCCCCCCCGGTTTAGAACATTCACAGTTACGCCAATATTTGTAAACCCCAGGGAAGACTGATGGTTTGTTTGGGTGAATGTGTGTAAACTTATCTCCAGGCTGATCCTCTGGGGATCTCCAGTGTTTGGAGACAAGGAAATCTCCTTCATTCAATGTTCATTGCTCCGTGCACTTAAGGTATGATCTGCAACTATCTTTCCTGCACAATAAAGTACTTCATGGTGAATAATAATAAAAAAAAGTCATCGCAAAGAACCAAGAGAGAGGATGTATCTCTCATCTCAGGCAATTTTCTTTCAGAAGCTGGCAGGATTGAACCATGAAAGGCTCACTATTGAGACAGAAAGGGCCTTCATTGAGGACTCTCTCCCCAGGGGCTGAGGAGCAGGGACTCTCTTGACTGACAGAGCTGTCTCCCAAGGAGCAAGTTTGGGGCTGCAATCTGGCTCTTCCTCGTCTTTTCAAAAAGCACCCACAGGTACATCTTTCTGCGTGAACCAGCACCGTGCTGCTCAGTTCTGACCAAATCAAGGCTGTTTATGGGCTTCTGTCTTGCTTTATAGTTTTTCGTCTGTCTTCTGTAGGGTCAGATTCTCACATGTATTCACCACAGCACAGTTCTTTTCAGGTATACATCTTCCGTATTCATATAACAGTTCTATACCTAGGGGCTTTGGATAATTCAGTATTCTCCAAAGAAACAAAACAGCATCCATATGTATGTCTGTGTTTATGTCTGTATCTATCTTTCATAGAAAGTGTATGTATTTCTTATGATACATCTTTGTATCAGAAGGGTGGTTCTCTTGATTATGGAGGCTGAGAAAGCAAAGTCTGAGAAAGGAAAGAAATGGATGTCCCAGCTCAAAGGCAGTCAGTTAGGAAGAGTTCCCCCTGACTCACAGATGGTCAACTGTATTTTGTTTAAGTCGTTAACTGACTGAATAAGGACCACTAACACAGGACAGGCAATCTGTTTTACTAAATTGATTCATTTAAACATTGATCTCACTCAGAAATGTTCTTAGAGATATATCCAGAGTTATTTTTTTGTTCTGGGCTCCCCAGGGCCTAGCCAAGTTAACATAGCAAGTTACCTGTCATAAGCTTCAATGTGCTTACACAATGGGCCCAAGGATAAAGGACTGATAAGCAGAATCTAGTCTTGACCTCATGTGTGAAGCAGTGTACTCCTCAGAGTACCTCAATACGTATTGTTGCTGCTGGTATTTCTATTTAAAACACTTGTGCCTAGGGAACAGCCTCAAGACAGAGAGAGCTGAGGATGTTGAAGGGCAAAGAGAAGCAGGATGGCTTGTGTGTCATCCCAGTCTTAGTCTAATGCTCTATTGCTACTATCTCAAAGTACTTAATTTTCAAATAAGAGGCTTTGCATTTTCATTTTGCTGTTGACCCTAAACGCTCTATAGTCATGAGAGGGAAATCTCCCCCCCACCCCAATTAGGTCCTAAAAGGTGTCAGTGAGCTATCTGAGCTCTGTAACACTCAGATCCTTCTCCCTCCCCCACTGAATTCTGCAGGCCTGAAAACGGCCACAAGACATTCATTTTTAATGACATGTTATGGGCTTCTTAGCAATATATCTTTGGGTATTAAGGTGTGGAGTCAGAGACTTAAAATGATTGATGTCTCTGCTCCACACCGGGGTCTCTCACACTCACCTAGTGCCAGATATCCACTGGGGAAATTTATGGGCGCTCTTGGCAGCCTAAGCGGCCATCAAATATTAATCAAAAATATGTAATAACTAATATATACTTAAAGAATTGAAGAAAATTAATATTCAAGGGAAGCATTCAGGGACCCATAAAAATAACAAATGCTAAAGAGACTCAGTCAAGGTTGGCAGGTTCCGAGCTCGTGATGCTCCTATGCTTGCTTTGAGATTCTGGGTTTTCGGGGAAGTTCCATGGCTGGGAGCTGACACTTATGATCCTATCAGAGATCCTACTTTTTCCATGAGATCCTGAACTCTTATTAAGGAAAGAAGTGAACGCTGACTCAGATCACTGCATACCTGTTCCCTTTTTCCTTTTAAAAAAAATATGTTTTTCTCATAGCACCAGGCACAGCTAATTTTTAAGTAATTCTTTATGGGATTCTCTCCTGACTGCTTTGCTTATCCAGAATACGATGTCTAACACTTCTTTATCTCTTCTGACCATGGTTTGCACAAAATATTTGGTTGAACCACATGATAATTCCACTTTACTAGGTCAAAATTATTAGCCACTTTACACATTTCTATTTTATTTAAAAATACCCTCATAAAATTATTAAATGAGCCCCTACCATATCTGGCTTTGAATGGTTCTGAATAGTTTCCTGGTGCACACTAGAGAAAATGTCCATAATTCTAGGTTTCCATAGCTAGAGAGGTAGCCGACCCCATGGGCAGGAGGCTGAAGTCCAGGGAGGAAATCTCATTTTGTTTTTCTTTAACCAAAACAAAGCGATGGAGAAACAGAACTGTCTGAGGGCTGGAAAGGTGGGTTCAATGTCCCTGGTTGATGTTTTTGATTGACAACATCCAGTCTCTAGCTCTCCGCTGTTACTAGTCTTGAACTGTTTCTTACCATGTAGCAGAAACTGCTTAACTTAGCAAGGTGTATAGAGGAATTAAGTGATTCATGTTTTTTTTTTATAATTTTAATTTTTAAATAGATAAAATTATACATATTTGTTTTATATATAACATGATGTTTATATATATATATATATATATATCAAAATTGGCTAAATTAATTGGCTAAGTCAAGCCACTTAATATATGCATTACCTCACATGTCAGCTTGTGTGTGCATATGTGAGATTCAAATAGTTAAATCTACTTTTTGATCAGTTGAAGGCATAATTCACTTATTTTAATGTTGTTGGTGGTATTTGAGCTCGCATGCAGTGCCTTGTTAGGTACAAGCCTGGTATTTTTGCACAGTGCTGCCTATTATCAGACTGTGATCCTCCTATGTATACTCACATGTGGCTGGGACCATAGGCATGAACTACCAAGACAGGCTTATTTGTTGAAATAAAATGTCACTGTATTTATTGATTTATTTGTTGGTTTATTTATTTATTTGCCCGAGCTAGCCTCAAACTGCTATCCTGATCTCCATCTTCTTAGTAGCTGGGGTTATAAGTGTACACCACCATGGCCAGTTTTAAATGACTTATTTTACGAAATAAAAATCATCGAGCAGAAGCATCAGCATGGCGGGACTGCTAGTGTGTGGCTTTCTAGATGCTGCACATGGAGATGTGGAGGGAGCAAATAGCAGCAGATCGTGATGGCTTGGAAGGAGAAGTTCTCTGGGTGTTGGACCACACAGCAGTTGCTTGGTGTCTCTTGTTATTGTGAAAAATCAGGAGCGGAGCCTGTCACTTGTCATCTGTTCTTTCAGTGTAACCAACTTTTCTTCCATGGGCCATTTGGTGTGATTGTGAATGATGGCTCTGGCTAAATGACACCAGCCTGATGGTGGGGTAAACAGAAGCGAGGCTGGAACAGGCGCCTTGGATCCAGCCTGTGTTTTCTGAGAGCTGTGGAACTGGACTAGGGGGAGAGGACAGCACAATGGGGTAGAGATCTTTCATGTCTCCCTCGTCATCTCTACTGTGCTGTCTGAGGATTAAATCCCAAAGTCACTGAGCTCAGATCCCACTGTTTATCAGAAGAGAACTATATGCACTTACTTACTCACCGTTGATTCCCTGTGGAGATTTAGGAAGGTTATAAAATGTAAACACCACTTGCTGAATTTCCACATGTTTTACCCTAAGTCAAGAGAAGAAAGCTCAAAGAAGTGAAGTGCCTTGTCTTAGGCCATGTGGACTGTGCTGAAAGAGCCTAAAAGACAACAAAACGTCTACCTCTCAGTTACGGCCCATCTGGATAGTTCCCTTTGCTCTTAAGTCTCATTCTTTTCCTAAGAGTTATTAGTTTGTTGAGGATAAAAAATATTCTGTGACTCAGCCGAGCTCTGGTGGCTTACGCCTTTTATCCTAGCTATTCAGGAGATGTGAGATATGAGGTTCAAAGCCAGCCGGAGCAGAAAAGTATGTGAGCTTCTTGTCTCCAAATAACCAGCAAAAAGCCAAAAACTAAGGCTGTGACTCAAGTAATAGCTTTGAGCCAAAAAGTCAAGCGAGAGCTTGAGGTCTTGAGTTCAAGCCCCAGTACACACTCTGTCTTCTCTGTCTCTCTCTTACTCATATTCTCTCTCTCTCTCTCTCTCTCTCTCTCACACACACACACACACAAAAATCTGTGATTCTATTAAAATATACATTAGTTGTAAAACTCAACCAATAACTATAAAAGAAGGAAAATGTATTGAGTAATATTGATGAGTGGATAGAAAAGCAAGTTCTGCATTTCAAAAAGACTAGACCCAAAACCTAGCTGACTTCTCGTCTTGGACAAGTGACTCTCTGGTGTCTCAGGTTCACCAACTTGAAGCTAAAAATTAGTCTCCTCACAGGGTCAGTGTGAAGAGAAGCTGAGATAATCCACGAAAACCAAATACCTGATACACACCACATTTAGTATATTTGGACTTTTTTTTGTCTGCGTCTGTGTATAGATACAATACTTGGATGTGATGGAGGAGAGGGGAAGGCTTTCAGAGCTAGTAGCAGTGTGGTGGTTCTTAGGGATAGCTGCCTATTTCTCTGTTTCCATTTCCCTATGGAGACATTTCCTGGGGCTAGAGCACACCATCATGCTTCTGCTTTTCAGAAACATTAGCGGGTCAGATTCTAAGCTGAATCAGAAAACTTTTGTTCATACGTCCTATTCTTTTATATATTTTGGTGCCTTGAAAAAAAGCATTTCTCTGCTTTAGGGTCTGAATTGAATTAGAAGAGATAACTCTTAAAGTGTTCAATGAAGTGCCGTGTGTGTGTGTGTGTGTGTGTGTGTGTGTGTGTGTGTGCACATAGAATCACTCAATAAACACCAGCGGCTCATATCATGGTGAAGAGCCCTTAGAGAAGTTGTGAGAGGAAGGAAAATGGAAGAGAATCAAGTTGACAAACAACTTTTGGTCCATTTGTAGGGGAGGCATATGAACTGCCCATACATACTCACCACAGTAGGTAGGGATAGAATGTATTCTTTCCATTGTACAGATGGAGCAAACGGGAGGCTGAAAAGTGACATCACTCTCAGGCAGTGACCTAAGGAGCCAGGGCCAGAATTAGGTCTGGCATCCAGACTTCCTGGATCTTGCCCCAGGCTCCCTTCTGCCATGCAGCTTTCCCCAGGGGCTGCAAGGACCAAGATCTGCTTCAGTGTTCTCTCCATGGTCCCTGAACCTTTATCATCTATCCACTGAATGTTGACTAAAAACATACGAATTCCTGAGGAGACTTCTCAGGATGTCCTGTAGAGATTTGTCCTCCTCTTTTGCCACTGAGTTGCTGGCAGTTGAAAATTCAGTGGACCCCATTTGTAGGAAGTCTGATAAAATAGTCTCAATTCCATTGCAAACAGTTTCTCCATCTGCCACTTGGCTGAAAGGACTGGACTCAAACACCCTTATGAGAGGCAGGGTGAGCCCAGGAAGAGGAAGGTAGAAGAAGAGTGCGGGTTTGCTTCTGGACACCATGTTTACCTGTCTGATGTAGCTGATTGGTTATCTCTGATAAGTAGCTGATTTTTCTTCACCAAACAACAAAATAAGGAAATAAGAATGGCCAATAGACACATGAAGAAATGCTCAACTTCTCTGTCCATAAAAGAAATGCAAATGAAAACAACATTGAGATTCCACCTCATCCCAGTTAGAATGGCTATAATCAAAAAATCTAATAATGACAGATGCTGGAGGGGATGTGGCCAAAAGGGAACCTTACTGCACTGCTGGTGCAAGTGTACACTTGTCCAACCACTCTGGAAATAAGTATGGAAGTTCCTCAGAAGAATCCACATAGAGCTCTCCTATGACCCAGCAATCCCACTTCTGGGCATTTACCCAAATGATCATAAACAAGGCCATACTAAGCTACCAGCACAACTACGTTTATCGCAGCATTATTCACCATAGCTAAAATATAGAACCAACCCAGATGCCCCTCAGTAGATGAATGGATCAAGAAAACATGATATATATATATATATATATATATATATATATATATATATATATGTATAATATGTAAATATATGTATATATATGTATATATAAAATAATTCTATGCTTCCATCAGAAAGAATGACACTGCCCCATTTGTTAGGAAATGGAAAGACTTGGAAAAAAATCATATTAAGTGAAGTAACCCAATCCCAAAGAAATTTAAGTCCCATAGTTTCCCTTATTTGCAATAATTAGTATACATATAGGACAATCTTATCAGAGGAGCTGAAAAGTTCAAAAGCCATGTACATATGACCATATAAGATGATGCTAAGTGAAATGAACCCCAAGATATGGACACAAGAGATCTGTCTTTATTGCTATTGTTTTATATGTACCCTGTGATTCTATTTTTTTTTGTTGTTGTTTCCTTTGTATGTTCTTTCCCCTATGGCATATCCCCTGTTGTCACTATACTTGATTTTGGTACCTTGCATCTTGTATATACATTTGTCTAATCTGGGGAGGGGAAGGGGAATAACAAAATGCTGAAACAAGGACACAAGATGACCCATTGCAACAAGGATACCCACAGGACAGTATATTGGAAATGGACTTTACAACTTAGGGCGGGAGGGGGGGTGGGAGGAGGGGTGGGGAGTGGGGTAGGGTGGGAAGGAGTGGGGGAGGGAAGGGATAGTGGGACAAAAACAAGGAAGGAAAGAGGTAACAATGATGGACAAATAATGTACTCATTGCGTTACCCATGTAACTGTAACCCCTCTGTACAGCATCTTTACAATAAAAATTTTAAAAAGTAGAACTAACCTTGCCTGTTATTATTTGGCACCTTGTAGATGCACTTCTACAAATGTAATGTATAAATTTGCCAGACAAATAACAAATTTAAGGTTAGGCCAGGCGCATAGCCAAACTGTGGGAGGAGAAGGTTTGACACTACGTAAAGTCCCCTCAGAAAAGCAGCCTGACAGATGGGAAGTAGCTTGCAAAGGTCCACAGAGGAAATAGATGCAATTCACTCAAAAGGGGATTTATAATCCCTACTCTTTACAATGCAATGTATTGGGGTGAATACAAAATGAAAAGATCTGTGCTGGTGAGAAAAACATCTCGTTCTTCAGTAAGTACTCCATGTGCCAAGCACTTTGCTGGATCCTGGAGTTTTGTTGATAAACAAGAAAAAAAGGAAGCCCACTTTTGTGGTACTTACATCCTCCTGAGAGAGAGCAACAGAAAAGATTACCATACTTTTGGATAAATCCTGAGGGGGATGAAAGGTGTGCAATAAAGCATCAGGTTAGGTAGTGTGGGATGATGTTGTTTCAGATTGGAGGAGTCCTGCTTTGAGAAGTAGCCTTAAACCAGATATATGAAGAACTACAGACTCTAGCAAATAAATCTGTACATTGTAGAAATGATCAGAAAGATTGCATAGTAGAATGCTGGGGAGAATAAAGATGACAGTGATGGTCTTAGACAGGGTGGTAGGATGGAGACAGGAGAACTGTGAGCAATATCCTTGATCGAAGGATTAGATATGTGAATCAAACAACATTCATGGTTCTGGATTCAGTATTTGGCAGATGATAGTGTCATTTGCCATGACCAGAATCTGCTCAAGGAAGGGATGTCCTTGCAAGGGGTGAAATACAGAATTCCATTTGGGTACTGTACAGATAGACAAGATTGTCCAGTTAGAATGTTATGTACATGTGGTTAAATAGGATACTGGTTTGGTTTTCAAGAAAAGGCCTTACCAGAAGACATGTAAATTGTTAGTACAAAAAGAAATAATAATAGGAAAAGTAAAGGGCTATGTGTATTTAAAGATTTTTAGCAATTAGTTCATTCCAACAAGCATGTCAAGTTTATAAAATACCTCAATCAAAGGAGAGAAATGTATGGAGGAAGAGAGAGAGAAATATCACTGTTGATGCGGAAAGAAAGTTGATGATTAGTGACATGGAAAGGATTATATTTTTAAATCTTTCCTCAGAGAAAGTTAACTGGGAAAAGGGACTAGAGTAATTCTCAATAATTTAGGAAATGGAAAAGCCACAGAGTGAGAAAACATTTGAGGTAAACATATACATACTTGTATATGATAAAAGACTGGTATCTGTAATATATAAAGAACCTCTAAGATCAACAATAGAAATGTAAACAAAAAGTCAACTTTCTGAAACAAACACTACAAAAAACAATATGTACAATTAAATAGCAAGAAACAAATGAAAATTGTTAATTATCCAGAAAACACAAATTTAAAATGATTCTAAGCTACATTTCACACACATGAAAATGGGTTATAATGATAAAGATGATCAATAGTAAATCTTAGCATGTGGAACAAACAGAATTTTAACATGTTGTTTATAGGACTATGGTATTTTCACACACTTTGGAGATCTATTTGGAACTGTCTTAAAATGTTAACTACTCCAAGACTAGCAATATCAAACTCTATTTACTCAAGACAATAAAAATCATATGCTCATGAATGAGATATATAAAAATGATTATACTTGATGTAGTCATCATAGCCAAAGGCTGGCGACAATGCAATGGTAAAGAGAATGGCTAAATATCTGATCTCTCCACGTAAGGGAGTACTACTCAGCAATGCAAAGGAACACATCGCTGATAAATGGGACACTACACAAACATCCTTGGAGGGAAAGAAACCAGCCAGAAAGGAGAATGTTCTGTGGTATGATTTTACTTACATGACTTTCTATAACAGGCAAAATTAATATGCAGTGATAGAAATCAGAAAATGGTTGCCTAGACTAGAATAGGAAATACTGAAGCTTCCTGGAATGATAAAAATGGTCTCTTAATCTAGTTTCAGCAGGTGTCATGTGACTGTATACAGTAGCTAAGACACACTGAATTGGATGTTCATCTTAAGGTCTATGCATTTTTTTGTGCGTGAAAGCTAAATCTTAATTGAAAAATAACCAGATAGTGTAACTCTGGAGCATGAGTTCTTAAAAATATTTCCCAATTACAGGAGAATAAAACAAGAGGTGACTACATGGTAAAATATCATGAAATCAAGGGGCTGTATTTCAGTGAGCAGTGTCCAGTCTCTTAAGTTGTTATCATACAGACATGTTGCTGTGTTATTAAATTAGAGACATGAAACTGTTTTGATAGAGACTGTTCAAAAGAATGTTCTGCCTACACATACATAGCACTTGTTTGCCAGGCCATGGAGAGCTCTGTTGCTCTGTTTCCTGTTGGTTCCACAGGGGGCCTTGTTTTGTTTTTTCCAGTACTGGGGTCTGAGCTCAGGATTTTAGCCTTCCTATGAAAATGCTCCACCTTCTCTCTCTCTTTATCTTTCTCTCTCTCTCTCTCTGGTCTGTGTGGCACTTGAACTCAGGGCCTGGGCACTGTCCCTGAGCTCTTCGGCTTAAGGCTAGCATTCTACCACTTTGAGCCATAGCTCCGTTTCTGGTTTCCTGGTGGTTAATTGAAGATAAGAGTCTCGAGGACTTTCCTTCCTGGGCTAGCTTTGAACCATGATCCTCAGCTCTCAGTAACTAGGATTAGGTGTGAACCAATGGTGTCTGGCCCTCGGCTTCCACTGTTTTCTTTCTTTTGCATAAACTAATATTTATTTGCAAAAGTAAGTGAATTGGTTATTCTTAGATGAATTATTCTTTATTATTGTCATTATTATTTAAATTTCATTGTAATGGTGACATACAGAGGGCTTACAGATTCAGGCAATGAGCGCCTTTCCTTTTGGACAGTGTCATCTCCTCCCTCATTCTCTTCCAGTTTTTCCCCTCTCAACTTCTCTCCCTCCATTTCCAACATAAGTATGGCCTCAACCTAACTTTTCCCAAGACTGTTTTCCTACTTCTGTCTTTTAAGTAACTTTGATGATGAGTGTCTGCCACGATGCTCACTATGCCCAGTCTTCGGTTGAGATGCAGACTCATGAGCCTCTTTTATCCTTGGACTTGCCTAGAATAGTGATCCTCCTAACTTCAGTTTTCTGTTTAGATGGATGGCAGGCATGCTATGAGTTCAGAAAGGGCCTTGACAATAGTGATCATCCTGATCTTAGCTCCCAAGCAGCTAGGATTACAGGTATGAGTCACTGTGCCTGACTCTGCGGGAAATATTTGTTGAATAAATTAAAAAATGAATGGATATTAAGTATGTGGCTTAATCTTTATGGATATGAAAACTGAGTGTCCAACTTTTAAAGAATAAATAATACATTTTGATACTGGAAAAAACACCAAATAAAGTAATTATAGTTTAAAAAGTAAACAACAAAACAACAACTCCCCTGCCCCCAAGAAAAATACAACCTTCACTAGTTTCTCTTGAAAGAAAAGAAAAACAGAGCAAATTCAGGGGAAGGAGACACAGAAAATGAAATTAATTACCTCATTTTCTGTTCCATTTACTTCTGCTGTTAAAAACCCAACTGGTGACAACTGGTCTGGTCTGGAGGATGGATTATTAAAAGTATTTTGCAAGAAACAAGCTTAGTTTATGGGAACCAACAATGAGACAATCTCCATTGGTAAGAATGACAGCAGCAGTTGATGCTTTATTTTTCCTTCTTTCAGTCAGAAGATGCTAACCAAAGCAAGAACCAAAAACTGCCTTCTAATTTTAAGAGGCATCAGGATATGAAAGATGCAGTTTATTGGCAGATGCCTGTAGATGCAGCTTTTGGAGATGTGTTTGGTGGTGGTCCTTAGTCGAAATTTACTGTCAACAGTACGTTTACATGTTGTACAAAGAGACAGAGTGAAGTGTTTAGTGATATCCTACCTGGAATATATTTATACAATTAAGATACAATCAGCCTGGATCAGGAAAAACCTTATTCATGAATTGATTAACACAGGGATAAAAGAAATCAGTTTAAATAGTGACTGAATTGAAAAAGAGAATGAAATCATTTAAGTTCACAACCTTAACATGAAAATCTCTCTGAATGAAAATGAAAATTTATTTGAATTGGATACATACGGTTTGGTATGGCAGAGGAAAACTTGGTAGATATTTGAAAGCTTTTGTGAAATTAAATGTTATGCTCCGATTCTAAAATATATAGCCAAGGCAATATGCGTTTATTGAAGAGTTTCATAAATGTTTTTCCAAGTTACTAAAGGAAACAGAGGATGTGTTCTATTTGTTTCTTTGTCTCTCCATGAAATTTGCAATTGCTTGTCAGAATATACCATCTGCCAGAAAATAGTTTACTCTTACAAATAAAAATAGGACAAAGAGCAAAGATCTTTGCTATAGGGTGAGGTAGAACAGGAGAGAGGAGTAGAGCAAAGAGAAAAACTGCCACATACAGTGTTTAGCGTCTTGTATTGTTCAACTGACAGTGAACTTCACACTTTCTCCTGAGTTTCCGGATGACTCATTCAAAAAGAAAAACCCAGTACATTGACATAATTTATATCAAAATTTGTGTTAACTAATTGACCATAAGCAATGAAAGCTTAATTAGAAAAGCAAACTAAGTCCTTAGGGTGGTTCTTATATACCTAGCCTCCTATGGCAATTTATGATGTCTTGCTCCTCAGAGGTGAACCCATACATCTTAACTGCAGATATGGTTTCTGTCTCCATAAGTGGTTTTAGGAGCATTTCCAACAAACACCATCTGCCCATAGTGATCATAACCAAGTTTCCTTCAGCTATTAGCTTATATTGGCCTTAAGGTGAAAAGTATAAAGTTTTTGGCAGTAGACACAAAATTAGCAAGGATTGGAAGAGTGAAGTACTCCATGTCACAATGGATACATTCTTGAGGTACATAGGCTAGTGGTGCCCCCCACCCCAGATGAGTCTTGTGGAAGAACTGATGGGTGTGAAAATATCCTGGAAATGACATTCCCTGTCTGGCTTCTCATGCCTTGTTTATCTGTTCCAGGAGCATCTTTCTGGGAACCTGGATAGGAGGAATCTAAACAAAAAGGGAGAATGAAAGAGTACATTTTAAAATCATCTTCTCCACCTACCTGTGGATCGTGTGAATGAAAACTCATCTTGTGACCTTGTAGTCCTACTGCATGAGGAGAGAAAGTATGCAATCCCACTCCCCAAAAGAACTATTAAAACTCACCACCAGAAGCACCTTCCAGTATCTTTTCAATCCTCATCTGCTTTTTATTTAACTAGGAATCAAAAAACGATACCTGGTATTTAAACCAACCTGTTGACAGTTAGCTTTTATTTGATTTATGCCTCATTTGCATGAATGAAAAGAGCATGAGAGTGTGACTGAATAGGAATGTAAAAGCCTGAGAGGGGCCTTTATCACCAGCTTCCTTGTCACAGGGCCATTAAAGCTTTCTGTCACCAACTGCTATGTAAAACCTTCCTGTAATGCCAAAGTAATGGATGGGGGAGAGAGAGAGAGACACACACACACACACACACACACACACACACACACACACACACACACAGATTCTCCTGCTTTAGGGGATACTGATATTCAACAGTAGACTGCAAAAGTGACTAGACCCTCAAGTAAAAAAGAAAGGGACTGCTAGAGAAATATAGTGGATTCTTGGGCAAGGACAAAGGAAGGATTCCATATGATCCATCAGTGTCGGAGAGCTAGGTGACTTATCTTGGCCCTAGGATGCTCTCTGTCTCATTCCTCTCACCTGGATGGGTGGGACACAGAAGCTTCATGGTGCTCACCTAATAAGGCAAGTGGCCCTTCCCCAAATGGCTCATGGGATCAAGGGCTTCTAGGTAATCCCATATATGATGAGTGTATTAAGACTTAGCTATTCACCATAAGGTAAGACATCACCCTATCTGGTCTGGACATAGCCTTACTCCTGCCAATTTTCAACAAAGGGTAGGATTATGTGTTTTTTGATGAACCTGCTACATCTTCCACTTGACATCCACTTTTGCCATCCTAAGGGAATAGTGTTTAACTTTCTGGTTCAGAAACTATTAATGACATAGATGTTGCTCCCCTTAGGGGTACTTATGCTCAGATAGGAACTGTCCTCCAAAAAAGCTGGTACATTTGGGGCTTGGTCCCCAGCTGGTGGTATTATTTTAAGAGATTCTGGGAACCTTGGGAGATGGGACTTAACTGTAGGAAGTAGGTAATTAAAGGTAGGTTCCTTGACCTATCTTGTCCCTGTCTGACTACTTCCTGTCCACCATGAGGTTCTGAAGTCTCTTCTGCATGCTCTTGCCACAAGTTCTGTCTCACCACAGGCCCCAAACCAGGAGCTTACCAAGGACTGGGCTGAAATCATGAGTCAAAGTAAGGCTTCTTTTTTCTTCAAGTTGTTTTCTTGAGTATTTGGTCACAGCTATATAAAATTAACTAATACAACTCATATCACAATAAGGATTAACGCCTTTAAGATTTATAGGAATGTGGGGTAAAGGAGGTTTGAGACAGGCCCACCACACAGTGATAAGTTTTCAGCTTTTAGGGTGCAGGAAGGAACACACCTTGATGATGAGAAAAACAGCTATGTTTCAAGTTTGACTTGTGAGGATGAGTTTGGTCATTCCTTGAATTCCTGGGCATCTTACGTTTATTTATTTATTTATTTATAATGTTACCTATGTGCTGTGTGCCTGCCAGCCCAAACTATCAGGCACTTGTTTTCATGTCACCCTGGAATTAATTCAACCATCTCTGATATGTTCCTATTCTACATTGTGAACTCTTCCCAGATGTAATCCTGCCTGTCCTACTCAAGGATGAGGTCAAAGGCCAGGTATTTGACCCTGCGTTTTTGCCACGGGCAGGGGAGTTCTTCAAAGTTCTGGGTTGAACTAGTCTATCAGTACAGTCAATAGTTGTAAGTATCTCGGATGCCTGTCCCATGCAAATGGCTGAAGGCTAGCGCTGGTTGTAACAAAAAATACTAGATGTGTAAATTCTTCATAGGTTATAAAGCATGACCAACATTCTAGGCATTGCCATTTTGTTTTCTATATCTCATTCTGTCTGCTGCAAACCCTATCTTGATAGATACTTGATATATTTTCAAATAAAAAGATCAATGAGTGGATAATCAACTTGCTTCTTTCCTCTGACTTCCTGTAGGTAAATGTCAGAACCAGTAATTCTATATTTTGGTTGAATGACCATACCCTGTGTCATTTCCTTGTTTATTTGGTGGTGGGAGGGGGTGGTCGCAAACTTTTCAAATAATTCCCTCAGGATGCTTACATTAGAGTCCCATCATACAAAATGGGGCATGGAGCTTTGCAATCAAACGTAGCAGGTTGGCAAGGCTGGCTGAGGTCTGGGCTACCTGGTTCAGATAAGGCGATAGGTATTGTGTTCTTCTCTGTGCAGCCCTAGGAATGACCTAGCCCTTAGCAAAGGGCTCCATGTGAAATTCATCTCCAGCTCCCTGGAGCTCCCAATGGGTCAGCCTCAACTTCCCCAGAGCCTGTGTACTTACCTGGCACTCAGAGCCTGTTTTGCAGAACGTTCTTTTCATCCTTCTGTTCCATCTTCCATTACTACCGTGCTAACAGCTGCAGGAACACATGGAGGCTGCCTGGCAGCTGCTAGCCACAGATGCTGTGCTCTGTAAGGCACTTCTCCCCCCTCTGTGGCTGCTTCTGGATGTCTTCATCACTGCCTAGGGGAGGGGTGTGCTTCGAGGTGCTAGTGAGGTGCGAAGCCTTGGGGAATTGGGGCTGCTGAGCAGGCAGGATAGCTATGATCATTACTGTTCTTAAGATCCGCTTTGCCTTTTTCTCACTCAGTGTTAGTTTCCACGCCTGAGAATCTTTTCAAGCTGGCATGGAGGAAAACGACAGAGTATCCGGTTCTCTGCTCTTGAAGCTCCTGTGCGTCCAGGTCCTCCTTATTTCCGGACTGCAGTCAACTCCCTAACTCAACTGGACTCTTTGCCTCTGAATGGCCCCTCTTGTTTGATTTCCACAATCCTATCACAATGAGTGATTTCCCTGTAAACGAATCTGATTGAGTTTCTTTTGGTCTTGAAATCCTTGTAGCTTGCAACATACAAACCTGACTGTGTCTCCTCTTGTCTTGAACCTCTTAGAGTAGGAGAAAGGCCCTGCGCAACTTAAAATTCATCTTCCATTTGTGTCCACTTGGCCTTGGAATCTGTTTCTTCTTCTGGTCTATTCACCTGGCTCACTCTGAGCTAGACATTCCCAGGGTTCTGTCTGCTCACATAGCCTCTATCTTGGTGAGCCTCATTGCAGACATACTCTCTAGTCAGCTTTCTACCGTCATTACTATTTGGGCAAAGGTATAATGTGTCCTGGGCTAAGAGGCAAGCATGAATAAGACACAGCATCACTCTTCAAGGTGTTAACAGATTGCCGCACAGATGCACCCAATTAAAACAAGAGAATGAAATGAATTCTATGTCAGAGGTAAGTGCAGGAAGCTGGAGGAGATCGAGGCCCTCCCATGGACGCTTGCCACCTCCCAAACATCCCTTTATTTGCTCTGCAATTCCTTAATTGTGTTTTCAGGTTATCTGCGAGCAGTCTCTGGGTTTCTTAAGGGCAAGGACTGTATCTTGTTCAAGGCTGTATCCTTTGAGAAACAGCTGTTGCCCATGGCACAGAATGCTTCCCCGGAGAGGGTGGCCCTGAACATGGACTTCATTCTAACACATGTCTGTGCAGGTGAGAGACAAGCTCAAGAAAGTATCTTGGCACTCTCGTGGGCTGAAGGACACAGGACAGAACATGCAGGAAATGAGACTTGTAGGTTCTGAACATTTTCTACCTTCCTTAGAATGTGAGAATGTATCTCCCAATAAAGTACTTTTAGATCCTTGACCCTCCCCTTCCTCAGCTTTTTTCCTCTTCCATAAGAGCCCTTCTCCTTTCAGACTTCTAGCCAGAGTAAATATCCATTAAAGAAAATTTGTGCTATTTAAAGGTAATATTTAAATTCACCTCAAGTAAAATGATTTTTGACATCGACCTAATAGAGAAATTAGAAACCTTTGACAAGAAAGAAAGAAAAAGAAAACCTTAAGTAATTCTACCATCCAGAGCTTCCCAAATTACTATTGTAGATATATTGGCACATAGTCTTCTAGACGTTACTGCATGCACACATTTGAGTTAAAACTCTGGATTTGGCTGCCTGAATCAGCACCCTGTTGTTGGCTCTTACTAGCTGGGTGACCTGAGTCATGTTGCTTGACCTCTCTGTGCTCCAGGTTTCTCACAGCTCAGTGGAGTTCACAGTTTGAGAGCCCAGTGCTGTTGTGAGAATGAAATACATCAAGTAATTCTAATGGTGCCTACTTCAGAGTAAGCATGAATTCATCTCATCCACAAATATTTATTGAAGACTTAATTTGTGCCAAGCACAGAATTTAGTGGCCAAAAGATCCACTGCTGTCATGCAGCTAATAATCTGGCTGAGCAACAACCAAACACAAGAACTGTTTCTGTTGTTGCACAAAGTATTGCATGACATGTTGTGAGAACCACTTTCCTGACTTAGGACATCTGTGTGTTATTATACTTTTCAGAGTCTCATGAAACCTCACATTTTTATGACAAATGGTGATAGGGTATTTCACTGAACGAGTGTCGTAGTTTAGTTAATAACTGCCTTGTGCTGGACATTTAGATCGTTTCCAGTTTCTCGGTATTTTAGACTGGTTGGAGCACAATCCTTCCCTGTGCATCTTTGTGCACTCAGTGGAATGCAATCCAAGCTGAGCAGCGGAACTGTAAGTAAGTGGGAACTCAGGTAGGCGGGCTCTGAGGAGACACGGCCTTTTACAAGTGATGGACCCCAGCTGTATCCCCAACTGTGAGAAGAGCACGTGTGAACTCAAAAGGAGCCCTTTTACTCTTTCTAATTTTCTTTAAAACTAAGGACAAAATAATAGGATATCTTTACTTGATAACCATTAACTTTTAGTGAAGCTGATTTTAAATAAACATATACATATATATTATTTTAAGTAATTGTACAAAGGAGTTAGCATTTAACATTTTATGAATACAATATATCTTGATCAATGTCACCCCTTTCCAGCTTCTCACTCATCCCTCTCCTACCTACTCTTCCCCTCACTCTTCCTAATTTTGTAGGTTACACCGTGCATTGGATTCTGCATTTCCCCCCTCTTTTCCTCTTCATTTATCTACCCCTTTCCCCTTGACTATGAAGCGGTAGTTTAGTATCCCTGCTTCCCTAGCTGCTTGTACTGCTTATTTACTGAGTTGACTGTATCTTTTGAAAGCTCCTGTTCTGATTTCCAGGAGATAGTTTTGGATATTGCTTGAGATTGAATAGCCTCTTGCTGTGAAAGACCTAGACCTGGGATAAATTTGGGAGGAAACAGTTTCAAGAAACATGGGTCCAACCCTCTCTGGCCATGTATTTGCATTTTCCCACTAAAAATGTCTGTCATGTTATAAATTTGACTTTTCTGTACTCTTGCAGTGACATGATTTTAATACTAATGAACAGAAGGACACCCTGGCTCAAACAGTGGCAATTTTTGCCTAGACTGAAAGATAGCACAGAACCTGGTATATGTACGGACATGGGAGTCTGTGCAGATTTGCATGTTGTTGTGTGGTTGGTATTAGGATAGCTGAGTGTTCATGTGTGTCTGTCTATGTACTCTGTTTATATCTGAAGCAAAGATAAGACAACAATGTATTTCAACATATTATACAAGTACCCACTACATTTCACTGTCCTGAATGTATAATCTACCTACCAAGATAGCTTTCAGATATTGCTTCTTTTAGGTTGACTACTCTCGGTTACCCACCATTCTAGATTATTTACTTAGCTTGAAACTTCCCGAGACTACAGTGTTTCGGAACTTGTTAGCACATGCCTAAAAGGATCGTCAGTGCAATGCAGATAGTATTCCTTACTTGAGAATCTTCTCCATTCCCCCTTTGGCCAGTACTGGGGTTTGAACTTAGGGTCTTGCATTTCTTCTTGGCTTTTTTACTCAAGGCTGGAACTTGAACTCTTGAGCCAAACCTTCACTTCTGGATTTTTATGATGAATTGGAGATCAGAGTCCCTCAGACTTTTGGGTCAGGACCTGACTTCAAACCACCATCCTTAGATCTCAGCCTTCTAAATAGCTAAGATTATAGGCATGGGCCTCCAATGCCCAGCTTGACCTTTGAAAAAATTAGTATATATTAATTGTACAAAGTGGTGTTATAGTTCCATACATGCCTGATGAACTTTGGCTGTATTCATCCCCTATTTTCTTATCTCCCAATCACCCCTTCTCTTGTTCCCTTCTATATTCCTAATTGTCCTATAATCTTCTATAAGCTGGAATTTGTAGTTTATAACATATTCTCAAAATGATCCAGCTAATACCCATAGGTATTAATGGTTGATACAGAATGAACTATGATGCCATGGGGAAATGAAAGAGAAAACTACACAATGAAACACTCCGTAATCAATATAGAGCAAGATTTTCACCTTCTCTCTTCCAAGCTCTTTAGCCATGGGTCTCCTGTACTCTCAAACTCTCTCTCAAGCAATCACTGGGCATCATCTCCTTTCCTATACAGGTAATATTTGCTTCTCCTCTGAATTTCTCAGTCATCTGTGGATCCTAATGCCCAAGATGGCCTGTGTTTTTCAACAAAATCCAAACTCTTCCTCCTGAAGAATGTAATGCTGAGGAAAGTAATGTTCTCTTCAAGTTGTTTCTTCAAGCTATTTCACATTTTTGTCTTTTCTATGTCCAGAACTCCTTTTCTGTCCTATCTCAGTCCCCTTTTTTTCTCCTCCTTTCTTCAGGGCTCTGCAGAAAGCAGATTGTCTATAGATATCTGCCAACCAGTCAAGACCCTCCTGTATACCCCATTCTTAGCCAACTCATTGCATTTGGAGAGCCTTCATAGTATATGATGGATGGAAGCTTAGAACACACACTTCAGGGATGCAGTGAATAAGAGAACATGATTGGTTCTGGACACTGAGCTACTGGTGTGTCCACTGTGGAAAGGCTCAGAGCCTTCACCTCTTTCGGCTTCTTTTTCTTATAGTTGTCTGGCAGGATCTTCTCTAGTGTCCCCCTTCATGACAGGCCTTTGGTGGACCCATCAAGGAGGAGGTTTTCCAGTTTCCCTGGGTTTCCCTGCAGTGTTTCCTCTAAACCTCCTCTACATTGGACCTGAATTGCTCAAAGTTTGCTTGTGAGACCTGTTGGTCTCTGTTTATCCACAAGGCCTTCTTTGAGGACCCAAAGACCGGAAGGCAAAGGTATAGATGTACTGATTGTATGCAGGCTGACAGGGGGTGGAGATAGAGGTGGGCAGGATGACAAAACTCTACAGAATCTTAAACTCGTGGAAACAAGAATGAGTGATTGGGGCAAATTCATATCTTGTATTTTATTTCTTTCTTTATTCATTTATTATTACTTTAAATAGCTGTACAAAGGGATTTCATTTCAACATGTCAATAAAGTATTGGGCCCTGTCTAAGAATCAAATGCACAACCTTCTGGTTATGAGACTGACACTCTTCCTACCGCACTAAGGGGGCATCTGCACTCTGGCATTTCCTGTAGATTTCCCTGGTGTATTTTTGTTTTTGAAGCCCACAAAAAAAGAGAAAAGCCAAACAAATGTAAACTATGTGGTATCAACTGGGACTCAGGAAGGAACTTAAAGGCATCATTTTCCCCAATATCCAAGGCAGTCTAGAAGTCTAGAAATATTCCATCCAAGTAATGAAGTCTTTGTTTGGTCTAAATACTGTGCACTTATAGAACTTTTGTAAGATTTTTTTTTGTTTTCTTCTCCCAAGGCTTCTGATTGTAGAAAACTCCCGGCAAGTCTAGATTGTCTACCTTTGTCTTAATTAGACTCATCGGTCATGTCTTTGGTTCAACCCTAATCATTGATACCCCTGCTTGCTCTCTGATGTCAGATTTCATAGCAGAGTCTAAAAAGTCCTTACACACCTCTGCGGTGTCCATGTCCTGACCTCTTCCTGACACCCTCCTAGCCCTTTGACCCTACAGTCTTACTTCATGAACCCACGTGCTCCTTTGACCTCTCCCTGAGGTGACCCAAGGCCTCGCTTCCGGCCTGTCTGGCTGTGAGCTTGCCCTCCACTAGCCTGTCCAGTTTCCTGCCTCTCCAGGCAGCCAACCCTCTCTCCTCCTGCCCAGACCTGCCCTGCTGAGGCCCCTGCCTGGCAGGACATGGCGCCTGTGATGACTAAAAATAGAGGTTGTATAAAAGAACGGTGGGACCCAAATAATGTCTGAAGCAGGAAATATAATGATCCTCCAAAAATACGGTCCTGGTGCTTCCACAGCCGCTCTGCACCTGCTTCAAAGCCTGTGAACTATCTTTATTTTGCATTCAAACTATCTTTTGGGGCCAGGTTTCCTTCATAACACAGCTTATTGCAAAACGGATCTGAAACCCTAGGGAGTTTATCTGTAGTTAGCTTTTCTTTTTTTTCTTCTTTCCAGTAACCGTGGGTCGGAGGTATTCCAGCCATTATTAACTAAAGACTACTCTGTTTCATGACATCTAATCAGGTGGATATCCCACTGAGAGGCAGATTGTGTCCTTTTCCCTCTCTCTGGGCTGAGGAGATAAAGAGATAAAACTCATAGGTTGTTTTATTTTTTATTTTTTAAATCAACAACGCAGTCCTCCTGTGAGATCTTCACGTGAACCTGTTATGCATAGGGCTGAGTTTAATGGGAGGAGGCTCAAGGGCTTGTGGTGAGGAAACTTTGTCCCAGGGATGGCCAGGCTTAACCTGTTCCAGAAAAGTTTCTATTTGGGACCATCTGGGATCCTGGTGGGTCAGATAAAAATGGCAAAATCTGAGTATGTTCAGGCCTCTGATGTTCTCAGATGTCTTCACTTGCCCGAGAACTCAAGTTCAGCCTCAGTGTGGAGCTGGAGAGGATGTGCCTGGTACAAACACTAGACAAATCAATTCCCAGCTTCATTTCCTGCCTGTTAAAAGTCAGCCTTACCACCAATATGGTCTTTGGCAATTTTCTAAGACCCTGATGAGCTTCTAGACAAGAATGTATAATAAAACACCCACCTCTATCTCAAGATAAGAGATTATATTATTTTCCAATTTCTGTTTTTATAAATTAGCTTATATTAGCTATACAATTCATTGTTGCATATCCACACATGTTCACAATGCATTCCAATCAGTCTTACCCCCTCTGACGCTCTCTCAATGATTCCGAGAAGTATCATTGTTTGATTTTCATAGTTGAAAACAATCCATTTCTTCATTATTCAACCTCTTTCATGCTCTGGTTCAGCCTAACCTTCTTCTACTAGTACTCACTCACTAGCAGAACCTATTTCTCTTTCCCCCACATCCCACTGCTGATCAACAGCTTCCATTGAGTCTCTCTGCTGTCCTCATAAATGCTTGCCATGTGTTATAGAGTTACTTGTCTTCCTTCTTTTTTCCTTCTGCCCTCCCCTTCTTTTCCTAACTACTTCCTTTGATTCATGTGCTATGCTTAAGCAGGCAAAATTTATGTATGTGGATATATGTACAGAACAACATTGTGTTTTATTATGCTTAAGAAAAGTCCTTAACTATGACAGCATAGAGACAATTTATTGTAAACATTCTATACTTGGCCATAAGTGAAAGCAGAGCTAACCTAGAGGGCCAGAAGTATAGAACAAGGGACTAATACGGACTGTTGTGATAAAGCAAAGGGGCTCTCTCAGAGGTGGTCTCAGCAGAAAATGACAATGGAAATTCTAAGTCCAATAGGAAAATGAATTCTAGACAGTAACACATTAGTTCAACAACTCATCCCAGTGTCCTCATACCAGATGCTTCCGGCATCTCTTTTCTGTCCCTCTGACCTCTGTGGGTACACATTAGTAGTTCGTTTGGACTTGTCTCATGGCCCTTCTCCTTCTTCTTGTGTATTTGCTTTGATTCCCCCCCAACACTCATGGTATAGAGGGTTCCAAGAATAGGCAAGGGTATTGTGGGGGCCTTGGTCACAGTGTGAGCAGAGCATGTGACAGTCACCCCAGCAGTACTGTCTTATGAAAATCTTTTTACAATGTTCTGTACTTTCACCCCTATCACCTCTTGAAGCAGTTCATGTCTTGAAGTAGATCCACTTTTCTTTGTCCTGAGACTTCCTCCTTCAAATGGGAGATGTCCCTAGGTTCAGAGCTTCAGACTTGGGGAACATATCAGGTTCACTTCTGCCTTTGCAGCAGAAGTAGTTCTATATCCTGCAGGCTGCACACTCACAGAGGTTCCTCCATTCCTACGGTAGTCTTAGTCTCTTTGAATCGTAATGTCCTTGGGCATTTCTGTAAGTGCATCAGCAACAGTCTTGTTTTCCTTATCTGTAGGTTCTAGCAGGGCAGGAAACATCTTCTCAGTGATATCTTAGCCCAGGGATTTTTGGGTATAGAGACCATGAACTTTAGTGACAAATCTCTGACAAGAACTTTAGGAAATTCAGCCAATTAGCTCACCAAATCTCAGGGTTCAAGGGAATGCTAGCAAGAACCTCCAGTGCTTCCGGGGCTTTTGGTAGAGGAGTAGGGGAAAGATGTCAGAGTGCAGATATAGAAAAGGTACCATGCTTATAAGCACCTTTCCTCCATGTCTACAGCACTCTTTATGGTATATCCCCTAGGAACATGTAGAGACCATCTGGTATGATGAGTAATGTCCAGGTTTTGGAGCTGGGTGGCTGAGCTTGGTCAAGCTAGATATTGGCGTCTCTCTGTGCCTCAGCTGTCCTGTGTATAAAATGGGGACAATGATGATTCCTACCCCATGAGGTTATTGTGGGATGGAATGAATTAATATTCCTAAATTGTTAGAAGATGCTTGGAAGAGAGCCAGTGATCAGTACACAAACACATGTTCCTGGAAAGCGCTTGACAGCACTCGCATGGAACAACCCAAAGTGTGAATGGATAGCTTCCTCCCACATCATGTAAGAGACCTCAGACAGGTAGCAGGAGCTTCTCATAGTACCACCCAATCAAGAACAGCAGCGAGAGGGCTTCCTGGCTTGAGGGTAGAAGTTACAAAAATAGCACAGCTTACTACCATGTGGTGAGTGTTTTCTCCAGGCTACACCTTGCCATGGGAATCTAGATGGTTTGATTCAGTCCTTCTAAGTGAGGAAAGATGGTGCTTGGTTTCTGTGGGTGAGAGAGCAGAAATCCAGGGAGATTTCCCTTGACAACACTGTGCAGTTAGTGAGGGATGGTGCTAGGGCAAAGTCTGCATTCTCACCCAGCAGATCTGCTGTGTCTATGTATCCATCAAAGCAACTGCTGGCCTTAATATCATTTCTCAAGTGTCATCTCTGAGATGCTGACATTCAGAGGATCAGCTAGCCATGTGCCTTATGGAAATAGCAATGAATGAAAAGTCAGGAGTCCCAGCTTCTGGTCTAGCTCTGCTGTTTACTATACCAACACGGACAAGCATTTACTGCTATGAGTCCATAAAATGGGGGTTGATTTCTGCCTGCCCTGTCCTATCTCAGCACATACAATGAGAGTTGAATGGAGTCATTCACGTTTTTGTTCATCGAGCAATGAACACTTGCTATGCTTTTCATTATTACAAAAGAACTTAGGATAACACTGGTAAAATGTAAGGTAATATTGTTGCTGTGAGCTTGGACCAGGTGAACTAGCTTTATCAGGGGCCCTGCTGGTCACCATGCAAACCAAACATTAAGAATCTTGGGTTGAGACACCAAACCTTATGCTTCAGAGAGCAGCCCTCACCCTTGAGTGCTTCCCTGGCTTCCAGGCTCCTGCTTGCAACTATCATATGAGTAACAGGCAGGGACAGAACTGCTTCAGAATGGAAATGCCAGCGAAGGCAGAGTTCACACTGCAGCCTCCCATCATCTCAACAAAGTGTGTGAGGAGGGGTTGGGGGGGGGGGCGATCCTCATGAAGCCATGCATGCTTTAAAATGCTTAGGCATTTTAAAATGTTTGCAACGGTAGAAATTTAGGTTGGCTTTGTATACCTCTGGGGGAAAAATGCATCATTGAAGTAAAGAAAGATTTGAAAGGAAAAGGAATACCAAAAGTCAAATCCAGGATCTATATTCAGTATATTCAGAAGTATTGAAGCAACCTCATTGGCCTTTCCCAACCCACATTTGTTCTCATTGGTCAGTACCGCATGATGGGCTTGTTGTGTATACTGACTCCCCACTAGGGAAATCCGCTTACATTTTTTGTAAGGGTCTCCTTGGGCCTATGCGGTGGCCAATGTCAACTGTTTTTCACTCTGTCTCTTGGGATAATAGAGGAACATGGGGGACTGCAGGAGACATACAAGACTGACCAGGGCTGAGCAGCTCATTCCTGACATCCAGGAGGGCCCAAGAGATTGGTTTCCATCCAACAGAGGGAACTGTGGAACAGAGCTGAATCACGGGCAACAATCCTGTGCTGATGCCTGGAAGTGGCGCAGGGTCCGTGCAATGGTCAGGCAAAGGCAGCAAGCACCAGTTTGGGGTGAGGACCTAAGTTCTTCGGGGTGGATAGCAAATTGAAAAGATCATGGCTGCTCTCAGGGAACTTCCTGCTTATCACCATTGATCCCTAAGTCACCGGTAGACAGGACACACAGACCACCAGCGCTTTATCGTTACATTTAATTAAAAAAACAATAAAGGGTTATCACTAATAAAAGGAAAGAACCAAAGGACAAGGACTGAGATGAAAGATTTTTCTGGTCGGTAAAGGCCCCGAGAGAAGCAAATTCCTTTGGAAAGAGCCCAGTGTGTGGCATTTCTCATGCTTTCCTTTTTCAAAGGCTGCTTTTGAGAGGGGAGTTTTAACTGAGAGCCTCAGGATGGAGGAGAAGCTATCTTCTCCGCACAGAGTTTCCCCTCCTTTTCCAAAGGGAAGGCAGATTTGGGGAACTGGCACTGCCCCTGCCCAGATGGCAGCCAGCAGCTGGCTCTGGCGCTGGGAAGTTCTCACTCTCGGCTGCTGCTGGCTGCCTGGCCCCTCCCGTCCTCAGAAAACAAGCTTGGCCATTGGAAAGAGAGAGAATGTGAGATCCCAGCCATGCCAGCAGCTCCCCGCCATCCTGACCTGGCTGCTTGAGCTTTGGCGCCCAGGCGAGGAGCAGGAGGGAGAGGCCCCAGCAGTCCTGGCCAGAAGCTTGGGCTCTTCTTCCTGCCTCAGCTGCTGGCTTGGCCCTGCTCAATTGCACAGTGGCTCCTGACGTGGATGGGGCTGCAGTAGGAGGGACAGAGGGGATGGAGATTCTCAGAGAGCCGCCTGGCCTTGAAGCCGAAGTCTCCAGATGACCAAGCTGGCCCATGGCTGCCCTCTTCTCATAACTGACCGTGTCCACCTTTCTGTCTCCTCTGCCTGTCTTCATTGTCTTTCTGTTCTCCTTTCCCCCCTCCCTTTTTCTTCTTCCCTCTCCATTGCACTTTCCCCCAACCTTTCTCTCTTTTCCTTGCCTCTTGCTTTTTCTCCCTTCCTTCCTTCCTTTCTGATTGCGACCTTCTCTCCTCTCCTTTCTCTTCATTCATCTTTTACTCCTCTCTATTTTCCTTCCTGTTTTTACTTCTTCCCTCTCTCTCTTCCTTCCTTCTCTTCTTCCTTCCTTTTCTTAGTCATTTAGCGACTACACTTGGTTCTAGTTCTCTAGGTTCTGGGAGCACACAGGCATAATAATACTTACCCTTACTTACTGTGTCACAGTCCAGTAAGACTGCCTGTGTATTAGGATAAGTCTACAACAATCTATGGCAGTAGGGTGAGCTCCACAAAAGCACACACCTTCTGGTAAGGCAGAAGAAAGAAACACTCCGTTTTACCTCTTGGGGGGAAAAGTCAGTTGAGGAACCATCTTCTTTTCATGTTAGTGGCTCACTCGGCTTCTCATGATCCTGAAAAGGAGGTTCAGTGTCTTTAGACCTGGTTGGAGAAAAATGGAAAGTTGGCATTTTGATTCAGTTCTTCCATTCTTGCCTAGCCTCAGATTCTGAGGTTTGAATTGCTGATACCTGGGCCAAGTCTTGCTCTGGATTTCTGAGTGGCTTTAAGACTTATAACTCATATACTTTAGTGCACATTGGTAAAGAAAATCTTAATGTATTAGCTCTCCATCATGGCCATAATCTACATTCAAGGATGAAAAGGTTGCTTTCATTTCAATCCTTGGTCCTTCGGCTATATTGTCTTTTTGTGTGTGTGTGTGTGAAAATACCGTACAGAGGAGTTACAATTACATGGGCAAGGTAATGAGTACATTTCTTATCAAGCATGGTTGCCTCATCTTTGTTTTCCCTTCCCATCCCTTCCCATCCTCCCCCTGTACCCCCACCCGATCCTCCCCCCCACACCACCAAAGTTGTAAAGTTCGTTTTTCGACATAACGACTTGTACATCTCATTTGCAATGGGTCTACCTGTATCCCTAGTTAAATGATTTGTTTTTTCCCTTCCCCTCCACAAATTATACTGTGAAAGCAGGGGTTATACCGTGGGGGAGGGACATACAAAGCAACATATAAATCATCTTATAAATATGTTAGAAACGATTGCATGAAAGAAAAAAAAAACCATTTGAATACTTATCTTGGGGTCCATTCCTCAGGCTGTATTGTCTTTAGGTAAAGGTTCTGACTGGGAGCACATGATGGACCAAGCTTCTCATCTTACTGCAGCCAGGAAACAAAGAAGGAGGAAGAGGAGGGGCCTAACTTCCTTCCACTAGTTCCCTTTTAAAGGTTCCACCACTTCCTGGTAGGACCAGGCTAGCAAACAAGCCTTGAACAGACACATGGGGACTTGGAGAGACTTTCCATATCCAAATTATACCATGTGATGTACACTTGATTTACCTTGTGATCTTTGGCTGTGGTGATTCTATTTAAACAAGTATTTGGGATTTTAATGAAATATACTTATTTCCTTCAATAATAGTGTTTTATCAAAAAATACTCTTGGTGTACATTTATTGCCCTTTTCTCCTGTGGGAAAGGAGAAAAATATTCTAGTTCATCATACCCCTGATTGTGTGTGTGTGTGTGTGTGTGTGTGTGTGTGACTTGAAAAGTCTTCTTTGAAGCTGAACACAGCTGTGGTGCCAACTGCAGAGTCTCCAGGAGCCGCTGGGACCTGGGGTTGCCTGCTGCTGTAGCTCTCATCTTGAGACTACATCTTGAAAGCACAGGTGTCCTGTCCTGGAATGTAGGAAGTAGTACAGCTGCTTCGTTGTTATTAGCATCAGCCACAGTAACATAATTAGTATGTACAGTTAAAGGTGAAGGGCAGTCTTTAAGAACATCAAATAATCCTTTTCACAGTTGGAGGCAAGCAGTAGTCTCCGTCGTTGGAGGAGACTGCCTACCTCTCTGTGTGTTTGAGCTAATGAGGAGGTCAAGGGTCCAATGTCATTTAAGATAGTTAGTGACACAACAGAACATGACTGTAGACTATATTCTCATTGTGGCTGGCTTCTGGCAAAGGAAATGAATGTGCCAATATCAAACACAAATGCAATGTGTTGCTGTGGCTGCTTATGTGAAACCTTGCTCACATAAAAACCTATATGCAAGTTGGGGATTTAGCTCAGTGGAAGAGAGCTTGTCTAGCAAGTGCAAATCCTTGAGTTCAGTTCTCAGCAGCAGCACCACCACCACCACTACCAATAATACTAACACCACCACCTGTATGTAAATATTTCTTATAGCTTTTATCATAATAGCCTTTGTGCTTGTTTTGGGTTTTGTTTAATTAGCTTAGTTTTTAAAAGTTAATACAGTAAAATGAAGTTTCTGGGATATGCAAATCTAGGGATTGTGCCAAATGCATAGAGTCATACATTTACTGCCAATTATGACACAGAAAAGTTCCATCATTCCCCTTGTCCCCAAATTTTCTAAGTTATGCTTTAAATTCAATTCCTTATTTTACTTGCAAGATCTATTCTCCAATTTTTTTTTCTCAGAATACTCTTTTTTTCTTTTTTTTTTTTTGGTTTGGTTGTGGGCCTGAACTCTGGGCCTGGGCGCTGTCCCTCAGCTCTTCAGCTCAAGGCTAGCGCTCTACCACTTGAGCCACAGCGCCACTTCTGGATTTTTTCTTTTTGCTTATGTGGTGCTAAGGAATCGAACCCAGGGCCTCATGCATGCAAGGCAAGCACTCTACCACTGAGCTACCTTCCCAGCCCCTTTCTCAGAATATTCTATAGATGAAATATAACTTTTCAGATCTGATTTCTTTCACTCAGTAGGATGTGTTGTGATTCATCCTTTCTGTGTATAAACAATGTTTTGTTATTTTATTTTGCTGTGTGTTATTTCACTATATACCCGTACCAGAATATTTGGTTATTTTTGCTGAAGAAATATTTTGATAAACGATGATAAAACATTTGTTTGTAGAGTTGAATATAACTGTAAGTTTTAAAATTTTCTTTTTAGCTAAATGTACAGGAGTGGAATTGTTCCATCATATGGGACATTTGTTTTTTAACTTGTAAGAAACTACCGAAATGCATCATTTTGCAGTCCTACTAGGAATGTATGAAAGCTCTGTTTGTTCCATGTGTTTACACTGAGTACAGTCAAATTTTTAGAAGAATTTTAGTCATCTAAGTAGACATGCAGTGGTCTCTCTGTTTCAGTTAGCATTTTCTTAAAGACTAATGATATTGGACAGCTTTTCATATGCTATTTACTGTCTGTATAACTTCTTTTTTTTGAGAGAGAAATAATACTTCGTTATTTGAGTTCACTCAGATATTCATGTAAATAAATTAGTACATTACTTTATGGTTATGTGGAGTACAATATTGTCATTTTAAGTTGATTTGAATTTCAATTGTTGCAAGACAAGTAGACAAAACATTATAAGATACCTATTCATATTTCTTGCAGAGTAAACAGAGACTCAATATGTTTAGTAATTTGCCCAAGGTTTAAAACGACAGTATCCTGATCTGCACAAGACAGTCCATTTCACCTCACTGGCCGCCATATTCACTTTCTACAGTGTGTTCTCATCTGTGCATTGTTTATTTATTCCACTAAATGCATGTTTCACTGTTTATATAGTTATCATGTACATATCAATTTTCCTCACATCTTTTCAGTAAATAAAAACATTTAGCTTTGTCTCATACATTTCCCCCCAAGTTATTTGGTGGAGAGTAGAATTTTGTTGCGTCTAACATCTGTAATTCTGAGGCTACTTCCCAAAGTGGATGCATATAGCTGCATTGGTATCTTTAGGGAATGAGATCTTCTGTATGGCACAGATATTTCACAAGGGGGTCAACTGTACTCAGCCTTCTGAATAATAAACTTTCAAGGTTTTGTTTTGTTTTGTTTTTTATTGCAAAAGTGATTACAGAGGGGTTACAGTTGCATAAGTCAGGTATGGAGTACATTTCTTGAACAGTGTTAGCTTTTCCCTCATTTTCTCCCAGATTTTTCCCTCTCAACCTCCTGGCCCCAAGAGGTTTTCTAACAAAAACTTTGTGACTTAAAACTATTTTGTGGGCTAGGAAGGTGACTCAGTGGTAGAGCGCTTGCCTTGCATGCCTGAGGCCCTGGGTTCGATTCCTCAGCACCACATAAGCAAAAAGAAAAAAGCCGGAAGTAGCGCTGTGGCTCAAGTGGTAGAGCGCTAGCCTTGAGCTGAAGAGCTGAGGGACAGCACCCAGGCCCAGAGTTCAAGCCCCACGACTGGACCCAAAAAACAAAAACAAAACAAAACAAAACTATTTTGTTAGATTACCCTTCACTGAGCAAGTACAAAACCCAGAAGAGGTGTTTTAATGGCTGATTCTAAGTGTCTGTATAACTTCGATCAGAAACTATTGCTTTAAATCTTTTGCCCAAGCCAACGTCACAAAGATTTTTTTTCTTATATTTTGTTCTAGAAATTTGTAATTTTTAGCTTACATTTAGGTCTATGATCCATTTTGAATTAACTTTTGTATGTGTTAATTTTTGTATATGTATATGTTCTCTGCTCTTCCCTTTCCCTCTCTGTCTCCTCTCCCCTCCTGTCTTACTTCTTTATTTTCTTTGTTCTTGGGAATGAAACTCATAACTTTGTGAATGATAAGCAAGTGTTTTACCTTGAGCTACACCTTCAGTCCTTTTTTCATTTGTCTTTACTCAGTCTTTTCTTTTTCTTCTTTTCATATATAAGTATTCAGTGTTCCAGTACCATTTGTCAAAAAAAGATTATCAACTATAAGTGTGTGTTTGTGTGTGTGTGTGTGTGTGTGTGTGTGTGTGTGTGTGTGTGAGGGAGAGAGAGAGAGAGAGAGAGAGGGGAGATGCTGGGCTTTTTAAGAGAGGAATTCCTATGTGAAACTCACCATTTCATACTTGCTTTCTTGCTTTTCTGTGGGATGAATAGTATCCTATGTATTACTATCTGACTAGGTGAAGGAAAAGAAGTTTTGACAAATCTAGATTAGAACTAACTTTGTCATTGATAACTTCACCCCAGGGGAATCATAGACATTCCAAGACATTCTCTATTTTTTTGTATGAGAAAAAGAGGAGTGGATAATAAAATTTAGGAATACCTTTTGTGTTCCATGTGTGGACTTTCATATGGAAGATGTTTTGATCTTGAAAGAATACAGGTGGGACTCATTAAGAAGCACTGTGAAGATTAAGGGCCATAGCTGGGAGAGGACTGGGGACTTAAAATCAACATCCGGATATTTGTCTACTTCCTTCTGTATCATTTTGCAGTGAAACCATGGAGAGAGTGAAGGCAGTCGTGACAGTAAGAGTGTTGTTAGGCTATAATCTCTATTTCTTATTGTCCCAGTTCTGAGGCTTGAACTTGGAGCCTGGGGCACTATCCTTGAGGTTTTTTGCTCAAGGCTAGCACTCAATTACTTAAGCCACAGCTTCACTTCTGGCTTTTTTGGTGCTTAATTACAGACAAGACTCTCATAGGCTTTCTTGCCTGGGCTGGCTTTGAACCATGATCCTCAGATCTCTGCTTCCTAAGTAGCTAGGATTATAGACATGAGCCACCTGTGCCTGGCTCTTTAAGTATAAGCTCTTTAAGAGAAGGCCTATCTCCTTTTATAAGGAAAAGAAACTCTTCTTGTTGCCCCTACAGTAAGTAGTAGTAAAACAGGTCCTCAGCCTCGCTTGTCTATCTTCTATTGCATTAGATCCGATACACAAATACATAGATAATGTATCTAATGCCTGAGTCCTCATCACATTCTGTCGCCCTCTCTTACAAATAGGATTATTGTTTTGCAATTGTGGAATGAAAAGCATGCAAAATGGTGTCTTCATATTGCTTAAGAGCTTTCCACTCATGCCACTCATTTCTAATTTTTCATGGCCTTAAAATCGCCATCTGCTAGGAGAGTAGGAAGAGTACTTGCAAGGCTCATGTGTTCTGCTCTCCAGCTCCAGGCCTGGCTGTCCTGTGTTCCCTACCAGTGAGAAGCATTTTTGTCATACTTGGAAAGGTTTGCAGAGCTGTGTTCACATCTTTTGTGGGTCCATCTTCTGGGGCAGCCAAATTCTCCTACCCTGGAATCTATTCCCCATGGGTGGACCCTGACCATATTCACATCAAAAACTCTGGGACATATGTACTGTGATAACAATTGGGTATTTTTAAAACCACCTTTGCTTTATTTTTCTCTATAAATCATTCATACATCTCAAGTCCAACTACTCACACTGGGGACAGCTTGTGATTAACCTCCCTCTGCTCCAAGAAGCAACCAGCACCAGTGATTCCTCCTAAAATAGCTTAACCACTTTTTAATACACCAAAAAGACTTTTGCCCATAGCCCTCTGGTCATCTATTTTCCTTAATAGCTTTTATGAGGGACCTTATCAAAAGCTTGCAAAGGAATCCAAGTAAATTATGTTCCTTGGTTCACCTTTACCTACTATTTCATTAACTTTTTCAAAAACAATATGACATAGTTTTCAACATAATTAAAGGGGTTGGGAAAAAGGGAACTTTAACTACCGTTTGACAGTTTCTATGGTTGCTTAGGAGAGCTAGGTCACCGCTCATATTCTGCCTCTGCTTAAGGACACTAATTCATTTCCCAGGCTGTCTGGCGAGGTCAGCCACTAGTTCAAGGTGGAAATGACAAGTTTTTAGGCTTTCAAGTGTGCAGTAAGCTCTCTAGAGAGCGTGAAGGAAGGAAACCACAAGTTTATCTAGGTTTGGCTTGGAAAAAGAGGAAATCATGGGAAGAATAAAGACTAGGGCAGAGAGAGTTGACTCTGTGTTAAGGGAACTACCCACAGGAGAGTCTCAGACGTTCCCAAACAGCTCTCCATTTTTTTGTGTGTGTTTTTTTTTGTTTTGTTTTTTTGCATGAGAATAAAAGAGAAGTTGAGAGTAAAACTTAGGAAATCGCCTAGTGTTCCTTGGAAAGTATGCAAGACCAGAAAGCAAGGGCAGACAGATACTAGCGAAACAAGAAAGAAAAAGTTGGAAATTTAAGTAAACCCATACAACTCGTAGCAACAGTACTATAAATGATAATAATCAAGCCAAGTAGGGTGATACATACCTATAATTTCAGCACTCAGGGGGCTGTGGTAGCAGAATAATGTGTTTGAGATCAAGTTGGTTGGTATAGCGAGACTCTATCTCAAACAACTAAAAAATGATCATCATTATCGTAATTGCAGCTGCATTTATCAACTGTTTCCTTTGTGCAAATGTGCGCTGGTCATGCACGTGTGCTTATCTCATTTAGGCCTACTGACTGGGGATGGTAGATATTATTACCCATATTTATAAATGAGAAAAGTAAAGCACAGAGGTGATCTAGGGAAGATCATCTATTAATAAATTACCACACTGGATAGCAATCTACTTTTAATTTTGAAGTATATAGATTTTCATGATACTAAACTAGTCAATTCGTAGCTCAACGAGTGGCAAAACTCACCCCAAAGCCAAATACGTTGGATAAATAAATGTTGTAAGCGATCTAAATGTGAAGTGCCCGTTTTCATAAACTAAGTACCATTTGTAACACTTTGAAAAGAGCCAGATACTATATAATTTGTATTAATGACTCAAAGGGGCTTTTCACGGTTGCAAGTCTGAAAGCATCCTTATAAGTCTCCATCCTCACTCACTGGAGAATTTGGAAGTGCCTGTTTACAAAAATCTTGGGCTGACCACATGCTCATAATGTCTGCGAATGTAGAAAGGAACTAGTAAGGAAAAGCAGAAGAGCTGTCGTTTCTTTCTGGCTTACTTCTTGGTTTCCACTGGCCCAATGCCTATTTTTCCTTATGTCCTAAGAAATGGGCCATTTGTAGTCTTTTCTGCAACATCAGAAAGCCCATCATAATTGTCCTACATGTTCATGCTCCATGGGAGGTGACAACTAAGTGTCAAGGTACAATTTTGTGTTTAATGGGCATTTAATAACTAGACATTCATGGAGTGTATGATAGCTGCAGGCATGTGTAATAACCAAATCAGGTTACTGAGTATGTCTAACAACTTGAAACCCTCCCCTCCAGCTATTTTGAAATTACGATGTTGCTAACCACAGGTGCCCTACTGTGCAACAGGACATCAGCACATTCTCTTCCTCTCTAACTGTAAACTTGGTACTGATTGGCCATTCTCCCCCTAATTTGTTCTCTCCTTCTCTCTGGCATCTAGGAATGATAATTCTCATCTCTATTTCATGAGATCCGCTTCTTTAAATTTATGCATCTGTGATATTCATTTTAAAAACTATCTTCCTAAGTCCTTCATCTTCACAGATGTGTCAGCCAGCCTTTATGTTCCAAGTGATCATGACACCTTACCTTCTGCTTTGTTAGCATTTGTATGTGCATGTGAAACATCTTGTATCTAAGGAGATAGATTGGCATCTGAGGTACCTCTTGCAGGTTAAGCAACTCAGTTAGGAAGATCCTGGCTACTAATTTGTCAAGACAAAGGCACTTCTGATCAAGAACCCCAGACACTGAGCAACCAGAAAAGCAACTTGGACTTTTCTTCAGTGAATGGATGCACTAATTGGAGAAAATTCAAATGTGCCATGCTCAAGGAAACAAATCTTTTTGTTTAACAGCAAAACTGGGAACGTGAATGAGAAAGAATAAATACCCCATTTTAGGGAGGAATATGGTCTGAATAGGTGGTCCTCACTAATATCAAATAAAGGCAGAAGCTGGTGGCTTTGAAGATGTGTTCATTCCCAGCCCTGTATGTCCATGAAGTATACGCTCACTACAAAGGTCTCAGCATGACAGCTGGGCAGAGGTGCAGAGAGCCCGAACAGTGTGGAGAGACAGAGAATGTGGAACTGAGGTCATGTGAGCATGTTCTTGTTCTAGTTTCAGTACCTTCAAGCATCAGCTGACTTAGATTTATCTATCAGTTACAGTAATTTCTCATTGCAATAATGGCAAGAATGCTTGACATATCTAATTTTGAGAAACATGTAAGATTGTATGTGTAAAATGCTTGACATTAACAAATGATTTATTACTCACTAATTTACTGCTCTATTATCATTCAAAATGCCAAATATAAATTCATATGACAACTATGTGTGTGACTATGTTTTCTACACTTTCTCCACTAATAGTAGGAAAATAAATTTTCTTAGAGAGAAAAGTAGAGACTACACATCCCCCCAACTATACCTACAATGTAAAGGGAAATAATTTTTATAATTTAATAATAACTGCAAAGCTTTGTAAAGACCAAGAGTTCAGACACCATTACATATATTTCTATGCAACTGGTTACTACATTTAGGGAATGAGTAGGGTCTTTGGACATTTAATCAGTGGCTGTGTATCATTTAATACATCATTACATGTACCACACTCACCTAAGTAAGAAGTAAAAGGAGTTATGTATCTTTTATACTCCATATATGGAGTGTACTCTCTTATGGAGAAACAGAGAGGAAACAAATAGGACTTAAAGTTGTCAACTGAAGGCAACTCTTTCTCTGACTGACAGCAGCCTTTTCTGGGTCTTTCATAGATCTTCTTCTCTTTCCTATCTGTCAGCTGAGACAGATGCTGAGTTTATGAACCCTCATGATAGTGTGTGAGTGACTTTAGGTTTTGCTTATTATTTCTGAGCGTTTTTGTTTTGTTTTGTTTTATCTTTGTCTTTGTGTCAAGATGGATCTGGTCTATTTCTAATCTCCTCCAGGCTGCTGGTAACAGATAGCAGCTTCATCTTGTCTTTTGGGGATATTTGCTTAATTTTGCCCCTAGTCCACGCCATTTGCCTCTGGTCACCGCCAGAGTAGAGTCTGTGTTCTGTGGCCATCTTCTGACTCCAAACCTCTGCATGTCCTCTGTTTTCCCAGTACCATTGGATCCTACCATAGGAACACATGGAAATGTCTAGATTCCATATGGACCAATCACAGGCCTTGGGAAGTCAACAGCTCCATTCCAGGGAACCTAGACCACTATCTCCATCAATAGAACCTATCTGGCAATCGCAGCGTGTTGCTCAGGTTTCTATATAAACGTGGATTTCCATAGAACAAAGCACTGAGATTTTCCTTGTTCTGTTCACAGAAAAGATAAAAAAAAACAAGCCCCATTCTTTGGGAAATTCCCAGGTATGGAAGACAGGGAAAAGTACATATATAAAAAACATTCTGTTTTTCTCTCCTTTCCCATTTCCTCTTTATCCTAGCTCCAGAACAACTTTCAAACTTTTCCCTGGATAGGGGAGATACCGTTTATGTCATTGTCTAACTCCTCAGAAAGCCACCATGATCACCAAAAGTGTTGCTTGGCTGACATCAAGAACACTTTCAGAATGTAGGGATTCCATCTTCTCAATTTAGGTTGCAGGAATATCATTTGTGTGGAGTGCCAGTGGTCCACACCTGTCATCCTAGAGACCTGGGAGGCTGAGGTAGGGAGGTAGATCCTGAGCATTGAAAATAAAAGTTCTGACTTGATGGTGTTGAACAACAACTTCCTTCCTAACTGGTCTCCACTAATCACCTAAAGACAAACACTGAGTCAATAATTGAAGATTCCAAGGAGCTGTGATTCTGTCAACCAGAACTTTATTCAGAACTTGAAATTCATTTAGCAAATGCTGATTGAACTTATTTCTGTGATCTGAGGCACATGTGTAGGCACCTGGCATACTATTACTGTCCCAGCAAGTGTAGAGGAGTAGAAAAGAAAATTTGAGAAAGAAAAAAAATACCAGGAAGACTGCATTAGAAAAGGACTCCCCCACACATAATGCATCAAAATCATACAAAAATAGGCATTCATTATTTCCCACTCTTTATTTTCTTCTTTGTGCAAAACATTGGTGATTCATGGAATCTGCTACAAGTCTGTTAATCTGAAAACACAGTGATCCCTTAGGGACTAGAAGATTGCCCTTCTTAATTCATAAAATTAAGTATGATTTTATTCAGAATGAATTTGCAACACTAGTGGTAAAATTAATTTATCTTTAATTGTCTTTTTCTCCAGTCTGGCTAGACTCCCTGGAGTTCTTCTCTACCAAGATTGAAGCTGAGACGGTTCTCTTTCTGGGGCTATCTGTGTCCTTTAATCTTTCTAATTCATAAAATTACTTTAGAACTTTGAATGATTCTGTCCAACACTGACATGAATTTTTCTCTCTCAGCTTATTTCCCTTTTTGGACTCAAAACAAGAATGGAGATAGAGTCAATGTTTCAGATTTATTTATATCTTTCACAAGTCCTAGAAAAATCATAACTGTGTTTCTAATGCTCAATAAATAACTAGGTGTGTACTGATTCAATACACTCAGAGATAACGCCAAACATAGCTTATGCCTAGTGTGGCATAGGCACTGACCGTTGAGAATGCTTCTACCCACTCAGATTGTCTAAATGACAGCCAGATAAAATGTCTCATATCCTCACATTATTGCACAAAGAGAATATATTATTCCCCACAGATAGAGGACGAAGCAATCAAGTTTCAAGGAAGTTGGTGGCTGAGCAAAGAGAAGGTCTTAGTTTAGTCAGTAATCAGTGAGGAATTAAACAAATGATACATCCTAATATATGTGGGAAGCTATCAACTTACTGATCAATTTCCTTCCCCTAAGCACACAAGAGGACTTCATTTCCTTCTTTTGGTTTCAGTTTGGTTGGAGCCATGTGGCAGTGTTCTCCCCGACACCCCTAACTTAGGACAGAGGTACATAAACCATTACAGATCCTGCTTGTTTACATTAAATAATGTATCATTTTTATTGTCTTTTCACAACTCAACGAGGTGTTATTATGTCACTTTACAAGTGATACAATTCTCTGGTTCCTTTCCCACTACAATGTACTGGTTTGGATGGTGGGGGAGTGTGACTGTAAGTAATGTCTTTTTGTTCTAACTGGTACTGGAGTTTGAACTCAGGGCCTTGCGCGATCACTCAGCTTTCTTGTTTGCTTTGCTGGTGTCCTACCATTTGAGTCACACCCCCACTTCCAACTTTTTGCTGGTTAATTGGAGATAAGAGTCTCATAGGCTTTTCTTCCTGAGCTGGCTTTAAACCACTCCTCAGATCTCAGCCTCCTGAGCAGCAAGGATTACAGGCATGGGCCACTATTGCCTGGCTTTTATTTTTAAAGATAATGGAAGGTAGTATGAACTAGTCACAGCAGTTTGTGCTTCTTGTTAAATGCACATTTGATTGATTTCTGGTAGGAGTGGACTGCTGATGTGTTCCAGCTGCTTGTGCATGTGCAGGGAATCACTCTTAGGGCTGGGATGAGCTGACCTGAGGCTCAGGAGGCAGACTGGACCAGGTGCACTGTTTACTCAGTGTGCTTCAAGGCAGTGCAGCCAGAGTGGGAATGGCAGAAACCAGCTAGAGAGTGGGTAGTTTGGAAGATGAGGGGGTAAAGCCTATAAAATGGAAAGAAATCACCCAATGTGAAGCCAAGAAGACGAAGAAGACAAGCTAGAGAATGGAAGTGAGATAGGACAAATGGTTCAGAACTAAGCTTTCAAGTAGTGAAGGTGGGCACCTTTAACTATGCCCTAACCTTCCATGGCCTGATGTATGGCAGGAAAGTATACCTGTACATTAGCCTCATATGCAAGTATATTAGTACATCTATGACTTTCTTCTCATTTCTAGATGTGGGATACCTCTCTAAGCATTAGCATAGCCATGAGTCTTTTCTTCTAAGTGGTAGTATGGAGACCGCAAAGCAGACAAGAGGTTACTTATTGGTTCCCATAACCAAAAATACATTCAGAAAGAACATCATGCTCTCTTGGTGATCCATTAGGGATCTTTGATCATGCATCTTTCTAAAATCTGCTTAACTCTACTTACATTGTCATACATCCTTCATAAAACAGAATTTCCACACCGCTGAGCTCCTCAATCAGCCTTACCAGCTCGTAGTACTTTGAGATCCGATGATCATTTCACTTTTATCTGTTGATCACCTTCAAGGTGGTAGCTGAGCTGAAGAGCTTTATCTTTGCAGCCTACATCTATTCAATATACCCAACTGGATGTTACTGGTGGTTCGTCTGAAAACTCAGATCAAACGAAACCTGACCTGCATGACATTGAAACCCATCCAACCCATCAATAATCTCGGGAGTTTACCCCACCCCACCCCCAATTTACAATGTCCCCCTCTTTTTAGAGAAGAGTGGTGGAATTACTTTGCATTGGAATTAATGGTATAAAGAGCTACCTTCTCATCTGGGTAACGCTAATTCATCTGTATCCCTGGTCATTTGCTACCTATTAGAAATATCGTGACAGCCTGCATCTCATTACCATTGCAGCAGGTCCAGCTCCCAAGGAAAACCTTCTAAGGAGGATGAAATGTACGCCAGTGGCATCTAATACCAGGGCATTCACATTCATATTTTTAGCAGCATATATCAGTTGGCCCAACCTTTAGTGTACTGTATGTACTTTTAATAATCTCCATAAAAGCCTGATTTCCAATCCCTAGGCTCAAGCTGACAGTGTAAATAAAATCACCCAAATCCACAGGGTAAGAGAAATGAAAATGACATGGATTAAAATTTGGTCAAACCTCTTTCTTTTTAAAAATTCTGCTTCCCTTCCAATTGGATCACGACCCTCTGTGTGCTCAGCTTAAGACCAGACGGTACGCTTTCACTTTTATTCCTCTCTGCAGCAGGCTTACAGTATTTAGTGAGAGTCTGTAAAGAATGTGTGCTGGGTAGAGCGTTAATACCATAATCCCCCATCGTTGGGGTCAAATGCTGAATAGAGCAAAAGAATTAGAAAACATGCTACATACAATGGCAGGAAAAAATGCATCAGCACGCTGTTTCGTGAACACTAGCATTCATCACGCACAAGAAATGACCATGAGGTAATAGAGTATATAAAGAGAAATGTACTCGAAGTCCAGTATCCACACAGACAACAGAAATTGGAGAAGACTAGAGCAGAGAACCCTAAATACCCATATATTCTGGAGGCATGTGTCATCATGATTTTTTTTTTCATTGCTTCTTTCTATGTACCTGCCTGGATTTAGTTCCTAAGTAGCATATTCAGCCACTAAACTGCTTCACGGAATTAAACCTTGGGCTATCTCTTTTCACTCTTCAGCAGTGGGTGTGAATATTGTTCTGGAAGTGCTGTAATACATCTGTCTCTGGAGAGTTCTCTGAATGAACAAGGAGAAATCTGAGGCATCTCAGAAAAAAAAGTGTGGAATGGCCACCTTCCATTATACCTTAGGAAAGTCAACCAAAGTCCCCTGGAGTAAGATTATAAGCAAACAAATGACTTTGTATAGAAGTTCTATAAGAAGAAAGGTGTGTGTGTGTGTATATGTGTGTGAGCATGTGTAAACAGTTTGGTCATACAGTGACAAGCTGAATTTGTTTTCAACAACGTACTTCAAAGTAGTAAGTAGCAGAGATCAACATATATTTGTATTTATTTTTAAATTTGCATATAGTAAAATTGGGGTATAGAGTTGTGTACTTTTGATAAATGCTTGAGTTGTGTAAGCAGGGTCACATAATTAATACCCACAATAGTTGTGTCATCTTCAGCAACTCTTTATGATGCTTCTTTGTGGCCCAAACTTCTACCCTGAACTTGAAAATTGATGATCTGGCCTTTGTGCTATAGATTTTTGTAGGATGAAATATAAACAGAATCAGATGTTTTTGCATTTTAGGTCTAGCTTCTTTTGGTAAATGTATTTAAGATGAACACATATTGCAGTATCAATAGTTTATTATAGTTAAATATCTTATTTATGCAATTCTCAATTGAACAAAGCAGTTTATGAATGCAACATATCTTGATCAATGTCATCTCTTCTCAATGATATGTTAAGCCCATTTGTTTTCTGACCTTATTGAAATATAATACATGTACAATCAATGAAAATCCTTTCTATGCATGTAGCTTGATGAAACTCTTGACTGTTGTGTATATATGCAATGATCATCACAATAAAATGTAGAATATTTTCATCACACTCCAAAAAATTTCCTTTGTTCTCCTTCCCAAATAATGACTGATTTGGCTGTTGTCATATATAGATTAGACTTGTCTTTTCTAGATTTCAACTAAATGGAACCAATTCAACTATGTTGAATTAAATATTAACTCAAGAGACTGAGCAATGGTTTTTATTTAAAAATTGAAAAACTCATGACAGATGTCATCTCCAATGACATCTGTATACTGCTTGTATACCTTAAAGAGAGTCAAGAAAGAGAGTAAGGTAAAAGGAATAAGGGAAGAGACTGTGGGGGAGGGAAGTATGCATATGTGTGATGTTCTATAACAAATCCTCTAGCCCACTAGATAAATTAATTTGTTTTGCACATAACTGACAATATACATGTGTGACTAAATGGCTGAACACCAATGGCCTCAAGGAGAAAACTATCAGGAAAATCATTAGTGTTTATGAAGAGCAATCTTTGGTTTACTTAAACAAGAACCTGAAGATGTAAAGATTTTGAGTGAAGTTAGATTCTAATCTGGAAGCATAGGTACACTATAAGTAATTGGGTTATTATCTCTTTCCCACAGGGAAACATTTACTGAATTTACTAAAGAGATCTTATTTAAAGTAAGTATTATTTCAAGCACAAATATTCGTATGCTTTTAATTGCGTAATTATCTTATTTACATTTCTATCAGTCCAAAGTGAGACCTCTTTCTGGGTCCTCCTTCTTTTTTTTTTTTTTTTTAATAAATTTTTTTGGGTCCGATCGTGGGGCCTGAACTCTGGGCCTGGGTGTTGTCCCTCAGCTCTTCAGCTCAAGGCTAGCACTCTACCACTTGAGCCACAGTGCCACTTCTGGCTTTTTTCTTTTTGCTTATGTGGTGCTGAGGAATCAAACCCAGGGCCTCAGGCATGCAAGACAAGCCCTCTACCACTGAGCCACCTTCCCAGCCCTGGGTCCTCCTTTTTTATCCAGACATAAATGGTAATATTCCTGTTTTCACACTTCACTGTTTTCATGGAGAAATCCTTTATGCCTATGATTTGGTAGGAAGGTTTAGTCTTTGTTTCTAATCCAGGTGTTCTCAAGAGTGACAGACTCCTATTTCTAGCTTCCAGTTTAACTTCTCTCCTTATATATCTCACAAATAACTCAAGTTTAAGTTGTCCAACTTTGAGCTCGGTAGCTATCGATCCAAATGGTTCCTCTTCCACAGAATTTTCCAAATGCTTCTATCAGCATTTGTTTCACTTCCTGCTTCCTACACCAGACTGAAGACAAGCAACATGCATCTTTCTTATAGTACCTGACAGTGTCTGACTTAAGATAGAGATTTATATATATTTGTGTAGCAAATGATTATACACATGTAAATAGAAATTCGTTCCTACACCACCCCCCAAAGTTTATAAATGATTTTAAATGAACAAGTGGCTAAGATACATGTATAACTATAAGCATTTATTCCCATCCCAAGCACTTGCATGAAATCAAGAGATCAGGTAATATTTTATACAAAGTAATTGGCACACTTTACTTTTCTCCATATTATTTTTTCTCATTGAAGTCATACCTTTTCATATCATCAAAGCTGAAGATGTTCTTGGCTTATTGAATAACTACTTGAGGGGACTCTTTCCTGGTTTACACCAGAAATTCAGTTTGAAGGATTGTGAGGATCTCATTATAGAACTTCGCCCCTTTGCAGCAGTGGACACTAAAAATCAACCATTCTTAAAGTGTGATTTCTGGGTCAACAGTATCAACATCGCCAGAATTTAATAAAAATGCTTACACTACGGTTTAAAGATAGGTCCTAGTGCTTGCTAGGCAGGTATTCTGCCACTGAGCTACACCACAAGACTCCCCTTTTGATAGTTATTTTTGAAATGGTTTGACTTTCTGCCTGGTGAGTACCTGGACCATGATCCACTTATTTCAGGCTTTCCATCCTAACTAGGATAACAGCATGTGTCATGATATCTCACCCTCCATTGAGAAGTGGTCTCAAGAACTTTTCTGCCTTGGCTAGCCTTGTACCATTATCTCAGTCTCCAAAGCAGCTAGGATTACAAGTATGAGTCTCTGACACCTTCCTTAAATATACAAATCCATGGGCTTCACTCACTCATGTTCACATGCTCTGGTGTGGATCCTAGCAATCAGATTTAACAAATCTCCCAGATTAAGAATACCATCCTGTACTTTCCAGTGAATGTTCACCTGCTATATAGAATAGTTCTGAACTACTTCTTCCTTTAAGTACTCATGTGTTCTTACCAGCTCCAAATCATATTCATGTTGAGAAACTTTTTGTATTTAACAATGAGTCTATAGAACTGGACCTATTGTACACAGAATGTAAGTACAGTATAAAGCAATAGTACTTTTAAAAAAGTTTCTGAGTAGACTTTTCCTTCAAATAAAAGATGCAGAAGCTGTGTGTGTGTGTGTGTGTGTGTGTGTGTGTCTGTCTGTCTGTCTGTCTGTCTGTCTGTCTGTCTGTGTCTGTACCAGATGAGAGAAATTGTATGTGGTTGAATGTAGTTGAAGGGGTCCAGGGGACAGAGTTCCACACTTGACTAGGCTCCCTCTTCCTCAGGGACATCTCTAGGGAAAAGTTCGGAGCCTTCTGAGATAGCAGAAAGGGAACTTGATGGGGGTGGAGGGATGTGATGGGTGCTTAGGCTGTAGCCTATGTCTTTTAGCAACAGTTCACTAAGCATCTCTGAGCTGTATTTTCCTTATCTTAAAATTATAAGCAATAAGTTTTGAAGTTTCTTTTCCATATATATGTGTATATATATATATATATATATATATATATATATATATATATATTCTGATAGAAATATGTACTAATTTGAAAACACTCTCTTCCTTAGAATATGTACTATCTTGAAAACACCATCTTCCTTAGAGACACAAGAACAGATGTTGGCTATGTTTATTGCAGCATTATTTACCAACACAGATACACCTCAGTATATGAATGGATCAAGAAAATGTGATATATATGTATATATATATATATGTATATGTGTGTGTGTATATATATATATATATATATATATAGATGTATGAATTCTATGCCTCCAACAGAAAGAATGATATTGCCCAATTTGTTAGGAAATGGAAAGAGTTGGAAAAAATTATATTAAGTGAAGTAAGCCAGGCTCAAAGAAACATAGGTCCCATGGTTTCTCTTATTTGCAATAGCTAGAATATGTATGGGACAAGCAGAATAGGTCAAAAGCTATATACATATTACCAGACAAGATGATGTTAAGTGAAATGAACCCCAAGATAGGGACACAAGTGGTTTTTTTTTCTTTCTTGCTATTGTTTCTAACATATTTATAAGGTACCTTGTGATTATTTTTGCTACTTTGTATGTTCCTCCCCCACAGTGTAACCCCTGTTTTCACTGTATTTGATGTCGGTGCCTTGCATCTTGTATATACACTTCTCTAATTTGGGGAGGGGAGGGGGAAAAACAGAATGTTTAAATAGAGATGCAGGTTGACCCAGTGTAAAAATCAGATGTGCAAGACACTATGTTGAAAAACAAACTTTACAATTTAGGCCGGTGGGGGTCGGAGGATGTAGTAGTGGAGGTGGTTGGGAAGGGATAGTAGGGGAAAAACAAAGAAGGAAGCAACAATGCTTGATAGGAAATGTACTCATTACCTTGCTCATGTAATTGTAACCCCTCTGTATAATATTTTTACAATAAAAAACTTATTTTTCAAAAAGGAAAAAAAGTAAGTTCACTTATATTATTATATATTATAATAAACTATATGTAGAGAAAAAAAAAGAACAGATGTTGGCATTGTTGGCATTGATGAGTAAGCAGGGCCAAAATGCTATCATTGCAAGTGCCAAAGAAGAAAAGGGAAGCTTCAGAGAGAGTCATATGCACCTCTACTGTGATTTATGTGAGGGTATGTGAAGAACTGAGAGGATAACGAAACACATTGGCCTTCGTGTTCCTGCTTTCTCTGTGTACCTCGACCCTTTATTCTCTTTCTCTTTCATTTCCTCCTCCTTCTCCTGCCAGCCTGTGCCTAGAGTCACTCTTTCCATAGAATACCAACTGTCTTTCATATTGAGCAAGGCCAAAATTTCCAGTGGGCAATGAACTATCCAGGTGCCCTAGATATTCACCTTCCTCTTTACTTTTCATGAGCATCAGTTTTGTACTCCTTCCCACCGACATGGGTGTGTGCACATCACCCTGTCTCCTGTATCCTACTCTTACCCTGCCCCTGGCTGAGGACAGCTCTAAACTGTCTGGCTAGTAGCTGTCAGATTTGAGGTAGGAGAGGAGCCTGAACTGTGCCAGCTCATCCTTGTGCAACAGTAGGCTTGAAGATGTGATGTGCTCTGTGTGTGTGTGTTTGTGTGTGTGTTGGTGTGCAGGGGTGTAACAATGGGAAGAGTCTGAGTAAAGTGGGCTAGATCTTATTCTCTGGTAACTTCACTCCACATAAAACCTTCTACAAAGCTGTCTGGCAAGAATATCCCCTCTGACCTCCATTGTGCAATGGACTGATTCTCAAAAATTCAGAAACTTCTCCGACAGCCACGTTCCCAAGTGCAGCCAAAGTTTTGACTGAGATAGCAAACAATGCTTTAATTAAATTTGCACCCCAAAGTGGACTGGATTGGAAGGAAATATTGACATAAATTTATGCTGTTTTCTGCATTTTATGTTATACTATGATGAGTTTTTTTTGTTTTGTTTTGCTTTTGTTTTTGTGGGGCTTGAACTCAGGGCTTAGGTACTGTTCCTGAGCTCTTTTGCTCAAGCCTAGTGCTCTACCACTTTGAGCCATACCCCCATTTCTGGTTTTCTGGTGGTTAATTGGAGATAAGAGTCTCATGGACTTTCCTGCCTGGGCTGGCTTTGAACTGCCATCCGCAGATCTCGGCCTCCTGAGTAGCTAGGATTCCAGGCGTGAGCCTTGGACACCTGGCAGTTTCTGTTTGCTCTTATCTTTCTGGAAAACTGAAGTATAAGGTTTCTTAATTTGGACAGTGACAGCCTTCTTCATGCCCTTTTCCTCTTCTGCAGTCTCAGCTTCTCTGAGCTCTAAACTCATGGAAGTGGGTACAAATCTCACCCTTTCTCTCACGTTTCTTTTACCTTCCCCTTTACTTCTCTTTTTCTGTCAATGGACCACACCTAATTAACATTTCAGGTCTTCAGTAGTGCGCCACTTTCTTCCTCATTGTTACCCATGAATCCTCTCATCTCCATTTGCTTCTCCCCATTGAAGTTGCCTTGCTAAGGCAATCTTTTCAAGTTGTCATTCATCACATTTGGACTCCTTATAAGAAAATGACTGTTTCCTTCTTGAGTCTCTCATCCGTGGGAGTCCATGACACTCAGCATTTCATTCTTCCCAGTTTTCTCTGTCCTGTCTGAGGCCTTCTGTTTTTCTGTGCCATCCGTTCCTGCTCTTAGGTAGCAAGACACCTGTCCAGAGATATAGCCATTACTTGGGTACTGAGAGCTTTTAAACTTATCTCATTAACTCTGCAATTGTTCTCTAGTTGGCTCCACACATCCTTAACTTAGAATGTGTCCATTTCATAGGTATTGCAGAACTAGATATGTTACTATCTTACCTTCTAACCCTGCTCATCTACTTGCTGGATAGCGTCATTCAGCCACAAAGTGAAATGTGTCCTAGTCTCGACTATGACTGACTATGCCAATCAGCCAAATCCTCCTAATGCCACATTTGACTTTGCTGTTAACCTCTCCACCAACCCATTATCATGATCACTATTTAAATGTAAATGCATTGAGATTCAGTTTCTCAGTCACCCTAGCCACCTTCTAAGCGTTCAATATCCCATGTGGCAAATGGTGACCTATTGAACACTGCAGACAAGGAAATTTCCATCCCTGTAGGAAGTTTACTGGACAGTGGTGTCTAGAACAGCAACATGTCATATCCCTAGCTGCTTCCCTGATGATTCCTACAGATTTCAGATTAAAATCCAGATTCATGAGCTTCTCATGCAAGATCCTGTCCCTGCCCATAGTTTAGAGAATGCTAAATGTGCTGCTGAGAAGAAAGTGTGTTCTGATGCTTCTGTAGATGTCTGTTAAGTCTATTTGGTCTAATGCAGTTGTTTAGATCTGAGGTTTCTCTGCTGTGTTTTTGCCAGGTTGATCTACCCAGTGGGGAAAGTGGTGTGTTAAAGTCCCAAACAATCAATGACTTTGGACCTATGTGTATGTTTCTTGTATAAATTTGGGTGCTCCAGTATTTGATGCAGAGCTCTTTAGAATTGTTATATCCTCCTGTAGGAGAGATCCCTTTACTAGTTTGTAATGTCTTTCTTTATCTCTTCTTGCTAATTTTAATTTGAAGTCTATTTTATCTGATATTAGAGTTGCAACTCCAGCCTCCTGCCCATAGTTTGAACTTTGTGTCTCAGTTGTGTCCACCTCAATGTCTATTGCCATAACATTGCTCTTCCAGTTTTCTCAGAAAGACCGAGTTTCATTTGTCCCGTGTATTCTTCAACCTTGCTTCAAACATTACTTCACCTTTGAAGCTGTTCTTGGCCTTTCTAGGCAAAGTTTAAGCTCACCCGATTACAATTTCTCTTGGCCATTAATTCTATCAGAACACTTCTCATTCACTCATGAAACAAACTATTCATTTACAGTGGAAGGCTGAACAGTGACATCCAAAACCCATGCTGTGTCTGAATTTCCAAAGTCACTGGTTATATCACCTTACATGGAGAAAGGGATTTTGTAGATGTGACTAACAATCTTGGGATGGGATGAGTGTCTTGGGTTTTCCAGGTGGGTCTGACTATAGAATCACAAGGGATTCAGGAGGGTCAAAATGAGAGACATAGCAAGAAATTGGAGTGATGCTCTTGAAGATGAGGGAGTGGACCACAGGCCAGCAAAAACAGTCATTGTCTAGAAGGTAGAAAAGAAGTCATAGAAAGAGATTCTTCCCGAGGTCTTCCACTGTCCTGCTGAATGTTTTGGACTTCTGACTTCTAGAACTACAGTACAATAATTTTGTTATATAGTTTGTGATCATTTGTTATGGTAGCTAACAATAAAAATGAGAGCAGTCCTTTCTTCATCTTCAAACAGAGTCTAAGGTTCTTAGTGGATGCCTGAAACTATGATATACAAACATGTTTTCTTCCTGTAGCCATACATACGATAAAGTTTAACATAAATAAGCACAGTCAAAGATTAGCAATAATGACTTGATATCACTCTAGCAACCTCAACACTTTCCTCAGAAAGAACTTTCACTTTTTCTTCTGCAGGAAGCACATATGGCTTCTCTTTAGGATGTCTTAATTGCCAACATCATTACTCTCTCACGTAAGGGTCATTATTAAGAAAAAGAGTTACCTATTTACAAGCACTGTAACACTTCAATGGTTCATCCAATAACTGAACTAACTACTTGCTAGATGACTACTAGGTGAGTAGTAATAGACAGTGAATACACTGGCAAGGAGGCAATTGATGTCTGAATAGGATAGAACTAGATGTCATGAGAAGGTCATTCTACTCAGAATGGCGCATATGTTAAAAAGTATGAATGATTGGCTTGGAAACATTTCTATTTAATATTTTGAGGCCATAGTTGACCATAGGTAACTGATACCCAAACTGCAGGTTGGGTACCATTACAGTACATTTACTTTTCTATCTATCATTCTATATGTCTGAATCACATGATTTATGTGCTTTGTTATAGACCTGGTTATGTGCCAAAACTGTGGTAATAAGTAAGACCCAGTATTACTATTGGAAGAGGTATGGTAAGAGAGAAAGGGGGGGGGCGGGGAAGGGAGGGAGAGAGGAAGAGTCCTGGAAACTCAGAATTCTAAATGTAATCAGGGGCTAGATCATTAGGATTCTTTATGCCGCAGTCTAAAGTTAGAGCTCTGTTCTGTAGAAAATGTAGAATGATTGAAGGATTTTGTATTACCGGTTCATGGTCACATTGCTATCTGACCTATTTTGGGCACGGATCAATGCTGGAGGCTGGGAGACATGTGGGGTGAGTGCAGTTTTCTGGGTGGAAAAGGTGGTAAGGAGAGAGAGTTGTTGTATTTAGGTGGTATTTCAGAAGCAGGATTGATGGGGCTTTGTGATCAGTTAGATACTGTGCACAAGAGGGCAAAATCCAAGATGACTCTGCTCCAAGATGACTCTGCTCCAAGATGACTCGGAGAACAAATGACTCTAAGCTCAGTGCCTGGCACACAGTGGATAAGAAACAATTGTCTTGAATTGAATGGCATGGCAAGAAGACAATGGAGTAGATCATCACTGGGAGGAAAGGATGATGCCAATGAATATGAATAATGGAGGAAAATAAATAGAAGAATAAGTGTGTGTGTGTGTGTGTGTGTGAGTGTGCGCATGTGTGTATGCAGTATGCTGGAAAAAGAGGATGTGAAGCATGCACCCTGTTACCCTCTGTGCTTTCTACTGCTCAATTTAAGCATTTGTTCTTTGAGCCAGAACCATGTTCAGAGAGAGAATTTAGGAAAGTGCCTAACCACCTTATAGATGCCAGGTTTCTCTCAATGGCAGGCTTACCAACTGTTTTGAACTGAAATGGTTTTGCACAGGGCAGGGAGAACAAGTGTGTGGGTTAATCTTGAGGACATTGCTAGATCATTCTGGAGTGAGGTGAGTGCCTCTGTTTTCTCTCTCATCGCTATGGATGAAGCTGATCTCTAAACCTGAGAATGGAATATGCTAGCACCTGCGCATGGGTTTGTGCAGAGAGCTCTTACCCGAGACCCTCTGCAGGGACATGTGGTGGTGAATATTTGTTATATTGAAGAGTCACTTACAAGCCCTAATCCTCGGAGTGTCAGCCTGACTCTACCATTCTGAGGGAGAGTTGTGCAGAATTGTCTAGAAAATACCCTGAGGCCTTGTTTCCCACTGACCTTGCTATGCTTCAGATCAACGGTGGTCCTAGTACAATAGAACAAAATCCATACAAACTTTTCTTAATTTGTGTTTCCAGTGAATATTTTTCTAACAGCTTATTAAGTGGAAGATCCTAGACAAACAAAAGAGGAAGCAGTTGTATAGTCTAATTAGTTTGGAAAATCTTGAGTTATACCGATCTTCTTAAGTCTTGAGGAATTTTTATCACCATTTTACTTTTTGTTTCAATGTATTCTGTGACTGTCTAGGAGAAAAGCAAAGTGTTTTCATGAACTTATTTACCTCCAGAACTCTATAAATATTGTCTGGAGCAGCATTGCATGCAGTTTGGAATGTGTTAATCCATTTAGCCCATCTTCAAAGTCTCCAATGAATATCAGTTACCAAAGACGGCCTGAAATGGTAATTATGTTTATACTTTTGTTTGTATACTTTTAGTTTGGGTTTGAACTTACCTATACTGAGGAGCTATAAATAAGAGCCATTTCTATCATCAACCAAATCCTATCATAATTGAAACAACTCCCCCCTCTTATTATCTTGCCACCACTTTACAAATATAGAATTTTACTTCTCAGGAACTTTATCAAGTATAATCTCATATGATCCTCCAAACAACTTCAGAAGGAGGAGATAATTAAAATCCATTAGTTGTCCTTGAACTCCTTACATTCCTGCCTTGGACTGTAGGTACAAAACTGTGGCTATATGAGTTTCAGAAGTGAGGGAGGTTTTCTTCTGGGGGACTTCTGGATCTTGGGCATGCAGGGGGATGCTCTACCACTAAGCCAAATACTGACCTCAATTAGATTTTAAAGCTCAAGAATAATCTTTGGCTTGATAGTCTATCCTTGAAGTTCACTGGGGAATCAGCATCAGCTAACATAATTGTAGGGTAGTCTCCCCTCTTTGGTTCCACAATGGTACTCCATTCTCTTAGCACTAAACCATGGCCTTAACCCTGAGGCATTTGGCAATAACCCCCTGTCCACTCAACACAAGAGGCCCAGCTGGACTTATAATGGGAGTGGCAAACTTGCTGATCTCTGAATTGTGGTTGGTCATTTTTCTCTTGAAGAAGAAAACATACTCTTAGCTAGAAGTTGTCTTATTTGGTTCTATAGAAGGCCAGATGTCCATAAGTTTTTTCCCTTCTGTTGTAGAATTTTCTATTATTTGTAATCTTTGTGTCCCAGCTCATAATATTTCCTATCTATATTCCTGTCTTCTTCTAAGGTACTGCTATAGTGTGGATGTTTTTTGTCCTCCAAAAATGTGGCATTATGGGAGGTGATGGGACTTTTATGAGGTCCTTAGGTCACTGAAGGAAGTTCCCTCAGAAGAGATTAAAATATTTCCTCTGTGACCTTGATTAGTTTTCTTGAAAGGATTATAAAAGCCTGAGCCTGGCTCCATCCAAGTGCTCTGATTTTCTGTTTCACAATATGATCTCTGTGTCTTACACACGCATTCCCAACTTTGTCATCTGCCATGAAAGAATGCAACCAAGAAGACTTACCAGAGGCTGTGCAATGCTCTTTGGATTTTTAGCCTTCAGAATGATAAGAACAATACATGAACTAAGCCTATATTCCCTATAAATTTAACGAGCCACAGGTTATTTCATACAAAAATGAAAAAAATGGACTAATGTGGGTGTCTAATTAATTCTGTGGTTCATACCCATACTAATCAATTTCCAAGTGAGTGTTTAACCACAGCTTTAGCATTCTCTTGGGAACTAGCTTTCTCATTTTGGGGAATTGAAGACAATGAAAAAATTTCAAATCTTTCTGTTCTGATTTGCTTCATTCAATTTTTCTTTCTCCACTTGCATTTTACTATAAGCACTAAGGAGAAATCAAGCCATTCCTTCAACACTTTGTTTATAAATATTCTCAGCTTAGAATGTAGTTCATACTATAGTAAAACCTATCCCAATTCTTTACTACTGTTTGCTTTTTTTAAAAGATAGTCTTCTAGTTTCCAATCTAGGTCTCTCTGGGCCTTTATCATGTTTGTATTTAGCATCTTTTTCTCTACCAACAGTTATTTCAAGACAATCTGTATGCATTTCCTAGCATGCACTACAAGTATTTTGAAATCTGCTCAACACCCAGTTCCAAGGCCACTTACACATTTTCAGGTACTTGTTACAGCAACTGCCTACTTCTGGTGCCAAAATATATACTCGTTTGCTCAAGCTGCCATTACAAAATCCCAGAGTATATGCTTTAAACAATCGTTTTAAATACTTGAAGAAGGAAGGAAGTAGGCAGGGAGAGAGAGTAGGGGAGGGGAGAAAAGGGAGAATGACACTGGTATCTATTCTTAAAAGACCTCAATTTTATCTAGATAAGACTGTACTCTTTTGCTTGGGCACTATCCCTCAGCTCTTCAGCTCAAGGCAAGCACTCTACTGCTTGAGCTAAAGCACCACTTCTGGTTTTCTAGTGGTTTATTAGAGATAAGAGTCTCATGGACTTTCCTGCCCAGGCTGGCTTTGAACCGTGATCCCCAGATCTCAGCCTCCTGAGTAGCTAGGATTACAGGTGTGAGCCACTGGCACCTGGCTAAGACCTGGCCTTAACCTTCAACATGAATTTCGGCAGGGGGAGGGGCAGAGACGTCCTTATTATGGAAAATCATTCTGGTTCTTTTTTTGTTTGTTTGGGCTCTGGAGGTCAGACAGACATGGAGTAAACCAAAGGGGGAAATCTCACAGCTACTCCAAAGGCTAGGAGTTGAGAATAGAATCTACTCCAACTTCTTTTAGACTCTTGCTCTGTTCATTCATTTGTTAAGTTTCTTCATCTACTGGTTTCTTCAGCTACTGAATTAGAATCTATTGATGAGGTCTTCTTTCTATGATTAACCAAAAGTTTGAAGATTATAAGGGAAATATAGAAAAGAGTTCATTCGGGCTTCCCAAAGAAGAAATGGCACTGTATAAATCCAAGGCAATTGTAACCTCCTGGGAGAAAAAAAATTCCAGTGGGTTCATTCATATTGGCCACACTTAGGTTTTTCAGTGCCCAGTAATTTTCCCTCTTGCACATTTAGACTTCCAGATCATTAGGCTGAGAGGAGCAAGTACTTCCCTGGAGAAAACACAGTCTCTTACCTCCCCTACTCCTACAACCACAGACTCAGGGAATCTCTGAGAATCTCTGGAAGGGATGTAAAAGTCATTTAGCTCAGCTGCCAGGATATTCTCTTGATAAGCAGGCAAGTGGGAATATGAAATAAAAGTGCACTTAATTCCCCATTATTTGGATATAAATTCTTCAGAGACATAGAATCAAAGATGTGCGTGTTTACAGGTGGCGACTGAATGTGTCTCCATATCATCTTTTTTCCTAGCTAAACAACCACAAAGCATTTCTCTGCTCTACAGAGGATGAATTTGAAACTTGTGAAATTACACAAATTGAAGCCACCTTCATCAAACTATGTTGATGCTGCTTTCATTTTCATTCCAGAAACTTCTGGCGATTCCCCATTCAGAAGGGATTCAGAGCGATTGAAATAGGATGACAGAGGAATTACCCTTCAGCTACATTCCCAGTACTGAGAGACTCCACTCTCTGCTACTGCCTTAATGACTAGCAATCATGATACAATCACTGAAATGAATTAAATTATTAATTTCAATAGCACCCCATGGTGCACTTATAAATTCCACCATCTGGGGAACATAAATATGGAGGTCTACATTCTAAACTTGGAGGCATGGTGCTGAGTGCCAAGGGCTGTATCTTTGAAGGCAGTAAAGATTTTTCAAGATACTATATGTGGAATAGCAAGCTGTGCATTTCAGAGAAAGCTCTGTCCCTGAGTCTCTATTAGCGTTCCTATTTATTTAAGGCTCCCATGGGAACCCTACCCTTTCTAGCCAGTTCTTACCAATGTAGTAAAACAATGTCGATGACACCAACAACTTAGTTTAGGGAAGATGCACTATGAGAAATCAAAGAAAACTGGCTTGAACTATTTTGTTGCCTACTGCCTTCCTCTCCATTGAATTTTCTCTCACCTGTTCTCCAAGTGTCTGTTCTTTCTGAATAGTTTCAAATATGTAAATATCTGTGTTAATAATTATGTGAAACTGACACAGTTATTCTTGGGTCTTGACTAGTTTCCAAAATATTCGAGGTATTGGTTGAAAATAAAACTTCCAGTTAATTGTTCTCAGAGCTAAGGGGATGGAAGGCTCAAGATGAGTATCTAAGTTGCTCTTATAAAAGAGATTAAACTCTCCTCCCTTATCTAGAACTATTTGACCAGATGTTGGAGTTCCGTGAGACTTCCCTGTTCACCATCTGTGACATCCCCAAGGGCTGGTAGGAGAGGAGCACTTCTAAAGAGCATATGTAAATGACTGCTATGGAGTCCTGCAGGGACACGGTAGGCCAGCTTCTTCCTAATGTGGATTATTAACTCAAAGCCAAGTAACAGCCCAGGCCTCGGAGGGCCACGATACTACAATATCCTAATTCCCACAACAGCTAGATTTCTAATGCATGTGTTCAGTTAAGACATCAAGGAGAAAGGCAGAGTGTTCTGCAGGATGGATAGTTCTAGAATGCCAGTGTGGTTATACAGTCCTTGAATTTCTCTGTGTTGTCAGGGCTTTGGTGTAATTGGTGTCTTTATTAACTAATCATGGTGATGACTATTGAACAGCCCAACTGTACCTTCCAAAGCCCCTGAAAGTACACATCTAAGCAGGCACAGTTTAATTAGTGCTATAAATTCTTGTAGCTCATGAGTGGAGGGTTCTAGTTGAGACTAAGGTTGTACTACCCTGAACATCCCCCTTCCCAGTGCACTCTTCCTATACCAGTCGCCTTTGGCTATAAACTGAAAGACACCTCTGGCACGTGAGGGTAGGTGAAAGTGTGTGGGGCTGGAATGCTCTCAGCGACTATCTTGTAGGTGAATTCTCCTTAATTCTTTGAACAGCAATCATCAACATAGCTTGAGATACCATGAGTAGGAGCTTTGGGAATGGGAATTGGAATTTCGTTTCTTTACTGTTTTAGATGTCCTTATAACTTAGCAAGATTAGCTTGGTATCAGTTGGGTTAGGACAAGAGAATAAATAGAACCTGTAGTCTCTGTGGATTCAAAGGAAACTTCTGATCTTCATGGCAAAGTCCTTGCCCTTCCTGAATTATAAACTCAAATGGACATAGAATTAGAGGAGCTGTCCCTTTAGGGATTCCCATGGTTCTGAGTTTATTAATGACAATGAAGAACCCAAAATCAGTGATTTATGCAATGTTGTCACAGTTCTCCCCATCCTCTGTGGGAGTTAGTAGACTGGAATAATTACAGACTAAATAGTGATGATAAGGAGGAAATGTACTGTGGTTGGAGTTAGTGGACTGAGAAAACAAATGTTTCCAGTCTCAGGAGAATCTGTTTGCTGTTAGGGAGGAATAGACTAGAAACAAGGAGACCTTTCTCTGATCAGTATTTGGAAAAGCTCAAGGTGATAAACACAAAAGATCTCTCAACATTGCTCTCTCTGCTCAGCATCCCACATGGCCATTAGTGGTGGGCAACGTGGTAGAGATGGAAATCTTAAGCAGTTAACAGTCTGCTCTCAGGCAGGTGCTAGTGATCTTGGAGCAACAAATGTGCCTGTGCATTGGAGTTTGAATTTGCTTCTTACACACACACAGGAGAAAACCACTCCCACAATAGAACTGAGCAATGTCCTGTTTGGAAGCAAGCTGGGGCTGTGTAGCATGAGCCAGTCAGCACAGCAGCTCTTGGCAATTACAAGGCTTCTTTTTCTCCTTGGATCTGGGAACTTGCCCTAAACAACACTTGTGCATTTTCAAGCTACATCCCTGTGAGGCCCAGGTCAAATAGTCTGCCCAAGGCCTGGTTATATGGGGAGCCCAGGAAGCATAGCTTCCTACTAGAGACAATACTGCTCCCTCACAGTTTCCTTGTATTTCTCTACCCCAGCTACACAGCACTATCTGACATTGCTCCAGGGGGTGAATAAAGAGAAAGAAGACAACCTGCATTTCTTTGTGACATAAAAACATATGGTTTCATTAAGGGTAGGGTGGGGTAAGGGCCAGGAGGAGGGTGTTGTAGAAGATGCAAAAATACTCTGGTTATGCCTTCAAGGACAAGTAGTATAAGAGAGACATTTTCTCACCCGTTGGGCCATAACCAAACAGCCTTCACCCCAGGAGGAGAGAGTGTCTGCTTGAGTTTAGAAGGCCACTTCTGAATCAATTCAGCACTTCCTGTTCAAGGGGAATTCCTTATCCTAGCAACTTCCAGGTGAATTTTTCTTGATAATAAGATTTGATGGCAACTTAATTGACCTCTGAGGCCATTGGATAGAGAAACAATAAAGCTTTGTAGAGAATTATTTAAGGAGATCTATAAAAATCTAGAGGCTTTACAATGTGATACCTTATGATATGCCCACTAAAAGGCATGTATAACTTGGCTGACATTGAGATAAGATCATGATAGAGCTCACCTAGCTACCCAAGCCCTTCATTTTTCCATTCAGATACTTCACAAACTTTATATGAGAGAAGCATCCTCAGACCATGCCTGCTGAGGGGATTTGGAGTATGTCCTATGAGGCAGAGGATTCTGTACCATTTTCAAGCAAGTACAACACACAATTTTTACCAGGATGAAGTGAGGCACTTAGGGGACTCAAGTGTTTTGAACTCATCCACTCAAATGTAGCCATCTCTAGCCCCAGGACCCAGATCTTTTAGTATAGTGCTCTACCACTGAACACTGACTACAGATGCTGGTGGTCAGTGTTCAGACTGTAAACTCATCTTTGAGGGCAGAGCCCAACTCAGGTACCATTTTGATCTCTTTTTCCTCACTGCCCCAGAACCTTGCTCAAATTTGGCTTGCGTTACAGTATAGGCCTAGGGCTCACGTCAGAAGACACGCAGTCTCTTCCTAAGGAGCTCTGGCAGCTGGAGAGTAAGAGATTGTAGTGAAAAGAAAGAACCGTGTTCTTCTCTTAAAAACTGTAACAGACTTGGTTAAAGCTTTCACAGGACAACAGGGGACCTGAGCCTAAAGGAAGAGCTTTATCACCATGAGCCTGTTGGCTCAAGATTCATCAATGACTAGGTAGCTGCCTAGAAGTAGAAAAAGTGTACTGCATGTACAAAGTTGTAGTGCAAATTTGAGACTTAAGGTTGGGACATGGATGCTTTCTGGAAGCAGGACTGTCCTCACTCTGAAGGTCTGAATCCCTACAGTGGTGCTAGCCGAGGAGACAACAGCCACAAGATAATATTCACCCCAGGAGAGGCCTCTCAAAATTGTCAAAACATGGCCGCTAAGCATGACTGTGAGGCAGCATTATGCCAAAATAAATTGGATTAAAAACATTTCCCCAACTGTTCACATATTTGCACATTGGTAAAGACTGAGCAGCCAAGTGACTGATGGGTTTTGTTTTCATTTTAAATTTTCAAGTGAATTTTATGATGTGTATCACATAAACACTTAGTAATTCTAGAATTTAGCTCAATCCATCTTAGAAACAAAAGACTTAAAGTCAGCAAACAAAATCACTTAATAAATTGAAGACTCCCTATCAGAAAGTCCTGAGAGTCTTGTTTAACTCTGGCTCCTCAGGCTCGTTTTCATCTCTTCAGTTTGATCTCTGGGAATAGGAAGCTGAAGTAGGACATGCCCTATGCTGGGTACCAAGTGAGGAGGGGAAGGTGACATTTGTAGGTGTCTGGGAATAGAGATGTTTGTGAGGTAGAAATGTCAGTTTCTCACTTGTCATAGACGCATTATTCAGACAGAACCCCTCTACCCGGCCTATGAAATGTCATCAGTGTACAGATCACAGAAGCTTAGAGGTCTCTTGGAGAGACCTAAGAAAGATCGGGTTTATTGGTGCGAAGGCCCTGATTCTTTACAACATGAACGACCAAAGTTTCAAATGCTGAAAACTCAAGGTTTCAGTCCACAGACAGAGCGTCCTCTGCTGCTGCTCACTACATATTATATTCAGATATATGTTTGCCCTTCAAAGGTTCCTACCTTAGAAAGCTCAGGCCTCATTGTAATTGTCTTGAGAGGTGGTGGAATCTTTCAGAGGTGAGAAGTTAATCAATAATGAAGGCACCACCTTCATGAATTGATTGGTGTCACTCCTGAGAGCCTGGGTTGGATCTCTCCAGGCTGGCTTGGGTTTTATAGGAGTGAGTTAGTTCTCGTGAGAATAAGGAGGTCTCATGACACTAGGCCAGTTATCACAAGAGTACCTTGTGAGAAAGCAGATCATCCTGCCCTTTGTTTCTGTCTCACACACATGCTCTCTTGCACAGACATGCTTCCCCTTTGGCTTCTCTGTCATGTTGACATGTAGTAGGAAGCCCTCGCTAGAAGCTGAGCAGATTCTGCCATCCTGTTTATGTACTTTCCTGCTTTTAGGATCTGTGACTGAAGGGAACATCTTTCCTTTATCACTCATTCAGTTTGGGGTGTCTTGTCATAGTAATCCAAATTGAACTAAGAATCTTTGAGGCTGGTGTTAATTGAAGTAGAGGTTGGGTGATCACTAGGGCTGCTCCTCTGGGTTCTTTGTGGGTCATTCACAGTTACCATCTATGGGTGAGCTTTCCACTTCTGGAATCAACATCTCAGGTAATCCAGTTGTAAAGAGGAAAAGTTTATTTTGCCTCAAAGTTTTGGAGTTTCTAGTTCATGACTGACCTCATTGCTTTTGAGCCTCTGCTGAGGGAGTGTATCAAGGGAAAGGGGAGCCTGTGGTGGGGGTGGGGCATAGCCCCTCCCTCCATGGCTAGGACAGGAAAAAGGAAGAGGGAGTGGCTGAGACGACCTTAGCCCCTCGAGGATCCCAATGACCAGAAGATCTCTTTCAAGGCCACACTACCTCCCAATACTGAAAGCTGCAGAGCAAGTCCTTTAACAAATGAGCCTTTAAGGAGTATTACAACTCTCCATGGCAAGTGCTTCTTGGCTCCACTTTGTTACTTTCTCAGGTTTCCCAAATTTCACGTAAGGTTGCTGTCCCATAATTCCTTCCTTTTCCCTTTACTATTTTGGTTTTGGTTTTTGGTGTTACTGGGATTGCTCATGTTTGCTTAGGCCATGCTTCTAGACCTTTGTAAGTTATTTTTCAGAGTCTACTGCCTTGTGTTTACTGCCTTCTCCCATGAGCTGAGATTAAAAACATAAGCCACCATGCCCAGCTCATTCTTGCTTACCTTTTTGCTCAGTGTTGAATTATTATCTTCCCATCTCCACCTCCCAAGTTGCCAAGATTATAGGTACAAGCAACCTCACTCTGGTCCCATTTCCTTTTTTATATATACTGCTCTCGCATCTATATAAATTGTTCTTTGGGTTTCACATTTTTACTCCGCAAAGTCAAAACTACTCTGCTTGCTAAGTTTTGCAAGACTCTGGCCCACCCACCACAACTAGAATACTTGACTGGTACCTGCTTAACTAACCATCTTCTCTGGAGGATCTTGTTCATACCAGCTGAAGACAGGGTTTGTATATAAGAGAAATGGAATAACTGTCTGCCCTAAAAATAAGAGCTCCTTAAGGAGTACATCTTCTTTCCCTGTTGGTTGGATACATACCTGGTTCTTACTGAACACTGGCTGATAAACAGGACTGACACTCTCTTAGTCAAACTAGCAACACAATCCAATTTATATCTCAGGAGCTGAGGGTATGTTCACATTCATGTTTAGCACCCTCTACTCAACCTAGAAATATCCTATGCTTTGAAAAACTTGTCAACATTTGTATGAGACTGTGAATTATTAGTTGTCACCTCTAATTGTTCCAATCTGGAAATTCTCGCTCCCTGCTTTGCTCAGTGTAGCTCTGACTATACTGCAAATGTGCTTCATTTCTGAAGACTGATAGATCCTATTTGGTTTGTAGTCTCTTTGGCTCATATCAAGGGTCCTTTTTAAGGATGTTTAAAATTTTATTGTAAAGGTGATATACAGAGAGGTTACCATTACATGAGTCAGGTAATGAGTACATTTTCTTTTGAACAGAGTCATCCCCACTTTCATTCTGTCCCAATTTTTCCCCTCCAGACTTCCCTTCCCACCAAATTTTATAGTTCATTTCCTACATAGCATCTAGTGGGTTTCACTAGATGCTCCTTTCCCATACAAGACAAAGGGTACAGAAAAAAACAGCAACAGAAGGTAATAAACCAAAGAAAAAAGGAAAGAAGAAGAACAAAAAGAACCACAAACAATACAATAAAAACAACCTCTGGCTTCCATTTCTTGGAGTTCATTTTGATAAGCATCATTTTTTTCTGATCACAATGGTAGTATTTATTTAACATGTAGCACTTCAGAACTATTAGAAATAAGGAAGACAATTAAGAGTATAACTTTAAACATGAGCATATTTTTTTTAAAAGCATGGCATATTGTTTCATTGTTCATTCCAATCTTTTCATTACAAGTTAAATACCTTTACCTTTCCTCCTCACGAAGACTAGGAGAGGTAAAATGCCCTTGGTTTCTCTTGGGACTTTGACTCTTAACATCCCAAAGTATACAGCTCAAAACATCACTTTGCCTTCTTATCTCTTACCACAATGCATGGCTTTCTCAGATTAAAGCATAGAGTATATGCACATTTAAATTGGCCCAAATAGAGTTTACCATAGCAGTCTAAACTAACACAATAATCAGTCTTCTTGTAACAGAGCTTGAAGAAATAGCCAACGGGAAATGATTTTCTTTATACAGACCTATTATCCCATTACACCTTATCGAAGAAATAAAAATCATGATGTGTTATTGAAGGAGAAAATAACAAATAAGATACAGATGTGCTTTTGTTTTGAACATTCTAGAATGATCTTCTTATCCTTGCACCTAAAAAGTCTTTTACTGGTTGCCAAGAGAGAAATCAAAGCTTCCCAAGTGTTGCCAGTGTTGGAATACTAGGGGTACGTAGAAGGCACAGCAAACTCATCAAGACACTGATGTGCGAGGACATGTCACTGAATGCTAATGGACTAAATTCACACATGTCATCTAGGGTGCTGAGGAGAGCTGAAGGAAACAAGACCCAAGAAGAAAGAACAAAAGCAGGAACTATCCAGATTTCAGTGCACTGCTGAGGTTACCTCCAGCCTGTGTCTTAGTGAAAAGTTGAAACAGAGAAACTAATGGAAGTGAAGTAATCAAGAATACTGAACATACTAAATCCTTCTTGGTATGTTGGTGGTGATAAGCATCATTTTATATGATCATATGCACATGTGCACATAGCTTTTTGAACCCTTGCAATCCTCTCCTAAGAATATCCTCCTTTGGTCTCACTGTGTGAATGTTTAGACTGTTGTTTAATTAATCATATCCAGGTATATTTGTCTTTTACTGTCCATTGAGTCTACTTGTAGGTTTATGGGCACATTCTAATGATCACAAATGAGAGAAACTATGAACCCTATGTGTCTTTGGGTCTGGCTTGCTTTGCTTAGTATAACTTTTTCATCTGGCTTGCTTTGCTTAGTATAGCTTTTTCCAACTCTTTCCATGTCCTTAGGAAGGGGGTGATGCTATTCTTTCTTTCTAATGGAAGCATAGAATTCCATTTTATATATATATATATATATATATATATATATATATATATAAAATGTGGTATATATATATATATATATATATATATATATATATATATATATACCACATTTTCTTGCTCCATTAATCCACTGTCAAGGGTCCTTAGCCACCATATATATGTCCATTCTTCTGAAACTCCAGGATAAAGCTCAAATTTAGCCATGAATAATTTAGAGTTTTAGACTTTATAGCAAAAATAATGACCTGTAAATTCAACATATATGTATATATATATATATATGTATATATATATATATATATATATATATATATACATCACACATATACAATTCCTAAACAATTATATACACACAAATATATATATATCAACACAAATTGTACAAATGAATACATTTCAGAATATGGAAGTTTGTGAACAACATTAAAGAACTTGTGTAATATCATAGAATAACAAGAGTCAGTTCCTTTGTAAGAAACAGGGTGGAAATGTCTACCACAGGCCCTTCAGCAGGAACTCCAAAGAAGTGTTCTGCTCCATGGCAGGGCTTCAAAGATCAGGACCAGCTATGTGGAATGGATCCAAAGAGAGAACAACGAATGAGGAGCAGAGCTGCAAAACATTCCATGTAACCTTGACCTGAGCTTCTAGTGGCCAAGATTCAGAGGGAATCCAACCTATGCCTCCTGGGGTGGGATACCTCAAAAATTCCTCACCTCACAAGCTGGCAAACCACATTGACAATGATTCTTGATAAACTGAACCATGGAAGGAAGGGAAGGTTTTTCAGAATTGCTTGTGGGTGTTCATGCGAGGATTATTTGAGTGGTAGATGAGCATTCTTTTCTTAACAAACTAGCAGTGGTAGGTGAAGAGGTGACTTCCCTCTTTGATTCTGTGTTCATAATTGGGCTGTCTGTCAGAGAAGTGGTGAGAAAACAATACTAATGAGGTCAGAGGTTCAATGCCCACATAGGTCAACTAGCATTCCTCTGTTCTTTGGCCAAAAGTCTATATTCTCTGTGTCCATTTACTGTGGTGGCCACAGAGACTGTGAATGATAGAAGGAACATAAATGTCTCTTTGTCTCTCTGTTTCTATCTCTGTCTTTGTGTCTGTTCTATCTCTCTCTGGTCCTGCCTTTCCTACTGTAGAAAAAAATTTCAAGTTCACGTCCTTTGGTCAGCAAAGTTATCTTCAGTGTTGAAGGACTAGCCACTAAGAAACTGAAAAATACAGGTACAATTCCCCCATGATGTCAGGAAGGCTGAAGCTATAGGATCAGTTCTGGCAATAAGAACATTTGTTTTTTTCATTGAGAATAGGAAGCACTAAAATTAATTATTGACCATGGCCAGTTTTCAATTTCTTATTAGCCAAAGATAACATTTTCTAGACATTGGTATAAAGATTAAAATAGATTGGCATGAATCTCAACTATATGTTAAAGTTAATATATAATAAAGAACTTTTGAACAATAGTTTTCTCAGTCTTAACAATAAGCATAGACCTGCAACTGCCACTACCATCAAGGTATAGAGCTGTTCTCTTACACCCAAACTTCCCCTCACATAGCATCTTTGGAGTCAAACCAATATCCCATCACTATGGCAACCATCCCTATAAGGTTTCCTTTTTGAGAATGTCATACAATATGTTATCATTTGAGACTGACTTCCATCACTCAGAGACATGTCTTGGAGATACATCTGTTTTTGTGTGTATCAACAGTTCATTCCCTTGCTTTGTTCAATAGTATTCCATGACTCATATTCCATTATCCAGATTTGTTGGATGTATTTGAATTGTTTCCAGTTTTTGAAGGTTATGAATGATTCTCTAAATATTCACACACCAGCTTTTATGTGATCTTAAGTTTTCAGTTCTCTAGGGAAAATACCTCAGAGAGTGTGTGCTGTAGTATTGTGGTAAATATATGCTTAAATCTTTAAGGAACTGACAAACTTCTCCATTGGGGATGTACAATTTTTCATTCCAACAGCAAGGTGTGGGATTCTAGTTACTCCTCACTTTTGCTAGCTCTGCTTTGTGCCATTACTTTTTATTACCTTAACCATGTGGTGAGTGGTATTGACTGTGCTTGATTTTGTGTTTGCCTAATTCCTGATTTGGAACCTTTTTTTTCATTTCCTTATTTTTCCAATCATGCATCCTCTTTAGTGAAATGTTCAAATATTTTGCTCATTTACTCTTACTATTGAACTAAAAAGTTATTTGTATACTCAAGGGACCAGGCTTGTGCCAAGTATATGATGTGCCAATATTTTCTCTCAATCTGTAGCTTTTCTTTTTATTTTCTTAATCATAGAATTTCTCTACTTACTGGGGCTTGAAACTAGGGCCTTGTGTTACTAGGCAAGAACTCTTGCATTTAAGCCATACCTTCAGCCCTGGTCTTTTTTCTTTTTCTTTTTCCCCAGCGTCTTGTTAACTTAGCCCAGGCTACTTCAAATTTGGGATTATCCTGATTCTGTCTCCCCTTGTAATAGTTGGGATTACAGGTGTGTCTACAGCATTCAGCCAATCATAGTTTTGAAAGGCTGAATGAGTTTACACAGCAAATTCTCTGCAAATAAAATGGTATATATATACTAATTGGGGGATGCCATGTAGAAGATATTGACTTGGGACAAATCTAGGTTTGAATTCTCTTAATTTCAACATCTTTTCAATATAGATAATAATGGTACCACATACAATTGCTATGGGGATTAAATATGATAACCCACATAGAGATAGTGGCTTGGCGCCAGCACATTTAAAATGTCCAATAAATGTAAAGATTATATTCGTGTTATAGTATTCACTTTCCATTCCAAGCCCTTGCCTAAGCTTGTCCCTCTGCTTGGATTGTTTTATCTTCCCTCACCCCAAACTTTTCCTTGACTCTCATCACTTCATGGCTGCCGGTGGCAATTCCTGCTCAGAGAGGACCACCTCCAGTGTGGACCAGCACCGCTCCATAGTGTTCTCATTGCCCTGGGCCACCTTTAATAAACTTCCATCACACTGTTTGAAAAGTTAGTAAGCTGTGAGCAACTCCAGAACAGAGTGATGCTTTCAATCACCTGAGATAATCTCAGTCTACTTGATGAATTAATCCATGTCTGCCTGCATGAATGAATGAATAGATATATGAATGAATGGTGGAATGCATTTATCTCAGGCTTTGTCGGGATTCCAAATGGCTATTTTCTCTGAGCGTTGCTGCATGCAGTCACTTCAAGACAGCCTTCAACATCGTCAATGTTGTTTACGTAAGTCTGTGACTTGCACCAGGACCCTCACTGCAATCCGCCAAACACACATTGCGTCTTTGACAAGTTGGATGCCAAACGGAGAAACTTGAATGCTTTGCATCTATTTACTTTTACCACATGCCATAAAAATTAAAAATACATTGTACCACAAGTGCCGTATTTAGTGTCTCACTTTAATTACATTCAAGTGTGTTGCTAAATAGTCTTGAGAAAACCTTAATGACCAGCTGTTCTACCCTTTTCCCATATGTCAGAAATGGTTTCTGAAATCACATTCTGGGACAGTAAGGTTGTATAATTAGACACTGTATAGTTAACACTTCTAGATTTTCCCTTTAAACTGTGGACCCTTTACACTAACATATTGTGTGATCGTGCCAGTTTGGCGCAATACAATTAAATGATGTGCCAACAGCAGAAGAGATATGCTAACTCCATCAGACATGGTATGACTGCATCATTATCTTCTCATATCTTTTTCATCATTAGGGTTCTGTGTGTGTGTGTGTGTGTGTGTGTGTGTGTGTGTGTGCGTGTGTGTGTGTGTGTGTGTGTGTTATGCAATATTCAGCACGTATGGCTAACAAATAAGCTTAGTAGAGAGGGCTGTAAATTTTTAATATTCCCTCCATAATGCCATTTATCTCATTAGAATTAGATGTGAGAGTGGCTTTTTTTTCATTCTTGCAAACAAAGAACTACCACACAAATGCACAGTAACCATTTAAGGAAACAAAATAAGCTAAAATTCCCTGCGGTTATAAGAGAAGACCATATTTTATAATGCCTCTTTGGGGGGAAATAGGGATATTTATCTATCCCCAAACTGGATTTAAGAGATAAAGGAAGTTAAATTTAGACAAACAACTAATTACTGTAAAAAGTAAGTCATGAGCTGCTTGCAATTACTTGACTCTGAGCTTAATGAGTTGTTTTGGAACCAGAGTAATATTTTGTTTGATTAAATTCACCCAATTCCTTGATTTGGGAATATTGGCAGGGATTGAAATAGAAATATAAAATAAGGAATGGAGAAAATTCTACCAAATAGCTAATATTCTTTTATTCTTTCTCTTTTTCTTTCCCAAAGAAAATGTTTTTGATGTCCCTAAATCACAAGTCAAAAATGTAACTGATTTCTCATCAAAATTACCAATATAAATACAGCACCCAGTTCACAGCTGAGCTTTCTTGAGTCCTAAAGCATCAAAATTCATTTGAAAAGAGCTACAAGAAAGCCTTACTCTTCTGATAAGACCAATTTACAGCATTTTTTCTCTTCTTTGATTGAATTTCCAGTAACTTATTTAGATGTAAGCCATGACGGCTGTAATCACATTTTAAATCTTGCTTTGTATCCTTGGTTATAATGTTATTCAATTAATATTCAGAATAATGGGAGTGATGTGCTGTTTTGAAAAGGACTTGAATACAATCCAATGCTTTGGGAAACTGACTCTCCAGAGAGTTAATCAGCATTTGAAACTTGCATTAATAAAAATCTGATCTTCCACCATGCAGCATGCATAATACTTTCTGTTTTTAAACATTTTAGCTAAATAATACACCATCCGTTCTTATTTTTAAAGGAAAAATGGATTCTATGCTGCCTCTTGCACAGAATTAGAGACTTACGGTTTAAAGATATAAGTATGATCTTTTAGTTAGTATATGTAACTGTGTGTTTATTACTCAATACAAAACAGAGTACAACTTGATATTTAACATTTCTGTTGCTTCTCCAACTTATACTCAAAAAGTTTTTAATCTTTCTCAGTCTTTTCACAGCTCAGTGATCCAAAACTCATATATCTGAGAAAAAGGACTGATACTTATTTAAATAATAAAATAGGACCCTCCTAATAAGTTCTTTTCCCACAAGTGCTCTATGGCAAGTGTTCTACGATTTTATAAATTGTAAAAATAAGCACAAATAAGGCAAAGACATTTGCACATAAATACGAGTTTGGGTTCTTAATTTAAAATAAATTGACAAGACAGAAAATGATCTGGTATGGGTGGGCCAAGTACTGTTTGTTTTATAGCTAAATAGGAGGGAATAGAAACAGAAAGGTGATTGTGAAAACAAATTAGAAAAACAAAATTACTGGTCTTTCCTAGTGGAGGAATTCTTTTATGACCAGAAATCAAGGTAAGCAAAGAGAGTGCCCTTTCCACTCTCCTGAGGCAGATTCGAAGGCTCTGAAGCCCAGGTTTGGTGGCTTCTTCTCTTCTGGGACCAAGGCTGGCCCTGCAAGGGAAACATTATCATCCTTCTCTGTTGTCAGCCTAAAACAGTTATCATCCTGGAGCAAACACTTGTTGCTGTCAGGAAACATCTAGAAATACTACCAAAAGACTCCATGGTATACTGCCTTTGGAATGTGCCTGCCCATCTGCCACAGGAGAGCTACTTTCTGCAAGAGAGCCCTGCCCTTCTGGCCCACCTTGCAAACAGTGAGGACCCTACCTTGAGAAGTAACATCTTTCATTCTTGAAATCTATCCTGAGATGGAACCTTCTGAAGTGCAAAGTGGGTAACCAAGTTCTTCCAAGAAGATTGTTACAAAGGAGCAAGCCTGGCCCTGCTCATCCTTCTTGTCTCAGCTCCTATCCAAGATTTGACAACCTTTGTCCCAACACTTCTTCCCACGATCCGCAGCTCACTAATATGTCTTTACTAGACCTCAGCTAATGAACTTCCAAAACTGTAGTTTCAATATTTTCTCTTTAGAAGTTAGTGGCCTCTGGCTTTTTATGGTAGTAACATAATACTGACTAATACATTATTAAAATATTGAAAATAGTTCTGTCTGTGTGTTCATCACCCTTGCTCTGCATCATTGTATTTGCACATGACAACAGGTGAGGCAGGTAGGTAGTCGAGCTGGGTCCCAGGCCTGGGTAGTTTCCCCAATAATATTTTTGATAAGTGACTATAAATAAATCAGCAACATGGGAGTGCTTAGATTGAAGATACAACTAGAACTGACACAAAAACAATACATCACAGGCATCTTCTTAGGCCCTGGACATGTGCCCAACCTCATTCTAACCTAGAAAAAAAATGGAAATGCCACTGATTGTAAGTATGAAATCTCAAAAACAATTTCTAAGTGTCAAATGATGCATGCTTTGGTCTGCAAAATCGTGGTCATATTATGCTTGCGTGGGATGTGCAGGAAAAAAAAATCAGCTCATCATGAGAAATGGTGCAGATGGTATATTTGGCATCACCAGCCTGCGTAGATCAGAGATGCATTTATTTACATGACTTTGTTTGCATTGTGACCATTTATCTGGGCCTTTGCTCACATTTAACCTTTTAAAGGGTCAAGAGGGAGTGAACCATTTTGCCCTTGGGATTGGATGGCATGAGCCCCCATTAGAGGAGGGAGAGATGTTTGCATTTCTTCTACCTGAAAAATACGCATTTCTTACAGCATCCTAAAACATTTGGTTATGTTATCTCATGGGTCCAGGAGGAGTGTGGAGTGTGCCAAATTTAAGAGCCATTGCCAAATGCCATAGTCTGCATTATGTAGACAGAGCACGCCAGAGGATCTGGCGCTAACTAGTTGTAGATTCAGCTCTTGTCTCAGAAGCAAAGAATCCCTGTTAGTCATTTTCAATTGGGATCATGCTGCTTGCCTTTGGATGTGAGATGTCTTTGTGTCAGTACAAAGATGCTGGTCTGTGGGCACTGCTGATTGACCATCGTGACGGACCTCTTTAAGGTAGGGAATTCGAGCTCTGAAAGCTACACCAATAGTCTCAGACCCTTCGGGGATATGAGATGCTAAAAAGAAAAAGAAAAGAAAAGAAAAATAGCATGGTGCCTTCAAGAAACACGTTAGAAAGCTTGGTTCTAGACCTGAGCGTGTTACCATCTGTGCTGCTGCATGGAACTCTCATCTGGAAAATGGACACAAGTTCCTTTATCTCTCTGAGCTGTGGTTCTTCACCTGCCATTAGCCATGATCATAACGTGGTTATGAAAAGTTTACTCTTATCAGGGTGGTTTTGTTTTAGCATTATAGGTGCTGGAAATCATCAAGAATCACATATTAATTTTCTTTGGAGGTGGGTCTTTGGGAAGTAGTGAGGATGATATGAGGTCATGAGGTCATGAAGGTGTGCACTATGGTTTTGCATCAGTGGCTTGTAGAGGAAGGATCCAAGCTAATTCACTTGCTCTGTCTTGACATGTGATGCCCCATACCACATCTAGACTTAGCCAAGCTCCCACCCCAAAGAAGACCCTTACCAGATGCAGCCCCTTAGTCTTGGATCTCTACAACCATGAACTGAACCATTCCTATTCTTTATACTTTACCCAGGCTGTGCTAGTCAGTTCTACAAGAAAACATAATAAGAAGCTAAATGTGGTGGTGCTTATCTATAACATCAGCTACTTGGTAGAATTAGGAGAATCCAAGTTTTTAGACCAGCCTGAGCATAGATGGTGAGATTATGTGTCTAAACCAAAATGAAAAGATCTCGGGGTGTAGCCAAAATGGTAAAATGCTTGCCTAGCATACATAAAGCCTTGGATTCAATCTCTAGCACAAAACAAAACTAAAATGAAATTAAGACACACCAAGAGAATTTGTGCCAAGCATTTTACCTGGTAACTGGCTCAAAGAAAGCTCTTAGAAGACACTTTATTATTTATTTCTGCATTGTCATGATCATCATTTAGGATACATGTATCTTGCTCAATGTACATGGTGACTGAGAAAATCACACAAAATAATGATGTCACAGTGTTCTGTGAAGATGCAGAACTTGGTGGATGTGAAGAACGATTATTACAGAAGGCCAGGAAGAGTCATTGCTTGCAGAGCCTGTGAGATAAACTTCATCTCAACTTGATGTAGGCCTTTGGCCGAGAGTCTCCAAACATTTGAACTGACCAACTATAGTTAGCCATGGGTCTGATGGTGTGAGACATCAATGAAGAAGGGAGCTGATGTCCTTGTGAGGACATTCCTGAGCAGAACCAGGCTAGGCCCAGATGCAGCATGGACTGTGTCTACTGCTGGCTGTTAGAGTCATCACTGGATGTCTCCTAACAGCAGCATCTAGATAGAGCAATTTTCTGGTTTACTTGATAATGTATTACCTCAGTTGGCCTGTTATCCTGATGGTTTCATTCACTAGGCATGTATTGCTTTCTGCTGTTGCCCAGGTTAGTACAAAGAGGGGCTAAGCTTTGGACAGGTTGGGCGAATTTGTCTTCTTCTGCTTATAATATAGAAAGAAGGAAAGAATCATGTGTGACCTTGAGAATAATGAGAGAGGGTATAGATATTTTCCACTCATTTTATAAGCCTATTGTGTTATTTTTATAAGCACATTGCTTCATGAGGAAAGACTCCTGTGAAGTGCTTTCTATTAGGTTTTCATGAAGAGTCTTAAATTCAATTGAAAGAAAAAAATAAGATGCTCAAAGTGACATCTAAATAATCATGACAATAGTTTCCAAAACTCATGTATCACCTGTCCCACAGTGAGGAGGCTCAAATGTGCCTAGAATACTGCCAGAAACTCCAGTGTCAATTCAGGAAAAGTTAGATTAATTAACATTAATGGCTCATTTTCCCCCCAGCTCACTTATCTAGTTCTAGACACTCGGTAGGTATGCAATAAAAATATTAAGACTAATGTAAAACCAATAGAGAGTATTTACTAAGCATTAGAGGCCAGAACTTGTTACAAGTCCTATCTAACCATTGGCATATCTTATCTTCAATGGTTTGGTAGTTAACATTATCAACTGCTTTAGTGGTGAAGAAGCGTAGCCTTGGAGAACCTAAGTAGCTTGTTCAAGGTCACATAGCTAGAGGTGGTGGAGCTTGAAACCTAGCTCAGGCCATTAAAATCATGAGCCTGAATTACAGTGTCACCTTTAAAAAGAAACAAAAGACTGAATTTAGGTAGGTATTCACTTACAGAGTTTCTTTAGCTCTGAATTTTGATTCTTGGTTCAACCTTTTCATTTTGTTTAGTAAGCTAGTAAGACTTGGGTGAATCAAGTAGTTTGTAGCATAAGAGCACTTTGAAATTGGTTTGAATTCATGAGGGGAAGGAAGGAAGGAAGGAAGGAAGGAAGGAAGGAAGGAAGGAAGGAAGGAAGGAAGGAAGGAAGGAAGGAAGGAAGGAAAGAAGGAAGGGAAAGGAAAGGAAGAAGGGGAAGAAAGGGAAGGAGGGAAGGAGGGTAGGAGGAAAGACTAAAGAGAAATGGGGAAGGAGGGAGAGATGAAAAGGAAAGAGAATAGAGAAGAGAGATCATAAAAGAGTAGGAGAGAGATAGGAAAAGAATGATATTAAACAATTTTGGTGGTATAGTAGATGTGTGTGTGTGTGTGTGTGTGTGTGTGTGTGTGTGTGTGTGTGTGCTCACATACAACATAGACAGTAAGGATAAGAATGAAAGCATTTTTCTATTATCATTTCCTATATTTTCTTTTTTAATTCTTCCTGCTTCTTCAGAGACTGCTCTTCTCAGAAAAGTGTCAGTCACTTAATAATTCTAGCCACCATATCCTAAATATAGCCGGAGGGGAGTAGAATCAACAACAACAAATAAATTTAAAAAAAAACCCAAAAACTGATGGCTCATGCCTGTAATCCTAAATACTTAAATACTCAGGGCACTGAGATCTACATGTTTCTTGAAGAAAAGGTAAATATTATGTCAAGGAGATCTAAATGAAGCCATAGGTATCATTGAAAAAAAAAAAGCATAACAGCAAACCCTAAAAGAAAACCCATGGAAAGCACCAATTTCTTCTTTCAGCTTCAGTAAGTCCTCAATGAAAGGGAGCTAGGACTGTTATGTGGTAGGAAATGAATCAAGCATTTTAGATCACTCTGACTCTTTCAGAAACTGACTGTCCTCATTTTAAAGATGAAGGAGCATTTGAAGCTCAAAGAGAGTGAGAACCATCTGTATGTCACACCTTGTACATAGGGAGGCTGAGGTCCAAACAGACATCTCTCTGTTTACCAATTCCTCAGGTGCTGATAGATTTGAGAAGATCATGAGTCATTTTGACTCCACTGGTTTTTGATGAGTGGTGGATTCTGAAAGGGATAGAATTCCGTGAGGTAGCTAGAGGCCATGTCTTGGTTAGCTATATTGTGCCACCCATCTGCAAGTTCAAAGAAAGTCAGTGTGAGGTAGAAGCAGAAGCTGATGGTAACTCCCATAAACTTGCTGGCAGAGCATGAACAAACAGATCTCCCCTTTGACCACTGTCCTGAAACCCTTGTGGTCCCAGAATGGATGGTAAAGATGCCACGATTAAAAAATGTGAAAGTATGGAAGAATACATAGGGAGCTGCTCATACTTTTTCTCCTTCCTTTATACCACGATGTACCCAGTAAAGCACAATCATTGGCCAAGCCACAATCATTGCATCAAGCACTGTAAGAAGCGCTGGAAATACTAACTGAATAGGTGGATAGTGAATAGAGTAAGCAGGGTAGGTTTTCTGCTCCTCATTCTCTGTGTGCCATCCTTAGAAACACAAATTCTAGTGTTAGTTTTTATGCTTCTAATACTCATTACAGTGCTTAGAAAGGGTTTTGGATAAGGAAATAACTAGCAGAAGGACATTCATATGTTTTTTGCACTACAATAAGTGGACAAACAGCCCTAGAAACAGACATGTCCATTAAAGATGCTATGATGTAATTCTACACAAAAGTACCAAAAAAAGGACCAGTTCTGAGTTGTAAGTAGTGTTAAAAGAAAAAAAAGAGATTGAATGAAGGAACATTGTATAGATAAACAGACGGTGACTTGTTAGCAAGTTGGGAGGGAAGATGATATAAGAGGAGGTATTTTTGTAGGTAGGAAAAAGTTGAATAAAGATATGATCCTAGAGACCTGGGTTAGCAATATGAATGACAGAGATGTGACTGGTAGAAATTTGGTGGTAGAAAGTCTAGGAAAGCAAACCAGTCCACCCTACTAAGGAGTAAACTTGATGTCAAGGGCAATGGAGAACTCTTAGAGAGTTTCAAACACAAAAACGATTTGAATAGAGCTACTTCTTTTTTTCTTAAGAACTCCTCTCATTTGATGCTTGGTATTCAGAAATGTTTGATAAGGTCAAGATCAGAGCAGACACGTTTTTCTTTTTTAAGGACAGGGAACAGCAACTGCATGTGGAAAAACCCAGAGGTCATAAAGAGGTTGTTTCATGAGAAGATTTTCAGAACGGAGAGGGGATATGTAGAGTTCTAGAAATGATGAGAATCAGAGAGGCAGTGAGAGGGGAGAGGAGAGGAGGGGGGAAGGGAAGGAGAAAGAGAAAAAGAGAGGGAAAGAGAGAAAAGGGGAGAGGTGAGGAGGATAGAAGAAGGGGAGGGGGAAAGGGACAGGAGAAGGAGAGAGGGAGGGACAGAGAAGGGGAAAGGGGAGGGGAGAAGGGGCAGGGAGAAGGGGAGAGGGAAAGGGAGAGGGAGAAGCAGAAGAAGGAAGAAAAAGAAGATGAAAGAAGAAAGAGGGAGAGAAGGAAAGCAACGATGTGGGAAGTCAGAACAGAAAAACCAAACAAAACAAAATACCAGAAGCCTGTCTTTCTGGATAGCTGTTCAAGAAAGGGGCTGGGATGCTTCCCAGTTTGGCTTGGCTGACAGGAGTTAGATTTTATGCCACTCACAGCAGTAGAAGTAAGGTCAAAGCATATATGTATGGAGGTTGGTTCCAGGAGGGGAATTCCACACACTTTGTATTGGGGTGCTCATAGAATCCCCAGTTGAAAGTAGACAGTGATCAATTTAAGAGTGACTCTAAGACATTGGAGTCAGCAGGATCTGAGTGAAGGAAGTTTGAGGACAGAACTAAGTCCTTCAGGACAACCTCATTCAGTATATTTTGAAACCCAAATCACACCACGATGTGGGCTAGAGGAAGGGTATCAACTCTTACAAAGCAACTTTCACAAAACTTTTACAAAAAGCACTGGGCTTCTGAATTTTTGACTAGGAAAGAGAAAAATAAGGTAGTGAGAAGCTGTAGAGATTTCAATCTCAAGGGAAGGCTTAAAGGAATTTCAAGCTTCCAAGCCAACACAGAGGAGGGGGTTGGAAATATGGTGGAAACAAATACAGATGAACAGGACCGAATGGAAAGTGACAGTCATAATTCCAAACCAGCCCCGGTTGAAAAGTTCATGAGACTTATCTCCAATGAACTTCCAAAAAGTCAGAAGTGGAGCTCAAGTGGAAGAGTGCTAGCCTTGAGCAAAAAAGCTCAGGTATGTCCAGGCCCTGAGTTCAATCCTTACGAATGGCACCAAAACCAATAAGCAAAAATCACAACCAAAAAAAAAAACAAGACAAAACAACAACAACAACAACAAATAGCAGTACGGAGGAGTATAAATTGGGAAGAAGATTCCAGAACTAGATTCAAGGAGACTTCTCACCTGCTAACTTTTTCTAAGTAAAATAAGATGTAAGTTTTTTGACTGAAAAAGAGGGTTGTTGGTGGAAATGGAGTGAAAACAATTGGTGATGGGGTGGAATAGTAATGTTTGGAACTGGAACAGGAATACATACAGTTGAGAACCAGAGAGGGAGATTTAGTAGGAGCCCATGCAGTTCCATAGTTCCTTGAGAGAAAGTATATTTCTGATGGTCAGAAAAGAATAGAAGCATCTGATGTACATGAAATCAGCAAAGATACATATTCTATTCTAGAAACATGAGGCATATTCCATTAATAACATATCCACAAAGGTTTTATATCAAGATTAAAAACAAAGAAGAGGGCTGGGATGGTGGTTCAGTGGTAGAGCACCCCCCTAGTGTGCACGAAGCCCTGGGTTCGATTCCTCAGTACCACATACGCAGAAGTGGTGCTGTGGCTCAAGTGGTAGAGTGCCAGCCTGGAGCAAAAGAAGCTCAGGAACAGCACCCAGGCCCTGGGTTCAAGCCCCAGGACTGGCAAAAAAAAAGAAGAAAAAAGAAGACATTGTGTGACCCTTACCCTAATTTCTCACGATCTCTCTCCCTGCAGACATTGGAAAACGTGGACATTAACTCAGACTGTGCTTTGTAAGGAATGGAGATTAAGACACATTTCTATTTCCTGCCTCATCTCATAATCAATCACATCTGGATTAGAACATTACAACATTAAAAACTATAAAATGGTCAAAATAATCAAAGAAAATATTAGTTTATTTGCCTATAAGCATATACATTATCAAGGTGTGAAAAATGTAATGCAAGCATTTAAAACTTTATACAAATCTGAAACCTCTTCAGTTTAGGTACGTCATGAACAGAATTAGGTGAAAATAATAAAGAAAACACTTGAAATGTCTTTGCCAAAAGTAGGACAACATAAAAAAGAACATAGGCTAATAGGTTGATGTAAATTTATAAATATATAATGAAACACTTATAAATCAATAAAAATTAGAAAGTCAAAAAGGACTAAGAATTGAACGAGCAATCTACAAGAAAGAAATAGAAATGATCCAAAATTATGAAAATATGTTCTGATTCACAAAAGCCAAGAAACTTCAAACAAATACAATGGTTTATTATTTCCTCCTAATATATTTGCTAAGATTAAGACCAAAGGCAATAACAAAAATTGAAGTGAGTATTGTGAGGTTATTGCAAAACCAGGGTGGGGTCCATTGATCTACGTATTAGTAAGCTTTAAGAATGGCTTTTCTTTGGGTGGTATTGGGGTTTTAACTCAGAGACTTGTGCTTGCTAAGCAGGTCACATGTCCACACAATAGAATATTACTCCATAATAAAAAAAGAATATATTCAAAAGGAACAAAAAGACTTACTAGCTGGGCATTGGTGGCTCACGCCTGTAATCCTAGCTACTCAGGAGGCTGAGATCTGAGGATCATGGTTCAAAGCCAGCCTGGGCAGGAAAAACCATGAAACTCTTTTTTTAAAAAAATTTTTTATTGTGAAAATACTGTACAGAGAGGTTACAGTTGCATGAGCAAGGTAATGAGTACATTTCTTATCCAACATTGTTGCCTCCTCCTTTGTTTTTCCCCTACCATCCCTTCCCTTCCACCATGAAACTCTTATCTCCAATAAACCACCAGAAAACTGAAAGTGGCACTGTGGTTCAAGTGGTAGAACACTAGCCTTAAGCTGAAGAGCTGAGGGACAGTGCTCAGGCCCAGAGTTCAAGTCCCATGACCGACCCCCCCCCAAAAAAACTTACTATACTTATCAATGTGGGTGAATCTAAATCTAAAAGTAACCATGCTAAGTGAAAAAAGGTACAATAAAATGCATACTACACAATTATATTTATAAAAAATTCCAGAAAAGGGGCTGGGAAGGTGGCTCAGTGGTAGAGCGTTTGCCTTGCATGCCTGAGGCCCTGGGTTCGATTCCTCAGCACCACATAAGCAAAAAGAAAAAAAACTGGAAGTAGCGCTGTGGCTCAAGTGGTAGAGTGCTAGCCTTGAGCTAAAGAGCTGAGGGACAGCGCCCAGGCCCAGAGTTCAAGCCCCACGACCGGACCCCTCCAAAAAAAAATTCCAGAAAAAGTGCAAGCTAATCTGTAGCTGCAGAAAGCAGATCAGAAGTTGCCAATGGGAAGATCGTACCATGGAATTTGGAGGGAATTATGAACTTGTTTTCTGGCTTAAATATAGTAAGGTTTTTACCTGTATGTATGTATGTATGTATGTATATATATATATATATATATATATATATATGTATATTTCCCAAAAGCCATTCAATCATATGCTGTAAATGGTTATCATTAATATATAAATTATATATCATCCAAGTTAACAAAAATTAGTTTCTTCTTGTAGTGCTTGCTGAGTGAAGTTTACCCAATTATTCGGTCACTCCTTTGCTTATTTTGCCTATTGAATGTTGTATTATTATAATAAACTTAGGATCATGGATATAATTGCTGCTGGGGGCAGAGGAGGCAGAGACAGAGGAGATAGAGAGGGGGAAGGGGAAAGGAAGAGGAAGAAGAAGTGGGAGAGGAAGATGGAAAGGAGAGGGTCAGAGAGAGAGAATATTTTCAAATGCTACAATTTTTGATGGAAAGTCTGGAATAATCTGGGACAGACACTAAGAAGTTTGAGGTTGCCCCATGGGAGTCTGAAGTAGCCATGTCTGATAATCATCAATGTTCCTGCAAGGTACGGAGGGTTTAGAGAGAGGATCCCAGATGGTAGTTGAGGAACATGAGGTATAGAAACCAAATAAGACATGAATGAAGAATTTGAGAAAAAATGCAAGAGACAAACAAGGAGGGGGTAGAACATTCCAGTCTGAAGGCACCCTTTATGAGCTGACAGCCATTTTTTTGGCTCAGTCTCTCTTAGGATGCGCATGAAGGGCAATGATGCTTCTGATCACTGCTTATCACCCTCACCTCAGGTCCACAGCCATCTAGACAATGTGGAGAGATGCTGAAATGGAGGTGCTTGTACCCTGATTATGCTAGGTCTTCGTCTGGTTTGGGTAGGTATCTAAGCTGGCTTCTTTTCAGCTTATTGAGGTGCAGTACTTGTAGTAATTGTGCTGTAGACAGTCCCTATTAAGCAACCTTTGGAGCTTTCCCTTGCTAAAAGCATTCTGGTAGTCTGCATATAATGTGTTCATTAAGGATCCTTTGCTTTCCACTGACAGTAAACACGAGTCTTGCTAAGGAGAATTCCATGTGCATGCTAAGTGGGAGGTGAGGTTGAACTATTGCTAGGAAGATCTATGTCAAGCAAATTTTACTATAATGACCTTGGTCTGTATCATCACTCTTACATAATGGTATTGCAGGGACATGACTTTTTTCAAGAGGAAGACTTAGAATTTGTGACATAATAACACCATGATTAATTCTACCTAACACTCACCATAGAGTCAAGAGGTACCAATTCACAAATTGCCATAAGTACTGTAAAATTATACCTCAGCGAGCCTCCATCTTAAAATATATACTGTTAAAAATAATACCTAAAGAATACTTGCACCACTAGACCCCATATATGTAGACAACAACAGATTATACACAGGGTCCATTTCTAATATTTCATTTTGGGATTTCAGATCTTAAACAGGGGTTGTTGATATCCATTTTTGCATTATCATTGAGACTACTGAAAGACAACTCTCCTGCCTTATTTTATTCCTACTTCTTAAAAGTAGATGGAAAATTTATATATGGTTTTGCCAAGTAATACTTTCCAAATATTGGTAATGATCTCTATACAATCACTGCACACTTAATTAACTTTAATTGCCAATCTAGCAGAGAAAGGCAACTTTACTATTTGTTGATGTTTTTGGTTTTGATCATGGTTGTAGCAGAACAGAGAAAAATTGGCTGTGGAAGAGAGTAATTAGCCAGCTAATTAGTTAAAGTTTGTTTATATTCTTAGATGGGGGGCATTTATAGGTTTTATCTTAAATGTCCTATTTTCTTTGAAGATATTAGGACCCACAAAAGGATAATGAGGCAAGAGAGCAGAGAGGTGGTATGTGATCAGGGACACCACTAGGTAGGGAGTCCAACAGAGCTGACTTTAATCCTGCCTGGGCTTTGTCCTATAATTTAAGCTAAGAGATTGGAAGCATCCAAATTGACAGGAATTATGGTGGGAAGAATGGTCCTAGAGGTTCCTAGAGGCATAAGATCCAAGACGCATAGATATATATGCATGCATACATATATGTATTTGGTATATACATGATACATATATGGAATATATAATATATATGGATTGTATATTTTTATATATGGAAACTATACATGGAAGCTTGAACAATACTGTTCCAAAGGTTGTATGTCCAAACTTCACAACAGCTCTGTGAGAGAGGCAGTATTGTTACCCTTGTTTCTCAGAAGAGACAACTGAGGTAAAGGTAATAAATTGGCCCATGCATATTCACACAAGCTAGAAATTTGCAGATCAAGAACTTGTACCAATTTTTCTTCTGAGAAGACTCTCTTTTGTTCATTAGCCCATTTCTTAATTGGGTTGCTAGTTTTTGAAGGTTTGATTTCTTTATGGTCTCTATATTCTGGATATCAGGCCATCATCTGATGTTTATCTGGCAAAATTCTTCTGTAAGCTGTCTTTTTTTTTTTTAACCTTGTCAGCTATGACTTTTGCTGCACAGAAACTTTTTAGTTTCATGCAGTCCCAGTTATCAATTCTTTATTTGATTGGCTGTGCTTTTGGACTTTAATCAGAGAGTTTCTACCTGTGCCCAAAAGCCCTAATGTGTTGCCTAATCTTTCCTGTAATAATTTCATGTTTTCAGGTCTTATATTGAGGTCTCGGATCCATTTTAAATTGATGCTGTTATAAGGTGATATATAAGGATCTAGTTTCAGTTTTCTGCTTGTGGAGATCTAGTTTTACCAGGAAATCAAAACACCATTGAGATTGCACCTCACCCCAGTTAGAATGGTCATTTTCAAGAAAATAAATGATAACAGATGTTAGTGAGGACTCAGCCAAAAGAGAACCATAATAAATTTGGTGTGAATGTAAATTTGTTCCACCAGTATGGAAAGCAGTGTGTGGCACGATTCACCAAGGTATGGAATCAGCCACTTGACGCGCAGGGGGAGAGGGAGGGCTGGGTGCAGAGGGTCACTTGATGCTGAGGGAATCACGTGACATGGACATGGAGGGTTGCATGACAGGGTCACTTTATTCGAAAGTCACATGATGGGGGTCATGTGATGGGGGAGGGCTCCAACCTGATGTTCTTTAATGGACAAATGGATGGAGAAAATGTCCTGTAGTTACACAATGGAATTTTACTTATGCATTAGAAAGGATGATATTGTACTGTTTGTAAATAAATGTAAAGGTCTGGAAAAATTATGTTAAGTGAAGGAAGTCAAGTTTGGAAAAACAAAGGATGCATATTTTCCTTACTTTAGAAGCTAGAATTGGCTTTTTCACATGTAAGTATATAGGTTGGGTGGTATGCAGGTTTATCCAAATGCAGTATATTCAGGGGAGATCTCAAAATAGTGTACTTTCTTAGAAATGCAAAATCAAAGTTCAGTGAAATAAAATACCAGATAGTAGATAAAGTGGTGGAATAGGGTCCAGGGGAGAGGGATAGATGAATGAAGAGGAGAAAAGCAAGACAATGTAGACAAGAATCTACTATCCATTCTATAAAGTGAAGAAGAATGAAGGAAAGGGTGAATAGGGGAGGGATGGGTGGGAACGTTGAAAGGGGTGACATTGATCAAGACATAATCATAAACTGCTTTGTTAAATGGCAACTCCTTTGTACAATTACTTAGAGGTAACAATTTTAAAATACATGTAAAAATTTGTATATGGCAACATGGACCAAAATTTTTTTAGATGCATTGTGACCAGATAATCTGTAATATCAGAAGTTGGCTAGCTCAGTGTTTGGAGTAAAATAGTTGCCCAGTAGGTGCTCAGAAAGTATAGATAGTATTTTTGTTTGGATGTCATAGTAGACAAAAAGCTAATTGTTTACATAATTTAAGGCCTTGTTAACAACAATAATATCAGTATAGGCAGGATATTAATTAATGAACAGGCTATTCACTTTCTCTGACAGTCAATATAGCAAACATTGGACCTTATTCAGCAAATCAAGATTCCACAGGGCTAGGTGTTCAAAGTCATGTGGCTGAGGTGGTAAAGAAGGTGAAGAAGAGGACACACACACACACACACACACACACACACACACACACACACGCCCCCCCCCCCCCACTCAACTCATGCAAGGATCTTGGCTCTTTGGTCTGCTCTCATCATTGTCAAGCAACCAGTTAACTCTAGAGTAGAAGTGGAGAGATTCAAACATGGAGACAGTAAGCAATCAATCACCAGGCTGAGAGCTTACAATCAATGTTGGAAATATTAAGAAATTCTAGATGGTGACTTGTTTGCTTGCACATCCCAACTTTCCAGCTTTTCTGTTAAAGGGCTTTGATATATGATCAAGTGCCAAGGCTTGGTCATTTGATCTTGCTGTTTGGGGAAGAGAAGGTGCTGGTCAGAAGCCCTCCCTGCAGAAGTTGAAGTCTCTCTGTCTCTATTTGTGCGTGGATGCCAGTACTGGGACTTGAACTCAGAGCTTGGATACTGTCTCTTAACTTATTGTTTCATGGACTTTCATGCTGAGGTTGACTTTGCACCTTGATCTTCATATCACAACCTCCAGGGTATCTAGGATTACAGGCATGAGCCACTGGCTCCCAGCTCTCTGGCTCTCTTTCTTAAAATATGGGAGTTTGGTGTTGCTAGTGTGCCTGTGTGCAGCTGGAGTAGAGGAGGGTAAGGATAGAACCTTACTTCATGTTTTACTTTCTGTGAGGTACACTTTGTTAAGGCTAGTTTTCAAAGAACCCTACTTAATGGTATATTTGTTTAAGGAACTCAACCAAATGTATACCTATTTTCCTTTGCCATGAATCACTTTCCTTGTTGAATCTGATATTTGAGAAATCATCACTATATAAAGAAGACCTCTGACTTCTCAAGCAAATTCTCATTTGATTTTATTTCGTTGCCTTTTTAACATTTTTGTCTCTTGCTTGTAAGTTGGGGCCAACGGCATCAGGGCTTACATGGTTAATATTAGCAAACGAAAGCAAATAATCACCTTCTAGTACTTCTTTCAGCATATTCTAATTTTTTAATGGAGAAAATGCATTCTTAAATTAACTATGCATAATAAGGAATACTAATAATAAGAATAAAGTGGAATCTGTGAGAATGAATCGAGTGGTGTAAGCAAAATGCATTTGATTTGCTAAGGATAAAAGCTGGCTTGAATCAGGAAGAATCAGTGGAAAAAAAGAAAAGCTTTATAATGTTCATAAATTGTCCATAATTGTATGGATTTTAAATATAAAAGTTGGCAGTGGCAAAAGCTAAAAGCCATTAGGAGAGATACTATTGTGAAATACACCAGGCGCAGCAAGTCACAATCTTATGAAAAAAAAAAAAAAGAACCAACCTAGCTAGAGTTTTCTAAATTTTGATAATCATACTTGAGACTTGTCTTGATGTTTACCACAAAGCTTGTATTGTTCAGCATAGCATGGCCTAATGCATATACGAATCATATTTGAAAAGAGCTACTAATTAACATGAATAGTCTTCTTCCATGAAGGTCGTTTATTGCAAAGTTCTTTTCTCTTCTGCTTCTTTTTTTCCTTTCTGGCTGAATATTGCTAAAGGAGCCCTCAACAGCAGCCATTAATTTAAGAGACTCGTCTGTTTTCTCCCTGACATCAGGTCATAGATTTTAGAGTCTTTTTCTTATGCCAAGAAGTCATAAAAATAATACTTAAAAGTGATAGGATTAGAAGAAGGCAGAGGGAACAGAAACTAATCTTTCTCTGGAGCAGGACTCCTCACCCTCCAATCCATGTTCTAACCTTGGTCCTTCTTTCAACTTCTTTTTATGCTAATTATGTTGCTGCCATTATTAAACCATTGTATCAGATGGGGTTGATAGGCAGGGGGAGTCCTTTGAAAACTATATGAGTTAATAACTTTCTAGAATCCACCGGAAGGGTCTCTGGGAAAAGCACTTGGAGATTTAGTCTTAACTATTCTGCTCTGTGGGAACTTTGAGAACCTCCCATTATTTCAAATTGAGGTCCAGTAGGTTTTGTGGTTCAAATGTTTCAAGAAACATAACTAGAGCTAGGCATAGTAGTACCAATCTGTGATTTCAGTACTCAGGAAGCTGAGGAAGGAGGGGCAAAAGTTCCAGGCCAATGTGGCCTTCACAGCAAGTTTGAGGCAGGCCGAGGCTACATTATGATACCCTATCTCAACAAACAAAAACAAACAGCCAAACAGCAATTATAAAAGAAACTCCCTCAGAATGAAGGAGTTCCAAAAATGTGTTGGAAAACAGTATTACTTTATGACAAAAAGTCTCTTAGCTAATATCTGCAGCTTGGACACTCTTTCTGAATGGTTGATTTTATGTGTGTACTCGGCTGGACTTTGCTGACCAGTTGTTTGATCAAACCCTAGTCTAGATGCTTTTGTGAAGCTGTTTTATGGTGTGATTGACATTTCAATCAGTAGGCACGGAGAAAAGCAGATTGCCCTCCATAGAGTGGGTGGCCCTTTCAATCAGTTGGAAGACTTAAGAGCAAAGCCTGAGGTTTCCTGAAGTAAAGATTTTCAGCCTAGAAAACATAACATGAAAACACTTTCTGCATTTCCAGCCTACTGCTGTCAGATTCAAAACTGCAGAACATCCAAACTCTTTGCCTAAAATTCCAGCTTGCTGGTGTTCTCTACAGGCTTTTGTCAAACCCCAAAATTGTATAAACCAAACTCATAAAATCGATTAATCATTCAAATCCTTCCATTCAGAGGATCTGTTTAGATGGAGACTCCTGACTAATCTTACACATCCTCTAAGTAAAATGGGTAATAGGCTTCTGGTAAATATATTTTTCTAGCTACTTGGCCTCTAAAATAGACCTGGATTTGGAGCCAAGTTTTGGATTAGAAAATGTAATGATGTAATAATGCCAGGTATCACATTTGATTAATGTGTCCTGTGTTACCCAGCTTTCTATTAATATGACAAATACCTGAGATACATTCAGCTTAAAAAGAGGAAAGGTTCATTTGAATTCACAGTTTTCTATTATGATTGATCTCAGTTATAACTGATCAGCCCTGTTGCTTTGGGCTTGTGGTGAAGTAGCATATTGTTGAAAAGTGTGCGTCAGAGCAAGCCATCCCCTTTTTGGCAGTCAAGAAAAAAAAAGAAAAAGGAGACATGACCCATGTCCCACAATCCCCTTTGAGGACATGTCCTCAATGACTTATACCCTTCCACGAAGCTCCGGTTCTTAAAGATTCCAATAGTACCCAGATAAGAGCCTTTGGGAAGATACTCCAGATCCAAACTATTGTTACTGGTCAATCTGGTTAGAAAACATCCCTGAGAATTTGTAAATGGTATACATTTTTCAATGTCTGCAGTCTGTGCAAATGTGGAGTAGCTATTTTTGGCATCAACTCTCTCATCCCAGCGAGGGTTGGCTTTAGGAAGTATCAAGCTGACATCTTCACACTGAATTTGTGATGTACATATTTTTATATTATTTTAAGTTTCCAACCATGTACAAGTTGAGATAAAATAAAAGGCATCTAATTATCTCTTTAGATTGGCCCTCACCCCACAGATGGCCTGCCAGTTTGCCAGTAAAAGGGCATAAATATGGGGGTAGAAGACAGGCAGCCCCTGAGATATTACATTTGCTGTCTTCCTGGTTCTCTCATTAATGGAGTCAATGTACTGGGTACTGGTGGCTCACGCCTATAATCCTAGTTATTCAGGAGGCCGAGATCTGAGAACTATCACAGTTCAAGGACAGCCCAGGCAGGAAAGGCTGTGAGACTCTTTTTCATTTTGGGTTTTTTTTTTTTTTTTTTGGTTGGTTGTGGGGCCTGAACTCTGGGCCTGGGCACTGTCCCTCAGCTCTTCAGCTCAAGGCTAGCACTCTACCACTTGAGCCACAGCACCACTTCCGGCTTTTTTCTTTTTTCTTATGTGGTGCTGAGGAATTGAACCCAGGGCCTCATGCATGCAAGGAAAGCACTCTACCACTGAGCCACCTTCCCAGCCTGACTGTGAGACTTTTATCTCAGTTAACTACCAAAAAGCTAGTAGTGGAGCTATGGTTCAAGTGGTATAGTGTTAGCCTTCAGCAAAAAAATCTCAGTACCCAGGCCCTGAGTTCAAGCCTCAAGATACACACACACACACACACACACACACACACACACACACACACACACACACACACAATTAATGTATAATTTATTCCATACAAAGTACTCTGTTTTGTACCTGTGTTTTATGGGATGCTTCCTTGGAAATCACAGTCTTTTGGGGTAATGCTTATAATATAAGCAAAATGAAATTCAATTTGGAAGCTAGAATTAGTTTATAAATATGTAAGTAAACACTTTGTGTAGTATGCAAGTATACACAAATGTATTAATTGAAATATGGTAGCTTCAGGGGAGAACAGTGTTAACAAAACAGTACTTGAAAAGTGTGGGAGGTCAAGGGGCAAGGGGTAGACAATTAAAGAGAGACAATGCAGTAAAAAACTCAATACATATCCTACAAAATTAAGAAAAGTGAGGGATAGGTTTGGCGGGATTAGTGAGAATGTTGAAAGAGAGGTAAGATGCATTGTATTTATCAACTGCTTTGTTAATGGATGAGTAAAATTCTACTGTGTATATATGCCACATTTTTTCAATCCATTTGTCCATCGAGGGGCATGTAGGCTGATTCTATACCTTGGCTATGGTGAATAGTGCTGCAATAAATATGGTTGTACTGGTGACTTTACTGTACTCTGGTTCGTAATCTTTTGGGTAAATGCCAAGTTCCATGGGAAGAATACGTGAAGAAAAATAAATCAGGACCAGAGACACAAAGGATACATGTATTCCCTTATATGTGGAAGCTAGATTTAGCTTGGAAATTTATAAGTAAGTGTGCTGGGTGATATGCAAGTGTAAACAAATATATTAACTAAAATAAGGTGGATTCAAAGGAGATCTCAAATAGCATCACTACTTAGAAAGGCAAAATCAAAGTTCAGCAAAATAACACACTAGAAAATGGATATTCAAAAGGAGTGGGATGGGTCAAGCAGAAAGAAGTATGTGAATAAACGGGAGAAGAGGAGGAAAATGCAGTCAAGAGTCCATTTAAGAAAAATGAGGGAGGACTGGGTAGGGGGGGGAGGGGAGAGAATGTTGAAAGGGGTGACATTGATCAAGACAGATTGTATTCATAAACAGCTTTGGTTGTCAACTCCTTTGTAAAACTACTGAAAGAGAATAAAAGTATTTTTAAAAAGACAAACATAAAAAAAAGAATGAGATTAAAACTATCAAAATGAGATTGTAAGTAACTCTAAGCTATGGAGTGATCATGCCAACCCCAGTGATTGGGAGAGACTGGTCCCCTTGACTTAGATGGGGAAGGGGGAAATTTTGGCCCCAGGTAGGATCAAGAGAGGGCTTGTGAAGATGCAGGTAAGCAAAGCAATGGGGAAAGAGCATGAAGGTAGAAGTGGTCAGAGGACACAGGCTAGTCTGCCTTGTATGCTGCTCACCTTTGATGCGGTGGAGATTGTGGTGAGAAGAGTAGACAGGACACAAAGCAGAGGGACTGAAGTTTAAAGGGACTTGAGGTGGAAGACATTGGAGAGTCCTGGAAAGCCTTTGTCTAAAGAGGTGCTTGTTTTATAAACCTCTTTTCACTGTCCCAAACATCTTCACTGGAAAAGTCTGATTTTATCATTAAGAAACCAGTTCCATAGACATTGGGCCATTTCCTCTCCAAATGGAAGCTTGCCCGGGTACAGGAACATGTCTGGGAGGAATAAACCCAACATGGGCTGCAAAGAAGTGAGGAGCCGACTCAAAGGAATAGCAGCAAGGATGTTGTGGTGTGTTTCCTTTTTGGGATGTTTAATTCTTTATGGTTTGCTTGGCTGTCAGAACAGTTCATGTTTTCATGTGTGAACATCCATGGTGATCATCCTTAAGACAAAAATTCTGATGGTGGGTCCCTGGATGCCCTTGTTCAGAGCAGATGTTGTGATCAGAGCGGGGCTTTTGGTTTTCACTCTTGAGATGCTGTAAATTGCATTAAGAAGCATCTTGCTTCCCACTGCAGGCTGTATATACAAGTTACTATGGCCACATGGGAGGGAAGAAGTTGAAATGGAACCAAATGACCTACAGCTTATCCAAGTGGACCCATCTTGTCTGTTGATAGCAATCACTCACACACAGCTCTTGAGACAGAAAAGACAAATTCAATTCCACAAGAGGAGAGAGAGAGAGAGAGACAGACAGACAGACAGACAGGCAGGCAGGCAGGCAGGTAGGCAGGTGGAGAGACAGAGACAGAGAGAGACAAAGAATATATACACAGCAACTTCAACACTATTTTTCCCATTAGGGCACCATTCACAAGAGACAGAGGCGGCAAGAGGCAGCCCAAAGCCTGTACCTTCACTTAGAGAACTGCAGGGGTCTTAAGATGTAGATTCTGGGTTGAAAGGAGTATCCTCTTAGTGGGAAAGGTGTTCCCCATCTCCTGCTTCTCCAACAGGGTGATATCACCTACCCAGCCTCTCTGTTATACTGCCATTTCCCCTCCTTGAACTCTTCCCCAGGCTGCAGTCTGTACATTCCAACTTGTTGTTTGGGCTCTGCTGGAAGCAACTTAAGTCTGGATGGCAGGGTGAAAATTGGATAAACAGTCACACTGACTCTGGGGAGAATTTTTTTATGCAAACATCTGTTTCTTGAATTTGGCCATGGCAAGATCTAGGAAAAAGGAGGATGGTGATGAATGGAATCAAACCAGGAAGATACAGTCCTATCTTCCCCCCATTATCTCTTTCTCTCTCTTTCTCTTTCTGTTTCAAGCTTATAAAGCCTGTCTCCTTCTAGCAACAGAATTCTGTTTGTTTCCTGTGATAATATGTCACTCCGATGACAGTCGGAAAATACTTCTAACCTCCCCAAACTAAAACCCATATACACTATTTTTACTACGTCATATCTACTGTACAACATGGGAGAGTTTCGGTGTAATATTTCCAGAGCTGTGTATAATATAATATGCTTAGTTAATATTCTCCCCTCTATTATTCTTTCCTATTCCTTGTCCCCCTTATTTGATAATTCTTGCCATTTTTTTTATTATCTCATCCTCTCTCCTTTAATTTTTTTTTATTGTAAAGATACTATAGAGAGGGTTACAGTTACATGAGTGAGGTATTGAGTATACTTCCTCTTGAACATTGTTACCCCCTCCATTGCTTTCCCCCTACCATCCCCTCCCTCCCTCCCTTCCCCGAGTTTCTTTTTTTTTTTTTTTGATTGTGATTAAGTGATTACATAATTTCAAAGTCACAAGTTCATTCTAATTTTCCTGGAGCAAATTGTCTATCACAGTCTGTAATATATAACAGTGTTCACATGTTATATACCATATTTGTGATCAACAGCATGGGGATATTTAGTAGTGGTTCAACCAGATGAGCGGGAGTTCTTTGTTTCTTAAGTCCTGTTAGTTTTGTCGTATCACCTAACCTTTTGGATTTAGCATCCACTTATCAGGGAGACCATGTACCGTTTGTCTCTTCGTTCTTGGCTTACCTCGCTCAACATGATTCCTTCTAGCTCCATCCATTTCCCTGCAAATGCCATTATTTTGTCATTTCTAATGGCTGCATAATATTCCATTGTGTATAGATACCATAATTTTTGGATCCATTCATCTGTGGTGGGGCATCTAGGTTGTTTCCATATCCTAGCTATTGCGAACAGTGCTGCAATAAACATGGAGGTGCACGTGTCCTTGTATATTGGTTCCTGTTCAGGGCAGATGCCTAGAAGTGGTATAACTGGGTCGTAAGGGAGGTCAATCTTTAGCTTTCTAAGGACCCTCCAGACTGCTTTCCAAAGTGGTTGTATAAGTGTACATTCCCACCAGCAGTGTAATAGGGTTCCTCTTTCTCCACATCCCCTCCAGCATTTGTCGTTGGCTGATTTGTGGATGTGGGACATTCTGACTGGTATAAGGTGGTATCTCAGGGTTGTCTTTATTTGCATTTCCTTCACCACCAGGGATGATGAACATTAATTCTTGACATTTTTAAAAGTTAGTTTCACTGTAACTTTTTTCATATACTAACCTTACTCCCCTTCACTCTTGCTGTCTTACAACTCAAACTTACTACTGGTTCTCTTCTTCCCATGGTCTTTTTGTGTCTTTTTTTTACAAAAAGATCTTAGCTTCTGACCATGAAACAAAATATGCAGTATTTGTCTTTTTGAGACTGCCTTATTTCACATAACCTGTTGCTGTCTAGTTCCATATATTTCCCTGTGAATATCATTTTGCTCTTCTTTATGGCTGACTTGCTCTCCATAAGATGTATATACCATGTTTTCTTTATGTATTCATGTATTGGTGGGCACCTATGCTGATTCCATAACTTGACTGTTGTGCTGCAGTAAACCTAGATATACAGGTGTCTCTCTTGTGCACAGATTTATATTTTAATAGGTATCAACACAAGAGTAGTACAGCTAGATCTACTCTCTTGACTCATAGCCGAGACAGTACTTGAATTCCTAGCCAGAGCAAGAATGCAAGATAAATAAAAGGATACAAATAGGAAAGGAAGAAGTCAAATTATCCCTGTTACAGAAGAAGAGACCTGTGAGTGATTTTTCTGACACTTTGTCTTTGATAGAAATGCCATGCTTGTGAGTGAAATATGAACTTAGAAACAAGCTAAGTAGAGCAATCAGTCAATATTTAGGAGTCATTTAGTATATGTCTGGCAGGAGGCAATATACTAAAGTATATTAGCAAGTGTAGATGAGTACTTGTGTGTATAAAACTTAAAATTTTGATAGGAAGATTTAAAAGGTGAAACATAATAAAAGATGGTCTGTGGTTTGGCACAAAATTTCAAAGTCCTGGGGCTGGGAAGATGGCTCAGTGGTAGAGCGCTTGCCTTGCATGCCTGAGGCCCTGGGTTCGATTCCTCAGCACCACATAAGCAAAAAGAAAAAAGCCAGAAGTGGCGCTGTGGCTCAAGTGGTAGAGCGCTAGCTTTGAGCTGAATTGCTGAGGGACAGCGCCCAGGCCCAGAGTTCAGGCCCCACGACCAGACCCAAAAAATAAATAAATAAATAAAATTTTCAGTCCTTACATCAAGAACGGAAATTACCTAGCCAGGTGCTGGTGACTCGTGCCTGTAATTGAGCTACTCAGGAGAGCTGAGATTCAGAGGATTGTGGTTCAAAACATCTCAAGCAGAAAAGTCATTGAGATTCCATCTCCAATTAGCCAGAAAGGTGGACAGGAGGTATGTCTCAGCCAGATGGGAGCAAGCAAGCTGAGTAGATCTGTGAGTGAGTCCTGGGTTTAGGCACTCACACAATACATTTTAGATTATGAACAGAAGTTTCTCTACTCACATAAAGAGAGTGTCATGCCATCAAGTAATAAAATCTTGTGGCCAAGGATTGCTGTTTTCTAGTTTTTAAAATAAATTTCTTCAAGCGTAATGGCTCCTCTAGTTAGGATACTAAATTTTTGAACAATAAGCCTGTATGAACCTACTTTAAGAAAATAATATTTCATCTCAAGTGTAAACTGTGTAGGTTGTGGCAGATGCCTGATTATTCAGAGAACTGACTTGTTGAAGCAAAACTTAACAGATACATGATGTGTTCCAAGCACATACAAATGTGCACTCACATGCACACACGGACGCTGTCTACACACATGTGTGCCCACAACTGTGAAGACACAAATCAGCACAGGGTGAGGTGTTGTGTCAGTCCTTTGCTGTTAAAGATTGAATTCTGGTCTATGTTTCTCCCTCCTAGTTTTCAGTTGTCAGTGGACAGTTTATCAGCTTTGTCTTTGGATATAATCATGAGCAGGGACCAGTCCTGAAAGACAGTACCAAAAGAAATTATTAAATCATGTTTCCCTTTGTGTAGCTCCTGTTTTGCCTCTGAAGAGAGTATTCGTCCATGAAGAGATGCGAAATTAGGAGGTATGCCAGATGGGCAATTAATGTGATTTTAAATTTTCATATAGAGTGAACTGAGTTAAAGCTCAGATTTTTCAAAACAGCAACAACAGCAACAACAAAAACAAGGCCTTCTTTTGCTCCCTTCAGATGCAGACAGCATCTTGTATTGAGGATTACTCTTTTCCAACCAGTGTTGACGGCTTTCTTCCATTTCCTTCTACTTGTAAATGGCCAATTGAAAGAAGATAATTGAAGACTAGGCTGTGTGAATGCTAGAGCAAAGACGATGGTGAGTAGAAAGGGAGCCAGGCTCCCTGCGAGGGGCTGCTCAGATCATTACCCGATGGTAATTTTCATGATACCAAACAAGCCCTAAGTGCCGCTCCCATGCTTCTCAGTTGAAACTTAACTGTTCTCTGCATTCTTAGGTGAGGAGAGACTCTAAAGGCTGCACTTTCTGATTGCATACTTTAGCAACATGGGTGAGAGCTTCAGATACATTGTTGCCCACTGGATTGCGGGGAAACAGCAAGTCCCCAGAAGTATGGGTGCGGGGAAACAGCAAGTCCCCAGAAGTATGGGAAGGCAGTTATCATTCTTCTCCCACTGCCAACTGGAAAGTGAAGTAGGAAAGGAGGAGGAAGGGGAGAAAGCTTGAGAGGAGGAAGAAGAGTAAAAAGAGAAGGAGGAAGGAGGAGAAGGATAAGAAGAGGGAGGATCTTGAGATGAAGGAGAAAGAAGAAGGAGGAGAAAGAGGAAAAGGTGGAAGAGGAGAGATAAGAGGAGTAAGAAGGGGAAGAAGGGGAGAAATAGGAAGAGGAAGAGATGGAGGAAAGAAAGATTTAGAAGGGGAGGAAGAGACAGAGAGAAGGAGGAGAAGATGGAGGAGAAACATTATACAGATGAGAAGGAAAAATGAAAGAAGATGAGGAGAAAGAGTTGGAGGGGGAGAAAAAGAAGGAAGATAAAGAAAAGGAAGAGAAGGTGGAGGAGGAAGAGGAAGAAATGCGTTCATAGCCTGCCCCTGCTGATGCCCATGGTAGTTCCTTACACTTTTAATTGTCATACGTATGTTTTTGTTGGTTTCACATAAAGATTCTTCTACACAAAGTTCTGATGATCTTTGCCCAGTTGCTCATTCAAAAACATCATTTGGAATTTGATTGTAATTGCATTACATTTACAAAATAATTTGGAGAAAATGGACCTCTTGGTTGACTGCCAACTTAGGGGTGTAGGGATGTCTGCAGTCACTCCGGTTGATTTTTGTTTTTTCCTGTTCCTTAAGTTTTTCACTCTATTTTTTTTTTTTTTTACAAAACCCTTTAGCTTTTACTTTGTGGTTAAGGTGACTCCAAGAAGACGAAGGGCTTTCTCAGGCGACACACACAGTAGATCTAGCTGCTTCTCTTGTCTGCCATACTCAACAGAGTCATTGGGGACATCATTAAAATATTTAAATCAGATGATGCCACTTTTCTCCCTAAGACGTCTCACGGCTTTTATTATCTTTGCCAAAATCCAAACATGTCTCATGCTCCACAGGGTTCCCCTCGGCCTATTTCTTGTTCACCTCTTGGACTTCATTTCCCAAACTTCGTGAATAGTTATGAAGCTGCAGATCTCGGAACTGGTCTTGGCCTCTCTAACATCCCAGCCAGTTAGTCGGTCCTTATGTGGACACACTAGTCCTTATCTAGACACAGCAGTGCTTGCCTGGACACACCAGTTCTCAGCTGCTGCCCCCAGCTCCTCTTGTCATGCAGACACCAGTCTCAATTTTATTGAACTTGGATTTGAGGAGGGCTTTTGCCACCCTCAGTATGAAGTGGCTGTCATGTAACCAATCCCTTCCCATTATCTGTCCTTTTGTTTTAGTAGACATTAGGTATATCTAGTATTTTCTTATTTCTTTACTTTCCATTTCCTCTTCTCTAACCAATTCAGAACATGCATGTAAGGAACACATGGACAGCACCAGATGATTAGGTGCTGCTCCAGTGCACAGTACAGGAGATACTCAGTCCTTCTCTTTAGAAAGCTTGCTCTTTGGAGGTAGTGATGCTCTGTTTATATCCTGCTCAGTTTTAGGAAACTGCTTTATTGTGGGGGGAGTGGGGGATGTGGGCATGTGTGCACACACACATGTGTGTGTTCATGTGTGTGTGTGTGTGTGTGTGTGTGTGTGAGAGACAGAGTGAGAGAAGAGAGTGAGTTCATAGCTAGATAGAAGGGAATCCTTTAAAAATTAACTTTTTTCAGCTGAAAACAAAAACAATTTTTTTTCTTAGTTTGGTGACCAAGCATCTCAAAACAAGAGCCATGTTCCTCCCAAAGGCTCCTGGGAGGAGTCCTTCCTTGCTTTATCTCTCTTCTAGCATCTTTGGCATTGTGGCTACATAGTTGGTCTGTCTCTCCTTAGAAATGAACTATTAACATATTTTAGTCAGTTGCCAGTGGCACATGCCTGTAATCCTAGCTACTCATGAGGCAGAGAGCTGCAGATAGCAGTTCAAAGCCAGAAAAGTTGAAGAGATTCTATATCCAGTTAACCAGAAAAAAAACAAAGAGCCTGACTCAAGATGGGGCTCAAGTGGTATAGCATCAGCCATAAGCAAACAAGCCAAGTACAAGGCTCTGAGTTCAAGCCCCATTATGGCACACACACACACACACACACACACACACACACACACACGCACACAAACATGACTTAGCTATTAAGGACATGTCTTAATTGTTACAAATATGTTTGTTGTTAAGGATATCTTGAACCTGTGATGTTTTTTGGAGGATTCACTATTCGTAGCCTAGACACTCTGGAGAAGCACCCAGGTGAATAAATAAATCATCCGTGAAGCAGAATGCCTTGAGCAAGAGAAAAGGCTTATAAAATCCTAACAAGGCAATGAACTTGAAGAGTGCTGGTGACAACTCCTGCAAGAGCCAAGTTATGACACCGGCGTAGGCTCAGCCTATCCTGGCACTGTGGTAAATATTCTTTGCTTTTTCATACTAAACCATGATGGGCCCAATTGTGTTGTATGGGGATTCATTTTTTAGTTAATGTGAACATAATATTATATGAAATTAACACTTTCTACTTGAAAGAGGGATTGATCATTTCAGCACTTTAGAAGCAAACTCAGAGAATAAATTATTCTTTCTTCAATAAATCTCACACCAACAAACAATCATAAGATGTGTTATAAAAATACCTGCAACAAGAGTTAATCTAAAAGATGCCTCTCACACACAGCCCTGGGCTGCTGAGCCTGAACCCCTCCAGCCTCTGAGAGAAAATGAGATCCTGGATGCCTAGCGATTGAATGCACTGGTTGTGGATTATAGTGATTCCCAAAGTACATTTTTTTTTTAGCCGAGTGCTGGCTGAACATGGCAGAGTAGCCATCTTGCCTCTTTGAATCCAATACTGGTTATCAAGTTTCCATCTATGTTAATTTTATATTTCAAAGGCCCTGGAGTCTCCTCTGTGGTAGACTGATTCCATGTTGAATCAGTGTGTAAATTGCAGAGCAGGAAGGAGAGTACAGAAAACAAAAGATACAGAAGGAAACCGCAGGGACAGCATGGAGGGGGTATTGCCTGCAAACTTCACCTGTGACTAGAGTCTTTTGGAAGCCTAGGGAACATTACCTAATAATCTGATCCCAGATTTGTGGATGAGGATAATCTGAAATGGTCAGTACCCAGAGGGGTAATGAAGGTACAATAACGCACTAACTGAAGGCTGTGTAACAACCCGTTTGTTTGGCACCGAGAGATCACAGTGTTGCAACCAACCACAGCCCAGAATGTCACTTCTCAAAGTTTAAGACCATCACCATGAAAGTGTCATCAACACTTTCATTGGAGTATCTGGAATTGCTGGCTAAACATTAAGTGCTCAGAAGTGGTCTGCTAGGACTCCATCACCGACAGGAAACAAGGTAATGATTTGTCATTCTGGGCTTCTGGGAATCTGCAGCACAGCTCTGGATTATGTCTGTTAGCCTTCCTTCTACTCTTTGGAGAAATGTCTCAAGAAGGCCAGAGAGCCACACCTCCATGTCGGTCAGAGGCCCCTCTTCTCCCAACCTCCTTACCCTAACATCCCTTTCTTGATTCTGATACTTCCACTATGGTTCTGTCATGGGTGCTAATTAAGATTCTCAGGGAGAGGAGGTCTATGAGAAGGCTTCAGTTTATAGCAGACTATAGACTGAAGAACTACAGAGTCCTATCTAGGCTCAATTTTCTAAAAGACTATCTATTCTTTCATAAACATAACTTAAGAGGTGTAAAATAGAGTTAACAATAAGTTTTTTTAAAGTATTGCTTTTTAACAAATTCCATAAAATCAGTTTCTATGCAATGTTTGATCCATGGTCTAAGTCTTCGTTTAATCTTTGATAGTTACAGATCAGAGCCCGCCATGGCAATGTGTGGATGGAAGCTGAACATGTGAAGGGAGAATTTCTGCATGGGGACTTCCTGGTTTAGGGCAGTGGATTCCTCTGCTTAGATCAGACTAGAGAGGATGATTCAGTGATATAACAGTGGGAGGGAAGATATGGATCAACTGTGTCTATCCAAGTACTGCTGATGTAAGTGGTTAAATCCAGGGTGAAGAGGATAAATGTAGGCCAGGAAAGAGAAAGGAAATCTCAAGGTGGGCTTTCAGGGTTCTATTCTGTGGATTGGGCTAGAAATATGACTTCTGGTCCTAGAATAAGGTCCTCAGCAGGGCAAGCAAATAGCATGAAACCTTCTCCCTACTAAAGAGATTGTGCTTAGCAGACTCTGGTCCAAGATGAAGCTACATAGTACATAGATTCACCATATTTCAGAGCTACTCAAGCACTTGCTTAGTAGATGTAGGGCCCAGGCAATTTTTGACTCAGACTAAGAATCAGCTGTGAGACGAGAGACTGAATAGATGGTTCTACTTCATATTGGGAATCTATAAGAGTAGGTCAAATTCAAATCCACGGAGTAAAACCACTGCTTTTCTGTAGCCTAGGAACAGAAGCCAGAACCTGAATCTAGAAATCATTTGTTGGTCCATTTGCAAGATGTGGGCTTGGGAGATGTGAAGGAAGCCCGGCTGGAACCATCTCAGCTCATGTTTGCACCAGGACCCAATTTTAAGCTGTACTTTATTAACTTTGTATTGAGTGTCTACTCTGTTCCATAGATTGAACAGGTTCTTGAATTCTTTGGCCATAAAAATTTATTAGGATGGTTTGTTATTTTAATCTCAGAGATTAGAAGATAGAAAACCATCATTTATACAAGATAAATTATTGGAATAGTAATTATTTTTAGAATACAAATGTTTGTTTCCTATTGCTACTATAACAAATTATCATAATCCTAGCAGCTAAAATAGAGGTGTTGGAAAACCTGGTTTACTCTGGAGACTGCATTGGCCAATTCTCTGCCTGGCCTTAATTGGCTTCTGAAGGTTACCAGTACTCCATGGCTTGTGGCCTCTTCCTTAATCCCTCTAACCTCTTTCTTCCATTGTCACATCTACTGTTGATCACTGTCTTTCCTATAAGACCCAGTGATCAGATTGGTCCTACCTTAAAAATCCCACCTACCTCAAGATTCATAATCAAATCTGCAAAGTCTCTTTTAGCCCCTAGAGTAACATCTTCAGAGTTTGGAAAGATTAAGAAATAAAATCAATTTCTGTCTTGTTTTGTTGCTTTGAGTTAAGGTTTTACCATGTAGCCTGCCCTAGCCTTGAACTCATTATTTTTCTTCCTGAGTCTCCTGAGTGCTGAGGTTATGGGCATGAACCATCACACCCAACTTTATAAATTACTTTTTTTAAAAAGTTGTTTCGATTGTACTGGGGATTGAACTTGGGGCCTCTTGCTTGCTAGGCAGACACTCTACCAATGAACCATGTCTCTAGCTCCTGTTTTCTTTTCTTTTTGGTGGTGGCAGGGGCGGGGGGACATTGAACATTACTCTGTCTTCCTTAGGTGAGCATGGAAGCGAGGGCTTTGAGTTAAGGACAAAAGGCAGCCATATAGAAGGGAGAATGTTAACTTTTGCTGAGGTTGGTATGGAGCAGGGCAGGGAGCAGAGGCAGGAGTCCCCAGTTCCTACAAGAATTTCAGTGGAAAATGGCTGTGGAGACTCCAGAGTCCCCAGGAAACGGCATCTCTAAGTTTTCTGGAGCAGTAGAACCAGGACAGATGGCAGGAGCAACTCTGGGCAACATCATTCTTGTGTAGCTAAAGAAGTAGCCACAAAGGCAATGACCATGATAGAGTAGAGCCCGCTAGCTTTCTAGTCCCACAGAACAGATTCTTGGTTGACTGACCTCATGGAACATACAGTGGAGAAAGATATCTCCCCAATGACAACAGATCCAATATCAATTTGGGCTGACCAGAGGATTTTCAAACAAGATTCAATATCAGTGATCGAGTTTCAAAAACACAATTGTGCTTGGGAAGTCACACTTCTGGGCGTGATAAACTTCTTGTTGTGATCACAGGAGGAGACAGGTAAGGGCAGAGTTTTCTACCAACAAGATCAAGTCTATAGAGTGGGATTAGCAACAAAAGGGCATCTCACTCCCGCATGGTGCTTCCTCAAGATCTAAACCTCAACCAAACAACCTACTGGTTATTCAGATTCCTTTCATGGCAGATATTATCTGAATAACAATAACCGTGTTAATAAGTATATTCAGCAGAGAAGGGGGAGAAAAAAAGGTGGTAGGGTATTCCCAAGAGGAAAATTAATTTCTTTTTATAATCTGCCATAGTTTATTTCACATATTCATGACCCGCCCAGTATGTTTTTTTTTCTTTATGACGAGCCATAAAAATGACAAAATACATTAGCCAAGTTCTTCGTTTCTGCTAAAATGACCATATTCAAAAATAATAACAGAGACTTGTATCAGCAATGCAAAAGATGCATGAAGTAATTGGGGCTTAATTTGTACACAAACTGTCAAGGCAGTTTTCCTCACGGCCTGCATCTTCTGAATTCATTAGTCTCTAATTACGGCCAGTGGGGACCAGCAGTTAGAAGGTTAAAGAGGTTCTGACAGGCCTAATCATTGCTCAGGAAGCTGAAAATGTATGCAAAGTCTCGGCAGATGGGGTGAGAGCGGCTTCTGCCAAGTGATAACTGTTATTCCTTTGCACCTCCAAAGCTGTCATCCTAATAGGCACATTTTAAATTTATTAATGCTCTAGTTACAATGCATACACAGTCTCTAATGGTATGTCATTCTGAGTATATAAACTGAGCAATTAACACGTATTACCTGGTAATGGTAAAATTATTTGTTGCCTGTTTGATTTTTGTATGTGTGTGTGTGTGTGTGTGTGTGTGTGTGTGTGTGTGTGTGTGTGTGTATGTGTGTGTGTAGGGGGGAAAGATCTCTTTATTCTGGTAAAAAAAAAAACTGTCCCAGGAAAAGCTTTCCTTTGTTAAAATGGCCTGGGAGTCACATTGTAGAATGGATTTCATTCTGTTCTTTTAATATAACAAACCCATCTACTTGTCTTCACCCCTGTTTTCCTCAATAGTTCAATCTATTACAGATTTCTGACCTGTCACCTCAGACTTTGATTAGGCAAAAACAGAATGACTCAGTTGAGATGCCTATTTAGACTTTTGGAAGGAGAAAGAGAGCTCCAAGCTTGTATGACCAGGCTCTTTAAAGAGAGAATCTATCCAGGGTCCTGTGACTTCATGCTAACTAATCAAAGTAGAGCTATAGATTTGCTTTATAGTCCCAGATCCACAGTCATCAATCTCATGGCCTTCTTTGGTGGCCTCCCTGATTTTCATTTTGATTGCTTTAAAGCTAACTAATCACCAGCAAGAAATGGCTGAAAAAAAATGAGGTCTCTTGTCTTTCCTGTGACTGTTGATATGACTTGGGAAGGGTCTTTAATTAAATACAGCATTTAGTATAACAATGTTTTGCATGTAGAGTGCAGCAGAAATGGAGACAGCCAGAATGGATAGCACTTAAACTATAGGCTTGGGGCCCGCACAATTCAAAAGCATCCCCATAGCATTATGAGGTGTTTATCTCAGCAACAGAGCAATTATCTGTCCAGTGACTAACTACCAGTCTAGGCACCCAATAGCCCATTATGGTTAATTGATTTACACTGTATGGGAGTTATGTAACAATAGCACTAAAAAACATCTTGGAGACTTTGTTAATTAAAAACTATGATTACATTTCCATCATAGGTAACTTGTTTAAGATTTTTATACCATGCAGAAAAGGCATCAGATTATTTAGGTAATGAGTTTTCTTTGACAAGGACCAAATAACTCATCCATGTGCTTTTATAGGAGGCTGGAGGAATAGCCCTGGTTGCTTAGTCAGTACAAACTGTGTAGCCTCAAGTAAGTGTCTTCATTTCTCTGACTTTTAATTCTGTCACCCTCATGGTGAGAAGTTGGCTTTGTAACTGCTAAGATCTCTTTCACACCAACAGGAGACAGTCTTATGAATTCCAGTGCTGGGTAGTAGCAAAGTGTTGTTCAGTTGCTTCAGAGCCCTACTACTTAGGGGCAGGTCAGGCTCTTTATCTCATTTTCCCTTTTCAATGTGGTCATTGAAACTGCTTTGTGATCATTCTGTTTATTTATAACTTTTTTTTCTATATGTGCACGGTAGATTTTTCTGGCCCCTTGCTGGAGTTTTGTTGAATGAGATAGTTGTTCATTTTTAGAGATTTAAAAAGTAACTTCATACTTTAATGGGAAATCCAGGGAGGAGAGTCTAGACATGCCTGTGGTGGATGCCAGCTTGCTTGATATGATGTGGCACAGTGGAGAGAAGGGATGCTATTTGGGTTCTATGACCTGGGAGTATCTCGGGCCCCTCAAGTGGTCTCCCCTAAGCAAGAGTACCCTCTTCATCTCTTATCAGCTATCTGACCACTAGCAGCCCTTATTTCCCTGGATGTGGAGTGAAAATTTTAGAGGGTTGAATGCTCTCTGAGATCTGTTCATCAATGGCATTTGATGAATAAGGAATTTCCTAGAAATGAAAGCTTTTGAAGTCAAATGGCGTTTAGAGGAATCAGCACGTGGAGAGAGAAAGTGGGACCCTGTATGCCATTTGTGAGAGAAAAGTTTGCCCAAGGAAAGCCTCCTTTTGTAGATGTCAGGTTCTGGTATCAGCCACAGCTTATACTATTGTAAAGGGGAAAGAGAAGCTCAGATTATTGGTTCAAGTGAACCAATCTACTTGGGAATCATGAGGCCACATTCTTATACACATCATCTGACTGGCTTAAACTCTCCTAGAGGTGACACTGGAGGTCACTCAGTAAAAGAGTGTGGGCAGGAGGGACCACTCAGCCTCCCAGGAACCGGCCTGTCACATTAAGGCTATCCATGTTGTAAAGTATGTTGCAACGGATCGACCACCTACAGCCAAGGCAGAGAAGCTCATTCAAAAGTGGGCATCAGAACTTGCGTTTTATTTTATTTTTTTCTGAGATAAGGTCTTCCTGAATACCCAAGCTGATCCTCAGCCTCCTCAGTGCTGAAAGTACAGGCATATGCTACCATGCCAATCTTAAGCCTGCATTTTAAAACAAGCTGAGCTAAGCTAGGTAGTCCTTTTGTTTAACTGAACTGGAGAACCAAGGCTCTTAGAAAGCAGAGCCTAGTATGTTCTGCCCTCCGAGAACAGAGCTATTCATAGTCCACTCTGTGTAGTTGACTGACTACAAGTCTACTCTGTGATGAGGATTGAGTACTGGGTGCAGAGTTTCCACACATTGGAACTTTCCAGAAGCAAAGCCATCAACTACAGGTCAAGGTTGATACAGGCAATCCCAATTCTGCCTACAGATGCCACTTGCCCAGCATAAATGGGTTTCCATAACAGGAAGATGATGGTCTTTGTTGGTTTGAGTCACTTTTACCTGTGGCCTTCACTGTCCGAATTCCATGGGCTTTGATTGTGGAGATTCCATAACATGGAAGGCACCAAGAAAAGCCACTCCTAATGCTTTGCATCCACATCTGTACTGTTTTCCAGGTATGTCCATTGTGGCACATGCTGAAGTCCACAGGCCACTGCACTTTCCAAGAACTGCATTAACTCCCCAAACCAGAAAAGAAAATGAGGCCTTCACAGAATGCAAATCCATTAGCAGAGTTTCCAGATTTCCTGTTGGAGAATGACAGCTAGCAGCACTGTAGCGTAGCCATGGAGTAGAATCTGTAGCCATGGAGTAGAATCTGTAGCCATGGAGTAGAATCTGGGCCCAATCTGCCTAAATTCAAATTCTGGTAATACCCTATATTTATGTAACTATGAAACTGTGCTAATTTCATCCAAAACTCAGTTTCCATATCAAGATAAAAAATAACAGTATTTCCATTTCAGGGTTGTCCTAAGGATTAAATGGGTTAATAAATAAGTTTGAGGTTCTTGGAATGGTGATCAGGAAAATCAAGTGTTCATTAATGTTAGCCATATTTATTTCTGGTCATTTAAGGGCAGGGTCTGTGTGTGGGGGGGGGGGGGGTGATCTGTGCAGGGGCAGTCATCAGCCATATGGTATGGCAGAGGCTGGGTTACTGAGAGGTCCACCCTGGGAAATCTATTGATATTGGGCTGAGTGCCTCTGGCAAGGGACCTCAAGCTTAGAAGGGCTCTTTGTACATTTATTTTTTTCTTTTATTTAGTTAATGGGGCTGGAACTCTGGACAGGTGCACTGCCCTTGAGCTTTTTCTGCTCAAGACTGGTACTCTACTACTTGAGACACAGCTCTATTTCCAGCTTTTTTGGTGGTTAATTGGATATAAGACCCTCATAGTCTGTCCTGCCTAGGCTGGATTCGAATCATGATCAGCAGATCTCAGCTTTGCTGAGTAGCTATGACAGAGTCATTAGTATCCTACCCTGTATAAGGTTTAATGCTCTACTTCTACTGCCTTAAAGTTCTTAAAGATTTCTGACAAGGAACTTTACATCTTCACTTTGTACTAGACTCATAAATTATGTAGCTGGTCACATCTACATGGGTTGTTGTGGCAAAATGTTAAGGTCTAGGCAGTACTGAATTAAAAATAAACCACCCTCATATTATCTTGTCAAAAAAGGCCAGTTGTTCCCTAAAGAAAATCTGATAACTGGGCTAAGATAAATATTTTATGAATACCTGTATGGAGCTAGTGATTACTCCTTTGTCTTAAGTGGTGCCATTTAATATGAATAATATTGCACATTTCTGTTTGTTTCAAAAACTTTGAATTATCTAGTCAACATTAAAGCCAATGGGAGTTGGAACAGTTTTTTGACAATACGTAGGATTGTGCCAGGGCTTCAAGCTTACTGTTCATGTGCACCACCATTGAAGCTATGCCCTCTATTCTTTTTCCTTCAGTTTGTTTTTGATATAGGATCTCACAAACTCTTGAGCATTAACAAAAAAGAAAGCATACGTGATATGATTTACCTGGCTATGAACCAATTGTAGATTTGATCTCCATATTTGAGAAATAGAAACCTGAAGGACTGTCTGTAGTAGTTTGCTCTCACCAAAATGTGCACTTTAGGAATTGAAACATCTAAAAGAAGGGCAGACACACCAATCTCCCTGCTGCTGACTGCAACATACCTGCAGAAATGCTATGGGAAAAGGTATACTCACCTCCACCACTCAATACGATTTCTGGGCCTTCACCAATCATAAGTTTGGGTTTTAGGGTGTAAGTGGACTCACTAATCTATGGAGATGGCCTAGATGAAAGGAAATCGTTTTCAGATTTATTTTTATTATCTTTCAATAGTTGCACAAATGGGTTTCAATCCAACAGATTAATTTATGCCTACAATATAAAGTTTTCAAAGGGGCTCACTGACAAAGTTCAGGCCACCAGCCCCAGCCAGTTTATCCAAAGTCCTTTCTTGAAACTGTCGATTCACATCTTAAGGAGATTTCTGTCATATTTAAAGGTTAGAACAAAAAAGAATAAAATCAGGTTGTCTGCAAGGAAATGGATACAACTGGAGGTCATGCTAAATGAAATAAGCCAGACTCAGAAAGACAAATGTGGCATGTTCTTTCTCATATGTGGAATTGGAATCTTTTGAGAGTAGAAGGAAAGGACACCACTGGCAGGGAAGATGGAGAATAAGATGACAACCAGGGGGCGAATATAGTCAAAGTACGAAAATACCATGAACTCTGATATCTCATACAATGTTTATACACTAACAACAAAAAGGAAAATTTCAAGAGCAGGAGCAGAGGAGATTTTACTACAGGCAATGGGTTATCTGGTGGACACAATTTGTTCTACTTCTAATGTACATTCTTTCTTTCTCTCAGGGCAGACTTAAGGCAAGAGTGGTTTTTCTTTCTTTTTCCTCTGTCTGCCTGTCTGTCTGTCTGTCTGTCTGTCTGTCTGTCTGTCCTGTCTATCTGTCTGTCTGTCCTGTCTGTCTGTCCTGTTTGTCTGTCTGTCTGTCCTGTCTGTCTTTCTGTCTGTTTGTCTGTCTATCTGTCTTTCTCTCTCTCCCTCTCTCTCTCTCTCTAGGATGTAGACAGAATTACTTTCATCTAGAGGTCCCTGAATCTTGCTAGAGACACTTTGGTGTTCCCGAATACCCCTGAGCTGCTCCCAAAGTATGAGGAAAATGGATAATGATTGGGAAGAAGTTGAGCACGGGAAGGGCATGCACCTTCTTTCCCTGTTGGAGCTGTCTGCCGGGAGGTTTTGTGAAGATCACATGGATTTAATGCCAGTTCTCAGGAAGGCCCTCCTGTTGTATCCTTCAGTTCCCCCTTTCTACTATTCATCAGTGTCTGCTAATTAGAAAATCAACTCTTATTTATACCAACAGTTGCCAACACCCCCACCCAAGACAGCTAAATGAGGAGGATAGATGAGCCAGTCTTATTAAAAATGATTTAAAATTTATCAGTTCCTATTTATGTTCCTTTTATGTCCCAATCTTCTACAGATTTAATGAGTCCAGATGAGAAGGTTTTGAGGTATAGCAATTTATCCCTTGAGTAACACAAAACTTGATTATACTTGAGTAATATTCATGACCCTAGCAGCAGAGATGACAACAATGGCTAACATTGCCAAGCATTTGTCCTGTGCTAGGCACAGTACTCACCACTGTGCATACATTATCTCATTTAATCCTCACAAAACACCTGTGGAAGTAAATGTTGTTGTCTTCATTTGTGTATAAGGAAACTAAAGTTCAGAACGCTTAAGAAATAAGAGTTCACACAGGTGACGTTATATAAGCCTCTATTTTCTATCCTAGGTTTTCTTAGTCTGATATTCCTTGGTGCATGGCCCTTGAACCAGGGAAATCAGAAAACTCTAGGGATCTTCAACTTCCTGGGTCTTGCCTTCAACTAAGGGAATCAGAATCTCTAGGAGTATAACCCTGGAGTCTGCACTTGAAACACATTCCCCAAGACACTCCTATGCACTCTAAAGTTTGAGAATCACTGTCTGGCTTCTGAGATGTTTAAAACATAGCAAGGTTATTGGGTGTGAGAGTGTGTTGTTAACTTGGAGGGCTGAAATTGACTTCCTTCTAGTGGACCAGTGGGGAAAAGTGGAGGCAGAGACTTGCGTTTTAGTCCTTGATTGGGTTTATGTAATTTATTTAACCTCTCTTGGCCTCTAGTTTTTCATTTGTAAACCAGGAAGTCTACTCCTTTTTAAAAAAATTTTTCTTTTCCAGATGGTTGTGAAGATTGAAGGAGAGATCAGAGTAGAATGAAATTTATAATGTAGAAAGTATTCTACAACTCTATGGCCTATTAACCACAGGTTTGCCCAGGACTAGGGAGCAGAAACAGCAATCTGCATGATGCTGGCTCCTTGAAAAGATGCAGAGGAGATACAATAAGCAGCAAATCCTCCTAGGGCCTGGGCATCTTTGAATTAGTACCATTTCTTAGGAAAGAGCATTTCCCCTAGGACTTAGAGGAATTGTTTCCTTCTAAGCAAAGAGTGTACACCGTCTTTCTGCTGCTGGCCTTTGTTTACCTGCCTGTGTCATATAAGACTCAGGGCTGCTCTCTGCCACAGCTTGTCCCCTATGAGAAGGTAGAAGATTAGCACCTGCCCTTCCCTGGTCACACCCTCTGTCACCACCAAGTCTCTATCAGTGTGATTGAATGTTCTGTACTTGCCAGGATTAGTATGGCTATGGATTGGATAAGGGTGCCTCAAAGAACTATATGTTGAAAGTTTGGTATTCAGACTGGTATCATTGGGAGATAGTGTAACCTTTAAGAGGTGTGGCCTAGTTGGGGACCTCAGACCCTCCCTGTTTCTCTCTTTCCCTTCCTGGCCTCTATGAGGTGAATAGGTCTCCTCTAACAACATATGCTGTCACAGGCCCCAAAACAGCAGGCCAGAAGAACACGAATGGAGACCTCTAAATTGATTGTCAACTGAAGCCTTTTCTGTTTTAAAATTGCTGAAATGAGGTAAACCTGACTACATACATACGTATTCTTTTATTTAATCCTCATGGCCATGCAGTGAAATCAACACTTCAGTTATCACCGTTTTATGGGTGAGGAAGCAGGCATCGGGAGTTTAACCTGCCTGAGCTTGTGAGTAGTGAAAGTCAGGACTCAGTTCTTCTCTCCTCCAGAAAGCTCTCAGGAAAGGCTGTTTGAATAGCTCTGTGCCTGGAAGTGTAAGAAGCGTTATGCTATTCTAAGGCCTCGGAAGGAGTGTCCATATTTGAAAGCAATCTCTTCCTTTCCCTGGCCCTCTACAATGTGGCCTAAGTTATTCAATTAGGAAGGGAAATAATTGGCAGTGCAGAACGCCTCTAGCAGTGGTAATTACCTCCAGTGCCTTGTTGGAATAGTCAAGCTACATTTCAGTTTATGCTGTAAAACCTTAATTATAATATAAACAGCTGCCCTTCAGCCCTGCAGGGCAGCCTTCCCCCTCCCTGCCCCGCTCTGCCTTCGTTCTCTGGTCTGGAATGGTACTCCCTCATGAGTGGTCAGGAAGGTTCAGGAGTGGGAAGGTACTTTGGGGTAAAGGGAAGCTGGTTCTAGTATGTGCAGAGAGGCTTAAGAGGCTAAACTCAAGGGAGCCTCTGTCAGATAGCTATCTTCAAATAAGGAAGCCATAGGCAGCAGCTCCATCTCAGTACCAAACACAGTAGAGTCTCAGGGGCAAAAGTCTCTAGAAGTGAGCTGTCAGCACCATTCTGCTTGGATGGGGTTTGGCAGAATATTATGTGGTTTCTGGGTAATTATCTCTTTTCATCCACTCCCTGTGATGGATAATAGCCTTTCCTTCTGAAATCAGGCTCCATGATTGAAATGGAGACCTACAGAGTATAGGTAGGACCTATACACCAGGTAGTATACTAGACATTGTCACAAGCATTTCCCCCATCAAGACTTCCTAGCACCTGCATATCTGGGACAATAACAGCCCAGTCCACTTGGCTGTTGGGGTAAATATGCCTTTGAAAGTTTAATGGAAGATGAGGTTTGAAATGCAAACCACTCTGTGAAACACTTGGGCTCAGGTTCAGGTAGTTTGTGGATAATAGACAGTTTTACTCACAATGGAGTCAAAGGAAAGATTTGTTACCATCAGGTATCCAAGAAGATCTAAGAACGGGATGGTGATGAAGAAGAAGAATCAATAATGGCTAAAGAGACTGATTGCTGGGTTCACAAATCTGCCTATTAATGTTGGCTCTGACCCTCTCCAAGGTGCAGCTCTGTGTCAGCTGATGACTGGATTTAGAATCTATGAAGAAAAGACCAGGAGTCAGAGTAGTGGAGTGGGGTCATCTGATGGTTGGGATGGTCAATAATATGGTTTCCTCCACTCATGTTCTCATTGATTATTATGGGAAAGATGGACAATGTGGGCTTCTGGGTGATTCTCAAAACTGAGGAAGTATCCTAGTCCCCAGAGAGCAAGAAAAAATCATTAGACAATCTTTTTGAAAGTTGTTTCCTCCTTTATTTAATTTGATTTCTGTGTGTTTTATAAATGTGTTTGATATGCAAATTAGGACATTTATCTAATTTGCCGCATATAGCTATGTCATGTACATAAATATATGATGCATATATTCATGGCCAAAATTTTTGAAGCCAATTGGGCGACATGCTGTTATGATCCCATGAATTTCTCGTAAATGAAAAAAAAGCAAACAAACCATGCTTGAGGGATGGTATTTCATTTTGATGACTTGGAGTGATAGTAATTATTCCTCATGGAGTATCTATGATTCTGATCTCCCTATCCATCTTGTAGAAACAAGGTGACATGGAGACACACAGAAACTCTGGTGCTGAACTCCCTGGAACATACTGAAGCTGACCTACCTGGATTCCACACTTGCTCTGTTACTCGAGCCATGTGTCATGGGGTAAGTTATTCAGCTCATGTTTGGTAGATGGGTTTATATCCCTGTAGTGGGGATGGTCAAATGAGTTAATACATGTATAGTGGCTATAATAATATTTGAACCTGAGTACCCAGCCAGTAAATGCTAGTTAAGTGGAATTTTACTAAGAAATGGATCTTCAGGGAATGGAGGGGACAGCTGACATTTACCTCCTAGTTGAATGATGCTAAAGTCTCTGTCTTGGGACCTATAGTAAAATGGTTCCAAGTTCTTATCACAACAGTTGGATATGGGAAGGTATGTCTGCTTCTGTTTCTAAGAATCTTCACTTCCAACCTCCTAAATGCATCCTCTATGTTTCCCCAACTGGAGCAGGGAACTGGACATTGGCAAACTTCCCTTTCAATGTGAAGATTCTCAGCAAGCTGGCCTCATGGCCTTCATTCTAGCAAGTGTGTTCTTCCATCCTGCTGTGGTCCTCCAGTTTTTCAAGCCCTCTTTGCTCCCTGGAGAGATTCTACAGTCTTGGAGAGATGAAGATAAAGCCTATGAGGGTCTTGCATTAAGAAAAGTTATGCTGAGGACTTGGAAAGCAAAGGAAGAACTTCTGCTAGACAGGGTCTACATGGCTAGATGATGACTTAGTTGTTACCGTACCTTCCCACTGGTTTTCCTTCACAGTTCTTGGGCACAACATCCACTTGTTCTGACTCTATAAATTCTAAAAGCATGCTGTCTTTTCCATAAAGATTTGAAAGTGTCTTGTGAAGTTTCAGTGACTTTGTAACACCCAGGTTGCTTTAACCCAAGCTTTCTCTTCCAATAGCAGATGCTGTATGCAATTGTAGGCCCATCTAATCTTTCGAGAGCTTTTGGGGGGTAGGGGAAGAAATATTGATCATGATGGGAAGAAGTTATATTACTATAAACTTTCCACAGAGGATGGCCAGCTCCATCTGACTACCAGGCTTTGGCATCCTTACCTGCCCTCTTCCAGCATCAATGATTTCTCCTCCTCTACTTCCCTTTTCCTCAGGAAAAGGGAAGAGTTTTTTGAGGGCTGAGGGTTTTTTTCCTTTTTATATTAGAAGTGGTCAGAGACTAACAATAAGTAAAATATCCAGCAAAAAAAGGGGAAACTTGCAATGTTCCAAGATACTTTAAATGGTGCACTTGAAATGCATTAGGATAGAAATTGAAGTCCTTGAGTGGATTTTAAAAAATATTCTTTTTATTTCACGTTAACCTGAGTTCAACTTTCTCTTTTCTATTCATTTCCTAGAAATCCTTCTTTAATGAGAAGCTAAAGGATGATGCACACATTGCTCAGTAGTGGAGAGACTGAGCCGGGCCAGCTTCATCTGTGAATTCTCTCTTGGTAGATGATGAACTGAGGCTACTTCTCTCCAGAGACAATCAAAATAACACTTTGTGGAAATCTCTGGCCAAAATAAAAATGAGTTACTCCCATGGTTATAAAGTCTTTTTGTGTGTCACTTTTCCTGATTCCAGTGATCCAGTTGCAGGTTTACAAGTCTGGGTGGAACCATATTCAGCTAAATGAAGATAAAGGGTCACTTTTCTATATGAGCAGAAAACACCCAAGGATGGTAGGAAAATCCTATGTATTAGCAGACTCATAAAAGCCAATTCCTAAAGTAAAAAGACTATGTCCCTCCAGAGTTACCACATGCCTTTCCTTTTGAGTTCATTTATATTTCAAAGCCAATTTGCCCAGGAATAAATCTCTTTAGCACACTTAACTAACACCTGGAGATATGTCCCAGGGGAGCCAATGTCCTAAATGAACTGTCTCAACAAAGGATTTGACAATAGCATTGTTGATTCTGGAAATTTCACCTTCAGGAAAAAAAATCATGAATAGAATGCTGGGAAACATAGAACACATGGAATTTAAGAATCTACAAATCAAGTCCAAACTCCTAAAAAGAAGGTTTGGGTGTTAATTAAGTATATAGCAAAGAAAAGGAGCAGACTTGTGTAGTCCTGAAGTTTAGAATTGGTCCATTTACCTTAATTAAATAAACCCAGCTGGCTGTTAGACTTGGGTTTGTGGTAATTTCTTCCCATCCATCTAAAAAAGGACATGCAATCTTCTCCCTCCTTGCTTCCTCTTCCCTCCCTCCCTCCCTCCTTCCTTCCCTCCCTTCCTTCCTTCCTTCCTTCCTTCCTTCCTTCCTTCCTTCCTTCCTTCCTTCCTTCCTTCCTTCCTTCCTTCCTTCCTTCCTTCCTTCCTTCCTTCTTGCCTGCCTGCCTGCCTGCCTTCTTGTAAAAAAATTTCTTGGGATCACCAAGGTAGCCCCAGGAAAGCTAAAATTAAGCTTCAAAGATTGTTTTTAATTTTGATTCATGTGTACCACCTTATCTTAAAAGGAAGGTAAGGTTTATTAAATACTTTTCTTGAGATGTGATTAGCATACAATAAACCTATCTAACTGATAAAATTGTTTGGAGTCACAAATTCAATGCAATTAAATAAAGGAACGGGTACCAAAATGTCTTATACAACGCTCAGTATTATCCCTAAATTTAAATATGGCTTGGCTGCTGATAGTAGCTTTGTTTACAAATCTTCCTTTCCTATAGAATAGCCTAAAATCCAAAGCTGAAAAATGGTGAGGCTCTTAATAATTTGACTTCATCCTCCTCTGTTGCTCATCGGCTGCAATGCTGTCTCTCCCCCACTCCCCAACTTGTCAGATGAACCTGGATGAGATACAATGATCCCTGTTCAGAATTTCCTTATGCTGCTATATTTCTGCCCATCAGGTCCCTGCCTCTCCTTCAAGATGAAAAGCCAGCTGCCCCTAAGGGATCTTTCTGATGACTCTGACTGGTTATTAATTTCTTTTACCAATGCTATGTTGCTCAGTTCCATCACTGTAACAAAATACTCAAGATAAGTGATTTACAAGGAGGAAAAGTAGTTTGGGCTCAAGGTTTCAACAATCTCAGTGAAGAGTCTGCTGGACTATTTCTTTTAGGGCCAAGACAAGTCAATACATCATGGTAGGATGGCCTGGTGAATGAAGCGGCTTGCTTCATGACAGAGAAAGAGGAGGGGCCTGGGTCCTAATATCTATGTCAAGGGCATGTCCCCAATGACCTAACTTCCTCTCATTAAGCTTCAATATCTTAAAGGTTTCTCCACTTCTCACAATGCTGAAGACTAGGAACAAACTTTCAACACATATGTCTCTGGGGAACATTTCAGTTCCAAACCATAGCAGGTGGCTTATTTCATCATGCTATATTGATTCTAAGATATTTGTCACATTCTATTTTGCACCACTTATCATAACTAGCTCCGTCCTTTCTTGTAAGTTTGATAAACATTCATTGAGCATACATAATACCTCAGCAGTGAGCTAGAGATGAGAGGGGCTGGGTAGAGGTACAGAGATGAATGGCATAGCGTTTGCACTGCAAAGGCTCATAGCTTGGAAAGGAGCCTGAGGTTGCAGGCTTTACCATGTTCAACTCTGTCTCTAACATTGTCTCCAATGTCCCATGTATAGTAGAGACAGATGCTAAATAAATTCAAAGAGTATTAAAGGTGAAAAAATATCGGTCTGTTGAGTACAATTGCTTTATACAAGAGAAAATGAAATCTTGAGCAAGAAAAAGAATATATCCAGGGTTACCAGCAATTCAAGAAGTTATAAGTAGATGGTTATAAATAATGAAAATATAAGTAGAGTGCTATAAATAACCAAGGTGGAAGGTTAAGCAAAGGCACTGTTGATGTGGTGGTGGTGGTGATAGTGGGTATTATTTTTCCTCTAAAATCCAAAATTGTCTTTGGTGACAAGAAGTCCCCCCTCATTTTTTTGCACTTATCAGAGACTTTGGGAAGTGGCCACTGGCACTGTCTTCTGCCCTTTTCAGAGCCCATGATGTTGGAATTTGTATATGTAAAATTCTTTGTTCTTTTCTTGTTTGTTTTTTGGTCTCATTTGGCTTTGTTGCTCAGGGCTGGCTCTCTACCACTTGAGCCACAGCTCCACATCTGCCTTTTTGGTGTTGAACTGGAACTAAAAGTCATTTCGATTTAGCTTTGAACTGTGATTAAAGCCCTCTTTGCCCATGGAAGTAAATGCTATATCCTATGAGGTGTCCTGTGACTTTACAAGAACCTGGGCTCAAATTCTAGACCAGTTACTGGCCAACTTAATGCTTTGAAAGGAAAGACTTAGCATTCCTTGTTTGTTAAATAAGGATGGTAATAGTTGTGTGATAGCACTATTACGAGGTTTACATTAGTGATAAACCAAATTAATGTATGAAAAAAAAGCAAAGTGAGTGAGTGTTGGTGGCAGTGGGGTTAGTGGTGTTGGTGGTAGAAGTAGATATCATAATTCAAACCTACCCACAACTTACTATTAGCTTTCTGCTAATGCTGTTTGGATCCTAAAAAGCAGTCCTTTGTGAACTTACCCATTGGATATATCGGAAAGAAATTCATGCTATTATACTTTCCAGATCTCCTTTCTCATCAGCATTAGATCTGTCTTTAACCACACAGCAAAGAATAAGCGGTGCTCTTATAATTTTAGTAATGTTGATGCCTCCTTTTCATCCTACATGTGTTCTTCTCCTTTACCCCAGAAACAAGTTCTCTCAGCTACTGGCCCCATCTTTTCACTGAATCCTTGAGTCAGCTGCCAGTGTTTCTGGTTTGTTGTTGTTTTTTTATATTAGTCATGCTTCACACACCCTCCATGCTTTATTTACTCCTTTAGGCAGCAACTTGTTTGATTGCATGGTGCCTCTTTTCTCCATCAGCCAAACCATCCATGGTTTCTCAATTTCAGAATCAAATGAGACAGGATGAAAATGCTGGTTTTCGAGGCAGAGAAGAGACAGATTAACTATAGTGTAGTCATTTCTCTCTCAAATCAATACTCACAACATAACTATATGCTAGATAAGCTATCAGCAAAAAATTTAAAAGTTATTCACAATCTACTATTAAAGGAAATAGACAAGATATGTGAGTGTACGACTAATATGAACTGGTTAAGAAAATTAGTTTTAGTGATTGTACTTGGGTAAACAAAGATTCAGATTTATCTTGTCTTGCCCTTTCCATTGACTGCGTTGTTGTACCCTGGTCTTCTGTTGTTTTGTTGAAATTTCCCAATTATCTTCTGAAACGTCAACAAACAAACCAAAAAAATCATATTACAATGAGTATACTTTTGATATTGAAAATATTGCACTTACATATCACTACTTGAAAATAATTTATTTGTGAAGGAATATATGGCAAATTTTGCTGTACTAGAATATTTAGTTCATCACTTGCATAATTCAAAGCTGAAAGATTTCACTGATCATCTACTTCATGCCAGCTCTACATTAGACATTCTGGAATAGAACTTCTTAATCTGGATCCATGAAATCTTGGGAGGTCTATAAGTAAATGTTGGGGAGGTGTGGAATTTAGCAGCTATAAATGTATAGTTCTTTTGCTGAAGGAGCAAGCCTGCTACCTCCAGAAGAACTGTTGTCAGTGTTAAGTGATCATGTAGGAAAAGGTTTAAGGAACAGTGAGTGTAGTATAGCTGTGGCTCAAAGTGATAGAATTCTAGCCTTGAGCAAAAAAGCTCATGTACAGCACCCAGGCCCTGAGCTCAAGCCCCAGGACTAGCACACACACACACACACACACACACACACACACACACACACACACACACACACACACCACACACACTCGATTAACCATGGGGTTGAAAGCATGGTTCAGTTGGTAGGGCACTAGCCAATGACTGAAACCATCAGATACTAATGAGTTTGAGTCCCAGCCTCAGACCTAAAAGAAAAAGAAAAGAAAGAAAAACAAAGAAAAGAAATGGTGAGTGGTACACAAAATATGCTTTAGGATGAAGATGTTGCCAATCATTAGCTACTGTTTTTCTACCAGAAAAGAGGTAAGTCAAGGGCAAATTTCTGGTCCCAAGAAATAACTCCAAAGTTATTCAGTTCTTCCAATTGTTGTTATTATCTTATTATTAAATATTTTGTTTGAGGAGGAACTCACTCAGATCCTGGAGAAATAGAGCATCCAAATCTTCTCGATGCCTCATTATAAAAATTCCTCCCTCTATTTCTCCTCTGCCACTTGCATTTTGTCCTTCCTACTGTGTTCGCACATATGCCCCAAATCCTTCACCTTGTGCATTCCCCTCCCCCGCCCCCCCTGCTTTGCTTCTCTCATTCCTTCTCAGTTCCTTTCCTCTGCCCTTGGCTACAAACCTGCTCTGTAATTCACAACAGAGCAGCTGTCGTTGGCTGGGAGAAGCAGGCTCCTTGGTTTTAAACAGTCCCAGAACAAGGCAATGACTTTGGTCTCCGGCCTCCTCAATAGACTGCACAACAAAGCTGTTGGTGAAAGAAGGTGTCTCCTAAGAAGTTCACATTACGGCCCATAGTGAAAGAAAATGGTGATATTGTTACAGCTGCCAGTTTCTTCCCATTGTCTTCCTTGTCAAAAACATGCCCCCTCCAAAGGGCTGGGATGCGTTTCAGTACAATTTGAGAATGTTCAGTAACCCAATATTATCTCCATTTCCCTCCTTGTTTCATGTTACTTTCTGATCCTTGAGTCCTCCCAAGTTCACAGCGGTCCATGACATCTCCGTGACTCGCTAACTTTCCCATTATACTTCCAGTCAATGGGAGGACAATAGATTGTGTTATTCTGTATTTTGCTACCCTGTCACTCAGTGTTTTTATCTCCGTTGATACCCTGGTACCAGACACAGAAACCAAAGTAGGTTGTCTTGTCTTCAGCGAATCTTGAATGCCTTTTGTTCAAGAGAGGCGTTTTGTATTCATCAGTCAACTGAGGACTCATCCTGAAGAAGGCCTCAGTCAGCACACAGCCCAAGTGAAAAGGGGATACTCAGGCCGTGAAATATTCATAGCCAAAGGTACCTCCGCGTTCACCTTTTGGCCTCACGAGCCTGAAAGGATCCCCCAGTGGGAAGTGGCAAATCTTGCGAGTATAACATTTCCTGGATGAAATTATATGAGTGCCTCCTATCCACTTTTGATATGAAAGCTATTCACACGGGCCCATTTATCTTCCTACTCCATCTGCCAACTGACGGTGTCAAACATCTGTAATAGAAAGTCCACAGGTGAAGTGATACTGATCAAAGTTTTACCCAATTTCTTCCCCCACTTCTTCAAAAGAGGTAATAGTCTTCTTTCTTCCCTCCCCCATTCACTGTATCTTTAAATGCCTCTCTCCTGGTGCTGATAGTCTAGAGGCCAAATTAAATGGCATGTTGATTGTCTTTCTGAAGAATAAAAATCTTAACGGATCAATAAAATCAAGTGCAGACAGAAAGCAATGGGAGAATATAATGGCTGTTAATTTGATGCCATCAGTTGATGGCCACTAAATGTCAAATTCATCTAAGTCAACCAAAGCCATAGCAATACACAAGGGTAGAATGGAAAGAGGTGAAATGGAGAGGAAAAAGACAAAAAAATCACTTAAAAATGTTAACATATAGCCGGGCGCCAGTGGCTGATGCCTGTAATCCTAGCTACTCAGGAGGCTGAGATCTGAGGATCACAGTTCAAAGCCAGCCAGGGCAGCAAAGTCCATGAGACTCTTATCTCCAATAAACCACTAGAAAACTGGAAGTGGCGCAGTGGCTCAAGCAGTAGAGCGCTTGCCTTGAGCTGAAGAGCTGAGGGACAGCGCCCAAGTACAGAGTTCAAGCCCCACAACTGACAAAAAAAATGTTAACATATAATAACTGTATAAAATAATGGATTTCATTATGACATTTTCATATATACATATATATAGAATCTCCAATTCCATCCATTTTCCTGCAAATGACATGGTGTTATCCTTCTTTGTAGCTGAATAAAATGTCTTTGTGTATGAATACCATATTTTCTTTATCTATTCGTAAGTCAGTGGGCACCTAGGCTGATTGCACCATTTGGCTATTGTGAATAGTGTTGTGATAAATGTAAGCATGCAGATATCTCTACTGTGTACTGACTTTGATTCCAGGAGTAGTCTAACTGAGTCATATGGTAGTTCTACTTCTAGAGTTTTTGAGGAAACACCATACTGATTTCCATAATGGCTGAATGAATTTACATTCTCACCAATAATGAATACGGTTTCTTTTTCCCTGCATTTGTTGTTTCTTGTTTTTCTGAGAAGTGTTTCTTTTAAAAAAAAATTTTTTCAATGACACCTTCAAGCTCCATCTCCATTCCTTACACATCAGTTTCAGTAAAATTTATTCCTTCAGAGTTACTGATAAAATAATAATGGGATGCTCATAATTCCAAGATTTACAACAAACTATTCTCTTTTAATTTAGAGTAGCCTCTCTCTTTATGTTGATCTAGATTTCAATGGCCAGAAGGTTCTATTTCCAAAGAAGGACTATTTAAAAAAGGAAGTAGGAAATAAAGTCTATGCTCATCCCTGGTAAGAATGGGGTGACTACCTTTTTTTTTTTTTTTGTCGGTAGTGGGGCCTGAACTCTGGGCCTGCGTGTTGTCCCTCAGCTCTTCAGTTCAAGGCTACCACTTGAGCACAGCGCCACTTCAAGCTTTTTTTTCTGCTTATGTGGTGCTGAGGAATTGAACCCAGGGCCTCATGCAAGCAAGGCAAGCGCTCTACCACTAAGCCACCTTCCCAGCCCTATGTGGTAACTACCTTTATTTTGTGCCCATTACACACCAGGTATAGAGCATCTCATATATTTTTTTAAAGGGAAGATTAAAAAATAGAGACCAAGACTCATGGTCATAGATTTAATTTTAGTGTGCATTTCATCAATCACTACTGCCTAGAGAATAACTAAAGTAGACTGGCCAAGTCCATATTCAACAAGTTAGCATTCACAGGCATGAGGCACTGGTACCTGGTTATCAAATCCTTTTTGAAAGGTGTTAATGCTAGCTTCTTTGGAGAATGAGATCTGAGGATTGCGGTTCAAAGCTATCCCTGGAAGGAGATTCTTATCTCCAACTAACTACTAAAATGCCAGAAATGGAGTTATGGCTGAAATGGTAGAGTACTACCCTTCAGTATAAGCAGCCAAGGGACAATGCCTCAATAATGGCACACGAAAAATGGGGGGCAGGAGAAGAGAAGGTTGTTACAAATTGCTTGTGCTTATGCTAATGAGAAGTTTTTAGATCAAAAATAGAAAAGAGAATGTAACTGAAAGTCTTTCATAGATCCTGCTTACTACTTATGTTAAGAACATCTCTGGGATGATTCCTATTCTCAGAAGGATCAAACAAACAAAAGCCTGTACTTGAAATAGCAACTTCCATCCTGAATATAGACTAGAAAGAACCATGATAGGAAAGCTGTCAATTTTTGTCCCTCTGAGTTTCCATAGACGTGTTCTTGGATTCTGAGTCTGTGAATCTCAGAATGCATGAAGACTGTAGACGATTACAAAGTGGTTGACTTTGCTGGAAAATCTAGATACTAGTTTCCTATTAAGCACCTAGACATCTCTGGAGAGATGTCTAATGAATAAATAAAATACAAATAAATCTTCATATTCAAGCCTGTGTGCCCAAGGGAGACAGTCTCTTGGAATTCAGAATCAAAATGCTCACGATGTTGAGCTAGACCCATCGAGAAGATGAGGCTCATCAGTACCCAGGCTCCCAATGCCTACTAGAAGCAAATCTGGCCCCAAAGAAAGCAAATAATTAAGCAAGTCATTAGGAAGCCTATAAAACTACGGATATGCAGTTACGCCCTTCACTTCAAAAGGTGATCAAAAAGGCAACAAAGGAAACAGCAATGGAAACAGTGAATTTGCATGACACCCAAGGACCTCCTGGATGGAAGTTCATCTTACAAACATCTGTAGTCCCCGAAAGTTTCCCCACTTGCTTAGTCTGTGCTCTTAGAAGGCACACATAGTTCAGCTGTCACTGAGGTCTGCTTGGTCTCAAACCTATGTCAGGGCTGGAGGTGAAAAGGGCAGACCAGGAGTATGCAGGCATGGGAGTCCTAGAGTTTGTCCCTTGCCCTGAGCTGGAACAAAACTGTGAAGTCTGCTTCTCCATTTCCTTCCTCAGGGCCCTTCCAACTTTCATGCCCAGTGACCTCAAATTGCCCAGGGTCTTGTTTGGGTATAGAAGGAAAATATATGAAACTCACAGTCATGTGTTAATGAGCCAAATATCCTGTCCAGACTCATTTGAAATTTCAGCAATTCTTCACAAAGAGACCAGTGATTAATGGTGGGGTTTCTGGTTCAGTACCCCCTGTGTGGGGGGCAAAGTTGCGGACAAACCTGTCTTTTCTGTCCTCAGCTTATATTTCCTCCTCAGGTAAAGGTAAGGCCGTTCCTCTCTGTCTTAATGTAATGTACACCCAAAGCTACAAGTTGTTGCCAAATTCTTTTGGCTTCCAAGCTGCAGACTTTAAATGGACTTTCCTGGCTTGCCTAAAACATATGGGTCCCAGAGCATCCTCCTCTTTCTTCCAATTCTACTCCAGCCCCAAATGGTTCAGAGATAGTGGGGAAAAACAGAGAGAGAGAGAGAGAGAGAGAGGGTTTGAAATGCCAATAATGGAGAATTAATTTAGCTAGGGTAGGGTTTACTCTAAGTATCCATTTGGGAAAGTCGTCTGAATATTTTCATTAATTCTACCTTCCCTCCATCCGCCTTCCTGCCATCAACGGGTACAGTTTTTCATTTTTATAAGACCTGTGTTCTTTTACTAAATTTATTTATCTAGCAGAGCCCTGATGTGATGTAATTTTGAGAAAGGACAACACTGAGTTGGTATAATTATTTCTTAATATTTAAAAGCTCCCTTGGTTAATGTGTTTTCGGAGACAAGCTGTTAAATCATTAGGGATGGTGTTTTGCGGCCTTTTTCTAAGCAGCAGCTAATGCTGACTTGAGCTGTTGGGCCTGAAGACCACACCGGATGATCTCCCCATTAGCATGCTGGTAATGAGATGGCCACTGCCTAACAGGTCTTATTACCAGACTTGTACTTGATGGATGTGTGATAATTGAAATTTTTATTTGAAAAAGAAAAGTAAGGGAAGTTTCCCTGTGAAACTTTATGGTGTGCTGTAAGAGCTGGGGGAATAAAAAACAAAGGAGAGAAAAGGAAAAGTCTGGAATCTGGACTCCACAGACAACTCCTGGGCTCTTTCAAAGGTGCCCATTCATTGTGAGCAAGTCGATGGCAATATAGAAGAAGTTCAGGGTAGAAAGATAAGATGGAAAGGATGGTTCCAGAGAAGAAAATCAAAGGTGAGGCCTGGTAGACACAGTGAAAGGAGTTTCAGTTCCATTTAGGAATACCTTTTTAAATAGATAGGTATCCCCAGCAGCTCAGGATAATCTAATAAGACGCTAAAGACTAAATGGCTTGGATAGCTGCCATTTTTTTCTCTGAAAGTTCTGGAGACAGGGATATCAATACAATCAGGCTTTGCTACCTGGCTGTGCCGCTTGGGCAAAAAGAAGTTCCAGTGTCTTCATTTTCTTTTCTTTTCTTTTTCTTTGATCAGTTGTGGGGCTTGAACTCTGGGCTTGGGCGCTGTCCCTGCACTCTTCAGCTCAAGGCTAGCGCTCTACCCCTTGAGCCACAGCACCGCTTCTGGTTTTCTAGTGGTTTATAGGAGATAAGAGTCTCACAGACTTTCCTGCCTGAGCTGGCTTTGAACCGCTATCCTCAGATCTCAGCCTTCTGAATAGCTAGGATTACAGGCGTGAGCCACCAGTGCCTGGCTGTCTTCCTTTTCATATAGGGCACTAATTCTGTCCAACGGGCCTCATCCTTTTGACCTCTTCTAAATCCAATTACCTGGCAAAGACCCATCTCCTAATACTATCTAATTAGGGGTTATGATTTCAACATAGAAATTTGACAGAAAGGGAGGACAAAGACATTCAGTTCTAGGGCAGTGAGAATCCCATTATGCTGGTAGTAGCACAGATATTAAAGTACATTGCTCGCCTGTATGAAAACAGTCTAATGAATCCACTGAAAACTGTGAAAGGAAGGTAGAGGTGGAGGTTAAGAAAGAACAATAAAGGAGGTGAATTTGAGTAAAGTACATGCTATTTCTATATGGAAATATTACAATAAAACCTCTTTGTACAGTTAAGGTATACTAGTCAAACTTTCAAAATGACAAACAAGAGCAAAAATCCACCCCAAAACCCCAAGAGGCAAGAAGACCCTTGACAGCTCTTGTAGAAGCAATTTATATATTGACTAAGATCTTGGGATAGCTGGCTTTCAAGCCATTTTCCTCTGACATTATTCCCTTAGTATTCTATGATTCAACAAGGAAATGGAAAAAATAGGAGCCAAGGATTCCTATTGAGTCACTGATAAAAGGTGGGCCACCCTACATGTTGTGTGTGGTCAGGTCTGACAAGTCTGTTGATGGGAATGACCATGTGCTATGAAAGTAGGAGCATAATTTCACATCTCTAAATCACAGCCTCAGTGTGCTATCCCATGTGTGTGTATCTGGGTTTCTCTGAGCAACAACAAATTCTCCTAGTGGACTCCTGTAGATGAAGAACGGAAGAACCACCAGGCTAGAAACAACACTATCCCAATGATAAGCATCATTGGTCTAGTCTTAGTAGACATTAAATATTTTCATATTCTTCCTTCTTTTTTCTTAATATAGGAACATCACAAATTGCCTCAAATATTCAGTTCCTATGAAGTTGTCAACTGATGTTAACTCTGCTTACATTTTTTGTCCTGGTTTAGCATATTTTTTTCTAATCCTGGGGCTTGAACTGTTTGTGCTCAAGGCTAGGGCTCTACCACGTAAGCCACAGCACCACTTTTGGCTTTTTCTGAGTAATTTATTGGAGATAAGAGTCTCACAGACCTTTCTTCCCTGGGTTGGCTTTGAACCGTGATCCTCAGATCTCAGCCTCCTGAATAGCCAGGATTACAGGCATGAGTCACGGGCACCTGGCTCAGCATATCATTTTAATTCAAGGTGAATCAGACCAGTGATAGTAGACCTCAGACATGATAGTTTCATGGCAGGCATGTTGAAAGATTTCTGAAAAAGGAGATAAGTTCTGCCCAGAATGCTCTTTAGTGTCTGGAGTTTGGGATTCTGGTAGCCTCTACCGCACCCTTACACTGTATCTCCCTTATCCCAAGCACAGAGACTTCTGCTGAGCTGGATTTCTCTTCCTCACTCAGCTTCTCTCTGTTAGAATTGCTGTCATTTTGCTGTCTAGTGACGTCTTTAATACATCCCAATCTGCATAGACTGGTGACAGTGAAACACTTATGATATACTTCCAAGAGGTCAGACGACATGCAAGAGAAAAAGAAGCCAGCTCCCTTTTTTTTAAAGAGATAGACACATGCACACATGCAGCAAGTGTTTAAATTTTTGATTTATCTTCTCTTTATCTCATCTCAGAGACATAAGTATAACTCTTATTTCCAAACAGTTTTTAAATTGCAGGCCAATTTGTACATCTACTCCTTGAGATGGTACACACATGTTACAAATTAAACATACAAAAATATATAGGAAGAAAGGAAATAAAATGAAACTAGACAGAACTTGCTTTGAAAGCAAGAAGGAAGTGGCCCAGGTATGGAGGCTAATGCTGAGCATTTGAAGCCTATCATTATGCTAGACAGCCTTCCTGAGCTGGGCTTCTTGAAAGGGAATAGAATAACCTGGAGAGAAGAGGTGGCTGGTTAAAGGCCAAATGACTAAGATCTATCTGACCAAAAAGAAAGAGTATGCAGAAAACAACTTCCCATTAGAATATCTACCCCTAATTCACTTTCCAAACATGGCCGAAGCATGTGACATGAATGAAGAGGCCACCTGTGTTCAATGTCATTCATGGAATTGCTGAATTGTTAGTTTATTGAATTGTTAGTTTAGTTTGCAGCACCATGCTGCTATTCCCTTGACAGTGCTATAAATATAAAGAAGAACCTGCTGTTCTTTTCCAGTTTCTTTTAACCCCCCTCCCTCTTCTCTCTCGTAGATAGTGGAGTTTGAACTAAAGACTTTGCAGTTACTAGGCAGACATTCTACCACTAGGGCCATGCCTCCAGCCCCTTTTTGCTCTAGTTATTTTGAGACAGTGTCTTCCTTTTTTCCTCAAGCCAGTCTGGACCATGATCCTCCTATTTATACTCCCTTGTATGGCTAGAATGATGGCCAAATGATACTGGTTCCTGCTTTTATTCAGTTGAGATGGAGGTCTCATAAACTTTCTGCTCAGCCTGGCCTTGAACAATGATCCTCCCAATCTCATTCTCTAGAGTAGCAAGGATTACAGTAATGGGCCATAAGTGCCCAGCTTTTCCTAGCATTTCTAAGAAACATAAATAAGCAACTTTGTGGGAAAGGTGAGCTGTGTGCTAACTGGAAGGAAAATGGTCCTAATGGAATTAGGTATACCAGTCAAGAGTCAAAGAAACACTGAATAAATCTCACTCCTTTTAAACTGCCACTATTCTACATATTTCTAAAACCATACTCTACGGTAGGAAAAATACACATAGAAAAAAATGCTAGGAAACAAAATCTATCGCTGCTTTGTAAGTTTAAATATAGGCGATGTTAAGTTATTTGAGGCTAGAGTTTCTTCTTAGTAGTAAGAATTCCCCAAATTATTGATAAAAAAGAAATAAGCCTGCGCAATAGAGTCACATCTCATCTCCCAGAGAGCAGATCGATATCTCATTCTGAGGGAATAGTTTTATGTTGAGAAAGTTTTTTGACACTTGTTAGATGCAAATCTTTTATAATGGTGATCTAAGAAAAGAAGAAATTTTTACACATGCCAATAGTAATGTGATACTTTCCCTCAAAAGATCTTAAAGACATTCCTTGGTTATTTTCTTTTTCTTTTTGTTTGTCGGTCGTGGGGCTTGAACTCTGGGGCTGGGCGCTGTCCCTGAGCTCTTTAACTCAAAGCAAGCACTCTACCACTTGAGCCACAGTGTCACTTCTGGTTTTCTGGTGGTTAATTAGAGATGAGTCTCATGGACTTTCCTGCCAGGGCTGGCTTTGAACCATGGTCCTCAGATCTCAGCCTCTTGAGTAGCTAGGATGTGAGCTAGGTTTAAGCCACTGGCCACCCATCTTCCTTAGTTATTTTCTAATCCTTGGTTTAAAAGGAAGATGGACTCTCAGGTCCATCTGATTCACTAATTTCTTCATTCATTCACTCATTCATTCATCCATTCACTGAACAATTCTCAGTCTCCAGTGCTGGAGACACAAAGGTAAGTGAGATCTGACCTTATATCTCTTCTCAGCACTGGTCCATTTCCTCCTTTTCCTTCCATTCACCATCACTCCATGTAGCATCCTATGCCTCCTTTCTTCCCCCAAACATTCCCATGCTCTCAGGATTTTGTCCTGGCTCTTTCTGCTTTCCAAAAGGCTCTCTTCTCACAAGTCTCTGCACTTAGACTTCTCCTGCCAGTCTTGCTCAGTCTCACCTTCTCAGTGCGGCCTAGTCCAGCTCCTCCCCTGGGACCTCTGACTCCGCTTACTCTGTTCTAGCATGTGTTCTATAGTGCTCATCATCTAGGATGCAATGTAATTAACTTTATTATTTTCAATTGGCATCTGCCTTCCTCACTGAAAATATAAGCTCCTCCGGTTTTATAAGCTTCCTCAGTTTCATTCAGTGATATGGTCCTAAGAGTTCATAACAGCGTTTGTGGCCATAGAAGATGTTCAGTAAATAGTGATTGGATCAATAAGTGGAACACATAGGTCCTATGCTGGTGGAGATAGGTGTAGGATCATACCAAGTAGATGGAACTTCCATTATTTGAAAGTTTTTATTCTATAAATAGAATCTCAAAATGACCTCATAATTTTAGATAATGTCCCAAATAGTTGATCTTAAAAGCCAAGTACTCAGGATAATTCACGAGATTTGGAAGTATCCTTAAACTTCAGACACAATGCCCTTCACGCCCTACCCATGTCACTACCCAAGGCCTGGAAGATCTGAGCTTGACCCAGACACACAATTACGGTCTATTTATAATCCTAATATCTGGAAGACCTAAGTCAGGAGGCAGTGAGTTGAGTCTAAAAATGTCAGGATGCTACCTACTCAAAGGTTCCAATTAAAGAGGGCAAAGTTCACCCTTGGCTTGAAGATCATTTTTCCTTTGCATGTGGACAAGGACACTTATGAGGTGCTTCTGTCCATTCGTTCTGAGTCAACAGAGTCATATGCTATATTCTAAATGCCAAGAGGACTCTGAGAAAGAATCATTGCCCACAGGAAGCCTCTGCCCTCATCTGTTTACTGCTAAAGCTTCTGCTTATACAAGTTCTGTGATCACCCTTGCCACCAGATTATGCAAATGGGAATGATTTTGAATGGGATTTTTTGACTAAAACCAGTCTAGGTCTGCATACAGAAGTATGTTTTTCCTTAAGACTGTGTCTTGAATCCAGAAATGGCTATTCACACCTTGAGCTACCTTCAGGATGCTGGTCAAATACTCAATCTGGACTCTACTTGGATTTCTAATATCTAATTTTTATCCTCAGTACTCAAGAAGAGAGGGTAGTGGGTAAAGGTTCTATTCCATATATAGAAATAGTTATGCATTGTAAGGAACAACAAGCTCAATATTTCCTTTACCTTCATGCTTACAGAATGATTATAATTCGTCTTGTGTGTGTATATAGAATTAAAAAAAATACAAGTAGCAGGCTTTGAGCAAATTAGAATAATTAATATGGGTTTTGAACTTCTGCCAGGAGTGGGCTAGAAACCCAGTTTTTCCTATTTGCCTTGTTGTATTTATCCATTTCCAAACATTAGAAGATCCATCTATCAGATTCTGTGTAAATCCAACACACAGATAATTTGTAGGAAAAAAAAAAGCCTTCTTTCAAAATGTTCTGCGTTTTTTCTGATCTCGTTGCTTTTCTAATTTTCTAATCACATAACCTTGAAGTCAAAAGACATAGCCTGTGATAATCTGTGTACACTATCTTCATTATTATCACAGACATTTCTGGAAAAAATAAAAAGAAAACACACACACACACACACACACAAACACACACACAAACCCCTTTTCCATCCCACACGCATTCAAAGCTGCCTTTAAAGTCCCACTTTAGTCACAGTTCAATCAGATCCACATTAGGCCTACTCATCAGACAGAAAAGTGTTCATGAGCATAAGGGAGATATTGACTTTAAAAATTTACTGGCGAGGCGTTCAGAGCCTGCAGGAATGTCAAAACTCCAACCTGCATTTTGATGTTTTTGCCTCCGGTTAGTCTTGACTGACATGCTTGGAGCACTTTGGTCTGTGCTCTGGCATCCATTAACTGTCCTTGACTCAATGTTATCCAGGCCGTTATGGGCAGCTCAGTGCCTAATGGTTTCAGTGGATTAGATGCCCCAAGGTGTAAGGAAAACTCACGCCTGGTTTTAAGGGATCACATTGGCTATTCTTGGCTTCATTAGGGGGGCATTGTTTGATCCTAAATAATGAGAGCCTGTTAATTATTATTCTGATAATTGGGCCTCATGTGGGAGCATGGCAGGCAGGCGGGAGGTGTTTTAAAAGGAAGCAAGTTTGGAAAAGGAGAAAGAAATGTCAAGGTTGAGGTGTCTTTGAGAGGAGTTTGTTTATATGCAAAGCATTTTCACCTAAGTGGGGACTTGGTGCTGCACCGAGGGGAGAAAAGAGAAAACGGGGCGAGCACAGGTCTATACTTACTTCAGCTAGAGTAGATTACAAAATTACTACCTAGAGCAAACAATTCAGAAAAGCTCACCCATACCATGACCGAACCTGTAATTCCAGGTGAAGAGATTGGGAATTGGTTTCTCTTGGAAGAGATATGTATCATATGAAGACTGGGGGGAAGCTGGGTTTATCCCATCAGCTTTCTGGCTACTTTGTTTTCTTTGTAGACTCTTGGTGAGTTGTGTGTGTGTGTGTGTGTGTGTGTGTGTGTGTGTGTGTGTGTGTGTGTGTGTGTGTGTGTGTGTGTGTGTGTGTATGGCTGTGTCTGTGTGTCTGTGTCTGTGTGATTTCTCTCCTCCTTTATAACCTGCTAGCCGAATCCATTATGGCTGTGACAGTAAGCCTTGTGCATAGTCAGCCACAGGGGTGTCTAAACATCAGGATGATCTGAAATGGCAGAGGGTAAATGACCTCTGAGGGGAAGGCAGTTGGAGGGAGTTGTGCTTGAGTCAATGAGCCTTGGGGATCTGGTGAAAATCATGCCCCTTCTGACTATCCACAAGTTGAAAAGACTTACTTTATACTATCAAAACTGGACGTGGACTCTTTTACCTTCGTGAGTTCTGTATTACACTCTATTCATTTTCAACTACTTATTATGCCACCTATGTGATTATGAGAACAAAACTACTGGAATTTTTGCAGCCATGGGACACTGTGTCTTCCCCGAAAGTCCAAATAAGAGCTCACAGTGTTTGCATCCACTTAAAGGAATGATCAGGCTTAAGCAAATGTCTGCGTTTGAAATGAAAAAGGAGAGTTTAGGGAAGGCAAACTTGCATTTGAAGCTTTGAGGGGGGCTTTTGTCAGACTTACTTATACTTCAGGTAGAGCAGACCAGCTGAGATGAGAGCTGGCCTGCCTGTAGACCAGGTGACAGTGACCGACAGGAAGAGAAGAAATACAGAGAAGGCCCATACTCGTTTTGAGTTCCAGTTCTATGTTCATCTGACTTTGCTTGCTTCTAAATCTCACTCTTCCAATTAAACTGGAGAGACTATCAAAAGTACATGTTCAAAACGGTTGAATACCCTGGAGTTTTGGACTTGCCTGAGCCTTCTTCATACAGCTCTGTGATTCTCTTTTGTAGGTACGAATGTTCTTTGAGATGCACCATGGGCTGTAGAGCAGGAGGAAAGGGTGGGAGGGCCCGGGGCACAGTATTGGGGAATTGAAGAGTTAGTGGCCAAAACAGATGATCTTGTCTGTGATCTCTCAACTGTTCCTAACAGCTTCAATGCATCTCATAGGTTCACCCAAATGGCAGTACACTTCACTAGAACATGGCATACTGAATGCAGAGTTATTAGACTATACAGCCATCTTGGATCCTGTTCACAGGGAAGGATAAAAGCCAGGGTTGGCCAACAGTCCAGTAGTTAATGCCAACAATGAAGAGCAGAGTAGACCTGACTTTACCACCATTCATAAGGTAACCTTGAGCTTGGTCTGATTCCTCATTTGTGTGATGGGGTTAAGCTTTGCAGCGATATTCTGAAGTCAGAGAAAGCTCCTAACTATAAAGCAATTTGTGAAAGTGAAATACTACGCAAACTTATGGTAATATTATCATTTCCAGATAAATTAGGACATCCCTAACACTATGCCTTCCTCTGTCTCTACCTTGCACCTTTCATCTTTTGTAATCCTAACCTTTATATTACTGAGTGAATCAGATCTTATTGAAATAGAAATAAAGACATAAGAAAATTTTCCTTTTGGAAGTCATACTCAGGTTGTTGAGAGATAGTAAGTACTTTGCTCTGTGGTCTACCTGCATGTGTCTGTTAAATGTAATAAAGATCATTGAAGCCAGTGTTTTGCTGGTGCCTGAAACATATTTAATTTGTTGGGGAAAACAATGTGTGTGACTTGTATGTCCAGGATTTCCCCTTTATAGGAGAGGAGCACATGGTTGGATATCTCTAAATCTTACGAAGATTTTCAAATAGTCCTCCCAGTCTTCTTTACTTCTTAGAATGTCAAGTTCTTGCTTTTCATTTAGATATTTTTTCTTATTCTTCTTTCTTGAGAAGCTGCTTCAGGCTTCTGGGAAGGAAAATGAACCAAGCATTCCTGGAATGATTGGAGAATGTGGCCTTGACTAAACTTTCTCGGCTGAAGGGTCTTGATATTTTTTTCATTTGTTTTCTGTCTTTGCATGAATAGATAATTGGTACCTTCATAAGATAGTTCATTACTTCATAATTATTACAGAACCCACAGTCTGTCTTGGGAGTGGTCACAATTTGTTAAATTAGACATACATCATCAAGGGTCACGGATCAGAGACACACCTGGATGAAGCGATTATTTAAAAGAAGGAATAAAGCTTTATTTATCCCCAGAGCCATCCTCCAAACAATCTCAAACAGGTGATTTTTCTCAGGTTTACCAGTATATAGTGACATCATCTTATGGCTTGACATTCACTAGGGGATATGACCACCAAGGTCCTTGGTGCCTTTGAACTTGGACAAAGAGTTCCACTTCAGTGACAGTGACTCAGAAGCCCATCTTCACAGCTGCTCTGTTCTCCGGATGGCAGGGCATTGGTGTTTCATAGATGAATATGAACCCTGGATAGTGGACATTAGAGCAAAATGCTTTTTTTCTGTTCCACCTCTCCTTCTCCCTCTCAAAATAGCTATAAAATACTTCCTTCTGCTTTTTATCTAAGGTGACCTTGACAAGGCTTTGAGATTGAGCATTTCCTATCAAGCACCAAATATCTGTAACCCAAAATGCCATACTGTGTACTGACTACAGTGGTCCTTTGGACGAAGATCTATGTCTTTCCCATCATGCCTTTGCTCAGGCTCCCTAGGTCCTGGGCATGAATGTAAAGTTGTAAATATTATCAATCACAGGCTTTTCAAGGAAAGTAGATCCAACTGATCAAGTGACCAAAAGAGTGGAATAAAAGCTAAAGTTAATATTTATAATTAGGCATCTGAGCTAATAGGAATCAAGTTAAGCAGTTTGGAATTATAGTAGCTATACGCATCTCTATCTTTTAACCACCTGTTGGTTGTCAGGAAATTATCTGAGGTGACTCTAGAATGCTGGGTCAAGTCATCCCTTCTCAGAAGCCCTCTTCCTCTGCTCTGCATTGTATACCAAAGAAAGAGATTAGATGTGATTTAAAGAAGGACTTTCAGGTTATTATGCTTTGGATTACACATACCATCAAGTACTTCTTTCAGTACAGATAATTGAAACGTATTAATTGAAGAAAAATATTTTTCTGGCCTTGAAACACTTCCATTTTAAGAGTCACACTTAGCAAAAGCCTATCTAAACATTTGATTCTTTCTGAAGTTTACAGTGGAGAACAGCGTGAAAAGAGAATGTAAATAGCATTTGGCACATTTGTGACAATATTTTTCTGAATTGTTTTCTCTTTTTTCTTGTCGCTATTTTCTTGTCACCAATTCTAACGAGTCGTCGTCGTCGGTCACATTGAACTAGCAAATAGACTCAAGAGAAAAATCTTATCATCTCAAGTGAGGGATATGACTCGAAGCGTGGCTTTCCAAGCTTTTCTGTGACTTTCTGAGCAAGTTTCTGTAGGATTAGGAAAGGCTGGACAGGAACATGGTTCTGTGCTCTGATGGAGACACAGAGATACTACTCAAGACAGATTTCCTGTGTTATAGCTGTTATATAGCTCCTGAAAGTTTATGAAGCAGCTCAGGCTACTTCAAAATAGGCTATCTGAACAAGATAGACACAGCCTTAGCCCTTTCAAGCTCTTGCTATCTAGAAGAGAAGTAGGACATAATTAATAATTGGTAGAAAATTGAAAGGAAAAAATACACAATCACTATTGATTAAATTCAAGCCATTTTTTCCTTCAGATAAATTAGTTCTGCTGAAATCCACTGCTGGACATTATTTTAAATCATTTCCATTGGCTCTTACATTTTTGTTTTATTTTATGCTTTTCCTTAGCATACATTAATACTATGAGTTTCTTTATGATAATTTTAAAGATATATACATTATATTTTGAGAAAATTCAGCACAAAAAGGGATCTTCATACACTGTTGGTAAAACTAACCATATACTGTGATACTCAAAAATGCCTTATGATCCATGCATACCACTCTCGGGCATACATCTGAAGTATAAATCAATATCTAAGAGAGATACCTGAATACTTATGCTTATTGTAGCTCTATTGACAATAGCTAAGCTGTGGAATCAGTTAAAGTAAGTCAAAGTAGCCAAAAAACCCATGAAAGGATAAAGAATATATATGCCACGCACGTGAATATATAAATGAAGTATTCCTTGGATGTAAAGATAAATGAAATTATGTCATTTGCAGGTAAGTAGATGGAATTGGAAATCATCCTGTTGAGCAAGGTAAGTCAAGTTCAAAAAACCATCAAGTCCTTCTTCCTCCCTATGGTAAGGACCAAGTAATAGTCTTGAAAGAGACTAAACAAATCTCAGGCTCCTAGTCTTCTGTAGAAGCATGCCAACTATCTCTACTAACTTTCTAACTCCCAGAAGTTGTTTGAGACGCAGAAGATTTTTTTCTACTGCCTACAAAAGAACTGTGTGTGTGTGTGCATGCTTAAGTCATTCATTTTTATGTTTTATAAGGAAAGCAAAAGGCTTAGAGATTGTCCATACTAACAATACATTCCAAATTGATATACCTGACTTGTCTAGTAGAAACCAAGTACCAAGTTCAAAGGATGTTTTAGCAGGTTGATCCGAGGGTCATGGCCAGGAATGTTAAGAGGTTATTTATTGCATGAACCATCTGTGAGGCATCAGATAAGTAGCCAGAATTACCCTTTCTTAAGTGTGTGCTCCCACTTGGCATGGTTGACTCTGAAGTTTCCTGTGGCTCTCACTTCCATCCCAACTTCTGTGTGGAACTGATAAATATGTGCACAGAAGTTGGGGAGAGAGTCGGAGGAAGATATGGAATTTCTTTGGTTTTCTTTGGGGGTTGCCTTTCTATTTTCATACCTAGAAGAAATGATAATAGGAAATGGGTCGAGTTTCCTTAGAAGACCATTGAAGTACATGATAAGCAATAGTTCATAAGACCAGTTGATAAAGAAAAATTTTAGGCTAGGTTTACTGTATCACCAAAGAACCAAAATCATTTGGTTTTTGGTGTTAGACACTTGTGACTGCTTAGAAAACTTCCCTTGTGGGGCTGGGAAGGTGGCTCAGTGGTAGAGCGCTTGCCTTGCAAGCCTGAGGCCCTGGGTTCGATTCCTCAGCACCATATAAGCAAAAAGAAAAAAGCCGGAAGTGGCTCTGTGGCTCAAGTGGTAAAGCGCTAGTCTTGAGCTGAAGAGCTGAGGGACAGCGCCCAGGCCCAGAGTTCAGGCCCCACAACCGGACCCCCCCACAAAAGAAAAAGAAAAGAAAACTTCCCTTGTCTAGGCTAGTTACACTTAGATTTCCCCAACAAATTCAGCATTGTGGGAAGGAAAGTTTGGTGGCCACGACAGATCATTTGAGTGTTCTAGACCAATGCAATCATTTTTTATATTATTTCTATGTTGTGATCCTCATGATGCTGGTCATTCAATATAAGACAAAAAAAAAAAACCTAAGATGTTGTCTTTTTTCAGAATGGACTCTTCAATCTGGTGGCCCCTTATAAATAGCTTCTCTGTTTCCACTATTACACATAATAAGGATCAGATACAGGACTGTAAGACACTCAAACTATGTCTTCGATCCCTTCTTGATTCTCCTCTTTAGCTGAGTTTTCTTCTACTCGTGTTCTTGCCTCCACTTCCTCATCATTGTCTATTTCTTGACCCTACAAGACAACCCTAATTCAAGCTAAAGCTTAGTTGGAAATGTCTGCTTATGTTCCATATAAGTACAAGTTTTTGAGTTTATATCAGTTTCTCCATAAACCCTTTCTATCCAGGATCTCATCCACTAATAGGCAAAATTTTTCTCTTCATTTGTTGGCTTTTAAATGTTAGGAAGTTTATAAATGCATATTTATAAATTCCTCCAGTAAATCCTGTCTTCTTTAGCTGCTTTGCTGTCAACGAGTTCCCTAGTCATCTTTGAATCCTGTCCTTCCTTCATGCCCTTAAATCCAGCAATAAGTACTATCAATTCCACTTTAAAATATATCTTGCATATGGTCAATCTTTATGAACTCCAAAAAGTCAAGGAAGACTGTACATTGACCTTTCTCTCTTGACCAAGATGTTGTCTGGCCTCCTCTCTCTCTTTCCATTAAGATTTCTCTCTAAGAGCTCGCTAAAATGTCACCTCTTCAAAGAGCTTTCCTTGTTCACCTATCCCTGCCCCCTTCTATCTCTCCATGCAGCAGTATTCATTTTTGTGATATCTTTCACTGTCTTTTCTAAGTACTCACTTTAAGTTTTTATCTATTAGTTTCTACCGTCCCTAATAAAAATGCAAGGCTTAGGTTAGGAATTTAACCATTTACTAGCTACAACATGAACTGACGTAGAATAGATGTTCATTAGTACATGTGAAGGAGTAATTTACAATAAACAGCAAAGAAACAAATCAACAGAAATTTAGTAACCTACCCAAAATTACTCAGTCTGGAAGTGGTGAAGACAGGGCTGGGCTCCTTGTCAGTCCGAATCTTAAATCATCACCTGTCCAAGCCTTGTTCGTTTTCCTCTCCATCAAATCTCTCCCCTCCTTAGGTCCTTCCATCCTGGTTTCTCAAGAAATTAAAGACTAAGGCAATTCTCTTTAAAGTAAATGCCTTAGTTCTGATAGGACTATAGACTCCATTGAAAGGATGTCCAAAGATGGTTGTATGATTACCTTCCAAATGAACCCCTAATTCTAATGAGAACTCTGCTCAGTAAGGAGGGAGACTTGAAGAGATATTTTAGAGGTCTGTGCACACAAGGACCATAAAACTATGAAGTATATTATTTCTTCATATCCACACTGGGAAACAGATTCATCCATACAAAGGCTGTCATGCATCCACACATGCATCAAAATAAACCATTGACAACAACATTTCATACGTATTTCCTCCTTACTTGTCTTTCGGATAACCTTTCAAGTTAGTGGGTAAAACTGTATTTCTCCTTATTATCACTAAACAAAAGAAGAAACGTAGTCTTGAAACGGCTTGATGACTTTGTCCAAGGATGCCAGTATGAAGCAAAATCCGAGGTGATGCTTGTGTCCCAAGTCCTCACCAGACAACCTCTACTTACTGTGTGGTGACAGAAATGTCCCTTTGTGTGTGGCAACACTAACATAAGGAAATGTCTGCATTTATATTAATAAGATGGAATAACTACTAAATAAAGCAGAGGGAAATAACCATTTTAACCCAAATAGGATAGTTGTGTTATCAGTGTATTATAGGCTAGAATGCCAGTGTTACAGTTAAAACAAAATAAAAATTAAAAATCTTACTTTGCCCCAATTCTAATTTTCCTCACCAACATGTTCTTCCTTCTTCTCTTTCTTCCTCCCTCCTTTATACTCTTCTTTTCCCATATCCTTCTTTATCTTTCTTTCTTTCCTTCTTTCTTTTTTCTTCCATTCCTCCTTCCCTCTCTCCCTTCCTCCCTCCTTTCTTCCTTCTTTCCTTCCTAGTTCAGATTGCTGGACTAGAGTAACGAATAAACATATTTACTTGGCTCAAAATTTCTCAGTCTGATTCCCTAGAGAATGATCTTTACTGCTCTTTGCCTATCCAATGGAGTTCCTAGATCAAAGAAGTACAGAAATTCTTGTTAAAGGAATAATGAGTTCCAATGTTATTAAGTATCTGCTGTAGACCATAGTGTATGATGATGACTACTTATTATGTCATTCACATCTCAAAACACAAGGAAAATAATTTGCCCAAAGCTTTTAGCTAGTGAGTTTTGAAAGTAGGTTATAGCTGGGTCTGGTGGCTTATGCCTATAATACTGGTCTTTTAGGAAGCTGAGATTTGAGGATCATGGTTCGAAGTTAGCCTGGCAGGAAAGCTTGTGAGGCTCTTATCTCCAATTAACTGTCAAGACAGCTGAACATGGAGCTGTGACTCAAGTGATACAGTGCTGGCCTTTGGTACACAAGCTCAGGGACAGTGCCCAAGCCCCCCCCCCCACACACACACATACACACACATGGGGGGGTTCTAAATCCATGGATAATTCAATAACTCATTTAAAGCCCTCTATCAGGTATTAAAAATGCATGCATGTGTATCTCTCCATCCGGTGAAGGCATTATTCCTTTGCACAGATCCCTCTTTCTTAAGCCATCCCTCCAGGCTGTCACTAGCTCTTTATTAGAGTTGGCATGAGATAAAACTAGGTATATGATGTAGTATATTTCCAAGGTGCTCTTTATCTTTGGGACTAGAGACTTTATGATTTTTGTTTATGGTTCAGACTTGTTTTGTAAAATCATCACAGCCTCAGTGATATCAAGAGCAGACTCACTGAGAACTCCAAGGATGCTCTCTCCCTCTGCATACCAAACTAGCCCATCCTGCAGACCTGTGAGGTACCCAGGACAGCCCCTGCACTCCCCCCTGACCATAAGTGACCACTAGGCTCATGGGCAATCATTAGCATGATGAACTTCATATAACCACCTGTGCCCAGGACTTTTGATGCAACCCCTGACAATACTGTGTAATAAAGCAGTAAGTATGGGCCATGAGGTCATAAAAGAGAGAAATGAATCATCAGATGTGTTTGTCTTCTTTCAACTATATTAAATTACACTATTAAAGAAAATTCTTGCATTTGATAGTATGATAACAGGTGTAGCAGCTTCATTTTTTGTTTTTGTGTTTGTTTGTGTTTTTACATATTTGTCAGTGGGTAAGAAAGTTCCGGGGCTTGAACTCAGGGCCTTGCTACTACTTGAGCCATAGTCTCAGCTCTTTTTGCAATTTGGTTTTCAAATGGGAGTCTCATGCTTCCCCAAACCATCCTCAGACAACCATCTTTCAGCCTTCACATATCTACTCAGTAGCTTGGATTAGAGGTGTGCATTGCCACCTTTAATTTATTTATTTTAGTTGATTTGTTTTTAAGAATTCTTACTATCCCCAAGCTTGTCAAGGATCAGCACATTTAGTATCTCTAAGCATGAAAGGACTTGGAGAAGGATAGGAGAGACTTGTGGCTAACCTTATCACAATTCTGTGCTTGTCTACTACATAAGAAAACAGAGCTCTGAAGAAGGAAGAAAGTTGATAGAGTTACGCTGACTTGGGAGAGAGTGTTCTCCATTTGGAGAGCAATGCTCAGCCTACTCCATGTTGAGAAGAACCATCCACTTAGCACTCTCCAGTTTCCATCTTTTGGCCAGCCATGGACACATGGGTAGTGTGTGTGTGTGTGTGTGTGTGTGTGTGTGTGTGTGTGCGTGTGCGTGCAATACCATCACTTGTTGTTGGTCCAGTTCTAACATGTATGTCTCATCTCAGACAAGCAATTAGAAGTCTTCTGATTTTCAGAAGCATTATTTGTAATGCTTGTAATGGTTGATCGCTACCCTCTTTGGAAATCAGAATCCATGGGAGAGCGTTTAAATACACAGGCACCTACAGGACACCCTCTGACTGGTGTGTTCAGAAAGAGTTGACCTAACACTTGGGAGTGGAGGGTGGAACATTAATATTTTTACTGTGGTTCTTGCGGGGGGGCGGGGGGGGGAATGAAAATCACTGAATTGGGAGATCCCTAAAGTCCCTTGTGGCACTGACCAATTTCATGTTCGAAATAGATCTGAGGCTCCTGACAGATTGTGGGATAAATCAGGTCATTACATCCATTGACCCAGCTTTAATATATTCAACTGGAAGGTCTTCTCAGGTCCCGTGGGCTTAGTTAGTAAGCTCAGAGATGCTAGTCCTTCAACAAAAGAAGAGCATGAAGCAAGCTCTCTTCCTTGGAATTTGCAGTGTGTGGCTATTGGCATCAAGTAGGTGCTTGAAGTAAGAGGAAGTCAGGGAAAGTGAGTTGGTAACAGCCAGAACTTTCTACAATAACTAGGCTTGCTATGGCTTAAAGACATTCTCCAACCCCCCCCCCCCCCTCTCCCAACTGGTAATAACCACGAAAGGGAATTTCTCATCAAAACTTAAAACTAGAATTCAAAAGGAACAATAGAATTGAATTTGATTTGTTTAATTCTGAAATCAAGGTCACTAGAAAGTACTCCAGCTCTTATTTGTGATATTTTTTTGGAAACATCTTTCTTTCCATTTGATGGTCCTGTCATCCGCAGAACTATGTATGTTACTGATCCTGCCTGTATTCAAAGCTGTTATTAAGTGGACTCTTTTAGATTTTAGAGAAATGATAATGGTTCCAAAGATGACAGAAAGTGGCAGCTGGTGACAAAAAAAACCCTTGATAAGACGACAACAGTAAATCAAACTACCGCCACTTTTTCGTTTTATGTTTGTTAATACCACCTTGCCTTTTGAAGTTTAAAGCAAGGTTCAAAAAAGCCAGGTGCTAAATCATAATATTAAAGCAAGGAAGGAGCTCCATGAAAGCGAGGAGATCTGAGGGGGGAAGCAGCAAACACAGCTTTCAACTGCCTTTTGTCGGCTTTTCTGCAGATGTCACCAGTGGTTCTCAGCAGAGGGTTCGGCTTGTAGCAGCGCCTCTGGCTGATTCCCGCACTGTGTTTCAAGTGTCAATCAAAAAGGAAGGACGCAGCTTAGGTCCTGGTCATTGTCCTGTGAAAAGAGCCAAGCATTTAACATTGATTTAGCTTCCTCAATATACAAAGATAGAGCCAGCTTTGTGCATCGAAAAGGGCCTTTGGCAAGGTTGCTTGTAGAGCAATTGCATCGAATCTGATGCGCCTTGGTGTAGCTGTCAGACTGCGGTGTCGGGAGCCCTCTGAAAAGTTATTGGGGACTCAGTGAGCAAATCAGGAAGAAAGAACACGTTCCCTAGAAGAGTAGTGCTGCTGGTAGTGAAGGCTTGCTGCTATCTTGTGGTCTTGACAAGCATTTTAACTGATGGTAATGATAAAAGTAATAATAATAATAGTAATTGTATAGACAGAGCTCTTGAAGGAGTGAATTAGAGTAAGCTAGGAAGGAAGTCAGAGAAGAGCCAAGAACACAGATTGATACTTAACTTAGTGTTCCTCCAACTCCAACTCTGTTGTGTGTCCCGTGCAGTCTTTAGTGCTGCAAGTTGAGACTTGTTTCCTATTGCACCTTACTTACTTAGCTATGTTTCTGTTTCCTGGGAACAGACACGAGTTTGGCCAGATTAAGGGAGGAAACAATGGTGGCAAATCATGACTTTAACTAAATGTCTTTGCTGCTTTTGTGTGGAATTATTTTTTTTTCTTCAGCCTACTTTTTGCTTTTCTTCCTCTTTTTATCCCTCTTCTTCCTCTTCTCCTATTTCTTCAGAGCTCCATTTTCTTACATAATAAAGAATCACAGAATACCCTTTTCAATTGCTTGTTCTGGGCTAATAGCAGATGATGTTATACAGACGATCCCCAATTTATAATTGGAGGTTCAATGTAACAATTTTTCCGCATTATGATGTTACAGAAGTAATATTCATTCCATAGAAATGATACCTCAAGTCTAATGTAGTCTATAATCATATCAGCTAGGAGACTGAGGCAGGAGAATCAGGAGTTTGAGGAGACTCTTTCAAAACAACAAAAGTGAGAGAAAGGAAAGAAGAGAGAAAAAGGAAGGAAGGAAGGAAGGAAGGAAGGAAGTAAAGAAGGAAGAAAGAAAGAAGAAAGAAAGAAAGAAAGAAAGAAAGAAAGAAAGAAAGAAAGAAAGAAAGAAAGAAAGAAAGAAAGAAAGAAAGAAAGAAAGAAAGAATGAATGGTGGGAGGGAGGGAGGGAGGAGGGAGGGAGGGAAGGAAGGAAGAGAAAGAAATGAGGGATTGAAAAGGGAGGAAGGGAGGAAAAAAGGAAAGAGGGAAAGAAGAGAGGAAAAGGAGGGAGAGAGAGAGGTAGAGGAAAATGCAACATGATACTTTCTTATAAAGCCAGGCAAGAGCTATGTGATCACTAGGATGAACAACCTACACCCTGCAGAGCAAAGTGTGGCTGAGCTATGATGTTGAGTAAGTTAAGTGTACCAAGTGCATTTTCAACCTACAGAGTTTTATGATGAGTTTATCACAATGCAATCCCCTCAATGAATATTTTCAAACCTTTTCTTCCTCATCTCTAGCAAACAGGTTCCCCTGAATCATGCTTACTAAATATGAGTCTTAGGAGATCAGGTGTGAGTTAGTCTAACAGTGACGGCCAATGCTCCCTGAGTTCCATGAGCTCTGCTACACTTCTGAATGTTCTTCAGTTTCTCTGGGGTTCTTCCATGAGTCTGAGCCCTCAAGAATGTGTGTCACTTGTGCCTTGATGTCTTAGTAATTGGGGTACCAGGTGTATTCATGCTGTACCTTCAGGAAATGTATATTAAGATGGTGAAAACCTAGAATAGAAGCAATTTCTACTCCCGAGTGAAGATAAGCTATGCCAAAGAAGTCACTATGAGCCAGAAATAAACCTTGGTTGCATTAAACCAGTGAACTACACATTCTCACTCATCATGCTGGATATCCCCAGTTTGCTAGAAAAAAAACCTGATCATGTGCTCCTCAAAAAAGGGTAGTTCTGAAATCTTGGCTAGCCATAGAGCTTTTTCCAACAGCTGCTCTAACCTGAGTAAATACAGCAAGATGATAAATGGAAACACAACACAAAATGGCTCATTTTTCCATGTAGCCAAAGTTCTGAGTCCTCAACAATGGATCATCTGTCATATGAAGGTGCCACCTCTTCTTTTATGTCAGCCCACATCTCCAGTTCCCTTGCCAAATTGTCCTCTAGCTGCACCTGCCTGCCTCTGCCTTGACTAAGCGTTAACTAAATCATCTTCCACTTTCACTCTTGAGGCCAGATTAGTGAGTGTGATGTAGGTACTGTAAATCAATCTCAGGGATGAGCAACACTGCTGAGCTGGGGTCTCTGGACTCTGCTGCCTCACGATATCGCTTGGCAATTCCATGGCATGTCTTTAAGTACCTTCTTCTCTATCCTCTTGGCATATCCAATTACAATTCACAGACACATTTTAAAAAAAGATCAACTGACATACTTTCCCTAAAACTTCCGTTCCTACTCCACAAGCTTTTCTCTGTCTCTCTCCCTTGCCTCAAAAGACTCTTCCTTTCATCCAAGAATCATCCATACACCCAACTGTGCTACCACTTTTTATTTCTGAAAATGTCTGTCTTCAATGGCTCTACCTCTTTGTCTCTGTATGCTTTTGGACAAAGAAGTCCATATTCCCATTGTCATTTTCTCATTCTCCAGCTCTTTCTTGGTCCACTACAATCTGCCTTCTGACTTTTCTAAACTGCTTTGGCAAAGGCTACAAGGACTTCCATGCTACTTCACTAGTAACATTTAGATCTTCATCTTGCCTACCTATGTTCATATTAAGTGGTACCATTTTACATTGTCTTCTCTTCCCTTTCTCCAAATGTGGATTCCATGTTGTTGCTTTCCTGTCTTCCCACTCATCCCTGGCTTCCTTTATTAATCTTACTTTGTAGCTTGCTAGCCCCTTAGACACCATCGATCTCCTTAATGCCATCTCTCAAGGCCCAATTGTAACCTTATTCATTACCAGCTCATGGTTTTTGGAATAGTCTTCATAGTATTGGTTAGAGTGAAGGGGATGACTTGGTTGAAAAACTCAGAATTGCCCATAAAAATAAAAAAATCTTCTTGGCCCAGATTGTGACTCTTCAATAGAGTCCCATCTCCTCCAGTGTACAGCTTTGCAAACAGTCTGTCTCAGATGGCATATGGGCTAGACTCTACATTTTACAGTATTAGCCTCTGTTCAGAGCTTCTATATGTGAAGATTTTTAGATTTATAGCATCTCTTGTATAGTATAGTGATTATAGAAGTAGAATGTGAAGTTAAACTGTTTCTTGCCAGAATGCATTTTAAAATGCACCTCTTCACAAATGCACTTTTGGACTCCAATACACACCGAGAAATAAGGCAGCCAGGCAATTCTATATGCTACAAAGCTATATAAATCTTACTGCTCTACTGAAAAAAGGTGCATTTCAGAAAATTATCCTGCTTGGTTCTGTGGTTTTGTATCTCTCTGCTTGTAATTAATGTCAGTTACTAATTTCATATGTGAATTATTTTATTCTAAATTTGCTGAGACAGGGAGCATATTATGTTTTTATTATATTTCTAATATTCCTAATAACTTCTTTCCTAGACAGCCACATAGACATGTACCTACATTCACCCTAAGGCATCATACTAAAGGCACTGGATATATGTCCTCATTCTTTTACTTCTTATTATAGATATTCAGCATTACAATAAAGATGATCTGATGCATTACCCTTGAAACAAAGGAAGTATGTCAGTTCCATGTAGTCTTAAACATGCACACACATGCCTTGTCTACCCTTTTGACTAGAATTGCTTGCTCATCTGGTATACCAAGTCATCAACTTAATCTAACTGTTTTCAAATGGTTACCCTAGGTCTGAACTCAAACTTATTTTGTGACTTTCTCCCAACTTTTTAACCATTATGCCAACTCAGCTTTGATTCTTGTTCTGTGATTCACTCTCAATCATTAACCTAGCTTTTAAAACCATCACAGACAACAGAGACAACAAGTCTATAGTCTGGTAAAGGTGAATCCATGGGGCATTAAGAGAGAAACAAGGGAAAGTTCCGTGAATTCATGGATAAGCTAAAGCAAATATCATGACATGCGAATTTGTTTACCTAGACTGGTTTGTCATCTCTGAACATGAGGGACTCAGCAGGCAGCAACGGGAGCGAGATTTGCTCAGAGATATGAGTCATCTGTATATTGAGTTTGAGACTTAAGGAGTCCTAATGCCCTTTCCAACCAAATGATATTATGTTCTAAAAATTTACCTCCGTGTAGTCAGCAACTATATCTTTTTAAGATACCCAGGGCAACAGTGGAATAAGAATCTGATTCAACTACTTCTATGACCTCTGGTGACAAGTTCTCATCCCTGTGTTGTGCTTATAAAAGGGGGGATATTTAATGTACTTTCATTAGCAACTGATCATGTCCTTTCTCTCTCCTATACCCTTTTCTCAGATCCTCAGAATTTCTCACATGCTTAAGGCAGGGGCTCTAAAATCCCAAGAAATGATAAATTCAGAAGAAAAAGGAAGCCACCATTCTCTTGATCCTTCCTGATACTCAAGCCAAACATCAGAGTGCTTAGGAAAGTGTTGGAGCTGTGGTATCCCTTAGGAAGGAAGACTAGTGGGACAGCCAGGCAGCCAGCTTCCTGCTATGTGCATCTCAGGCATTACAGAGGAAATCTAATTCTTGGTGTCCTTCATCCTGGCAAAGGACTCATTGGTCAAAAGACACCAAGGTACAGTGAAGGGACCATGGAGTCTGTGCCTTTGTCTCTCTGTCTCTGTCTGTCTCTCTGTCTCTGTCTCTGTCTGTCTCTCTCTCTCTTTCTGTTTTGTCTGGACTGTGCTTCTTGCTGCTTACTGAATTCACTCCAGTCCCCTGATACATATGTGTCTGATGCCATAAGGTTTCTTCCACAACAATGTTTGTACAAATTTGTTACCCTAATGAGCAAAAAATGAGAGGAAACGGAAAGAAAAAAGTAGATGTGATCACATAATTGAAGTCAGTAAATTCTAAAAAAACAAAATCTGCCTCTAATATTTTGGTTGCATCCAATCTTTAGTCTTGTGAGGAGTAATGAGGGAAATTTACATGGAGATCAAGAATATAAAGAGAGGAGAAAGGAGGTAAGGGCCTTTCAGTTACAAGCTATTACATGTAAGCTCTGTTCACACATCCCAAGACCTGGCAATCAGAACTTGGTGTAATCGAATAGGATTTATTGCACGTTAATCACAGCAGTCAAAGCTGTTATAGAAGTATGCATACTAGCTGATCCAGATAAAATAGCCACTAGGGAAGTGGACAGATCAAACATTTTCATTTTGGTTCCATTTGGCCTTTGCTATACCAATATTTGTCTAGGAAATTCTCTTGGTAATTCATTGACGACTCTTTCTTTCTACCTCTGCAAATCAACTAAAAGTGAAGATCATGAAGTAGTTTCTCATAGTTTATCAAGAAGACAGCTGGGGCACACTGTGGGAATGGGATCTGGGCTTAGACTGACTACCAAAGAGAAAACTGTGGCTGACATACCCACAAGCTGAATGGCTTGGGGCAATTGACCACTGTCCATCTGAGCTTCCTGAGCTGGAGGATAAAGATGGGGGCAGCCACGGTGTCTGTCTTAAGATGCAGTTGTGAGGCTTAAGTTAGACAATTTATGTAAAGCGCTCAGAAACATACTTAGCACATTCCAGTAATCATTAAACATCGCCAGTGTCATTCTTTATATTGTCTTCAAGTAAAAATATTAAACTGTCCATAGCTGAGTACTTTATGTGGGAGATTAAGTAAACCCTATGAAAGAGTAATCCATGACAAAATTATAAAATAAAGTTACTATATAAAGTGTGGGAGAATAGAAAAACCAGAAAATTAAATTCACCTGTAATCTCACTGCCTAGAGAGAGCTCATGCTAATACTAGGGCATATATTATTTAAGATGTATGATTTGCGTTTATATACATGCAAAGGTGAACATTTATATTTATAAACTGTTTTACTGGATACACACAAATACATATATGTGTGTATATGTCTAGGCATACATACACACACACACACACACACACACACACACACACACACACACATATATGTATTTTCTTTAATTTTGGCAGTATTGAAGCTTGAGCTTAGGGTAGATGCTCTACCACTAGAGCCACACTCCTACCACTGATTAATTTTGGTTATTTTTCAGATAAAAATCTCACAGGCTGACCCAGGCTGGACTCAAAATGTGATCCTCCTATTATTTCTCTTGAGTAACTGAGATCACAGACATGCACTACTATGCATGACTTTCTGTTGTTGTTGAGACTGGGTCTAGTCGACTTTTTGCCAAAGCTTATTTGAAAATGAAAGTAAATTATCAGGGAGGGTAAAGATGTTCTCTCGTCTACGAGCAAGTTGGTATAGACCCCCAACTAAATCTTCCAGCTGGGAAAACCACCTTATGCTAGAGGAGAAGGAAGAGAAGGAGAAGAACATAGATTTCTAGAGCCAAAAATTGGAGAAGTAGAACTCAGAAATCAGTAGTCTACTTGCAGGGTTCATGGGTGTCCTGCTTTTATATCCCTTTGGATAAGTCTCGGCCGTTTTGGTATCTGGTAGGGTCACTGTCCCTCTCATCCCAAGGAGATAGGTATCTCTCCAGGGTTATCAGGGCATTGTGTCCACCAGGGCTACTCTCTCTGTCAGCTAGAATCTTCAAGAAGGAGTGTTGTTCTCACCAAACCACTGTCTCTCTCGATCTTCCTGGTTGCTCTCTTTTTCAGCTTCTCCCTCAATATTCCTTGTCATCTTTAATCCCTGGGTCCATCTTTGTTTCAACAGAAGCACTTCTGTATTCCATCTTTATTTTCCATAGGAATATAAACCTTGGCCACCATAGCATCCCCTGGACCAAGTACAACAGGCTTTTTTCATTGTCTATCTGTGGGTAAATACATAGTTAATCCATCCCAAACCCTTCTCTGCTCTTCACTTCTTTCTAATGACTTTGGGACAAGTGTCTTTAGTCATCAATTAACATGCTCTGAGGAAATGCAAACTAATTTCAATCTTTACCCAAACAAAGCATAAAAGGAAAGGGAGCATTGCCAGGAAACACATTCATGAAATATTCCACAGTTAATTACAAATGATTTTTAATGCCTGTGACTTTTGTGACTTAGTACAATGAACATGAACTCTCTTGCCTGTGGAAAGCTGTTCATACTTGGGGTTCACAATGTCTTTAGTGTGTGCTTGTAAGAGGTAACCTAAAAGATGATGTTGCTGGGCCCTATGAACTAACTAAATGCCCCCTAACTTGGTCTCTGTGTCCTTTAATCTGGACTGTTCTCTGCTTCAGTCCCTTGTAATCACCTTGCACTCCAAGAAAGAGAAATTGTACTAATCATGTGTGGAAGGCTAGCTACCCCTCAAACAGGTAATAACTTCTTATTATCATCTTAAAGAAAACAAGAAGTCCAGATCATACACACTAAGAAACTTATTCTTGTTCTTATTCCAGCAGTAAAGTATCTTAAAAAAAATTATCTGAAACTTTTTCAAGGACAGAGACTGAGATAATGGCCAACTAGGCCATACACTTGCAATTTGAAGCTGTTTTAACTATGCATACCTTTAATACCCTCTGCCCTTAATTCTCCCAACTTAATCTAAAGCCAATGGCTGAAGATGTACTGAAGGGCTGTTGTCCTATAGCTGCTATTTAATAAATCTCCTTTCTCTCCTTTCTCTTCATTATGTCTCTTTATTTGGCATATGAAAGCAAATGGCCAGACCCAGTTTGGGATTCCTGGAGTTTAGTCCTAGGATCTCAAAACCTGGATTCATACTCTGCTTTTCTAGGTTTCTGTTCACTGTCTATGCTACCTTAGGCAGAGCATCCTAGGAGCCTCCTTCTGGACCTTTCTCACAGCCCTGGCTTCTACAATCAGAAAGTTGTATGGATGAGGAAGTCGTGCCAGCCCTTCACTCCCAAACGCTCCTCTTTCCAAGTAGAAAAACTGATGCCGTGCTCAGTTCACCATAGCCAAAGCTATAAAATATTATGATTTTTCACTAGGATAACTTGCTGACAGGACAGTGAATTGCTTCTACAAGAGGAGACCCGCAACATCGCTCCCCAGGACTCGGTTAAGTGCGGAAGGGAGGGAGAGATTAGAATACCAAAACATTTGTGTCTGGAGACATAATGTGCATAAAGAAGATACGACATGACAGAAAATGGAGCAAGCCACACTAGAATGAGCAGTGGCTTAGAAATATTTTACCCAAGAGAGGGACTTATGGTGTCATCCCTGAAAAGTTGGTGCAATGGTTTTCCGGGTCTACTTGCGTATCTAGATGGCACCCTTCTGTTTAAATAAGGTAACTATTGCTGTGAAAGTATTTTTAAAATACTTACTATCCTCCATCTGATGACCTGAAATAAAGGAGATGTGAGGGATGGGGCGGGATGGGAAATTTTCTTTCCATGCTTCTGGAAGACCCTGACTAATTCAGTTTGGCAGTAGGATGAGTTCATAAGAGGGAAAGGGAACTGAGGGGTATGGGGTGCAAAGGACAAGAACTCAGAGCATTGCTGTTGCTACTCTGAAAGTTGGCATGCCAAGTCTAGGAGAGTAGTGGATTATATGATAGGTCTGGGATACAATGTTAAATAAGAGAATATTTTCTTCAGGACCTAACGCGGCTATCACCGTGAGGAGGATCACGGTGGTGTCAGGATGGAAAAAAGAGTGGCCTGCAGTTCTGTCTGGCATGTGCCTCTCACTTCCCAAGCCCTTCCCCTTATACTCTTATTTGGGTCTCCAATCCAATCCAGCTGACAAGGGTCTCCATTGATGTGTCCATTTCACAGATCAGGAAGTGCTTTGTTAAATGGCAATTCCTTTGTACAACTACTTAAAGAGAATTTTAAGAAAAGAAAGAAAAAGCCACTGCGTAGCTTGGAGACTCAAGAAGGAAGCAGGGACGTGTCCCCAGCTCCATGCAAGCCAGGTGAATCAGGAGCCTCCTGTCTGTCTGATTCTGGCAGCTCAGGTCCCAGGAAGGATGCTTTGCAGTTAGATGCTGTGTGCCTCAGAGCAATCCTGCAGAGAGGCCCAGGGACAGCGGGTACCTCGCAGGAGAATTGAAGGGGAAACACTTTGGAGGACACAGTCTATAGAGGGGCAGTTCAGCGGTGGCAACAAAAGTTACCCATCGGCAAAAACAGCTGGGGAGCCATCTGTCTGGGAGAAGCCTGCTGCCCATATCGTGACCCCCCTTCCTGCATCTGTGAGAGGCCTGGCTGCTGACGGGGGAGGCGGTTTATAGCACAGAGAACAGAAGGAAACCAGTTGGCCCTTGGATAACCTTGGCCTCATTAGCATTGAACCAAAGCCCACAGTGCTATTGACTTCTAGTAAATATCCACCCATCAAGAAGATGTCCCCGAGCCCTGCCTCGGGGGTGTTCAGACACCAGCCCCAACCTCCTTGCTCCTCATCCCAGCTTTGTGATCCAGAGGGACTGTCTGACTGTCCTCCCCGCCCATTCCACCCACCATGCCAAGCTCAGGGGCCTCTCTGTCTTCCTAGGAAGGGACAATGGAAGGGGCTGGGGGTGGGGGGTGGACTAACCGCGTGGTCTCCTCTCTGAAAGTCTCCCATTCTCTCCCTCCAAAGGGCCAAACAAATAAACCCTAGAAAGGCGGCTCAGCACGTGAAGAGTATGCAATTGTATTCCCAACTGCTTTGAAAAACTTTTTATTTTTGCACAGCAAATGACACATTATCTTTCTCGGGGTCAGGAAATAATGCAGTTGGATTCTTGCGACGTTGTGTGAGTTAATGTTTCTATTTGCCATTGTGTCCTGTGCAAAGAAAGGCAGCCGGTCACCTGGGGTTAAGCACAACACAGAATCCACCAGAAGTGCTTTGATAGCATTGGACAGTATTGTGCAGGCGATGTCCCCCCTCCTTGGCCGTGCTGCATAATAGGCTTCGGAGTACTAAGGAGATAAACGATAACTATCTGTCCTTCAAGAGTCAGGGGTACAGCTCTCCAGAAAACCACATTCATCATTTGTATGAACTTAAGGACTTCGCTTTTTTAATAGTAATTGAAATATATAATTCAATAGAATTGTCACTCTAATATCATAATTGCCAAGGAAATTGAGCCACAAAGAAATCCTGTAAATTGTAACTTATCTTTATTAGAATGTGTGGCACTACGTTTTCTCATCAAGTAAGACCCCTCGCAGTCTTCCCTTCCCATCTTTTGAATGCTCCCCTCCGTGCCCTCTGCCCTCTTGAGCAATGTCTTCGCTTCTTCTGAGGTCGCCCATGGGTGTAGGTAACCTCTCTTAAAATGCTTATCATTGCAAAGTGTTTACAATAATTGCTCTGGTGAAGGCTTCTTAAGATTGGGCTATTCTCTTTATTGTCAAATGTCGGCTTCCTCACAGTTTACCCAGCGCATTCGCTTTGCTTTTGTGGGTACAAGTAATGTGAAGGTGTTTTGTATAATTAAAGGGCTGGCTAAATTAAATATAAGTCATTGCTACTGAGAATACACGTTGTTCTTCAATGAAACAGTCTTTTTTTTGGAGGACATATTATAAGACCACTGACCCAAGTCCAGGACTTGCTTAGCCTGGAATAAAACAAGAAAACATGTCACTCTGCTCAGGAAGCCATGCTTTAGGAGCACCTGAATTATTGTTGCCATTGTTACTGATTACTGATAAGCAATAATCACTGTACCTCCTATTCTTGTGGAAAGGCATAACCTACTCCATTATTATCCCACCCCCCACCAACACACTATCACTGAGCCTGAAATTGGGCTTTTAGAGCAAACGCCCAAACTCCACACTTGGCCCCATATATCAATTAAAGAGACATGGAGAAGGGCAGAGAAAGGAGATTTATTACTTGGTAGCCATGGGAAAACAGCATTGCTGGGCATCTTCAAGGTTTTTCCAGGGTGTAGACATTGGCTTCAGGGTAAATAGGAAGAATTAGAGGTAGAGAGTGAGGAAAGTATACATAGTTAAAACAATCCCAAATCACAGGTGTGTAGTCTGGTTGACCATTAGCTCAGTCTTTGTCTCTGGAGGAATTCTGGGAAAGTTGTTATCACTTTATTACTAAGAGCACTACAAGAGCCAGGTGGTCTCCTGAGTTTGGGGCTATTTTCTTTAAGATGATAAGAAGAAAGCATTTCCTGTTTGAAGGGCAGTTTGCCTTCTACACAAGATGTTCATCGGTGAATTTTCTCTTTCCTCTTGGAAACCAAGGTGATTACAAAAGGACTGCAGCAGAGAATAGCTCAGATCAAAGGGCACCCAGGCAAAGTTGGTGGGGGAGACTTTCAGTTAATTCATAGGCCTTATGCAAGAGCTTTTTTAGTTTGCTGCTTACAAGCCCTTCCGTCATCCCATGGATAAATGAGGGTCTTCCCCCCCCCCATACCTTGTTGGGTTACTCTGATAGTGAAAGGGAAGGAGTTTATAACAATGAAACATGAATTTTAAGTACTATACTAGTGTGAGCTTCACTTCTGCCTGGCATGTCATTAAACCCCTTCGATGGAAAACAACAACAACAAAAGTGGAGAATGACAACCAGGACATCATCACATTCAGAATTGTCACTGGTTAAGTCATGGCACCTAAATTTTCCAACCACACAGAATCAAAGTCTGTGACATGCACTATCTTAACCCAATTCCAGCATCTAAAAAGGATGACTGCTTGTGCTTGGTCCAGGAGCTTGCTGGACTGAAAACAAGGATTTCGCTCCAAGTTTAGATCCAAATCACCAGAACCACATTCAATGACACTTAATGAACAAGACATTCCATTTCCTACGTCCTCAGTTTTTTCTTATGTATAAAATGAGAAGAAATGGTCAGAATCAGGAACTTTCAAAAGCGCATCCTAACTGAGCTTTGGTGTTCAAATAATGGATCTCACCCCAATAGATAAAGCACCCAACTTGGTGGCCCATGATCCTGCTAGTGGATCTTGAGACCCATCTTTAAGAACCACATGGCAGAGCTAGAAAGCACAGACCTTTGACACACTCCTGAACCTCACTTCTCAATCTAAAAAGCATAGTATATTAGAGTATTTTGTATTTTCCTTTATTAATGCCTTGCTCATAAGACAGCACTCATTTATTTTTTAAAAATATTGTCGGAAGGGATGTCATTGATCAAGATGCAATGTACTCATAAATGGACATGTCGAATCAAAACTCCTCTGTACAACTGCTTAGGGATAATTAAAAAATAATGAAACTGGCAAAAATAGTATTAACATTTTATCAGTGTATGCTATCAAATATTTGTCTGCTTCTATTTGGGGACAACATAAAAATATCCTATCATAATATTAATAACAGCCCATCATTTTCTCTTCTTCTTTTTCTTTAATTTTCTTCACTATCTTTACTTTCATTTTTGACTCTTCCCACAAGGAAGTCCCCCACTGCACTGATACTCTCTAGTGTAAGTCCAAACAAAAGCAATTAATAATCTCTTCTCCCTTGTTATGATAGCAACTTGTCTCGAATTCTTCAAACAAAATAATTTCCCAACAAAATGCTGAAATAAGGACACAGGTTGACCCATTGTCACAATGAGATGTACAAGACACCATGGTGAAAATGAACTTTACAACTTGGGAGGGTGGAGGGAGGAGTTGGGGAGGCGGGGAGAGAAGGTAGGGGAAAAAGAAAGGAAGAGGTAACAATGCTTGAAAGGAAATGTATTCATTACCTTACTCATGAAACTGTAACCCTTCTGTATAATATTTTTACAATAAAAAATATAATTTTTCCCCAGATTAAATTGTGCTTTTGAATGGGAAGAAAAGACAGGAAAGTGAGACTCTGAACATAATTGTCATTGAGATCTCCCTCTTCTTGGTCTCTCTCTTCCTCATCCCTCCCCCATCTTTCCCTCCCATGACCTCTTTCCCAGTTGTATTTCCCTTTTAGATTTCTGTTCCAAGCCCTGTGTACAGCCTCTACACTGTTAGAAGTGCCACAGGCAGAACCATTCCCTTGAAAGTATTTTACAAATGCAGATTCCAGGGCTCTCAGTCCCATACCTGTTGCATCAAGATTCTATCTCTATCAAGATCTTGGAGACTTGAGTTCAAGAAAGTACCCCACTCCTAACGTGATATTTATCTTTTCTAAATTTCAAAAACTACCTTGCACATCTTTTCCCAGAAATCCTGTCCCCCATTTCCCAGTCTCCCTCTTCTCAGCTTCTTCCCCCTCAGTTTCTATCCTAATTACTCGCTAACTGGTGGATGTCACTGCTACTTAAATGCGCTCCCACTCTGGATCCCTAATCATGCCCATTGTGCTCCTCAAAGCTAAGTCAAGAATTGCTGCCTTTTTATCTCCCTCTCTCTCTATATTGTAGAAGGAAGCAGGTCCCTGCAGCTTTTGTTGTCCCTACTTCTGGGCTGAGCTCCATTTGCTGGTGAACAGGGCTTCTCTTTGCTCCCCCTCCTCTAAATACTGTAACATTCAGCATCCTTTCATGTCGGTGCTTTTAAAGTAAATCTTTGGACAATTAAAGATACGAAATGGCTAAATAGAGTTCTGCTGGCGTTGTTCTCTCCTTTTTAAAGGTTTAATCACACTTAATGGCTCTCTTCAAAACTTGAATTTTCCATTTTGGTGTTTTGACTCCATTGAAAGAGTTTACTAATATTCTTTCAAAAGTATTCTCTGCTCAAATGAGCTATTCAATAAAGTTTTATACCATGCTATAGGATTTGCACTAAATGGAAAATAATTTAAAGGGAGATCAGAATAGGGGGTGGAGGGGGTGGGTGCCCTTGGGCTCTAGAGGTTTTGTTAGCTCAACTCTAATCATCAGTATAGAGAGTGTAAAAAGTTGGTGTGAAAGAACAAGAATTATGTAGATATAAGGTACACTGTTTCAAATGCAATTTCGATGCCTTCCTTTCCTTGAAGATAGTTTATTGCTCAGCTCCATGATTCTATAAATAGGAACCACTAGTACAACTCCCCTTTCCTTCTTCCATCCCTTTCTTCTCCTTCTCTTCCTCTCCCTATTTTTTTTCCTGAAGAATAGGGGACCAATCATCTGAAACAGTGTATATTGAACAAACGGCCCTGACTCCTCTCAACCTTGGTCTTGCTGAGATACATATGTTGTAATTTGTCACCATCAAGAAAGGAAGCTGGATAACAAGTTGGGCAAGAAATGCACTTATTACCTTACTTATGTAACTGTAAGCCCTCTGTACATCATCTTGACAATTTAAAAAATGCAGTAAAAAAAAAAAAGAACAGGATGCTGGCTGGACACTGAGTACCCTTTGTCATGCTCACAGTCCCAATAATAGAATTTGCCACTTGAAAGAGAAATTATTGGGATATAAAAGCTAGTATTGACTAACAGCATCTTTATTAACCCAAAGCTGTTTAGTGGTCTCATTGATATAGACAGACAGACAGATAGATAGATAGACAGACAGACAGATATATAAAGAAAAGGTTGATAGATTGGTGATTAACTGATGATAGACAAAATACAAATGAGATATGCTGTATTATATAGCTGTATTATATAGCTATGATCAAAGGGGGATTACTTTCCCTCTGCTACCCTCTATGAGTTTTCATTCTTTCTTCCTGTAAGTAACCTTTAAGCACTCACAAGAGGCTTGGCAGTATGCTAAGTATGAAGACAAGTTAAAGAGAATTTTGACTTGACCTTGAAGAGTTTAACATCTGTCCACAGAAACAAATATGATTCAGTTGTTGTCACTTACTAATGGTGTGATCTCTGGGAAGGCATCAAACCACTCTGACAATCTGTGTTTTGTCCATGAAGAGGCTTGCTGAGATGATGTGGATGGTGATATGCAAAACTGAAGGTGGCAGAGGAATAAATTTGGAGGGCATGGGGAGACATGGGGAGACACAGCATGATTTAGAAACATAGGAATAGAAATGGTGGATGGAATCATTGGAGCTGGGCCACCAAGTGGCTATGAAAACATGAAGGAGACCAAAACATTTCAGCTGTGAAAGCGAGGCTTCTGGTAGAATCCATAGGAATAAGGAAATGCAGAGGGGAAGCCATTTCAGGTAAATATATAACCAAATTTGTTTTGAGTTACTTTGAAGTGATAGTAGAATATCTATGTAGAAATGTCTAGTAGGCTGGCGAAATGAGCGCATTCCTGTCATTCTCCCAGAGGAGAGATTTAAGCAGAGACGTCCCCTGAAGACGCTGGAAGGATTTCTCTCCCAGTCTCATTCCCTCCTTTCTGGAAGGGATGGAGGAAACTAGTCAGGAAGCAAAGGAACGTTATGGTGCTAGTTACCATTTTCAGGCCAGCTCTGCCATTGCACTCCATAGAGGAGACATGAGGACCCTGAAGGGGTTACAATCTACTGACTGCCTGGTGGAGTCCAGGGAACCAGGAAAACAGCTTTGACAGGTATCTGTGAACTGAGATCTAGTGTTATCCAGAGTCTACTTGCTGGAATGGACCAAGGGAAGGCAAGGGGAAGGAGGCAGGGGTAAGAGGAGCCCTCTGCATTTCTACCCTGCAGGGAGTATTTGTAAAAGGGAATCTACTTCTGACTGGTCTCTCAGAAAGGAAGCAAGTGACAGGTGGAGGCAAGGATGATCCCACCTTGGATTGTCCAGAGCCCTGATAGAGAAGCAAGGCTGTGTGAACCTGAGGCTTGATGTGGGTCTCCTGTGCTCTCTTGCTCCTGTGTGTGATCCTGAGAGGAGCCATGCGCTAGTGGGCAGCTGGGAGTTGCACTCAAAGCTTTGCATTGGATCCCCAACTCCCCCCACCCAACAGTGTCACCATAAAGCAATCAGAAGTGGTGACACAGAAGCAGCACTGGACATCAGGGTCAGCTCAGATGGTACCACAGAAGCAGAAGTTCGGAGTTGGCCAGGGATCCTAACCTACTGTAGGAAGTGATCGAGGAGGTCATTAATATCTCTTCTTGAATTTCATCTCAACTTTTATTTATTTTCTTGCCCTTCAGACTCCAATAGCAGACATGTACACAACAAGAGAGTTCAATGGGGCAGAGATGCCAGCTGAAGAGGGACCATGAATGCTTGGGCAGGCAGATCCCCAGGCCAGAGAGGAGTGGGGCAAAGACAAGTCATGTTAGAAATAAATCTTGCTGACAGAGCTGATTGCCTCTGGGCCAGCATTCTTGGCTATCAGAGGTTCAGCCTCTAAGAAACCTCCCTCTCCCCAACTCTGCCAAAGTCTTCACTTCCTGGAAAAATCGTCTCTCTCCCTCTCTGCGTGTTTCCTTCAACTCTCAGCAAGACTTGAATGAGCCCATGAAGGCGATAAACCTGCTACTTCGCTGGGGCTGTTTATTTCCAGTCGACAAATATTGTGCCAATGTTCACTTCAATTAGGAGACACATTTGACAATCTGACTACTCCATCTGATGCCTCAAGGGCAAATCCAGCTCTTGCAGAAAGGGATGGGGCCAATAACGGATCCCTATGAATAAAATATACAGAGAAGGAACATTTGGAGCAGTTTGGGGAAACCACCTTCTGCAGCAAGGAGACAACATGTGTACAGGAAAATAATTCACATAAATAAAGCATGGGGCACAAACCAAAGGGGGAGGCCTGGGAATTCAGAGTAGAGATGCCTGCTTCCTGTCACCTGCTTAGGGTGGTGAATTACGCGTTCTCAAGTGTTAAAGACTTTGTAACCAGGCAGAAGGCCTTAGCACATGAGTTAAACCCACTAAGAATCTTACTGATTTATTCCAGGTTTTTAAAAAAATCATCTTTGCATGGGACAAAGGGGGAATGAAAACAGAAGTGATTCTCACTATGTTGAAAATGAACTATACAACTTGTGGGGGAGAGGGGTCAGGAGGGAAAAACTGAGAGAAAACAAGGGAAGAGGTGACAATGTTCAAAAAGAAACCCCCTTATTACCTGACTTATGTAACTGTAACCCCTCTCTACATCACCTTTACAAAACAATAAAAAATAATAATCCTAGCAACCAGAAGTTTCCATAGATGTCTCAATTTAATTCATCTTGAGTAATTCTCTTTCTTTATTATCATAAAAACAATTGGGTAATCTGTTGAGCACTTCAAACCTCTATTTATTTTGCCAGGACTGGGATTTTTACTCAAGGCCTTGAGCTTGCTAGACAGGTATTTTATTGTTTGCCTTCATTCCTTTTTGCTTTACTTTTTTAAAAAGAGGATTTATTTTCTTTTTTCTTTTATCTTTCTTTTCTTTTCTTTTTTTTTTGTCAGTCGTGGGGCTTGAACTCTGGGCCTGGATGCTGTCCTTGAGCTGAAAAGCTAGTGCTCTGCTACTTGAGCCACAGTGTCACTTCTGGTTTTCTGGTGGTTATTTGGAGATAAGAATCTCATGGACTTTACTGCCCAGGCTGGCTTTGAATTATGATCCTCAAATCTCAGCCTCTGGAGTAGCTAAGAGTACAGATGTCAGCCATTGGAGCCATGCTTTCTTACAGAATCTTGAGTTTTGCCTGGCCTGGACTCACACTGTGATCCTTCTACCTATGTCTCCATGTAGCTGTGATGACAGATGATGACTTGCCAACGTGATTTCCTGGGCTGGTTTTGAATCCTGGTCCTTCCAATCTATACCTCCCACGTAGGTGGGATTACAGGCAGGAGACATGGCACACTCAGACTCAGATCTCCCTCCTACCTCTTTTTTGTCAGTCGTGGGGCTTGAACTCTGGGCCTGGTGTTGTACCTGAGCTCTTCAGCTCAAGGCTAGCACTCTATCACTTAAGCCACAGCACCACTTCCAATTTTCTGGTGATTAATTGGAGATAAGAGTCTCACTGACTTTCCTGCTTGGGCTGGCTTTGACCTGTGATCTTCAGATCTCAGCCTCCTGAGTAGTTAGGATTACAAGTGTGAGCCACCAACACTCAAGATTGCCCCCCTTTTATTCAGACTTTTAGGTTTTGACAGCAAGAAGTCCAGGACTAGTGGAGCTCTTCCTGTTCAGCACTGAGTTGGCCAGTGTTATTTTCTTCCTGGCAATCAAAGACTTGGGACATGAAGGACATTTTTAATTGGCACTGGGCATGTACTAGCAGCTCGCTGGACTCCTGGGTCCCTATCAGAAAGTGGAATGTCAGCTCTTTCCTCATCTTCCGAGAGTCTTCTGGGAATAAAGCCGGATGATAAGAGTGGAAGGAAGTGAAAGTGTGATAGAAATGAAAGGGTTCTTGGTATTTGGTTCCTGTTTTCCAAGCTGACCTGGTCAGCACAATGAGCTCCTAGAGTCAGCTTTGTCATTGAGATCAGAAAACAAAAAACTAACTTTGCCTTTAGGTCAATGCCACTCTGACCCTACATGCACGGTATACCTTTTTGTGCCTTTCTCATTAGTCAAGCCTGGTCTATTCTAAATACCAATATGTATATTTGCTTTCAAAAGGACCAGGCTTCTATATAACATTAATAACAACTGGCTCATTTTATATTTTCATATTATTGACAGGTATTTTCTAAATTTTTGGAGGGCATTTTAAAATTTAAACCTGAGGGGCTGGGAAGGTGGCTCAGTGGTAGAGTGCTTGCCTTGCATGCATGAGGCCCTGGGTTCAATTCCTTAGTACCACATAAGCAGAAAAAGCCACAAAAAGCTGGAAGTAGTGCTATGGCTCAAGTGGTAGAGCGCTAGCCTTGAGCTGAAGAGCTGAGGGACAGCGCCCAGGCCTAGAGTTCAGGCCCCATGATGACAAAAATAAATAAATAAATAAATAAATAAAATTTATACATGAGATATATAAATGTATAAATGCTCAAAGGATAGCATATCTGCCTAGCAAGCTCAAGGACCTGGATTCAACCTTCTCGTACAGATAAAAATAGTAATAAAAGAAGAAAAAAAAACTATCAAAGATTTCTTTTCATTTAAAAGACAAAAGAATCTCTCAGGAATGACCATGGCTACCACTATTTGTCTTACTTTACTTAAAAATATATCAATTGCTAGTAGGAAATGATTATAGTACCATTTAATTGAAATTGAATTTATTATCAGAGTTCTTGGGTTTGCACCAGGACTTGATAGATTTCTAGTAGTCACTCAATTCTCTCATCAGCAGACAGGAGGGTAAACAGAATCAGTACATTGAGCCATTTGGGACTTCAATGAGGACACAAAGGCAGAGGAGTGCACAGAAACAATTGTTGTGTCCACCAATCCTAGAATTACATGGAAAGTGTGCGGACAGTCCAGCCGTCATGGTAGCCTTTAAATAAACATGATGGGAAGAGGAAAATGATTATGTAAGACTTACTAGAGCAAAGATGATTGTAAGTTTAGGAGTTCTTTTCCATCTGATCCAGCCCATCTGTACAGCCCGAGAATATGAGACACTATGAAAACTCTACCTTCCTACTCTGGTTTACATCTAAAGTTTGTCAAGAGAGAAATTGCCCCAGATATTGGCTGTCCTGGTCATATGTGCAACATTTTCCCGCACCAAATTCATCTGGCTGTGCTTTTGAGCTAAACAACATGAATCCTCGGACATCATAAATTGTCATTTCTCTGCCCATCCAGAGAACAGAAATTCATGACTTGATCTCAATCAAACAGTGTAAAAATCCAAACAAAAATACATCTGGTCAGACAAACCAGATGCCAGGTTTTTGCTCGATGAGAAGGGAAATAGCTCAACCCTGGCCCTTGAAATGAAGGCTTTATCTCAACAACAACAACAAAAAAATGCTCATGGAACCTTAACAGTGTCACTGAGAACAGCTTCCCTTGTAATATTCAACATAAAGTCGATATGGAGCTCATTTTGTTCAGTGCTTTGTGACCTGGAAAACATTTTGTTAGAGCCTTAAAAAAAAAAAGATTAGCCCATGTTCTTTTACCACCCCCCCCCCAAAGCGACAATCAACATTTTCTGTTCCTTTAGCCTAGGTGAACCACAGCCAGAGATCTGGGGAAAAGAAAGGAAGAAAGAAAGAAAGGAAGAAAGAAAGAAAGAGGATGACAATTTCCTTACACAGTTAACAAGTCATTCAAATTCTGCCCAGTCTTAGTGCTGGTATTAAGGAAATAAAAAACGTACAGTCAGAAGAGAAAAAATAAATGTTGATCATTTGGGGGGGCTAATATCTAGGCCCCAAATAGATTGCAGAGCAAGCAATAACAAAATATGATTTGCTGTTAAATTCAGTCAAATGATCCATGAAGTTAGTTACTGATGCTAAAGTTTGTCATAATACATATTTTTTCTTAAATGAAGTAAAGTTATCTTGTGTTATAAGGAATCATGCGATATATATACATATATATGTGTATCTATCTATCTATCTATCTTAGATCTGACTTAGAATTCAAAAGCAAAGGTTACATGAGCTAAGCCCCAACCAAACCAAAAGAGATCTATGATTCTCAGCTCATAGTCCTCGCTCCTTCTGCTCCCTAATTCTTCTCTCCAAAGCTGACCTGGAGGGTGGATATCTCTGGATAGGGACCAGCAGCCAGGATATATGGAAATGCTCCTTAATTGTGTCCCAGCCATTATTCCATCATGGAGGCTTTTAAGGTAATTTATTAATATTCCCTTTAACCACTGTAAATGAAGCAGTGTGCTATGAGTTTTGTGGTGTGGTGTGGAGTATATGTGTGTGTGTGTGTGTGTGTGTGTGTGTGTGTGTGTGTGTGAGAGAGAGAGAGAGAGAGAGAGAGAGAGATTTCTTCCGGAGTTATTTATTTGATAATGATATTAAATATTAGAAACTCTAACAGCTGGTATGTTTATTCTGACTTGAGTGTATTAACCTCTTTAGCTGCCCCCCCCTCCTTTTTTCCCCCAGAAAAAGGCTTCAGCACCACAGATTTGACTGTCAGCTGTGGTGCCTGGCGGCCCCTCCGATTGGCGTTTTGACAGAATCTAAAGTCCACAGCAGCAAGTAAACATGGATGGCACTACAGTGAATGGGGCGGGGGGGGGGGGGGGGGTAAGGGTCTAAGAGCAAATGATGACTTGAGGCACCTGCAGCTGCCTGCACCCAAATCAAAGTCAAGGCTGCATTCACTGGGATGGAAAAACACTGAATTTACTGGCTCTGTGCTAGGTGAGCAAAGACAGGAAATAATGGAAGGCAAGGAGGAAAAGTTAGAGCCCAGAGCACTGGCATCTTGCCCACTGACAATATCTGCAGAGCTAAAGTATCTTGGGGGGAGGGGACCCCTGGGTCCTTAGGGCCATTGCCTGCCACATGGTGGATATGGACTGGCAGTGACATTGGGCTGGGAGGTCAGTGGATGAAGGGTAAGCCTGGGAAGAATTGGCCACTGAGTGGCAACGGGTCTAATGGATGAACATTGTTGTTTACTCACAAGATGGCTCTGGCTCCAGAGCTCTTTTACTGGCTTTGTAACCTTTAGGAAATCATTTAATCTCTTGGTTTCAGTTTCCTCATCTGGAACATGGGAATAAATAATCTATGATCTAGGTGGGTCATAAATCAAGTAAAACACTAAAATGGATGAGACACAGAGAATAAAGACTTGCCAGTTTGCTGTCTTTTCCCTGGACCTATAATTACCTCTGCTCTTCTGCTGTGAATGCCTCCCCACAGAGAATTTGAGATCCTGAGGAGTTTTCAGTCTTATAAAGCTTGCTTTTCTTCTTCTTCCCTTTGTGGAAGCTCCAACATGTTCTTCTGCCTTCAGGGAAGCTCCTCACCCTAAGTTCTGGGCCTGAGTGTTCTAGAATGATGGCACGGGGAAAAGAAATAGTGATACAAAATAGTAGTCAAGTTCACTGTTAAGATTTTCCCCTTGACCGGGATGCATTCTCTTCTTCACTACCCTGGAAACTTAGAGCCTGCAGTGTGAAATGGGAACATCTCAATACTCAATACTCAATACTTTATAGACTGACAGTAGGGCTCAGAGGTTGGGTAGGGAGGCCCATCCTCTATCTATCTTCAATTTTCCCTCTTCAGTTCCCTCTAGCTAAGTCAAGACCACTGAATAACAAAAATACACAATATACTGATTCAAATTAAAGCCATTGTTTGCATTTTGGCAGTCACCTTTCCTTTCCACATGAATTAACCCATTATTCAAAAGGAGTGATTTTCTCTCCCTCCTTCCATCCTTCCCTACAACCCTCTTCCATCTCTCTGTTACTGGGGATTGAACTCATGGCTTTGCATATACCAAGTAAGCTTTCTACCACTGAGACACACTCCCAGACTTCTGGGTTATTTTGATGTTGCCATAGGGCCTTGCAAACTTTTCACTGGCTGGTCTCAAACTACCTTGCTATTGACTCCTACCTCCAGAGTAACTGTGATTACAAGTATATGCTACCCTCTCCAACCAGGTTGATTTTTTTAACAGTGAAATTTGTAATTACTAGCTGTTCCTGAAGGAAGTGTCCAGGAGAAGAGGACATAAAGTTCTCTTTTGCTTTTCGTGCCATCCATATCAATAAGATATCAATAAGAATCAATGTGTGAGATTAACATAAATCCAAGTTAAGTATTAGCAAAATATAACAGTAGGGCAACATTTGGTAAAGTTTTAATGGAGCACAGCCCCCCCCCCACACACACTTACTTATTTATTTTTACATATTGCCTATGAGTGATTTTTAACTCTACAGCAGAAACGGTGAATGGCTGGGACACTGTATGGCACAGAAAGCCTAACTACTTCATCTTGTGGTTCTTTAAAAAATGATTTCCTGACCCTAAGATAGATGAACATGTGGCTTAGACTGTAGTTTGGAGATCTGAGTATGATCCAATCAGAACCTGCTTTTGATCTATCAAAGGGTATTTCATCTGGAAGTTAGAAGCATGAAATGAGTCCTCTGTTCTTGTATTTCCAAAAAAAAATAATACTAATGTTATTGTAAAGTAAAGGCTTTTCTATATATTATCTAATCTGAAATCCCACAATTACTGAATGGGGTAGATATTACCCTACTGCTCTGTGAAATTCAATAATTTGTCCTATTTCTCATAATTAGTAAAGAGTAGAGCTGGGATTTGAACCCATGATTATACTCTTCACAGCACATTCATAAATACTAGGCATTGTGTCATGCGACTTCCTTACATTTTTCTTCTCCTTAACTCCTAAACCAATTCCCAGAGTGGGTGCCTAATGCCCTACTGCCTGTATAGATTCCATAGCCTTCACAGGGGATGCCCAAGCAACAGAACCATAGTGTCACCATCGTCCATCCTTCAGCTCTTGAAGGGAAACAGCTGTGCCTCTCTTCCTCACAGTTCATTCTGCTCCCCTCTGAGGAGCGCATCTGCTCTGCATGCCTCTCCCTCCAGGCTGGGGAGAGCTTAGACTCGACTCTATTCCTTGCACAGCAGAGCAGCTCGATCTCTCTGGCAGAGTGGCAGGTGTTGGAGGGACCCAGGATGTCTAATTTGGGAGATAAGAATGACAGAATGGACCAAAGCATGGTTTGGCTAAAAAGAAGAGAGAAGTGTGGTTTCTCAGCTGTTAGCGTGCTCTGGCTCAGGAAGGGAATCAACACTGGTGTTTCCAGCTTTCAGCTTCCCAGTACATTAGAGCCATGGGTCACAGAAGCACTACTTCAGGCAACTACACCCCCAACATGGCACACTCTCTGCGCAGGCTCTACCATTCCCAGTCCATCCTAACTGCCAAGAATATTTTATTATCTCTCCAATGACTCTGGTGTCAACTCATTATACCACCACCGGCACTTTGGGCCAGATGCACTATGATAATCTATTGTCTGTGTGGAGAATTCATGGGGGAGAGCTGCTGAACCTGCCACCTCTGACTTCCTCCAAGAACTTCTGAATGCCCAGTTCCACCACAGCGCCAAGTAGAAAAACAAAGTACTCGTAAGGAGTGGCTGCAGGACTTTGTGGTTTGTGTTCATAATTATTTGGTTCCTTCTACTTTAGTTCCTACTTCAGTTCTCCGATTTTCCATTCTGAATTCCTTCTATGACACTAATAGGTAGTTGGCTATCTTTGGTCTAAAGATCAAGAGTCAGATCTGAGAAACTGATATTAAGATAAAGCCTAAAAACCATGGCCTTGGGGACTGATTAATATTCAAAGTTTTGAAGTGTGGGGGAAAGACATTCTGTCATATGTGGGTATAAGCACAGATGGGAACAGCTTTAGTCCTGTCTCTTCCACTTCTGAGCCCTAGACCTGAATACACAATTGTCAATGAAATAATCTGCCCCCTAGGTGTTCTGGAGGTAGCTTCTACTGAACAGGTTCAAAGGAGAGAGACTTCTCCTGCACTGGTCTCCTCCAAGTTGGCAATACAGGTGTGACCTTGGACTTTCTCTCTTTGGCCCTTATATCCAAGTCCATTCCCAGGGCCCTGGCCTAGGTCCTGTCATTTTTCTCAGACTCTCACAATAGCCTCCACACATCCCTTCCAGCTTGTATTAAATTATGGCCGAGCAAGAATAAACAGAGATAAAGATGTCAATCAAGAAAATGAGTCCACAGAGAGAAGGATACTGCCAAAAAAGAATTGAAAACAAAGATTTGCCTTCAGATCACCGATAAAATGGCTCTTTGAAAACTAACCACTGTTGAAAGAAAAAAAAAGAAAACCTCAAAGATAGAAAAGTTTGAAGGAGTACTGGTTTGGGGCTAGAAATCTTGCTGAGTATTGGCTGGCTATACTATGGTTTCTTGTGGTCATGACTGACAACTGCTACCTGGTATATATTGATTGGCACGTTGTGCCTAACTAAGTAAACCAGAACCCGGAAACAGGCACTTGGATTGGATGATGTATGATTGCCAGATTTTAAAAGATATCAACTATGACTACAAAGGCTTTTTCATTTGACACATATCTTACTCAGTGTTTGTTTCATGTTTAGGAAAATGAGTCAGGTTCTCCCTCCCTTCCTCCCTCTTTCTCTCCTTCTTTTTCTCTCCCTCTCTCCCTCCCTCCTTTCCCCCTCTCTCCAGAAAAAAATTTTGAAGCTAGAAACGACTGTGGGGACTTTCCTCTCTCGATTTCCATGTTCCTTCAGTATCAGATCAAGTCACTCACCTTTTACCATATTTTCTTGTCTCACAATGCCATGATGACTCCCAACAGCCAGTCTGGGGACACCATCTGGGTTCTCTTCTGAAGTTGTCCCTGGATAAAGAAGGTAGAAGCTGAAAATGTTGTTGACAGTGGCTGCCACCATACTCATCTTGCTAAAATGCTGTGCAAAATAGGAAGAGCTAGGAGATGAAGGAGCTGGCCATGGTTCTGGAGCAGGTAGGGCTCCTGTACCATGAAGCTCCTTTATAGTTGTGAGAAGGCTAAAACATAAATTGGATTTGTCTCTGCCACAGATTCTAATCCATAGAAAGCTGGCCATGGATGAAGACCTCAGAGCAGAAGGACCACCTACCCAAGGACATGGGCTCCCTTGTTTATGTACTTCCTTTGGTTAATCCCCACTCACTTGGGGTTCTTGTATGCCTGTATTCGTCTACCTGTTCTAGAGCCAGACATCTCTTCACTTTTCCTATCTCAATCCAAGGGTCTCCTCCCTGGTCCACCCAAGGGAGAGTTCCTTTGTTTTTTTACCTACTCCACGCCTTCATCTGTCTTGCCACCAACAACACATGCAGAATTTCAGCTGGGATTCTGACTCCTGCCTAGATCAGCTGTCATTTGAGAACGTGTGCTTGTATCTCTAATATTTTTCATCAGGCTCAGTGTGTAGCTACAACTTCCTTCTGGTTAATCAATACATTGAATATTTGTAGTTTGCTAAAGGAGAAAAAAACATCTAGAAAATTCTCCAGGCTGTCCAGCCTGGTGAACATTTTCATAGCTAATACTACATGGGTTCTGATCCTGTCTCTGGACAATAAACTAAGATTATTGCTTAATGGCATGTTCAAAGACAGATCTCTAACCCAGCGTGTTTTCAGTGTGCTTGTCAGAAGGAAAAAGGGTGATGGCTAGGCTGAGACTAGTGTTCAACATCAACCTAAAGACTGACCTCCCACCTAAGATGAACAGTAAAGACCATACTGTCATTAGGTAACTAGACTTGGCTCCAGTACTACCCGACTTGGCCTTTATAACAAAGCACTATTATTGGTTTAATATTTAATCATGCTTCTAGAAGAGCAAACAAATGTTTCTTGGAAAACCTGAGACCAATGGAAATACTCAATATCCATCCTTGGAATTATTTCTATTTCTATCAATAAGTCCAGAGACTCAAGTTCTCTATTACTACAGGAAAACCAGAGAAATGTGATTAGCAGCTTCAGGACTATTGTGACTATAGTGACATAGAATACAAAGTTATTGAGAGCATATTTTGAATAACTCCCAGTGGATCCATACTTTGTCTTACATTAGCCCTCACAAATATATTTCTTCATATCTTCATTGATTTGAAGTGTGTCTAGACATAGGGTCAAAAGGGAAAGGAACCTCTCTAGAAATACCATGGTGCTTTGGGGGATGAATCTTTCAGGTTAGCTGAAGGAAAAAGTTGAGATTAAAGGCCTGGCTGGGAAGAGAGACAAGAGAGGAAGGGCATGAAGGTCGGCTATTTCTATCCTTGGTCCCAGAGTCCCACGAATGTCCATCTGTGAGCACTTCCAATGTCTCCGAGGCCTTATTTTGCTTTTCTACTAGGCAGTGAAGAACTAAAATGGATCTAGGCATCTTTGTAACTCGGATGGCTCCTTATACATCATAGATGGTCAAATAATAATTTCAGAATTAATCGAAATAGGCACGAACTCATGACAATATTCCAAAAAGTTTGCAACATGGGCCATAAAATAACTAAGTGCTACTGCCTTCTTCGGCAATTGCAATTATCAGTCTGTATCACCCTCTGACTTTGACAACACGAGCCTCCTCTCTCTTTGTTCTGAACTGCCATGACACCAGCAGCATGGACACCTCCCTCTGGCTCCTATTTATGGTCCCCTTTTGAATATGCCCCTCGCTCCCTGATTCCCTTTTCTACATAGCTATAAAGTCCTTGAGTGCAGAAAAGTAGAGATTTCTATTTCTCCTCTATCTAGCATAGGTCTGGGAACCTGGCAAATATTCTATACACTAGCTAGTTTTCTGCTTATTACTATGTTAAAACTATCCAAACACACCAGATACTTAACACACCCTTATTCTTTTGCTAAGTGATGCTCCAACTTCCTCATATCCTTTTCAGGGAAACCTTTCAAAGTAATTTTCTATATTATTAACAGCTTTTCTCCCCTCATTCTCTCCTAACCCCAATCCAGAAGAACATTAGCACTACTACTATCTGTGAAACTGCTCATGTGTAAGTCACCAGCAATTTCCACATTGCTAAAAAAGAATAACATGGTAGTCCTCATCAATCTTAACTTGTCTACACCACCAGCTGATGATAATATATATCTTTTTTGGATCCAAGAACTCCACATCCCATTGCAACAATGAGAAGTACAAGTCGTTATGTCGAAAACGAACTTTACAACTTTGGTGGTGGGGGGAGTATTGGGTGGGGGATGGAGGGAGAATGGGAAGGGATGGGAAGAGGAAACAAAGGAGGAGGCTACAATGTACTCATTATCTTGCCCATGTAATTGTAACCCTTCTGTACAGTATTTTCACAATAAAAAACATTTTAAAAAAAAAAAAAAAGAACTCCACAAATTCCTACTTTACAGATTTCCCCTTTCTCATTTCCCCTTTGCTAGCTCTTCTCTTACCACCAAAGCTCATTGTTCTAGGAGGCTCAAGATTCTGTTTTCTTCTCTATCTACTTAAATATCATGTATATGCAAAAAATTCTCAGATATATATTTGAAGTTCAGACATCTCTCCAGAAATTTAGACTTATATCTCTCATTGCATATTAGTTATTTCTACTTAGACATCGGTCAGACACTTCAGACTCTATGTACTTAGAACTAAGAGGTCTTCTCCAGAAAACTCTTCTCTGCATTGAAAGAAACTCAATTGTCTCAGTTAAATATGCCTCAAGTCTCAGCCATCAGGCCATGGGCTCCCTCTCCATTCTATATTTGAAAATTGACTATTTCTTCACCTTAGCCATCCCACCCTAAGTCTCCCTTATTTTTCTCCTCCTCACACCCTTTTCCTGGCTCTCTTATCCTTTCTTCTCAACATAACAACTGAAGTGTCTTTCAGAAAATCAAAGTCTTTCTAGTGCTTTAACTTGCATTTTTTTTTTCAAAATTCAGAATAAAAACTGAAGATCTTATAGTGACCCACAATATCCTACAGAGTTTAGACATTCAGGACCTTTTAGATGTTTATCTATGACTCACCTTCGGCCACCCACTCTGATGCAGTCAACCTGGTCTCCTCAGTGTCCCCCCAAATAGACCAGATGTTTCTCCAGCTTAACACCATTGTCCTAAGTAGCTCCTGGAGGCCTGAGCTTTGGAGGCCCACAGCACAACATCCTTCACCTGTCCACAGTCTCTATCCAAGGATTCCTTCCTCCAAAGCACATTTCAGAATGTTCTACTTTGCTTCTCAATTTCTTTCTTAATTCTGCCTCCCAGCTCCTGGACTACCCATCTTCTTATAACCTACGAGGAATTGCTTATTTATTGTTCTTATTATTTACCATCTATCTTGCCCAGTAGAATATGAACTTTACCCAAGCAGAGATCTGTATCTGCTTTGTTCACGGAGCAATCTAAGCTCCTGACACATAAGAAGTTCTCAATTAACTATTTGTTGAATACATTCACAGTTCAGTAGGCAATCACTTAGAGCCAAGTATACAGAATAAGGTACCAGGGTGGTCTTTCTAAATCAAGAAATCTAGTGTGCACAGAGTCCAGGGTACTGGAGAGAAGGAGGATTAATCATTTACCCACATGCCCCACTCCTGGTGATGGTGTAAATAGAGATTTAACCTGAACATCCTTCAAAGCAGAGAGCCTTCCCAGGAGAAAAGTGTTGACAAAGTACAGGAGGACAGGAGATGGTAGGGACAAGACTTTGATTTGCAGGATCACAGTTTATGGGAAGAGCAGGTTGGGGTCCTCCCCTCATCCTGGAACTGGCCCCCTTTGTCCTTCCTCTTCCATCCATGCCTCACAGCGACACCCTGCAATCAATCCTCTTCCCCTGGGGGACAGAGGTGGGGCTTGATGCTCAGAAGAGATCAGTAACACAAGCCAAGGATGCTGAGATCAATGCCAGTGTGTGAAACCCAAATTCTCAGAATTCGCATCCTCCAGCGGCATTTTCCTCTGCTGTGTTGGGACTCCAGGAGCTGGAGACTTTGTCCCTTCTAAATTGAAAGTGTTTTATTTTATTTTTTTTTAAGTCACAGTAGTGGGTTTCAGAACTGCAAACCAGAGAGGCGTTTTGATTTCACAAACAATCCCCAGAGGAAACCATATCAAGCCCTACATTTTTCTTCTGTAACCAAGGGACCCATAGTGTCATCTCAAAACTCTCCTTCCCCTAAGGCTCCCGTCCCTTACACACACACACACACACACACACACACACACACACACACACACACACGAGTCAAAAAATTGCCTCCCATTGAATTAACTTAAATAGAAAACAAAATCAGTTCCTTCAACCTATTTTTTGACTCTGCCAGAATGAGGGGGGGAAAAACTGTACTTAAAGAAGAGTTTTAATGACCTTACCTGCTTAGTGCTACAAACACCAGAGGATCTTATTAGCTGCAGAATCTCTTTTGTGTTCACATCTGTGGAGGCAGGGACACCACTGCCAGTGTGTTTGTGTTTGGACAGGGCTGTGGTGAGAGACACCTTGAAGTGCCTCATACTAACATCACAGGGTCCAGATCTGCTTATCTGGGTCAGCAGAGAGCCTGCTCCCCACAGGCAGCCAAGAATGTCTGGGTAAATTGAGTATTTGTGAAGAACTGCATATTTGCTCCTGTGCTTTTATAAAGCCTCCACATTGACTAACGGCGTACTTACTTTCCCTTCCCCACAAAGAAATCTGTCTGGAAAGGAGTTAGGGTCCATCTTGAGCCTGGGCCTGAAGAGCTAGAAGATATTACTGCTCACCCTTTCCTTGCCTGGTTTTTAGATGTATCATCTGATAAATGAAGGGATGTTCTGGAACATTCTTTACTTTTGGAGAACATAGACTCCTGAGATGTCAGAGCTGGCAGAGATAATAGAAGTGACCTTCAGTCAGCTTTATGCTGTTATAGCATCGTACTTGAGACTGGGTAATTTATGAAGAACAGAGATTTTTTTTTTTGTTACAGTTCTGTAAACTAGGCTGTTCAAGGGCTGGGGGCCTGCTTGCTGCATTACAATGGGGCACATTGTATCACATGGTCAAAAAAGAAAAGAGTGCTCAAGCTAGGTCTCTTCCCATTCTTGCTTTTCTAATCCCATAAATGGGCCACTACTCTCATGACCTCATCTAACTGCACTGACTTCCTAAAGTTCATACCTCCAAACACCAACAAATTTGGAGGTCGAGTTTCCAACACTTACATTCTTTGAATGTATAGCAGAAGTCAGTCCATACCTACTCTTCACTCCAATTTTCACAAAAATAAGCCAGGGACTAAAGACAAAAACCTATATAGCTAATTGAGAGCAGGGCTGGGCCTACTAAGAGAAGCACAGTGCTTCAGAAGTTCAAATCAGGAAGATGCATGGGAAGCAACATTTTGGAGGCGTAGTTTAAAACTGCCTTTATGTAGCAGTTGCACTGGCTTTTACCTAAGTTGCATGAAAGGCCTTGCTAAAAAGAGGCTGACAAAATTTACAATGAATACCGAAGATGCTCTTTCCTCAAGAAACCTTTTTGGCCCACCATAGAGTCCAGAAATTCATATTCCTAACATTGAGTCCACCACTCCTGACTGCCTTTCCAGGAACAGTGTAGAGAAACAGCCATCAGAATCTCTCTAGAGATTCCCTAGTGCTATGGGCACAGGCTCCACCTAGACTCTACACAGACTTCCTCTCCCCTGCTAACACGTAAGCTTCTGCTGGCCCTTCAAACTGTCAAGCTTGAAGAATAAATATTGAGTCAGTCTTGCCCAGAAATTTTAAAATCTTTAGCCCATTCCAGATTTGCACAAATATGGAGAATTGTTTTTATAGCTGATTCTCACTAGACCCTTCAGGACCCTTTCTGGACAAGTAGTTCTTCAAGCTCCATGGGTCAGCCCTCATAAGCTGCATTGGATGAGTTCACTACACAGAACTTACTTTATGGGAAGAGCTCTAGGTGGGTCTGACAGCTTTTCTTAAATCTGTAGAGCCTGTTCCTACATACATTGTGAACAAGATAAGCCATCAAAGGAAATTAGTGCTACCTGAGTATCAGTGAGAGCTCAGAAGTTCCTACCTTAGAGATAAGAGATTTAGGATCTTGATAACCAAACCAAAGGCATTTATTACCACTGTTTTGTACAGCTAAAATGTTCTTCCCCCTCCTCTTGCCCTCAAGAGTGCCACTTATTTGAAAAGGATCTACATTTTTTCAATGACGTTTTACAGGAGACAAATCCTATGTACTAATAATCAATGTACACATGTGAAAATGAATCTTGGTAAATTGAGGGGATCGGTAGAGTTGGGGGAGGTGGAGGAAAATGATGAAAGGGGTGATCTTGATTAAGAAGCATTGTGCTCACAAATATCTTGTTAAATTGAAACCTCTTCGTACAACTAAGGAAGGGAAGAAGGGAGGAAAGGATGGGAGGAAAGGGAGGAAGGAAGCAAGGAAGGAAGGAAGGAAGGGAGGAAGAAAGGAAGGAAGGAGGGAAGGAAGGAAGGAAGGAAGGAAGGAAAAGATACCTAAATCAAATAAGTTGTATACTCTGTCCCTCTCAGACCACGTTAACTGATCATAGGAGAAACAATTTGAAAAGTGTTTTTGATAGACTATGTGAATTAGCTACAATTCTTCCAACTTTGTATGTGGGCCCTTGATGTAAGCTATTCTCTGGGATCACCTTGGTCACCAAGAAGATTGATAAGCATCTTGTGTGGAAGGCAAATTGCCCCTCAAACAGACAATATATTCTTCTTATCATCTTAAAGGAAACATCCAGAAACTTGGGAGACCATCTTGTTCTGTTTCTGTGAAAGTTATAAATTGATAACAATTCTCTGGAACTCCTCCAAGGACAAAGACTGAGATAATGGCCAAACATGCCCTATCTGTGACTTCAAAGTTTTTCATTATCTATACTGTTCTCATTCCCTGCCCCCAAGCTCCCAATTTAACCTGAAGTCAATACCTATAACCCCCCAAAACAGCTGAAGATGTAGTAAAATACTGTCTTCCCATGACTGGCATGTAATAAATCTCCTCACTCTGCTCTTCACCATAGAGGCAAGTAGCCAGACCTAGCTTAAGACTCCTGGACTTTGGGCCTGGAGTTTAAAAACACTGTTTCAATCAAAGCCATGAATCTTGGATGAACATCAAAAGCATCTGTACTCATCTGTGCTCATCAGAATCAGAATTTCTTTCACAATTGGTGCTTATAAAACTATAGACAAGTCCTGGGTTTTTTTTTTTAGTGTGAACTATGCACCATTTCAGGCATCTGTGTGTGTGTGTGTGTGTGTGTGTGTGTGAGAGAGAGAGAGAGAGAGAGAGAGAGAGAGAGAGAGGGAGAGAGAGAGAGACAGAGACAGAGACAGAGAGACAGAGAGACAGAGAGAGACAGAGAGAGAGGGAGAGGGAGAAGGAGAGAGGGAGAGAGGGAGAGAGGGAGAGGGAGAGACAGACAGAGACAGAGATAGAGATAGAAAGACAAAGAGAGAGAGATCTAGTAGGAAAAAGTCCTAATATTGGTTTTGAGTTTGTGTGTCCTTAGCACAACTAATATGACCAATAGGATATCCAAAGGAAAAGGTTCCTAGAGGCAATTTGGATTGTTTATTCCTAGCTTTCAATTTCATAAGTTCCTCTAGTTTGTAAATTTCCCTATTGTTAGCATCTGTAGTTAACTTACTGCCTTTATTTCTACTTTCTTCATTTATATTCCAGTTGAGAATTTTTTTCCAGTTGCTCTCTGGATCTGTTTGTCACCTGTCCCCAGGGCCAATTCCTTTCTTTCTTGGATCCCACATTTTTCCTTTTCTTTGTTTAACTGCTTTCATTTGCTGGCATATTGTCTTTTGTTTTTATCCTGTAAAACAGCATGAGGAGCACACTTCTGAACCCTGAGTAGGTCATAAAAATTATTTCTAGCACTATTGCAATGCTTTATCTGACTTTGAAATCTAGCCTCATCTAATAGTCTGGATTTTGAAGATACTGCTCTTCTTTCTAACTTTCAATATTTCAGACAAAAGTATGCCAATATGAATTTTATTCCTGTTTTTTGTTTCCTCTGGAAGGTTCTACAATCTTCTCTTTGATCTTTGTGCTCTAAAATTTTACACATCATGTCTGATTGAGACCCTTCTTTCTCATTATGCATGGTACTTGGTGTCTTTATCTAAGAATCAAGCAAATTCTCTTACTAATTCTTTGATAAAGTCCCATTTCTATTCTCACTAATTTGTACTTCAGTAATCCTATTAACAGATGGTAGATAGCTTGAATTAATACTCATAGTCTCTTCTATTTCTTCTATCTTAAAAAAATCTTTACAGGGGTATTTCTACATCTCGATCTATTGAACTTCCTATAAAGGTTTTCATTTTAACAACCATAATTTTACATTCCAAGATCTTTCTTATTCTTTGTTCATTTCTCTCTGTATTATTTTTTCTTACTTTTAGAAGTGCACATTTTCCATATTTCTGAATATATTTAATCATCTTGGAATTGCTCTTCTGTTCTCTGAAATACAATATCCACAGGTATGACACAGGCTCCCTCTGCCTCTTCTTCCAGGCTGATTGCCTTCTTCACAGCTCATCCTCTGTTCTGTGGCTTTCTTATACTCTACTTCTTCAACTGCCATTCCTACATTTCTCTTCCAACCTCGCGGTGGAAACTCTTGTCTATTTCAGTTTCTCCCTCCCATTATTTTTATTCATGTAGGCTTATCCCTGTTGCATGTTTTAATAAGACCTCATGGAGTCATGGAGAACATTCATCTATAGTCATTATAGTGTAAGTTTTTACCTAGAGTTTTATAACAGCTCTGCAAAATACTATCCAACCCAATAATATACTCCAACTCTGCACATGGCTATCTGACATCTTTTATACCTGAATATGGTTTTTTGTTTGTTTTTTGTCGGTCCTGGGGCTTGAACTCTGGGCCTAGGTGCTGTCCCTCAGCTCTTCAGCTCAAGGCTAATGCTCTACTATTTGAGCCACAGCGCCACTTCTGGTTTTCTGGTAGTTTATTGGAGATTAGTCTCCCGGACTTTTCCTGCCTGGGCTGGCTTTGAACCACAGATCTTCAGATCTCAGCCTCCTGAGTAGCTAGGATTACAGGTGTGAGCCACCAGTGCCCAGCCTGAATATGTTTTAACTAAAACATAGCTTTAACTAAAACTGAAATTCCAGAGCTATACTGACTAGTGTGCCTGTAGGGATAGCATAAAACTGTCCAGAACTTCAGAGAAGCAAGGCCCTGTTACAAAGTTCTTCCAAGTAATCTTAGACAAACAGCTTCACACCTCTGGAGACAGAGACTTACCATTCTATTTCCAACACCCTAGGTTCAGTCTGGGGTTAATGAGGAAATAGGTAGTCAAACAAATTAAAGTGCTTTAATCTTAGCATTCCAAAAAGTAAGACCTATTTGCCAGTTAATCTAAACTCTCTGGTATCAAGTTAACTGAAAACAGCCTGGCTGGCCAGATAAGGAACAAAGCTATTACCTGAATCATCTTCTTGCCTGTAGGTGTAACATTGCTACTAGGGATGATTGGCTTATAGGCCAGAGTTGACTAGTGCAGGTAGAATTGTACTGACTAGTAAATCAGGCCACTTTATGTAACACATTGTGAAACTGCTACTCTGCTCATCCACATCAACTCTGCCTTGTACTTTTCACCAGTTGCAAAACTTTGCCTATACTCAGTGTTAATGAACTCTGTCTCTAGGAGGTTAAGCACTAGCTTGTGTTTAATGCCAACAGGTTTGGAATGTTCTTGTCATGGAATTGGAAATTCACACGTGTCCCATTTTCTTTTGAAACAAAATGCAACTCTACCTGGTTTTTGTTTGTTTGTTTGGTTGTTTTTGTTTGTTTGTTTGTTTTTTGTTGGTCATGGGGCCTGAACTCTGGGCCTGGGCACTGTCCCTCAGCTCTTCAGCTCAAGGCTAGCACTCTGCCACTTGAGCCACAGCACCACTTCCTGCTTTTCTACTTATGTGGTGCTGAGGAATTGAACCCAGGGCCTCATGCATGCAAGGCAAGCACTCTACAATTAAGCCACCTTCTCAGTCACTGATAATTGTGTGTGTGTGTGTGTGTGTGTGTGTGTGTGTGTGTGTGCGCTGGTCCTGGGGCTTGAACTCAGGGCCTGGGCACTATTCTTCAGCTTCTTTTGTGTAAGGCTTGTGCTCTACCGCTTGAGCCACAGCACCACTTCCTCTACCTGTTTTAAAGTACTAAAATTATCTTTTATTAACTAACCAATTAAAAAAAATGCTATCGAGTTAAGTATATTCTTGACCCACCTTAGATATTCCCATAAATGATTAAAAACACACTATGGGAAACAATCTTCTCTTTAAAAACAACACCCCTCCCCCCCAAAAAATAGCCAACAATCAAAAAGCCAGGCATTGGTGGCTCATTCTTCCAATCATAGCTACTCAGCAGATGAAGATATGAGGATCAAGTCTTGAAACTAACCTAGAAAGAAAAGTCCACAAGACCTTATATCTAACTAACTAGCCAAAATTGCTAGATTAGAGGTGTGGATCAAGTGGTAAAATACCAGCCACAAGCAAAATAGCTGAGCAAGAGTACAAGGCCCTAGTATCAAAAGAAAAAAAAACAAGGAAAGAAAAGATAAAAGAAAAACAACCAACAACAGCATCAAAAACCGTAATCCTCCTTTTCTATCTTAGCATCAACTCCATGTTGTGTTTGAAACAGTCAACTAAACCATACTCAAGTGGAAGAGCTCTCTCTGGCTTATAAAGAGCTGTATTTTCTAACTCCTTTACAGGCCTTGGTTTTTCACAGTGAGTTCAAATTGTAGATTCATCAACCTTTGGCCATGAAAAGCAGACATCACATAGTTCCAAAGGATTATCACAGAGCAGCTTAATGATCTCTGGATGAGACCTTGTTGTTTTCCCTTGCATCCCTTCTAATACCAGTCCAAGAGAGATTAAAGAAGGTCTAGGGTCTGCGTAGGGTGGCCAGTTGTCCCAGTTTTCCTGAGAGTGGTGTTGCCTGGTATGTGCAACTTCAAGTACTTCAGCTCAGATGGTCCTGGGATAGCTAGGATGATTGGTACTCTACTGAAGATTACCAGATTCAGCTGGTTTGAAGATGAATTCCAATTAGATCAGAGTAAGCAGAGTGACCTCCAGTGACCTACAATCTACTAGTATCCTTGTCTTTATGAGACCCATGGCTTCCCTCTAACAATAAAAGATAATAATCGTACTCGTGATTACCATATATTATGGAAGACTATATGTTAGAGACTAGAGCTAGAGCTCTTCTTGAAGGGATGAAGCAATAAATAATGTGGACAGGCCACATGGCAACGAACTTGCATGGCCACCATCTTCCAACCAATAAAAAGCAAGAGTTCTCAGTCATAGAGCATCAGGGAAATGAATTTGGCCAACAATCTGAATGGACTAGGAAACAGATCCTTCCCCAGCAGAGTCTTTTGATGAGAACACAGCCAGGATGAAAACCTGTTCTTATGATTTGAATATCCCCACCAATACTCATGTTGAAATGTAATCCCCCTGTGATGTAAGCCAAGTATAGAATTTGGAAGTGGGGCCTTTCAGAGGTAACAAAGACTAAATGAGGTTATATGCATGAGGCCCTAATTCTATGGGATATGGATTTACAAAAAAGAAGAAAAGGAATCTGAGCTAGGAAATGGAATCTTACCATGTGATACCCTGCACTACACTGGGACTTTATAGAGTCTCTTAAACAAGAAGAACATCAGCAGATATAAATACATAATCTGAAACTCCCTAGTCTTCAGATCTACAGAGCAAAAAACATATTCTATTCGCAAAGTACTCAGTCTGTAGTATTCAGTTATAGCAACAAACATGGACTAAGACACTTCCTGATTTAGGGGCTGTCAATGCCAAGGTAAAGTAGCTCCCAGGGGCAAATAGTGTTTTGTTTTTTTTTTTACTTTGCAAACTTTTACAGGTACGAGAACCAAGCCAGAGGACCAAGTCAAGTTAGGCCTGGACTTGGCATCCATGAGAACAGATAATAAGTGTACAATTTTAAACAGCTGTCTTTGTGACAATTTGTAGTACTACAACAGAGAGCTAAGACAAAGTGTTTTCAAGAGTTTTGGTAGATCTGTGCTAGCTTGTTCAGGAAAGGGTTAACACTCTTGCTCTGTGAAGTGGTCTGATCTTCACACTCCTATTAGGGCAGTGACACAAGCCAACAACCTTGATGCCAACCTCTGGCCTTGGTTCTCTATACCCTGAGCCTGGTCCTCCAGCCCTCCTTAGTGCTCTATAGAGAAATTAAGCAGGATCTGCGACTGTCTTGGCACACATAAAGATTCTCAAAATACAAGAGATGCAAGGTTTTAAAAGCAGGTCATTCCTGACCAGAATCATTCTTCTTGTGCAGCAGTGACCAGCCTTCATTTAAAGTTACACTTGCTTTGAGCTCACTTTTAACTCCTGACTTTTGCCAAGTCAGGAGTTAAATTTTTTTAAAAAGGATCTTTTTTCTTCCCTTCTGCCTCTTTTCTTCCTTCCCTCCCTCCTTTTCCTCCTCCCTCCTCATCTGCACTCATTTCTCTTGTTCAGACAAGATGATAAAAGGATTAGAACATGCAGCATTGTACCAAATTGGCCTAATGGAAATGAGGGCCCAGCTACTAGAAATGTAGGTAGGACATAAAATAGGATAATTGACAGTTTTTACATTGCAGGCCAACCTCAGAGTTCCTTTGTTTGACTGGCCTGACCCCCATCTCAGTGTGATAGATTATCCATTTTAGAACTTAGCGAGAGAAACAGAAGGAGAGTAGCATATAAGCTTGATATGCTCACCTGTGGTGGCGGTAGCCCCTTACTGCCATACATCTTAGAGTGAACACCTTTAGGCAATTAACTTGGTTTGAGATTAGTTATAGTATCAAGAGCTACCTGAATACTCTGAGCTTATGAGCAACACTGCCAGTACCTTGGCACTGTTTTCAATTGGAGGGGATGGGAAATCATTGTCCCAGGAAAGCATGTACAGAGACTTCTCTTTTATTAAAGAACTACCTGACTTCTCCATTGTGGGGCAGCTGGTACCATAACCAGTAGGAACAAAATAGCTTCATAGCCGTGACTTAGGGGCTGTTAATGCCAAGGTAAAGTAGTCCAGGGGGGCAAATAGTGTTTTTTTTACTTTGTAAACTATTATATGTATGAATACCCTCCATCAACCTAAAGATTGAAATGAACATGATAGTGTATTAATCATACTGTCTGCCCACTCATCCTTTTCTTTTTTTTGAGTGTTCTTTTAATTCATTCTCTCATCCCCCCCCATCTTTTTTATTGTGAGAATACCGTACAGAGGAGTCACAATTACATGGGCAAGAAAACGAGTACATTTTTTTTTGGGGGGGGGGGGTCCGGTCGTGGGCCTGAACTCTAGGTCTGGGAGCTGTCCCTCAGCTCTTCAGCTCAAGGCTAGCGCTCTACCACTTGAGCCACAGAGCCACTTCCGGCTTTTTTTCTTTTTGCTTATATGGTGCTAAGGAATCGAACCCAGGGCCTCATGCATGCAAGGCAAGCTCTCTACCACTGAGCCACCTTCTCAGCCCCACGAGTACGTTTCTTATCAAGCACTGTTGCCTCCTTTTTGTTTCCCCTTCCCATCCTTTCCAATACTCCCCCCACATCCCCCCACCCGATCCCCCCCTACCAAAGTTGTAAAGTTCGTTTTTTGACATAACAACTTATACATCTTATTGTTGCAATGGGTCCACCTGTATCCCTAGTTAAACGATTTGTTTTTGCCCTTCCCCTCAACAAATTATACCAACATCAAATACAGTGAAAGCAGGGGTTATACCGTTGGGGAGGGACATACAAAGCAACATAGAAATCATCTTATAAATATGTTAGAAACAATTGCATGAAAGAAAAAAAAAACATCTGAATACTTTTCTTGGGGTTCATTCCCCTAACATCAACTTATCTGACCTTTTCTGCTTGACTCAGACATATACTAGTTATTGCAAATAAGGGAAACCATGGGACCTATGTTTCTTTGGGCCTGGCTTACTTCACTTAATGGCAATACTTACCTATCAATATTCCAACCTCATTCTTCAAGGAAATAGAAGAGGCAATCCAAAAATTCATATGGAACAATAAAAGACCCTGAATAGCAAAAATGATCCTTAATAGAAAGAACAGTGCTGGAAGAATATCAATACCAAATTTCAAACTCTACTACAAAGCCATAGTAATCAGAACAGCTTGGTATTGGCACAAGAACAGACCTCAGGACCAATGGAATAGAATTGAAAACCCAGAAATGAACCTAAAGACCTATAGCCATCTAATCTTCGATAAGGGAGCTAAAACAATAAAATGGAAGAAAGACAGCCTCTTCAGTAAATGGTGCTGGCAAAACTGGTTAACTACTTGTAGAAAACTAAAGCTAGATCCCTATATATCACCCTGTACCAGAATCAACTCCAAATGGATCAAAGACCTCAGACTCAAAGCAGACACTCTGAAAACATTACAGAATGGAATAAGAGAAACCCTAGGTCTCCTTGGCACAGGCCTAAATTATCTTAAAACAATATAATACACAGGAATATTTTTGTAGGTATGTTAGGGTTTTGTGTTTTTTGTGTTTTGTTTTTGTTTTTGTTTTTGTCGGTCATGGGGCTTGAATTCTGGGCCTGGGTGCTGTCCCTCAGCTCTTCAGCTCAAGGCTAGCACTCTATCATTTGAGCCACAGAGCCACTTCCGGGTTTTGTGTTTTTTTTTTTTTACATAGCTGTATAAAATAGATAATTTCTGCACAGCCTTAGTAAGATTTTTCTCTCCCTATCTTATACATACAGAAGCGCGTACACACTCTCATCAGTTAACTTGCTCTGGCAGCTAGATGGGATCTGGAAAATTATTTTGGCCTTGTAACACATTAGTACAAGCAAAGAATAGAACATGAGCCATTTTTCTACATATTCTACTACCTGCCACTCTCTTATAGACATTCTGCAACTTGCACAAACTGTGGACTAGATGGTGTCGAAGGAGACAAAGTTTGTGCACCAATCAGTGGGGCTATTTCTTGGTGTTAATGGAGGACAGTGGGAGCAGCCCAGACACTGGGTTTTCAGAAGAATATACCAAGGGCTATGATCATCTGCTCAGCTCCTTCTTTCTTCTTGAGCTCCTTGAAAATGGTACACATGGTAGCTTCTGTAGAGAATTGTAAGTCAGCAAGAATCAGGTTTTCACATACTATAACCTGGCCTGCATATAAATAACTGACAGTCATTTTTGTCTCTGTGTGTTCCCTTTTCCATTAAGAAGACGCATTTCTTCAAAGCTGTTTGCTATTTTAAGGCCTTGGACCTTTCCAGCACTTGCATAGGGTTGCTGTGAGCCTTGACTTATTTACAGAGATGTTGAGTTGAGATAAGGCTACTTAATAATCTACCAGCTCTTGCTAAACACAGTTCCTTTCCATGTCCTAGAAAAAGCCAAGAGCAAGAGTTCTCAGAAAGAAGACAGTGATGCTGCTGTGTTATTCTCGAGATGGATGCCCAAGCTGTGATTTAAACACAGTGGTTTTTGATGAGTGGATTTTTGGTCAACAGCTAAATAGTTTTCAAAGGCTAAAATTTAAGACATGAAAAGTGGCCCAAAAGAGAAAGATGGCCAAATTGTTATCCATATAATAATCTTGCAAGATCAATAATTGAGACCTTCAAATCAGTACAGATATTATGGAAAACAGAATGGAGATCTTAACAAAATGAAAAATAGAACTACTATATTACACAGTATTCCTACTGCAAGGTACATTACCAGAGGAAATGAAATCAGTGTGTGTAAAGACATTTGCATTTCCATGTTTACTGCAGCTATGTTTGAAATAGCCAACACACAGAATCAAGCTAAGTGTCCATCAATGAATGAATAGACAAAACATGCTAGATTTACTCAATGAACTACTATCCAGGAATGAAGCTGGAAGACATGTGTTAGATTAAATAAGTTAGGCACATGATCTCAGTTATATAGAGTATAAAAAAGTTGAACTCAAGCCGGGTGCCGGTGGCTCACACCTGAGATCTGAGAAATGCAGTTCAAAGCCAGCCGGGGCAGGAAAGTCCGTGAAACTCTTATCTCCAATAAACTACCAGAAAACCGGAAGTGGCACTATGGCTTAAGCAGTAGAGTGCTCGCCTTAAGCTGAAGAGCACAGGAACAGTGCGAAGTCCAGAGTTCAAGCCTACGACCAAAAAAAAAGTTGAACTCAGAAGTAGAGGGTAGGGTGAAGAAGGAGAAATGGAGAGATGAAAATGACACTGTAATCTCCATATTACAGAGAAGGAAATTACTTGTGTGTGGCAGAACCAGTATTTGGATTCAGATCACCTGGAATCATTCCTGACACACACACACATCCACTTCTCCCAGTATCCCATAATTCCACAGGGGAGAAGAGATAGCAATGCTTTGCCATTAGCCCTTATGGTTGCTTGAGGCCCCAAATCAATTCAAATGTCAAATATGTATTAGGTTCTTCCTGCAAGGTAAGTTATGGCCTGCTTTGAAGAAGGTCCTCATCTAAATATTTAGAGTAGGAACATCAATCAGACAACCGACATTGACAGTAATCAACATGGTAAAGGAGTTGCCCTTCCTATCTTAGCCACACACACACACACACACACACACACATTCAAACTAAATCCTTCTGTACATTTTCATCTTCAAATCCACACTTGGATTCACTGCATGAAACAAAGTTGATAAATGGAGAAAATGTTGGCCTCTCTTTTTCCCCTACTTTGAGATAGGTCAATGGGTAAAAATATAGTAGCACTTTTACTTAAGAAAAGAAACATGAGCAATTCTAAACAAAAGATGTGTGTGTGTGTGTGTGTGTGTGTGTGTGTGTGTATTGTGTGTGTGTGTGTGTGTGTGTGTGTGTGTGTGTGTGTGTGTGTGTGTGTGTGTGTGCTGGTGCTTGGATTTGAACTCAGGGCATTTGTGCCATCACTTAGCTTTCTTGCTCATGGCTGGTGATCTACAACTTGAGTCATGGCTCCACTTCTGGCTCTTGATAGTTGATTGGACATGAGTCTCGTGGACTTTTCTCCCCAAGCAGGCTTTGAGTTGCGATCCTCAGATCTCAGCAACCTGAGTAGCTAGAATTACAAGCATGAGCCACCAGAGCCTGGCTTAAATATATGTGATATTTTAGGGGAAAATTTCCCATTCACTATTTAAAAAACCAGAAGATTAAGAAGGAAAAAAACTATCTCTCACTCTTCCACCTTCAAAAGACAAGGTGACCCCTTTCTGTTTATTGTCACAAAATTTTTCTAAACACACAAGCATAAACACACTATTGTACTCCAGATACTCTCTTGTAACTTACTTTTCTCATACTACATTATAGATTTCTTGCCATGCAAGTGTATATAAATGTCATGTACTTTACACAAGACTTTACATGCATTATACATCCATTATTTTCCATGCATTTCCCACTGTTGACTCTATCAGGATTTAGTTAATTGCTCCTGGTAGGTTATTTTCAATTGTTTATCATTATTAAGGTTATGTTACTGAATGTTCATGTTCATTCATCTTCATGCAATGACCTGATTATTTCCTTAGGGTGTATTTCCAGATGTGGAAGAGCTGAGTTAAAAACTATGCAAATGTGTTGAGGACTTTTGCTCTCGGGGAAGTCAGTAGTTTCTTGCATTATCACCTGGGCAAGAAGGAGGTGTCTGCTCCCCACACTTCTGCAGCAAGCAGTGAAGACTTTAAGACAACGGTGAGAGGAGAGAAATCATTAGGACTAAATGTGGCACATAATCCCAGTTATTGATTCCGGATAGATGGAGTCTTGCTATACTGTGGAGCTCAGCCTGCTCCGTACAGGGAGTCATTGCCTGGAGCCAGGATGGTATGAATGCCAAACATCTCTTTTGGTTTGAGAATTCTGGGAAACTACTGATTTTTCAGGAAGCCTTTCCTCCCCATAGTTGTTTAATAGAGCAAAATCATGGCAAATAGGAGCATCTTGGCCAGCTGAAGCCCAGAAAGCTTTTTTTTGGGGGGGGGGGCATCAGAACACAATAAACTATGCCGTATTTGGAAAGCCAGGTACAATGTACCAGCATGTAAGGAGACCTAAGTAGATTGATGCACTAACCCTAGCAGACCGTGGGAGTGAGTTAAAGTTACTAACACTTGTTTTGTGCTATAGAAGGGAAATGTTTCAAGATGTTAAGCACTCAGACTTAGAATGTGGATGGTGGATGGGATAAAGACTGTCCTGCTCCCTTCTGGAAATGTCTACCATCACACTGACCTTTCCCTGTTTCCCTGGGGAGCCAGAGGATCAATGTGAGAACACTACAAGTTCCAGGATCTCTGGCACTGGAGTTGTTTATTACTGTGGAAACCTAAGTTGTCTTTTACCTCTCCCTTACAGTTCCTGGCATATTTCCTGATCTCCTCATACTCTGTACTGACCTTTGCCCAATGATTTAGAGTGTACGCTCTCTATGCACTGTGGTTCAACATGGTCTGCCGATGGGGGAAAAATCCTGTCGTAGCTGGGTAATGATGGCTTACTCTTGTAATCTCAGCTATTCAAGAGGCTGAGATCCAGAAGATTACAGTTTGAAGCCAGCCTAGGACAAAATATCAGAGACTCCATCTCCAAAATAACCAGGAAAATGTTGGGTTGGAGGTGTGGCTCAAGTGTAGAACGCCAGCAGAGCAGGCCAAGCAGGTGCATGGCTCTAAGTTCAAAACAGTACAAAACAAAACAAACACCAAAAACCTGTTTTGAGGAACCAGGAAGAAACTCAGGTTCCAGTTCTTTCTGTTACTCAGGGTTTTTTTTTTTTCTTTTCTTTGTGCCAGCCTTGTAACTTTATGAACCCTGAGTTAATTTAGTTTATGACCACAGAGATTGGATTGTTGTGGGAAAGGACAAGAATGAGGAGAAAGGATCGACACACCTGCAGGACTCTCAGTTGCCATATTCTCTCTTTCACCTCATCCTCCATTTTCCCCCCAAGTTATTTCCTGATTTAGGAAGGAAGTCCTGCTTTTTCCTAACATAGCCAAGGATGAAGCATTTGTGCTGCCTGCCGATGGTTGACAGCTCCACCACATCTCTTCCTCTTACATCCCAATTTATAGATGAAGAAACTGAGGCATGGAACAGCGAAGAGGCCATGGCATAAGTTATATGAGCTATGTAGAGTTTGTAGAATGGACCTGATGCAGAGCAAAGACCATCCATACTAGCTTGTGTTTGCTATTTGTTATTCTTATTTCCACCACAGAGAGCTCAGTGAGATGGCTACTTAATGTACCCCGGGCTGTGTTTGACACTTAGAAAGGACACATAAATGATGACTGCTTTTATTAATAGCTTAACCTGGGGCTTGGGCTGTTTCATACAAACAGTACATTGTTCACAAATAGAAAGTCCCAAGACTCTTTTAATACTCTTGTCCCAGGCTGAAGATTTCTTTATAGGGATTTATCTTCACTCTTTCCCTTCCTGTTCCTTATTTCTGCCCAGTATTTCATTTCCTACCACCTTATTTTCCTATTTCCCTCCTCTCAGCTCCTGGGATGGCCACACTGGCTCCTACTTTGCATACAGCCACACCATTGGCTCCTTCTCCCTGGTGACTTTCTTTCCTTTGTCTCCAAGCTCAGAGTCTGCTGCACGTGTTCCCTGAAGGTCAGGCTCAGGACTTTGATAGCACTTTAGCCCTTGCAGTCTGAAAACAATTACTGATCTCATTGCCACACTTCCATTCGCCCCCTTCTTTTCCTCCTCCTCCCTATAACTTTCTTTGCTGAAAATCACCAGTGGTTTGTTTTCATCGTTTTGTTTTGTTTTTGTTCGGTTTGGATTTTGTTATTCTAAATACCAACTAAATTGTAGTTTTAACAGAATGCTTAAAGACATAAGGGACTACAAAATCTGTTTTGATGTCTTTGTCCTCTAGAAATCCATGTGCATTTCTGCCCTGGTCCTCTCTGTTTCTTTTTGTAAACACACCGTGACAAAGAATTACTTCAGCATTGTTGGCAGTACCTCCCCAGTCTGTCAATAAATCATTCCTGTGGCTTCTCGGCAGCCAGTTCCTTCACAGACCCACTTACCAGGTGCTGGTCACACTGCAATTATTCCTTACCTTTTTATCTGAAACTTATTGGAATCCTTCCATAGTCTTGTTTTGCTTTACTTCTCAGTGTCTTTTGTAACTGACATTGAATGTGAGCTCTCCCTTACTTTTGCTAGCATGTGCATATGTAACTTTTTCTTGTCTCAACTCAGAAGTCACAGTCCCTAGTTAGTGCAGTTATGGCTCAAGATGTATGGGAAATTGGTTCCAGGTCTTCCTCCTCTTCCCACCTGCTCCCCTAATCCTAAAATTGGGAGAGACTCAAGTCCTTGGTGTACAACGTTGGTGAATGTGTACCTCCTCCACATGCTCTAAGTCATATCTAGGTTACTTAGAACTCCAACTGTGACGTGTATTCTATGTGCATAACTGTTGTACTATATTGTTTAGAAAATAATGACAAGAAAAATCTGTGTGTTCAGTATAGAAGCAGAGTTTTATTTATACATATATGTACATAGACACACATACATATATATGCATATATATATGAATACATTCAGTTATTATATGTCTGATATATGTGTACACACACACATACACACACATGATCTGTGATTGGTTGAATCTCCAAATGCAGAGCCCACCGGTACAGAGGATCAATTGTATTGGCATGCAGAGTCTCCTGACCTGCAGGTTAAAGTGGTGTTCAAAATATTAGACCCAGTTACAGTTAACCATCAATTACACAAGTGTAGATTTTGTGGGTAGTGGTTAATCTCAGGCTGGCTCCTCTAATATTGCTAAATAGGACTAGATATTTGTCACATTCAATAAACAAGGGATTGCTGTTAAGAATTTAAAGAATTTTAAAAAAAACAAACAAGGTAAAGATCCCCACAAAGTAGAAAAATAGACAAAGAATACAACCCAGAGCCCTTTAGATATAGAAATCAAATATGTTCATGTTGCCCAGTTATCCACCAATGTTGGGTTTTTAACCTAAACTTTGGTCATCACACGGTGGAAACACCTGTACCCTGGCTATATAAGGTCCTCAAAATCACTTAGTTTATGACAGGCAGATTTGCATGCTTCTCTTTGGTTTCTGTCGACTGCCTGCATCTTTTCTGCACATATTGAAAGTTCTGTATGTCCTGTGAGTGATGTTATAAACATCCAAATGGCCCTTGATAGGAAAAAGCTTCCCCACCCAAACAAGAAGAAAACAATTATCTGTTTTGAGACAAAATAGGAGGGAGAAGAGGATGTTGAAGTAGTGCCCACGAAGGGAAGGCAAAAGGAAGTCTAGATGCCCAGCTTCTTGATCAAGTGTCCCTCAAGAGAGAATAGAATATCTTTGTCTTCACCCATTTTATGTCGCTATAACTGAATATTCTAGACTGGGTGATCATATTGGACAGAAATGTTCTGGCTAGAATGTATTTGGTTTTGGAGGCTGTAAAATCTAAGATCAAGAAGCTTTACCTAATAGAGGCCTTCTTGTTATACCATCCCGTAGCAGAAGGGCAAAGAGAGAGGAAAGAGCAACAGATTCAATTTGTATCTCCGAGTCCTTTTATAATCATCATTCATCCATTTGCATGAGCCCTGGTGACCTCAATGCCTCCCACCAGGCTCCACCACCAAACACTGCTGCACCAGGGACCAAGTTTCCAACACATGCTTTTTGTGGGGAGGGTGGGGGGGGGCACATTCAAACTGTAGCTGCTTTTGAGAAAGCAAATACTTTGAAGAAGGGCTTCCCTTGTGCTTCTTTTCTGCTTGTTGTCAAGAGAGTGCCAGGAGGGTGTACATGCTAACGCTCCCTGCAACAGATGCTTCAAGACGACTTAATTGTAATTGGGACAGCCAGTGAAAACTTCCTGGAAACTGTTGTAAAATATCTCACACTGCTGTCAAAGAATGTGTTGTTGGGCTCGTGCCCAGTGTTTTCCTCATCGCTGTGGACAGACTGCAAGAGTTCACTCCTTGTATTGAAGTAATGAGTTACAATTGTGGGGAAATTTTATGTTGCAGAATTTTGCATGTTTTAATGTGTTGGCAGTCGTTTATGGGAAATAAAATGTATTAGTCCTCTGGTAAGATGTTAAGCTGGAGGCTTGAACTGAACCCTAGAAAACCAACTTGTGCCTCCAGCTATAACAGTGACATATACTCTTTTAGACAGCTATACATGATGCTAAGGGTACCTAGGACTCTGATCCAGTGAGTTGATTTAGAGAAAGTCACATAATTTCTGAGCCTTGGTTTTGTTTGTATGTGTAAGAATGACTCTCTTACTAGGCCTGATGGCTTACATCTCTCTTCCCAGCTATTCAGGAGACTGAGATCAAGCAGATTGCACTTCACAGCCAGTCTGAAAGAAAAAGTCCATGAAAGCCCATTTCAACAGCAAAACAAAACAATGAGTAGAGTGACTCATGTCCATCCTCCCAGCTATGTTAAGAAGCATAAGTAAGAAGATCAGGGTCCTGAACTAATGTGGGAAGAGAGAGCAAAATGAAGCAGAGCAAAATGGGTTGGAGTCATGGCTCAAGCAGTGGAGACCTTCCTAGCAAGCAGGAAGTACTGAGTTCAATACCACTAAGAATAAGAAAAAAAAATAATTGTATCCTTTTTACTGTTAGAAGAAAAAGACCAGGCACAATGTGTGTGACATATAATCAGCCATCAGACAGTGTGACCCATCAATGTGAGGACTTGTTAGTGACAAGATCAATAGAACTGTCAGGTTTCCATCCACGAGGATGACTGTGCTGTCATCTCTCAGGTCACAGATGAGCACCTTGGACTGTCTCTTCACCTATATCCTTCAATGGCTACAAGCCAGACCTGGCCTGACTCACAGAGCCTATTGTGATCCTTTGCTTGTATTGATGAGACGAATGAGCAGGGTGGGGAGAAAAAGAGCAGATCTGTGCAGTGGACAAAGAAAGCAGAGTTAAGACACTCAACAAAGGAACAGTTTCTAGTTTTATGTTTCCCCCTGCACCTGTCACTCCTCAACGTAACCCCTCCCTCTCGGGGTCATTCAGTCAGTCCTGCCTAGATGTAGGGGTAGGGGGCATGATGCTCCTTTTCTCCCAACCCTCTTTCTGTTTCCTCCAACACCTTTCTGATTATTCAGCATCTTGTATCTATTTTCTTATTGATTCCACTTACTCTCTGTCTTCTGCAACCAGAATATCCAGACCCTGGAGATGTGGATTTGTGTCTGTTTAATTCACTGCTGTATCCTCATCATCACTGTCATCTACACAGGGCCTCAGTGCAGCATAAAGGTACTTAATATGTCTTCTTGAATGATTTGAATATAACTCAGTAGAGTAAAATCTAGCCTTGTCCAAAGGTACTGTTATAGGCTGAATTATATGCTCCATATTCACACCTTGGAGTCCTAACCTCCAGTACCTCAGAACATGACTATAGGAGATAAGAGTCTTTAAAGAGGAAATTAAGGTAAAATGGCACCCTCAGGATGGGCTTTAAATGGATATAACTGGTATTCTAATGGTCAGGACATGCCCAGAGAGCAGGAAGATTTGGGAAGATTGAGCCACAGAAAGGTAAGAAAAGAAGCCTCAGACAAAACCATCCTTGCAGACACCTTGATCTCGGTCTCTGGCCTTCAGTACTGTGAGACAATAAACTTCTGTCATTGAAGCCACCCCATCTATGATGCTTTGTTATAGTAACTTTGGGAGCCAGGTGTCCATAACCAAACTAAGTCTGGATTTTATTCATTTGCAGCTTTAATACTTCAATAGTCTACTCTAGACACAGAGACAGAACCCTCTTACAAAGCTGAGCAAGCGTCCTGGCGGGCTGGGAATTGAAGAGTTGTTCAGAGGACTCAGTCTCAGCCCTGGCAGAGTCTACATGTGCCCTAGACCTCATCGTTTGTGTCCACTACCTCTGACAGGCAGGACAGACACTCCTAAGCCTCTCTGGGCCCCTAAGAGGTCTCATGCAGAGTTGTCTATTACACAGATAGTATCTCCTGTTCATTCTGGGTCTTACTAATTGGAAAAATGAGATGATAGCCATGGAATTTTCCAGTCAGGTGACATCAGCCATGCAGCTGCTGATTTCTGTGTGCTGGGCTCTGGGGGGGGGGGGGGGGGAGAGGGAGGAGGGGACAGAAAGGATGCGTCTGAGCTCAGTCCCTTGGAAAAACCTAGAGTCTAAGATTGACTAACTTGAAACAAACACATTGGAGACAGGATCTAGTCATCTCTATCCCCAACTTTGGGTAAACAGAGGCTACAGTACTTCAGAGCAGAGAGATAAGACTGAGAGTTGGAGTAGAGAGGAGAAGAGGCCAGGAACCAAATCTCCAGTAACTGTGGTCTTGAGACTTGTACTGTAACATCGCAATCCTGGGACCAATAGTGGGAAGGGAAAATGGGTAGGGCATTCCAACTCTAGAAAACAGCAGAAATTAATGTTTAGAGAAGCTTGAGCATGGGGTGGGTTTGTTAGTGAAGGTTTGGGAAATAGCAGGAAGTGGCAGAGTGGCTCAAGTGATAGAGAACTAGCCTTAAGTAAAAGAAGCTCAGGGGCAACACCCAGGCCCTGAGTTCAAGCCCTAGAGCCAGCAAAGAAAGAAGAGGAGGGGGAAGAGGAAGAGGAGAAGGAGGAGGAGGAGGAGGAGGAGGAAGAGGAGGAGGAGGAGGAGGAGGAGGAAAAGAGGAGGAGGAGGAGGAAGAGGAGGAGGAGGAGGAGGAGGAAAAGAGGAGGAGGAGGAGGAGGAGGAAAAGAGGAGGAGGAGGAGGAAAGAGGAGGAGGAGGAGGAGGAGGAGGAGGAGGAGGAGGAGGAGGAGGAGGAGGAGGAGGAGGAGGAGGAGGAGGAGGAGGAGGAGGAGGAGGAGGAGGAGGAGGAGGAGGAGGAGGAGGAAATAAAAAGACATAGGACAATCATCATACCTGCATTATGGTCCAGAAGGAAATAAGCCCAGCATGTGACCTGGTAACATCTCTTTACTTTCAATGGCAGGTCTTTGTCTAAACTTTCACATGGACTCCTGGTGGGTTAGAAGAGACCACATGGAGCTGCCTCTTCCTGCCCTGGTTTTATGTAGACCCAAGACCCACCTGAAACCTAGAAGCAAGGAATTAGGGCATGAGAGTGAGAAGGTTTTTATATCAGACAGTGAGCTAACAAAAGCTACTAAATCACTTACACTAGGTCTTTACAGGTAAGGCACAAGCCTTTGAACCCTCAGTGTATGTGTGTGTTGGGGGGTGGGGGGAAGGGGAGACAGACAGACAAAGACAGAATTCCAAGACAGAATTCCAAGAGATGTTCCCAACATGGACTTAGAAACTGTATTAACTCTCCCAGCTTGATGGGAACTCTTCTCCTGGGCGTGCATTGTGTGCGTGATTTTGAGATGCTAGGATACGTGGTTGCTCTTAGTATGGAAAGGCCACATTAAGCAACATGGCAAAAGAGAAAGTGCAGGAAGCCCAGCTGAATTTTAATATTTGTCTACAATGCTTGACTTTCAGTACCTGTTGCCTTTCCTCACCTCCCTGTGCACACACAGGTCTAGCAGAGCAGTCGCATCTCTATGACCCCATCTCCGAGTCTTCTGTACCTGTAACGAGTTTCCTGACATTTTTATTCTTTATTGCTATGCAGGACAATCAAAAACATGACTTTGTTTGAGTTACTACCTCCTTCTTTCTAACTGTAATCAAGCTGTAAGATATGCATTAGAATTCTAATCAAAAGCCTTTGGAACTTAAAAACAAAACTCCCTTAAGCCAATTTTTTCAACGTCAAGAAAAATTTGTGATGAGCCTCCAGGCTATGCTCTGTTGAGAGCTTCAATTCTACTGATAGATGATGTTGTTGGTTCTCGAACACTCTCTGGCTTCTCTTAATTGACTGGATTTGGCTCCCTTCCTGGAATCAGCTCCTTGGTAGCATTTGACTACATAGATTGTTCTGCATAGTGAAAAGAAGGTGGGAATTTACATGACTGAGCACATGCTCTCCTCATTTCTGCCCACTTTGTTTTTACCTGAGCAACATAGGAAGAAATTAGATACTCCTCCCCCCTGTAATTCTTCTTAGAACTACTGCATATGAGACCACCTTTTTTCCTAAAACATAAATTTACTTCTTTTCCTTGCAGTATGACACTTCTCAAGCATTTGCATTTCTCAACTCTTCTAGGGATTTATGAAGATTTCTAAATGAATGTGGACAGGTGGAATAAGAGAGAAAAAAAGACATAGAAGAAAGAAAAGAGAAAGGAAAAACATAAGAGCAAGGAAAAACAAATGAGAGAGACAGACAGACAGAAATGAACCCTTCTAATACAAAGCTACATCTCTCAACACTCATTATAAGAAATCAATTAGCTCTTTACTTTCATGCATTTTAGTTTCCCACAGAAAGTTTAGGATGATAGCCATAGATATTTATTTCCCCAACTATGATTCTGACTATCAAACCAAGAATGTTTGATCACAGATAATGGCAGCTTTAGTAAATTCGGGAACCTGAATATGAAAATACCCTCAGCTAGCCCAGGAAATACCTCTCTTCAGATAGACTGAATAGAACTTCTAGTAACTTGGTCTTCTGTGTTTAACTCAACCTTTAATGATTCATGATGTTTACCTAGATTGCCCCGATTCTTACCAGATTGATATTTCTATGTTCTCAGATTTTACTCTTGACGAGAAATATCCATGTTTAAAGTAAATATTTATTTATTGGTTTCATCAGCCATCAATGTGACCAAAGCGATTGATGGACAGACCCTATATTCTCCTAATCTCATGGTGAAAGAAGGCATTAGGAACTTAGACATCCAGCCTGTGTTCTCATAACAATACTTCCCAATGGCCAGTGTCTTTCCCAATTAATCAGCTTTTATGGTAATAAAATGTAGATTCTAGAAGGAACTGGAGGGATTTTCATGTTTCCCACAGTGTAGGACTTTTTCGAGGGGCCTTTGTATGACCAGAAACTTTCTGACTGAAAGATACCAAAGTCTCTCAACCTCACAAGACCAGGAAATTATTTCTTATATATTTCTCTATTTTTTTTGTCTGTTGTAGGGTTTGAACTCGGGACTTGGGTAATGTCCCTAAGCTTCTTTGTGTTCAAGACTAATGCTCTACCACTTGAGCCACAGCCCACTTCCGGTTTTTGAGTGGTTAATTGGAGAGAAGAGTCTCACAGGGACTTTTCTGCCCAGGCTGGCTTTGAACTGCATTCCTCAGATCTCAGCCTTCCAAATAGCTAGGCTTCCAGGCATGAACCATTGATACCTAGCTATCTTATATGTCTTCTTATCTGTACAAAGGACACTTTATTAATCTTGCATACTTGTGGATACCGAGTAAAAGCCCAGTTATGAGGAGTAGGTGAGCACCAGTCTCCTCACCGCATGGTAGCAGCTGCTGGCTTGGGTGACTTGAGCTGTTCTACCTTTCCGCCGTGATTACCTGCTTGTGTAACAAAGGGTTTCCAAAGGCCCTTACAACAGAAATTTTAAGTGCATCTTAAATAGAGAGCTAGGTAATTAAGCTCATTAACAGAAAATAATTTGCTCAGCTTGCTAAAGGTCAGTGGCTTTGGGCTGCCTGTGGAGTGCAAGCGGCAAAGGAGAGGAGCTAGAATCAGAATAGGGAAGAGACAGGCTGTGCCTGTCATAGCCACCCTTTGGTAGGCACTACAGAGAACCCGTGGGGATCAGAAGATGCAGTGGGCATCTCCAGTGAGGAAATTGTGGTAGCTAAGCAGCTTCTGGGAAATCTAGACACAGGACTACTTACCAAGGAAAACAGAGCTACTGCTAGTCTTGGGGGAAGCTCCTGTACAAACAGAATCTGGTCTCCAAGCTCTGTTTCCAGATACCCAAACTGGCCCTGAAATAATTCATGAATATCGATTGGGCATCTACTCTTTACTGCGCTGCAACAGCTGTCAGGAAATAAAGTGCAATTCAAACGCTTCACTTTCTGCCTTTGAGGAACAGAGGTTTACCATACTCATAAAGTCCTACTCTTAAAGTCTCCAATAGTTACCCGGATTTAAAACATCACATAAAATCTTTTGTTTAGTTATTGAACTTTGACCTCAGTCCACCTTTCTAAACTCTTCTCTGGACAACACTTCAGTCAACTAACATACTTTCCAACCCATCAAGTTGGTAGGCTGTTTTAAGTCTCATTACCTGTACACAACTTCTTGCTTTGTCTTATATGCATTGTCAATGTCTCTCCGTCCTTCAAAGCCCATCTCAGAAGTTACTTTTTCTTTGTAGCCTCAATGACATCCTTAAGCCCTGTGTTTCTAGAGCCCTTAGCATGAGATTCTATTGTACCATTCATCATACTATGTAGTTACAGCAACCACCATAGGCTGAGAGCTCCTTGAAGTTAAGACCAGGTCTTTTCCATTTTCATGTCAATGGCACTTATACCTAGGACAGAGCTGGAACCAACCTCCATGACTCACTGTTCCTTGGGCCTTGCAGCCAACTAGTCAGCTTCACATACCGCCTTTATCCTTCAGGGAAGCGCTTTCCTACAACCTGCAGTTAACACAAGGAAAACACTTGAGATCAGGAGATGGCTTCATAAACCTTCTTTTCAGTCCTTTCATTCTGAGCCCATGAACTTTGGTTTCTATCTTATCTCTACCATAATTAATTCGTCTTGGCGGACAAAAATGACCTAGTCTTTCTAGTCTGCCTCAGTTTTGCCGTAAGTTAAAAAGACATCCACAAAAACTTCACGTCTTTTCCATAAAAACATTAACTATTAAGAAAACATTTCTTTATTATCTATTAAACTCCTGCCATATAAAACACAATGTGATGCTTCATTTGAAGGGTAAAGATGTAAAAGACATAATTCCAGCTCCAAAGTAATTTAGCATCAGATAGAAAAAGAAATGCACTCTCTAATAGCAAGAATACAACAGAAAATGTGTTAAGGGCTGTAAGAGAAGTACAAATTATAAGCTGTGCAAGTGTGAAGAAGGGAATTGTGTAAGTGTTGTTTGCATCTTTTGTTATATTTTAGAAAGTGAGATTTTCAAAGTGTCAAATTATTTTTAAGTAATTTGCCATAAGATTCTGCTAAGAACAGGGAGAGACTTCAATTCCCATGAGCCCTGAAACTGTTGAAAGAGATGGTCTAAGAAAGGTTTCAATTAAGGCTTCATGAGGGCATGATAAATACTCATTAGGCTGAATTTTTGAGAGATTGAGCATTCTGGAACAAGCTGTCTTTAGGAACATCAGAATATACCTTTTTCCAGGCACTGGTAGCTCACGACTATAATCCTAGCTACTCAGGAGGCTGAGATCTGAGGATCGAAGTTCAAAGCCAGCTGGGGCAGGAATGTCTATGAAACTCTTATCCCCAATAAACCACTCAGAAAACCATAAGTGGCACAGTGGCTCAAGTGGTAAAGCTCTAACCTTGAGCTGAAAAGCTGAGGGACAGCACCCAGGCCCAGAGTTCAAGCTCCATGACAGACCCCCCCACACACCCAAAAAAAAAAAGAATGTACCTCTTAGAAATGAACAAAGAGCCCAGACTCTTTGCCCTCAGAAACTAGCTAGCTGTGGTCTTCAGCACTACCCAAGTAGGTAATCACAGCTTGAGGATTAAAGCATTCCCCATGGGCAATCTATAGGATACTAGAGATTATATGGATATGATATATACTATGTATTATGTATAATATGTTTATATTTAAAATATACATTATAACACATATACTTATATGATAGATAGATAGATAGATAGATAGATAGATAGATATCCACCACATTTGGCAAACACCTCCTTGAACAAATAAATGCCTATGTTACAGAACTTCTCAGTCTCCTAAATACTTATATGTTTTAGAAATTTCAAGAAAGAAAATAAAAAGCGGCACTTTCCAAGCCTATGAGATTATAATATCTGATCTGTTACCAAAGCAACTTACACTACATGTAGTAAATAAGAATATGAGGGAGAAAGAGAAGGAATCTGACTCTAGCAGCTCATGTCATATAAATATGTGTATTTATGGAATTTAAGTGTTGGAGAGGGGCAGGGAGGGGGGTGGCCACGGCCACTCTCTGTCTGTACATAACTGATTCACTGGGAAAGAGACAAAGGACTCACCAGGAGAATGAATGACTGATTTCCAGATCTCAAATGTCTTTCGGGCTTTATTATATTTTACCTTCTTACAAATGCCAGCAATGAACAAAACAGATGATGGGCTAATCTTTCTGGTCCAATTGCATTACTGGAACCAGCGGCTTTGAACAATTCAAAAATAATACACACTGCTCAGATTTTGCCTCACAGGGGAAGATAGCTTTGTTTATAACACTCTATGAAGAATTTCCAAACAGGTAGGATCTAAACCATGCCCTGGGGACCCAATTGTTATTTCATTCTGTTGTCTTCTCAGTTACCTAAGGACCTAAACAGAAGGTTAGATGGTGTTGTGTTTGGAACCTTAACCATCTTAACCATCTCCCCCATTCAACTGACTCATGGAGAGAACCTTCTGGAACTCAGTACTTCTCCAATGGGATAGAAAGATAGCCTGGTCATCTTATCTTAAAGATAAGCTGATGTGCAAGCACTTAGATTTGCCTCTGATTCTTCCCTGTATTAGAGACAGGAAGTTCCTCATAAATTTAAAAATTAAAAAAAAAATTTAAGACACCAAACACACTGCTTTTAACTTCTTTCCAGTTGTCAATGCTCTGACCTGACGGCCTACCTTCCCTTTCCCAGTCTTGCCTCTTAGGTTGCCTCCAACATCCACTCCTCAGCCATGGGCATTTTTTTCTTTCTTTAGGGCCAAGCTCTGAACAAACATTTGCCCCACCCATTTGTGTTTCCTGCACTTGCTGACTTTGAGAGACTTCTGTATGAACCACTCCCCAATCAGCCTGCAGACTGCATTCCCTCCCACCAACATCAATACAACACTGCCTTTAGCCCCACTTGAGAGGGCTGATTGACAGACCACCTGTGAATGGCTGCACTGTTGGCCTTCTCTACCCCCACCAGCCTCTGTATCTTTATCTCCAGGTTGAATGGTAGAGCACAGGAAATACTCTCCAAAGAAATCAAGCCAATCTACCTAGAAGGGCCTGGAGTTCCCAGGGTGGAAGATGATGCCCTAGAATAGGGCTTTCCTTGTTTTGGCATTGGTCAGAGGATGGATTCAAATTTCTGAGAGAAATGGTTTGAGCCTACACTTCCACAGTGTACAATATACCCCAAAGGGAAGCCCACAATATCTCATGAGACAGGGGCTAGAAATGGCGGAGGAAACCTACCCAAACCATCTATATTAATCAATTGAGGGCTTCATTCTCAATGTGAATGGCCAGCCAAGGATCCATAGACATTGAGGGGGGGGAAGAGAATAAAAGGGAAGTAGTATAAAAAAGTTACCTAACTCAGCATTTTCTTCTTCCTCCAAGAGTATTTTAAATCTAGCAAATTATACTATGGTGAGAAAAGCAATCACAACAGTAGATGCTTATTGTTTTAAGCTCTGTTCTAAGATGTTCTGAAATGTACACACATTTACTAAATTTTACCCTGCTCTACTTGATGGATATAACTAACCTATCTATAACTAACCTATCTATGTATTTACATAAAATTCAATAACTTTTGCTGGACACTGGTGGCTCATATTTATAATCCTAACTACTCAGGAGACAGAGATCTAAGAATCACAGCTCAAAGCCAGCCCAGGTAAGAAAAGTTGTGAGACTCTTACCCCCCAATTAACCACCAAAATACCAGAAGTTATGCTGTGGCTCAGGTGGTAGTGGGCTAGTCTTGAGCCCACTTGCTCAGAGACTCAAACTCTGAATTCAAGCCACAGGAAACCCTTCCCACCTCCACACAAATTAAATAATTTGCATAAATAAGGTGGAGGAAATAGCAAAATGAGAGTAGGCCAGTACCTAAGGCTGTTGGATTGTGCAATCCATGGTCTTAACACTGTTCCCACACTGCATGGCAGAGAATAGATATTCTGAAATATGTGCGTCTAGTCTGGTCAAAGCACTTTAAATAGCAGAAAGCAGAAGTTAAGAAAAATAAAACAGCCCTACACCAGTGGCTCACGCCTGGAGCGCCTGTATTTTTAGCTACTCAGGAGGCTGAGATTTGAGAACTGCAGTTCGAAGCCAACCCGGGCAGAAAAGTGAGACTCTTATCTCCAATTAACCACTCAAAAGCCAGAAGTGGTGCTATGACTCAAGTGGTAGAGCACTAGTCTTGAGCACAAAGCTTCTCAAGGACAGTGCCCAGGCCCTGAGTTCAAGCCCCACAACTGAAAAAAAAGAAAGAAAAAAAAAGAAAAAAGAAAGCAGAGAACTATGAGAGAACTCAGTAGAGGCACACCTCAGGACACAATAGAGAAAGTAGCTTGTGGAAAGTAAGGAGTGCAGGTGGAAATGCAAAATATGCGTCTAATTTGACATAATTAATAAGGGCTCTAAGAAGAAATTGTTCTGGTGGTGGAGGACTATCTGGTAGACTCAGAGACACAGAGAAAGATGGGCTAGAAGCAATTCTCTCATGCAGAGATTATTTGCACAAAGTAACCTGACTTTATGGTGCCAGAGAAAACCATGAGCTGTGAAAACAGACTACTTTGAGTGGCTTATATAACATATTCCCACAGAAAATTAATGTTTCCCAAGGCAAATGCAAATGCAAAATAGCTACAAATACATACTTGTCTAAGCATTGTTCTGAAACAGATAAAGACTGAAAATAACCATATCTCTAGAAATTAAAAGCAATTAATGAAGCTATTGTGTCCAGGAAGATAGGCAGAAGTATAAGAACTTAGGGATTAAAAAGTGATAGAGCAATGGGGAGAGATAAAACAGGAGCTTGCTGAATTAGGTTGGTCCATATGGAACTCTATATATCAAAAGTAATCAAATACTATTGCGTATGGTTTAATTCCTTTAACAAGAGAAGAAAAACAATAAATAATCAATCATATTATATAAGTGGTAATCAAATCGTAATGTAGGTAAAAATTAAATTGTAAAAGCATCAAAAACTCTGTAATGCACCTGTAATTCTAGCTGCTAAGGAAGTTGAGATCTGAGGATTATGGTTCACAGCCAGCCCATGCAAGTAAGTATGAGAGACTCTTATAACTAATTTACCATCAATAAGCCAAGTGGAGATGTAGCTTTTGCAGTAGAGCACCAGCTATGAGCAAGAGCTCAAGCCAAGCAAGAGCTCAAGGCTCTAAGTTCAAGCCAGAAAAAAGTTATCTTCATTATGGAAGTTATAATAAGACAAAAATAGGATAATAATAAAAGAAATGAACAATTAAATAGAAATGAAAAGCAAATAATAAATAAATGATACATATGGATAAATACAAAATAAATTATACATTCAATAGTTATAATTCCCCTACCAGAAACAAAAAAGAACAGAACATGAAACATGAAACAAGGAAAAAAACAAGTATTTGAGGATAAAAATTGGCATTTTTCCTGAAATATAAAGAGATTTGGATCTATATGCATAAAGATAATTAGGAAGCTAAGAATATTCAACACTGAGTTATTGTAAACTTTCTGGAGATTGATACTACTTTAGTTACCAAAATAAAATGAACAAGTCACTTTTAAGTGGGATAAAAATAGAAATAGCTCCATATTTCCCCACGATAATATCTAATGCTGGAAGATAATGAAGCAATATTTCAAAGTCATGCAGAACAAGAAGTTATACTTCAAAAGTTTTAGACCCAGCTAAACTGCATATATACATAATTGTAAGCGGGCAAAAACTCAAGAAGCAGTATTTAAATTAGCTGTTCTTAGAGAAGCACTAAAATGATAACTGAATACAGTTGGCAACAAATAAATTATACGCTGTGGTCATGAAACATTTACTTATGTAATCAAGATAAAAAAAATCAAAAATAAGAATTACAAGAAAAAACAAAACTACAAACTATTGATCTAGTAAGGCAGAAATGATCCAACTGATGTCATTAAAAGAGGGAAAGAATATGCAAGCAGGCTACAAATTCCCACTTTGGAGCCAAAAACAATTATAGAAAGGTAAATACTAAAAAGAGAATAGTGATTAGTAACTGGTAAAGGAGGAGAACAAATGCTAGAGCAGAAGAGAATATATATTAATCTGATCATCTCTTATAGTGAATAAAATAATAAAGGATCAGAGGTATTATTCAAAGTTTTAAGGTAATCACTATAGTATAATATATACTTTCCTAGATATCAGAGGAGCAGAAAACAGAATCAAACTGATTAGCTTTAAAATCAAATATTTTAAAATATATGTAAGATGACTGAAATTAAAATGGTATAGTAGAATAAAAACTAATCACGTGTATCAAATTATAATAAGTGTGCTTAATTTATCAATTGAAAGAACAAATTTCAGGCATGATAATAGTACAAAACCCAACATTATACATCAAACGAATGCAGACAAAAAAAAAAAAAAAAAGATGTTTAGAAAAGGTAGAATTCCGTCCAAAAATAAAAAGATTAAAACAAAGACTGAAAATTTAGGCTAAGTGATGAGATTAATAACACACAGCAGTGTTCTTAAGAAAGCATATTAAATCCATAGACTTCACAACTCATTTATGTTTCATAATTCCTTTTACAAAACCCACTAACTATCCACATAGGTAACACGGGTTTTGTTGTTGTTGTTGTTGTTGTTTTTGGGGGGTCGGGTTGTAGGGCCTGAACTCTGGGCCTGGGGGCTGTCCCTCAGCTCTTCAGCTCAAGGCTAGCGCTCTACCACTTGAGCCACAGTGCCACTTCTGGCTTTTTTCTTTTTGCTTATGTGGTGCTGAGGAATTGAACCCAGGGCCTCATGCATGCAAGGCAAGCGCTCTACCACTGAACCACCTTCCCAGCCCAACACGGTTTATTTTTAAAGGATGGTTTTCACTAGTATCTCTTTGACTTCCCTTTGAGTTAAAAGAACAACTTGCTGCCTTCTGATCTTCATTATCTACTGATTATGGCAGTCTGTAAACCAAATTTCCTGCCATCTAAAGTCCTCATGTCATTTCCTAAATCAGATATGGAAATGATGCTTTGATTCTTATTTATCCAGGTAGAGCGGACAGTCCACTCTCAGCACGAAACAACTATAGAAAACAGAAGGTCAACCTTCTGCACCCCTTTTAAGATTAAAAGGAACCAAAGTTATTACAGAGGAAATGGAGTAACATACATAGATAAGACAGGTAAATTATATTATTTTCAACAAATAGCCAAAGGGTTATTTGAAACTAAGACATAAACTGAAACAACAACAATCTGTGACTTTTAGGACTGGCTGTCTATCCTGCCAATAGGCCAACTAATCAAACTGAGATCCCTTCACTCACCTGAGTGCTTCTTGCTCACACTCCACCACCAGTGCCAGTGTCTGAATCATGAAAACTTGTTGCTCTAAACAATGGATGACATCCTTGGATAAGGCAATAGAAACGAAATCTATTGGAAGAATACCAGAATACTCTGAGAAATGGTGGAAGTTGAAGGCATAGAACACAGGACAAAATCCAAGGGCAATCAGACCTGGCCAGGACCTAGCAGGTGCCACAGTAATTAGATGCTTTTTATGGTGTTATTAGTCTTTGTCTGCATTCCCACTACTGTCACAAATAACCAAATTGTTCCTGTCTGTATCATTTCACCAAGACAAAACTCCTTGAATTTGTCCAAATGGCCTATGTTCGGTCGCGTGCCCCTGTTTTACTGTTGGGGTCCTAAGTAAAAACACACCTGACCCTGTCTAGCCTCCAGGTGGGGACACTAAGCATCCACAGAGTTTTGGATTATCCTGGAATGCTAAAGTATATGTGGAACAACATATAAAAAAAATCTACAGAGAGCGAAAAAGCATTGTTTTGCCAACAGTAAAATAAAAGATAATTTAAAACTCCAAATGTTACATGAGAAAACCATGGTCCAGTATGACATCTAAAATAGATAAATGCTGTTTGCTTCTTGGCTTTCTGACTCAAACTTTGAATAAACCCTAGAAAACTGAATACTATTATGCATCATAATGTACAGGCAACAAACCAAAAATATAATATTACTAAGATATGTATGAGGTCCAGGGAGGGGATGAAAGTAAAGAGGACTGGAGCAGTGTTACCTTTTCTAAGCTTACCCAAAAGCCAAGAAATACTCTTACATGAATCTATCAGGGCACAAAATTTTAAGCACACTATTATATTCATGAACAAAAGCAAGAGGACAAGGAAGAAAGAAAACGTGACAAAAGTTGAGAAATCAAAAACCAGAAATGTAAGCACATTAATAATATATATGGAAAAAATCAGAAGAACCAACGGAAAGTAGAAATGGGTAGAGGGCCAGGGAGAAGAGTTAGCTCTAATCTTGGTACTGCTCTGCTTTGATCAACATAGGGGGGGTGGATCGGGTCATGGGGCCTCAACTCTGGGCCTGGGCGCTGTCCTTCAGCTCCTCAGCTCAAGGCTAGCACTCTACCACTTCAGCCACAGGGCCACTTCTGGCTTTTTTCTTTTTGCTTATGTGGTGCTGAGGAATCGAACCCAGGGCCTCATGCATGCAAGACAAGCACTCTACCACTGAGCTACCTTCCCAGTCCCAAAGATAACCACTCTTACTAGCTCAAGTCCCAGCCCTCCACTGAGACTCAAATGAGGTACCTTAGTTATAATAGAATACCACAGGCCAAGTAACTTGTAATATTTGTTTCTCAAGGTTTGGGAATCTGGACAATCCAAAATCAAGGAGCTAGCATCTGGAGAGAGCTATCTTTTTTTAAAAAATTATTTTCTTGTAAAGATGCTATACAGAGAGGTTACAGTTACATCAGTAAGGTAATGAGACCATTTCTTGTCAGGCATTCTTAACCCCTCCTTTGTTTTTGGAGAGGACCATCTTCCTGCATCATCCCATAGGAGAAGGCAGAAGGGCAAAGAGAGCACTTAAACACATGATCCAGGGATAGGAGCCAAGTTCACTGCTACATATGGAACTCACTCCCAACACCACCGAACCCACTCCCTGCATAATGACATTCTCCCATCGGTGAACACGGCTCTTATGGAGCCTCATCACTCCTTCAGGATTCTATCTCTGCTCCTTTGCATTGGGGCTAAGTTTCCAGCATCTGCATTGGAAGACATTTAAACAAGAGTACAAAGGTACAAATTCTGGAAACTTCACAAAGAGGGGTAGACTGAATGATAGAGAAGACAGGTATCTTAAGAGCCTCCCTCCCCCCAAATCAAAATCCACAGTCTCCTGATTTATACTTAATTCAGTACTGAGGGCCCCTGTCCCTCCCGTAGGCAAGGATCCCAGTGTTAAGTCAGAAGTGTACCCAGTCCATCCTGTTGAATTTCTTACTGTGGGATTGTAATGCTTACAGTGTCCTTGACACACTTGTTTGGGTCCTTTTGAGGCTAAGGTCAGACAGACTCAAAATTTCTGGTAAAAATTGTATTGTATTAGTCTACACAATAATTACAAAACTGGCTGGAAAATTAGGGATGTTATGTAAATAGAAATTGAACTTTATGAAAATTGAGCAGGTCCTTGAAGGATGCCACCCCAGCTAGATTAGCATCGCTTGAGAAGGTATTGAAAATACTGTTTCCCGAGCCCCACTTCTTGGCATTCTGATTTTGTGGGTTCCAGAGGAAGAGCAGTCATCTGCATTCTTAGTAACTCCCTGTGGTAACTAGGATGTGCAGCCAGGTACAGGAGTTCTTGATATATAGCATACTAGCATTTAAGTTGTTTAAAATCAACCTTGAGAGATAACTGTAGCTTCCCTTGAATGAAGCAATTTATGCTTCACACTTAGACCTTGTTCTGAATGCATGTGATGTGTGTGTATGCGTGTGCATGTGGTGGACATGCGTGTGTTATTTCCTCTTCACCCTTTGTTAGGGGAGAAGCTATATGATGATTGTGGAGGTGAAGGTACAAGCAACACAGAATCTGTCTTCTAATGCTATTTATTTAATAGTGTTAAGAGTGGGATATGGTAGCATGTGCTTGTAATCTCAACACACAGAAGGCTGAGGAAGGAGGATTATTCATGGTGCCATGAAGAAATAGCAGCTACTCTTTCCCATTCCTAAGACATTTCCAAGATGTCATTGTGTTCTGTGCTCACTGTAGGGAGATTGTGTGACTTTATCAGACCTTGTCCACTAAGCTAATTCTCACCTCAAGTAGGCGAATCATGCAAGTGATTCAAGTAGTGTCATTCATCCACACTGAGTGTGGGCTATGTGGCTAGCAGGCATTCTGTTTTGTTCATTCTTATTTTACATCTTTTATTATCTTTTCTATATATGTTTTATTGTAAAAATACTGTACAGAGGGGTTACAGTTTCATGAGTAAGGTAAGAGTACATTTCCTGTGGAGCATTGCTACTTCCTCCTTTGTTTTTCCTCTACCATTCCTTTTCTCCCACTTCCCCAACTCCTCCTTCCGCCCCCCCCAAGTTGTAAAGTTCGTTTCAACATAGTGTTTTGTACCTCACATTGGTACAATGGCTCAACCTGTATCCTTATTTTAGCATTTTGTTATTTCCCTTCCCCTCCCCAAGGTAGAAAAATGTATATACAAGATGCATGGCACCAACATCAAATACAATGAAAAAAGGGGTTATACCATGGAAGAACATACAAGAGAAACAAAAAAAAAATAGTACATTTTAAATGCATTAAAAACAATAGCAAGAGACAAAAAAACCCACTTGAGTCCCTATCTTGGGGTTCATTTCACTTAACATCATCTTATATGGTCATATGTACATAGTGTTTGACCTTTTCTGCTTGTTTTAGACATAATATTAGTTATTGCAAATAAGGGAAACCAGGGACCTATGTTTCTTTGAGTCTGGCTTACTTCACTTAATATAATTTTTCCAAGTCTTTCCATTTCCAAACAAATGGGGCAATGTCATTCTTTCTGATGGAGGCACAACAGTCTCATATCTAAAATATACTTAGAACTCAGAAAACTAAAGTCCCCAAAGAAATCCTCAAAGAAACAACTGCCTGATAAACAGGTAGCTAAAGACTTAAAGAGAAACTTCACTGAAGAGGAAATAAGGATGGCCAATAGACACATGAAAAAATGCTCAACCTGTCTGGCCATAAAAGAAATACAAATCAAAACAACACTGAGACTCCACCTTACCCCAGTTAGAATGGCTAAAATCAAGAAATCTAATAACAACAAATACTGGAGGGGATGTGGACAGAAGGGAACCCTACTGCATTGTTGGTGAGAGTATAAACTTGTTCAACCACTTTGGAAAGCAATATGGAGGTTCCTCAAAAGACTCCACATAGAGCTCCCCTATGACCCAGCAATCCCACTTTTGGGCATTTATCCAAGTGATCACAAACAAGACCATACTAAAGTTACCAGCACAACTATGTTTGTTGCAGCATTATTTACCATAGCTAAGATATGGAACCAACCCAGATGCTCTTCAGTAGATGAGTGGATCAAGAACATGTGGTATATATACACAATGGAATTCTAGCAGGCATTCTTAAAGACATCGGAAGTACAGCAGTGAACAAACCCTTATGCAGTGCACACTGGGGGGAGGGGGGAGGACTCACCTCCTAGGGGGAGTCAGCCGCCATGTCTCTGAACTACCTTTGTGCATCCTTTAAGCCATTATCACACAGGTGTCAATGTGATGTCTGCTTCCCCAGCAGTCTGTGAGATTCTCCACAGGGGAAACTGCTTTTTTGCTTTTCCTGCCTCCCTTATACCTGGAACACAGCAGATGCTCAATAAGCACCTGGTGAACATATAAATGACAAGGAAAATGGTGCGGAAGACTGCTGAGGTTTTTTTTCATCATTTATTCTCTTTATTCTCCCTCCTTTTCACTGACAAAATTAATGTTGTTCAAGGAATCTCTCCTCTTCCACATGGACAAGTGTTGCTCTGATGCAAAAAAAAAAAAATCATTCAAATGATACAAAATTCATACTACAAGTATTACAAGCGACAGATCCTGTAAGCTATTGTGGTAGCATACATCTGCAGTCCTAGATACTCAGGAGTCAGCAGAAGGAGGATTGGGGTTGGAGGCCTGCCCGGGGAAAGTTAGCTCAAAACTTTATCTGAATAGCAAAATAAAAGAAAAAGGACTTGGTGGAGGAGAGGAGAGGTGAGGAGAGAAAGGGGGAAGAATAGGAGAGATGAAATGAAACAAGAGGAGGTGAGACAGAGAAGGAAAGGGGCAGGGAAAGTCAGGGAGAGGAGAGGGAGAAAGAGAAGGAGAGAGGAGGAGAGAAAGGGAAAGGAAGCGGGACTGTTCGATTAGGCTGTGTGAAAGGGATTAAGGCCTGGGACGACCCCAACATACCTAGTGGAGAAGCTGTTGAGTCCTATCTTATGGTGATAAAACACCTAGTCAAACAGTTCCCAGCCAAGTCCCACTACATCAGTCCTGTGTTCCCAGTGTCTATAGAATGCAAAGGAAAAGAAACACTGGGTGAGAGTCAGAAAGTTGGCATCCCTTTTATTTCTTGCAGCCCCAGGCAGGTTATACAGGAACGAGATAAGCTCAAACCAAAGGTAGCTCATCTGAAAACAGAGATGGGAAGAAAAGGATGGCTTTGCCAGGAGAGGGGCTTTTCTGTCTGTCTGTCTCAGATCTGAAGAGATTAAGAATCCAATGACTTGAAACCTTTCAGGGTGAAAAAGCAGAACTCTGTATCCTTAGATTTAGTCAGGGGGGAGTACATACAGGCAGAGGCAGAGGCCTGCGATGGAACTGCAGATAAGATGGAAGCCAACTCTAATCCTGTTCCCTCCTCTCCCAGTACCTCCTGTGAAGCATTCTCCAGTAGACAAAGGAGACACTCATGCTTATTGTGAAGATGCTGGCTGGGAAAAATCAGATTATGGGGAGTATCACCCAGCCAAGCTATTGTTTCCAACTGCCTCAAGGCAGAGACCACTGAATGGAGGGCAGGAGCTAGGGACAGCACCCATAGGCCAGATGGAAGAATTCACAGACTCAAGGATTTTATCTCGACAAGATCTTTTGCCCCGTGGAATTGACTGGACACAAATACAGTAGAAACAAGACTACTTTGTCAAAGAAATATATTGACGGTGTAACACATCACCCAGACAATCCCCCTCCCCAAACAAAAACACGTCAATAGCAACTGGGCTGCTAACATTTCTATCGATTCACCCCCAAAAAGTATCTTCTCAGTGTCCTTCTCTGATTTGGTTTAAAAGACAAAGGGACAATAGAGATCTTCCAAAGAGGGGGACCAGGGACTGCCACATGCCACTGGTCTGTTTCTCAGCCAGGGCTATAGGGGTGTGATTCCTGTTGTATGGTTCAATAACTACTTGGTGTTGTTTTTCATTCTTCCTCTGTTTTCTGGGCTCCGTTGTTCTGTTCCTTACTCAACCATCACTGACTGTTAAGTCTTCTATGCTAAGAACATACCCTTAGTGAGATAAGTCCCCACCTTGGAGGAATGTATAGTTCAAAGAAGCAGTGCTGTACTCAGGAGATAAAGCCAACGCTCAGTATGGGATGAGGGAGAAAGAGGTATAAATCTGGCTTTTCCATTAATGTGATTTCATTTCATGAGCTGAGCCTGGAGGATGGGCAAAGGAGGTAGATAGGGTGAGGATCAAGAGCAGATGAGAAAAAAGAACGTGCCTCCATGGTACTCTTAGAAAGCCTTTTCTGCCTGATAAGCTAGGCTGAGGTATGTCCATGGCATTCTATTATTATAACAAGTATCTGAGGTAAATCAGCTTTTGCAAAGATTTGTAAAAGTATATGTTAGTGGTACAAGGGGTCTCCGTGGTGACATTTTCATGCACGCATGCAGTATACATTGATCAAACCCTTCCCCTCTCACACTTCATCTCCTTTCCCTTCTTAAAATGAAAGCTGGGTTCTGGTGGCTCAGGCTTATCATCCTTAGCTTTTCAGAAGATAGAGATCTGAGGATCTCAACTTGAACCCAGCCAGGGCAGGAAACTCTGTGAGACTCTTATCTTAACAACCAAAAAGCCAGAAGTGGAGCTGTGACTCAAATGGTGGGAGTACTAGCCTTGAATGCAAGCAAGGCTTGAATTCAGAGCCTGGGCACTGAGTTCAAGCCTTGGTACCAGCACCAAAAGAGTCAGCAAGTTTCATTGTTCTATTTTCAAACAGTACCTTGACCATATTCACCTCCCTCCCACTAATACCCTAAATAGGACCTCTGAACGCAGGGCCTACCCACTGTCCCTGAGCCCTTTAGCTCAAGTCTACCATTCTACTTCTTGAGCTACCTCTCCACATCCAGCTTTTTGGTGGTTGAGATAGATCAGAATTTCACAGACAATCTCGCTGGGCTAGCTTCAAACCACAATCCTCAGATCTCAGCCTCCTGAGTAACTAAGATTACAGGTGAGCCACTGGCACCCTGCTCTGTCATTCATTTTTTTAAAGTGTATTTTAATTATTCAAAGGAGACACCCATATACTGTACTTTGATCAGCTTAACTTCCTCTATTGCTCTTTTTCTCCATCCCTTACTCCCTTTATAGTTCACCTTAATAAAAATGCTTTTCTTTTTGTCACAGTGTTAAAGGTTTCAATCCATTCCATGGCAGTTCCTCCTGTTACTCTCCTCTCACCAGCTGGGAAGCCAGAACAAGAGAGGTAAAACCTGCATCCCAAGTGCCCTTCATGAACACACCCCCAGTAACCTAAACCCTCCCTGCAGGCCCCGCCTCTTAAAGGTTCCACTGCCTACCACCAGTGACAAAAGACTAAGCATTTAATTTACACTTTTGGGTTTTTGGAGAGCATTCTGAATTCTAATCTCAGTAGAACACAAAAATGGAGAAAGCTGAGGCAATTGGCATAATCTGGTCCTGAACACTCCACTGATTTGCCTTTATTGGCATGTCCTTAAATCCTTATCAGCCCCGTAAATTTGATCCATACCCACACCAACCCAGGAACTAATGCCTCAGGGAAGTGAAAGCAAATCTGTAAATGTCAAGTCCTGTTTTTATACTGCATGCCCTTGAGGCTTCCTGCCCCTTCAGGAAAGTTCTACAGCTAGAAGGTCAGTCCCTCCAGCTGGTGGAAGATCCTTTCTCTGATAAAGACTTGTATTCTGATAAGCTCATTTCCTCACTCCTTGGAGTGAAATAGCTGTGAAAAGTTCCTTCCTGTGTACAGCTTTCCATATCTTCCAGATTAACATCTCCTCTCCATACAAACCAGAGGAAAATAGGACTTCCCTAGGGCCATTTTGTTCTCAGGATTTTTCTTTTTCCATCATTAGAACTTGGAGAAATTGAATGTGGGCTCCTGAGTCAAACACTGCTGTTTCAAAGGTACTTTGGAGGCAGAGTTACTTCTCTGAGATGGTGATTTCAACTAAAAGGAAGTAGTAATCCTTGAAAAACTGGCCATCCAAATAGCAGAAGTTTCTAAAAGATGAAACCTAATAGAATATCCTGCCTGAAATATTTATAAAAATCTGCTTTAAAGGCACTTACCAATACACGAAGGAGTCCCTTCGCACAAATGCATAACGTACGATTGCAGAGAGGCCTCTTTACCAAGGCCCCAAGGTCTCCCAGGAGGAGTTTGCTTCAGATGGCAAAACAAAGTATGAAGGAAGATAAGAGGACCCACATCCACATCCACTGAAGTATTTGTATTTAGAGCATTGCATTAGAAAGAGAAATCTCTTTGTTCTGTCTTTATTGGAGGCTTTCAATTAAACAGGAGTCCACCAGTTTCAGATAGACTTCATAGAGGGCAGGGCACCTCAAGGTGGTGAGCTCAGGGGTGGTCCTGAACCTGAGGTCTCCTTAGGACCTCTGTCCCAAGGAATGCAAGGGGAGATGTCACTGCTTCCTAGAGGTTTTAGATTCTATTGGTGAGAATAGGGAATAGGTAGCTCTTGGAGTGGGGGGGGGGGGGGGCTTTAGAGAAAGAAGAGGGTTTCTCTTCCCACTCTTATTTGCACTTTTGATCATGTCCTCCAAAAGATGGAGGAAAAGACTGTCAAGGAGCAGCTAGCAAGATTACAGAGAACCCAGAAACTGGGGACATCTTAGCTATTCCCAAATGCAGAAAGCCCTTTCTGTGCCCTTTGGATAGCTGGCAGATTTGAGTGCCCACTCTGTCTGCTGGCCCATGTAACGCAGCATTACTTCATCATTTCCTTCTCCCCCAAACAATGTGATATACATACTTTGCAACACTGTGATTAGAACTCAGGGCCTAGCACTGAGTTCTACCACTTGAGTCACAGCCCCTAGCACTGTTTAAAAGTTTTATGCTTTAGCTATTTTGGGGGATTGGGTCTTCAGTTTTACACTCAGGGCGGTCCTCTGACTGAGTCCTCTTGTCTCTGCCTCTTGATCCTAGGAACATGTCTCCATGCTGGATTTATTGTTTGTGATGGGGTCTCACTAACTTTGGGGGGCCTGGGTTGGCCTTGAAACACAATCCTCCTGATCTCTGTCTCCCTAGTAGCTGGGATTATAGGCATGAATTGTCATGCCCAAGCCTTAGCTTCTCAATTTCCTGGCTGAGAAAGCTGAGGCTTATGGTGATTATGAAATTCATTTTTTTTTAAGTGAGATAACTAGCAATTCCCCACTGCCTGTTTTCAAAGCCTATGATCTAAGCACTCCCTTGAATGGAGAATCAGTCTACCTTCATCCCAACTCTAGGAAAGCAAGGTGGAAAACTCTGATTGGCTAGTCCATGAATGTGGAACCATATCACAGGAAAGGTCTCCCAGACCAGCAGCCATGTGCCTAGTAAGAGGTGGCACTTTCTGGAGGAAACTGAAAGGGCACGCAGTCTGGTTCTCTGCCTCAGGAAAATGGTCTGGTAGGTTAAAAGAGAGAGAGAAAGAGGGAGATAGATTGAGAGAGAGAGAGAGAGAGAGAGTCAATTGCTCAGAAAACAAACAAAAAGAAAAATATTTCCCCACATTGTGGAGAGAAACAAAAGAGAAGAAATAGATGCCCTGGAGAAGTCTGCTGCCTGGTTAGAGAGACAAGATAAATATTCAGGGTAGATTATCCAGGAGGTTTAGCAAAAAGCAAGAGCCATTCCCTCCATTCACCAGGAAGGAAGCAAAGTACACCAGGGCTGACTGTGAGGAGGGGCAGGCTGGGAGATGTCTTGAGGGATAGGTGCTTGGCAGTGGGGAGCTGAAGCAGGAGAGGAAAGGCAGGGCCCTTTGGGAAAGTAATCAGAAACCAGCTGGTTCCCACGCTATGGACGTGGAAAGATTAGAGAATCAGAGAGAGATTAAGGAGAGCCGGGAGTGAGGAAGAAGTTCAAGTGGGCTTATAAAATGAAAGTCATGATATGGGATATAGTTTATGACACCTGGGAGCCCCAGGACCACATCCCAGGTAGGATAAAGCCAAGACAGCTCTAGATGGCCTTGAGACCTGGGAGGAGGAAGGGGGAGGAGCTAAAGCCTCTCCCACCACAGCCTCCTCCTCCAGCCTTCCGAAAGGGTGGCAGCTGGAAAAACATTTCTTAGAGTCTTTCTCTGGGAGAATCTGGAAAAAAAAAAAAAAGGAGAAGCTAATAAGCTAATTAAGTGAAAATTGAGGAAGTTAGGGCCCATACAGTGGCTGAGAGTAATCCAGAAGGGCTCATCAATCATCATAAACCAACCAGGGCTTACTCAGCATCTTCCCTCCACCCCTCCCTCATCGCAAGGGTGTGTGGGATACACTGTGTGAGACTGAGGCCACTGCTCAGAGTTACAAGAGGAGGTAGGGAGTCAGAACTGAAAACAGCAATTAGGAGCATGACCCAGCCCAAAGATATCTCTCCTCTCCTCTCCCCTCCCTTCCTCTCCCCTCCCCTCCCTTGCTCTCCCCTCCCCTCCCTTCCCCTCCCCTCCTCTCCTCTTCCCTCCCCTTTGATGCCAGGTTCACACTTTCTCTTCTGATCCTCCACACAAAATGATTTAATAAACAACTCTGTCCTCGGGGCATTTCCAAATTCTCTAAGTGAAGTTCATCCAGGTGGATAGGTGAGTGGCCAGGAATCTAAAGAGGGCAAGTCTACCAGAACTTGCCTTTGAACTACACTGACCTTGGTTTCCAACTCAAGGGTTCTTTCTCATTTGGAACCAACAAGGAGCTAAAGCCACTACACATTCCCCACATGGGTATGCAAAAGCTGTTCTAGCCACCAAACAATGCTGTACATGGGCTGGAGAAATGTGTGGGTCTCTTTTCGGGGACAGTGTCCTGAGCTGATCTCACTCTCTGTTAGCCCTTTCTCTCTTTGGAGAGGGCTGGCAGGTGGTTGAAACTGAGAGGCTGGAGTGAGCAATTGCGGCTAAGATGGAAGTACAGCCTTTCCATACCAGCTTCTGCCCTGGGGTGGTGCTTGAGCTACCTTGTAAGTGGTCTCAAGATGGAGAAGATGCCTCGGGTCTTCTGCCCTTTCCCCAGAGGACACGCCTTCTGTTCCCTGGTGGTTGGATGCCCACCTAATGATGAACTCTAGTGACAAATTTGCATAAAATCACTGTAGCATCTGCATATTTCTTCCTAACGACATCCACCATACTCCTAAAGCAAAGGGTTCAGACAATGGACGGGAAAATACAAATGATGAAGTCAATTATTCTGATGTAGTTTTCCGTTTAACAAACCCACCTAAGGTGCTTAGATGTCTGACACTAATCTGAGTAATCTTTAAATTACAATAGTATTTTGTAATGTCAAAAGGACCTTGGTATACATCTCCTTATTTGATATTCAGAATAAACCTGCAAGGTAATCTATTTTATTGGCTTGAAGTCTTGTCTTGACCATAGGTTTCTGAAAAAGTGAGTTTCAAGAAAAGAGAGTTACCCTCGAGAATTCATCTTGTGGCAGAGACACAAGTACCAGGTGTTCTGATTCCAAAAGAAATGCTTTTACCACTGCACAGACAGGAGAAAACGACAAGGTGAGCACAGTGCTCATCTTCAACCTGCTGATGACAAAGTAAGAAAAAGACTAAACTATGTAGCACTGACAGCATCTTACTCCAGGGTAACAAATCAACAGATTATACAAAGGGAATGTAGAAGCACAGATTTTTTTTTTTAAGTTGTAGATTCAAAGGAGTAGATTAATCATGGCTTTGTTTTTTGATACAAATGACAGGAGCCCTATACGAACTAAACTGGCATTGGAGAAATGGCTGAAACTGGCTTCAGAAACTGCAAAATCCAGCAACTTGAACAATGCCTTTAAGATTGCCTTGCCTCTTGGCTTTGTGTTGTCTCTTGAACAGCTTTATTTTCAGGCAGCCATTCTATATGATGGATCCAATTACTCATGTTTCTGTTCCACCGATTTATAAATCTGGGGGTGGAGGTAGGGGATGGGGAATCTCTTCTATAAGACTCCAGACAAAATTAACAATTGCATGTCATTTGTGTTAGCTTTTCTCTGGACCAATCATTATGACCAAAGGCCCCAAGAATACTCTGAGTAGAGTATCAGCTGGCTTCTATTGGCTAGCTCTGGTTAGGTATTTTCCCACAAAGCCAATGGATATGTTTTAGTTCAATCAAAATCACCTGAGTTGAGGAGGTAGGAATGGAACAGAGTGTCCTAACCCTTAGGAATGAAAGTGTTGGGCAGGCAAAAAACAGTCATAGGGGCCCAAGTTGGAGGTGGAACTCTGGAGTTCCTAGGAACACCCTAGGATGGTGTTCCTGCAATGTGAACAGCAAGGAAGCACTGGGAAGGGAGCTGCAAAGTCCTTGTTCTAATTCCAGCTCTTTTTGCAACGGCTGATGTGACTTTGAACAAGTAAGTCATTGAGACTCTCTGGGCCTTAGTTCCTCAAATGGAACCTGGAGTAATCATTTAAATAATAGTAATAACAAAAGCTCCCCAGGTTGCCGTGAGGATCGTGATCTGATCCACTTGGATGAGATCATAGACACGGAAACCTTTTGAAATGCTAAGTGTAAAAGATTTATAAATATCAGAGTGTATTTGAGGCGAGGGACTAGCATCAGCGGAGACATGAAACAGGAGTCAGGAGGATGTGTTCAGGGAATAGTAAGCAGATTGGACTATGGTGGGTGGGGGGAGAAGCCAGCATAATGAATACAAAAGCAAATGCACAGTCACCCCACCAACATCAAGGCTAATGTGTAGCCAGTCTTCAGAGATGGGGTTTGCTTTCTTTGGAGGATGCTTGGGAAGAGGGATTTATTAGAGCTATAAGTTGTTGCCTGGCAAAGTGACCCCGGGAACTCCAATTACTCCGCATATAGCCAGTTTTCCCAGATGAGTGGAACATGGACTGTCTCTCAATGTTTAGTTTCTGGGAGGCCCCCACCTCTGCCTCCAAAGAAATCACAGCAACAGGTGGAGAATGGAGCACTGGGGAAGGCCAGGCCAGGGTGCCTGGAGGGTGGGGCAGGGAGATGAAGAGGATAAGAAAGTAGCAGGTGGAACCCGGACAGTTAGCCTCTCCTCTGTAACTAGCTCTGATTAAAGAGAATCACTCATGTTTACTAACCAGTATATTGGCTGGACCTTCCAAGTCCAAATTTAGGCCAAGGTAGATTACTAGGCTCATACCTGCAGGGCTTCTCCCTGAGGGTGGGTGATGGGCTGGCCAGGGGCAAGAAGAGAAATGTATTTTCCGTGCTCTGTATTTTGTGGCTAGTTCTAGCCAGAGTCCCATGGAATAGACTTCCTATAGACTTCCTATAACAGTTTCAGAAGTCTGTTCTACTTCTAAACATCCTTGGGACAAATACAGGCAAATGAAGAGCTATGCCCATGCAGAGAAACAGCAGTAGGAGATCCTCTGAGGTTCTGTTCCTTGATTGTTTGAACAGACACAAATCTGGACTTCTACAATGCCAGGCAGACTCCAGAGAGAAATAAGAATGATGAAGATCAATACCTTCATCACTTCATTACTTCATAAATATTACTTCGCAAATATCTTTATTGCTTGTTTGGAACACTGAGTTTACAAAGGAAATGCCAAAGAATTTATGTTATGTTGATACAACAATGTGAGTTTTCTTACAACATCGGCAGACAGGTTTCATTACAGAAGCAGTTCAGGAAGTCTGTGCACCTCATTCAAAATTTCAGTTGTTACATGAGAGAGCCAAGATTAGAACGGGATTTTTTTGGACTCCCAGGTATGGTGCTGTGCTCAGCCCAGATTGGCCCTGTCCTGGAAAGCCTGTTTGGGATCCTCCAGATGGCTAGAGGAGCTGTAGAATAGTGAATGGGTCCAGGTAAGGAGTCTGCAAAGGTGGGGGGGGGGGCAGGGAGGGCGGTCACTAAAAACCTGTATGTATCTGCCAGTCCTCAATTGCTCCAGGACTAGTTCCATGCAAGTTTATTATCTACAGGCTGGAGGTGGTACTACATGGCTCCCCCTACAGTGAGGCATTGGTACTGCAGAATGAGTATGCAAGGTCTTTCAAGAGTTCCCTATACTGTCCTTGTAGGTGAGCCACTCTGCCTCCTTGGTCCTTAACAGTGGATGCTCCCCCAGCCCCAAACCAGAGGGTGGAGACACATAGTCTCCATCTGGGCTGTCTCCACTTAGGAACCTTTATGGACTGTCTGACTCTGTCCTGGGCAAACTGCCCAGGGGCAGATTTGCTGGAAGGATGAGCTGCAGAGGGAAGAGCAGCTCCACAGGTGAGCAAAAGAGACAGCCAGCTCAGAGCCTTTAAAATGTAAAGTGCTCTCCTGAGAGTGCGCTGAGACCTGATTTGTGAGAGATCAAAGTGGGAAAAGCATCGCTTCTCCAGAATCAAAGGCTCCTTGCTTTCAGGAACAGACAGCAAAGATTCCCCCTGCCAGAAGAGCCAAGCATAACAAAGAAGAGCGGCTGCCGCCCTCCCCCAGGCCAGGATGGGGGCCTGGCTGTGTTTGCAAACATCTGCACCTGGGCTACACCTGCCAGGCGAGAACTGACCTGGAATATGTGAAGTGCACCTGCTCTTTTGACTTTCCATCTTTCATCCGTGCTTGGGGTGGGTTCCACAGAAGCTTACATACCCCTTCTTACCTCCTGCTTGTGGCTTGGCCAGAGCATGTGGCAGGCAAGGGCAGCTACCAGTTTCAGCGCTGGAGTCATTCTCTCTACGACCTTGGTCAAGTCCCTAGCTTGGCTAGGTTTGCTCAACATTACTGTGGATTCAAATCTTTGGTCCTTTTCATTCTCAGGAAGCTGGGGCTTTAGTCAAGACAGTGAGTGAGGACGTAGAAATGAAACATTCATGTGGCTTTGACTGGAAAGTATAGACAAAGAGAGAGAAAAGCCCAAATTCTCCACAGCACTCAGTTACAATCATACATATATGTATATATACATATATACATATATGTATATATGTATATATACATGTATATATATATATATACATGTATATTCATCAATAATCTTAAGGGCTAGCTGGGCACTGGTTGATCATGCCTATAATCCTAGCTACTCAGGAGGCTGAGACCTGAGGATAGAGGTTCAAAGCCTGCCCAATCAGGAACCTCTGGAAGATTCTTAATCTAATTAACCACCCAAAACCAGAAGTGGAGCTGTGGCTCAAGTATTAGGGTGTCAGCCTTCAGCAAAGAAAACAAAGGGACTGTGCCCAGGCACTGAGTTCAAGCCTGGTATGAGCACAAAGAAAAAAAGGGAAGGGAAGGGAAGGGAAGGGAAGGGAAGGGAAGGGAAGGGAAGGGAAGGGAAGGGAAGGGAAGGGAAGGGAAGGGAAGGGAAAGGAAGGGAAGGGAAGGGAGGGGAAGGGAAGGGAAAAGTTTTGAGGGCTGTGAATATAGCTCTGGTAGAACCCTTGTCTGGAGTGCATAGGTCCTGGGTTCTATCCTCAGCATGGCAAAAGGAAGGAGGGGAGAAGTAGAATGAGAAAGGAAGGGACAGAAATGGGAAGTTAGTGTCTATGATGCAGCTTGGCTTTCCACCCCAATTCCCATCTGTAAGGGCAACTCTAACCACAACTCTCCTTACTCTAGTCTCAAATGCTGATACTTGATAATCTTCAGGTGAACAGGATCCCCTTCACTGCATCCTGTCTTGATTCTACAAGCCTTTGGTTATATTCACACTCATTGTCTCTGGGTAGTCATTCCTTTCAGCATGTGAGCATGCCCTGGCCTATCCTCTTCTATAAAATAAGTAAATAAAGGTCTTTTCTTGTCCATCTTTGGCCATGACGTCTTTGTTTTCCTTCCTTTATCATTTCTTGAAAGACTTGTCTCTATTCTGGCTCCCTCCTCTCTCTCTCTCTCTCTCTCTCTCTCTCTCTCTCTCTCTCTCTCTGTCTCTCTTTCTGTCTCTCTGTCTCTCTCTCTCTGTCTCTCTGTCTGTCTCTGTCTCTCTTTGCCAGTTGGGGCTTGAACTCAGGGCCTGGGCACTGTCCCTGAGCTTCTTTTGCTCCAGGCTAGAACTCTACCACTTGAGCCACAGCACCACTTCCAGCCTTTTCTGTTTATGTGGTACTGAGGAATCGACCCCAGGGCTTCATGCATGCTAGGCAAGCACTCTACCACTAAGCCACCTTCCCAGCCCCTCTCTTTCTTATTCTTAAACTAGTTTCATTCTGCCCATAACCTTCACTGTTCTACTGAAAGTTTTCTTGACAAAGTCACTGGAAATTTTTTAATTGTCAATTCAAATCTTTGTCATGTAGGACTTCTTTACAGACATGCCTGTAGAAAATACTATTCTACTGCTTCAGAAATTTTATCTTCCTCCACCCTGGTGATATGTCTGACTTATTACTCCTTCATCTCTCTTTTCCTCACCCATAAAATATAAGACATTCTAGAGGTTTTCCCTCATTTCTTTTCTTTTCCTCCTCTATTTACCTTGAATATTTCAATTCCCACATAGAAATTATTAACCTCAAATAACTATTTCTAGCCTCAGACTTTCCCATGAACTTCACACTTGCATAATAAACAGTGAGCTAGATATTTTATCTGGATGGGCCACTCAATTTCTCCAATACTAAACTCATCACTGCATCCCCCGATGTGTTTTCCAGCCATTTCCACTCAGAATTGCCAGCAACTTCCACCTATGCAGTCACCATGCCAAAAACCTAAGAATTACCCTCACTCCCCCACCCCCAAAGCAAACCAAATCCTGTCAGTTGTAGCTTTTAAAAAAATCTTCAAAATCTGTCCCATCTTCTACATCTTTCTTACCCCAGCTCTTGTTTAGGTCCTTAATCCCTTTTCCATAGAAACTGGAACTATTTCCCAGCTGATCGCTCTGCTTCTGACCTTGTCCCTCTCAAAATCCATCCTCCACAGAGCTATCAGATGGAAAAATCCATTTAAAACACAAGGCTGACTTTGCCATGCAGTTCTCTAGATGAGGTCTTTGATTTTCTTAGCAGGTCCCCTGTCAGGTTCCTGCTACCCTCCAAGATGGCTTGCCTGCATGTACGATCTTAGCCTCTCGTTTCTTATAGCTTTCTGCCTTGTACTTCCATGGACCTTTGTTCATTCTAACTCCCCTATCTAGAGATTAGGAGTTGGATATTTAAAACAATGCCATAGAGGTGGGATACTGGTGGCTCCTGTCTATAATCCTAGCTACTCAGGAGGCTGAGATCTGAGGATCATGGTTTGAAGCCAGCCTGGGCAGGGAAATCTGTGAGACTCTTATGTCCAGAAGACTAGAAGGAGCTGTGTCTCAAAGTGGTAGAGAGTTAGCCTTCAGCACAAAAGCTCAGAGACAGTGCCTAGACTCTGAGTTCAAGTCCTACAACTGACAAAAATAAAAAGCCAGAGAAAGTTTGAAGATTGTTTCTATTAGGGAAAACTCAGGGGCCTGTCCAAATTCCAGGTTATGTATTTCTCTTCTTTCCCTCTACCCTCTTCTTCAAAGTAGAATTTTCATTCTCTGAGACACAGTGTTTCTTAACCCATAACACTCAACCATGGGGTATAGAGAAAGAGAGATGTCTGACAGAAGAGAAATGTCTTTGGGAGGACTTAACTACATAGGGTGCCTGTCAGCTTGCAGCTGCTCTAAACACTGTCATGGAGCTGAAAGATACTAGCCATAGAGATACTCCACATAGAGACTTGTGGAGATTATGTTACTGTCTGCATGATTGGACAAAATAACTAATGCCGAATAAGTGTATCCACCTTGAGCTCTTTCTTCTCTTTACAGGCAGAGGTGGGAGGCTGGGTTTGGGATTCAAAGTCCTGCTGGTGTCCAGGGGAAAATAGGGAAGTAGAAAAGGGAGAGAGGGGCAAGGAATTTTAAATTGGCATGGTCTATAAATGTATTATTCATTACTTGAGCAAGAATTTATCCCAAATTTAGTATGCATTACTCACTCAATGTTGAGGATACATTAGTGAATGAGAAAGATAAAAGGTTTACAAACACAAGTTGAAAATTCAAGTTATTTCCAAATACTTTTTAACGTATACTTTTGAGACTGGATTATAGATAGATAAAATTAGAATTTGGGAGAAGGGCTGCCTAGAATTCTGACTTAAGGTGCGGTAACCTCCTGAGCACAAATTAGAATGATCACTTTAGGCTGGCGCTGAGCATATAATTTCATAGAAATCTCTAGATGCTGGAGTTATGCAAATGTAGATCCAGGATAAGCCACCATGGTCCTGGAGAAAATTAGAGGGTAGGAAATATATAACCGTGAGTTAGTTACTTGGAGTCATGTCCTAATCCCTTATTCTGAGTTGGAAAGATTACTCCTTCTTCTCTTCATTCTAGTGGAATGAGCCAGGACTACCTAAGTCAAGTTGTCTCTGGGGAAGACAAATTCATATTCTTGTTCCTTGCTTTTGCAAGGAACCTCCTAGACTTTCTGCTGCTGGTGATTCAATCAGGGCTGAATGAGGAGAATTTGTCAACCAGTAAACAAAAGACAGATGAATAGTCACCAGATTAGAGAGAAACTACCAAGGGATTTAGAAGACATGGGTGACAAGGGTTTGACTCTACAACTGGATATGAGGAATATCCCTGACAGATTAATGGGTAAAAATGATGCCAGAGAATAAGTCAGACATGTTCCCCAATTGAGATTGGGCACTTCTATAGTTTGAATAACAGACCTCCAAGGCTTGGACTTCAGCCTATGAAGTTATTGGAAGATTGTTTTTTGTTTTGTTTTTGTTTTTGTTTTGGGTCCGGTCATGGGGCCTGAACTCTGGGCCTGGGAGTTGTCCCTCAGCTCTTCAGCTCAAGGCTAGCGCTCTACCACTTGAGCCACAGCACCACTTCCAGCTTTTTTCTTTTTGCTTATGTGGTGCTGAGGAATTGAACCCAGGGCCTTGTGCATGCAAGGCAAGTGCTCTACCACTGAGCCACCTTCCTAGCCCTGTTACTGAAAGATTGTAGAGCCTTTAACAGCTGGTGCCTAGTGAGAAATCTTAGTGGTTATGATGGGGGGGAGAAGGTATTCTTGAAGGGAATATTAAAATCATAGCCTCTTCTCTTTCTTTTGCTTCTAACCAAGATGGGATCAGCTTCTTCTACCATGTGTTCCTGCTTTAGTGTTCTACCTCATGATAGCCCTAAAAGCAATGTATCAACTGACCTATGGACTGCAGCCTCAAAAACTGTAAGCTATGTAGGCCTTTCCTCTTTTTAAGTTGGTTATCTCAAGTACTTTGTGAGAGTAGTGGAAAGCTGACCAACACAAGCACCATAATAAACACTACTGACCCAGATTCTCAGGCCAGAATATGTACTCCATGACCACAGTTAGAAGCTCAAAGGGAGAACAAGATTCCTAGTACAAAGAGCAATGACATGCCTATGTTACATAGTTTCAGAATGCCCTGGAAATGCTTCTCTCTCATAGTCTATAGCTCCATCAGAATACCTTCTACATTTAGTTGCTTTGCTTCCTTTTTCCAAAATGATCTCTGCTGATGTATGCTGCATAGTACTTTTTCACTGGTCTCTCTGTGGTGTAGGTCTAATGTGCTGTTCTTTTCTAAGAACTTTCAAAGACCCTTTAGCTTTTAGGTAAAATTCTAAGTCCATTAAGCCTATGACAAACATGGTTCCTGACTGGACTCCCATCTTCTTCTCTAGTCTGCCTTCCATTTCTATTTTCTTTTTTGTACTCATACTGGGGCTTGAACTCAGGATCTGGGTGCTGCCCCTGAGTTTTTTCATTTAAGGCTGGTGCCCTACCAACTGAGCCATAGCTCTGCTTCCAACTTTTGCTAATCGGAGAATAAGAGTCCCTTGGGTTTTCCTGCCCAAGCTGGCTTCGAATTGCAATCCTCAGATCTCAGCCTCTTGAATAGCTAGGATTATAGGCATGAGCCTCCTGTACCCATGTTACCTTTTGCTTTTCTTTTACCTGAACACTTTCTCCAACTATGCCAAATACATGTAATTCCCTGAATAGAACATGCAGGTTTAGGCCTCTATGCCTTTAAGCATGTTTTCTTTTTCTAGAATTTCCCTGCTTATATAAAATCTCAGCTTCAGGATCCTTCTTTACTTTCCTAGCTCGTGTATTCTGGGTCCCCAGAACTCTGAGCACTTGTCACTCGCTACTCTGATTACTACCATTCTGTCTCTTGTAGACTGAGAGTATTACAGCCCTTGGGGGAATGACAGTCATTCACCTCAGTATCCCCAGAGTTCAGAGGGTGACAGTCATAGAAAGTGCTCTACAGATATCTGACAATAAGTTTTTTTTTTTCTCTAAGGAACAGCGAGGAAAGAAAGAACTTGCCTTATATGGGATGAGAGATTCTCACGTTGGAGTAGGAGAGGGAAGAGAGTATTTTGTTGTATGGTTGAGTTGAAGGTGGAGGTTTAATTCGGCGATACAAGATCACACATTCTCCCACCCCACTGACCCACAGGGGACCTCAGTCAGCTGTTCACACAATCCAAAGTCGCCTCCTCATGGTCCAACTTTCTGTCTTCCTTTGTCCTTTTAGAATGAGGGCAATGGGGCTTGACCTGTGTGAAGCTACCCTTAAAAGTGGAACTTAAAAATCATCCTATGTCAATTCTCCTTCCGTACACCCCATTCCACCCTACCTTGCACCAACCAGTTCATGTCTCTGTGATCAGGTTTGAAAGCACATCAATGAAGTGTCCTCCGACCTGAGCTGATCCTTTTGCTAATACAAAGTGGCAGCTTTTAAATAGGGTAGCCTCCGATTGTCACTTTCAATCACAGGCTCTGTGGAGGGAGACTTAGAAGGACTTAATCGTCTTAAGAAAACAAACAGAGGCCACTGCCTAACAGCAGCATGCTGACAGATAGACAGATAAGAGACAGGACGGAAGCTGGCATGCCCAAGATCCTTCCTGTAATCCAGACTGTGCTATTCCAGCACTTATAGATCAGCCCCTTGCGAGTGAAACTGACAACTCGACATGTCCCTCATCCTTTCCAATTAGCATCTAGCTCCTGTTCTCTTCCTCTTGCTGTCTGCCTCCCTGTGTGCATCTGGCCCTTTTAATGGCACAAAGGATCTGCTGCAATTCCCTTCCCAATTCTCCCTCTTCATCACTGCTGACCTCAGACCATTAAAATTCAGAATGTGACAGCTGAGGAGAGAGAGATGTAGTTCACAAAAGTCTACTTCTAGCATCCTTAAGTTATAGATGGAGAAAGAAGTTCGGCTTTCATTACATAAGCTAGAGTTGAACCCAGATCTGCCATTTATTAGCCCAGATCTCTCCACTACACCACTGCCTCTCATCTGCCTGTACAGTAGCATCTCCCAAAGATCTAAAAACAAAAACAAACAGAACAACAACAGTATCAGATGAAGACTGTGCAGCAGCTGCCACCTGCTAAGGAGTCAGAGATCAGGAGGATCACGGAATCATGGTTTCAGATCAGCCCAGGCAAAGTTAGTGAGGCAACCCTCCAAATCTCAACCAAGGAGTTAGGTATGGATGGTAGCATATGCCTGTCATCCTAGCTATGTACTGGGCATAAATAAGAGGATTATAATCTAAAATGGCTGAGGGCAAAAGTGTGAGACTCTGCTAAAAAAAAAAAAGGCAAGAGACATAGCCCCAATACTGAACTCAAGACAGTGAGTTCAAACCCCAATATCAACAAATAAATAAATAAATAAATATCTCTTATTTATACCCTATCCCCAGAGTTCTGATTCCGTTGTTTTGGGGGAGTCCTAGGAACTGCTAGATTTTAGAATTCTAACTTGGCAGTAATATGGACCCAGAGTTCAGTTCAATTGGATTAAGTCCAATGGCTTTTTTGCTTCTACCTCAGCCTCTGACCAGATCTGCCAGGTATGTGTATATGCTATGCAGGTAAGGGGAAATGTAAGTAGGAAGAAGAAGGCTGAAAAAATGTAAAATGACTCCAAAAGTAGACCTGTTGATCAAACCAAAGATCCCTTACACATAATTCTTAATTTCTTTTGAAGAAGTTTCCCATTTTGTTCAAATTCATGCTATGAATTTTTTTATTATATTTTTTGCATGGAACTTGGTACTGTGTGTTAGCAATTTGTAGGGGAGTTATGTATAATACAGACAAAAGGAAACTGGCTCTTGATTTCTGGGACAACAGATGGCACAAGAAACACATGTAAAATAACTTAAAACCTTTTCAAAGAAACAAGCTTCTAAGACTTTCAGACATACCAGCCACTGGGATCAGAACACAGCTGGCCAGAAGAGGTAGCTCATTTGCCTCGGGTTCTGATTACAGAAGGCACTCCATAAATGCTTGATGTGTAGACTGAACCTCTGAGGTTAAAGGTGAGGGACATCCAGAAGTCAAAAACAGCCCAAAAGATGGGCACTGGTGACTCACACCTGTAATCCTAGCTACTTAAGAAACTAAGATGCAATAACTGGCCTTTGCAGAAAACAGTCCACAAAACTCTACCTCTGATTAACCAGCAAAAATCTGGGTTGGAGGCGTGACTCAAGTGGCAGAATTCCAGCAGAGTAAGCAAGCTGAGCAAGCATAAGATCCCTTAGTTCAAACCCCAGCACTTCCCCAATAAAAAGTCAAATAGAATGAGGAACTAGTGAATTAGCCCATCTGTGAGGTTTGACTCACCAGAGTAGCAAGACATGTGCCCTGAATAACCTCTCATGCCTGGCTGATCACAAGACTTGCCTGAGGGTTTTAAAAATACAGATCCACTGTGTCAAAATCTCCAAGGCTGGTTCCTGGGAATCTGCATTATTTTTTATAACTTTCCCCCAGGCAATTCTGATGATCAATCAAGTTTGATCATTTTTGCTCGAGGGAGCCTTAAACCCACACTTTATTCACCATATAGTGAAGTGATTTCCATTTCTACTGAAAATCTGACTAAACTATTTTTAGTCATGCTGTGACAACTTACTAGCTATGCTGCTTTCGCAAATCACCATACCTTTCAGAGTGTGTTTCATCACTTGTGGAAGCTGCACAAAGTAGTTCTAATCTGGGTAAACTATTAGCACAAACTCGGGCACAAAGTGAACCCTTGGTAATCAGTAGCCATTGCTATTTAAGTGTTCTTCAGCATTGGAAAATGAGTACCAGAAGCGTGGTATCCAGGGAGTTGGCAACTGGGTTCTTCCTTGTCTAGACCTGATCAGTTCAGGATAGACACCAGCGAAATGTAGCAAAGACTTTTGCTTTATGAACTATGGCCCAGTATCAAGATAACAAGGCAAAGTGCCATGATCTTACACTCTTACAACCCATTGGCCTTTATTCCTGATTTATCCATTGTGTGATCTGGCAAGCTCTTGAGTTTCCAGGTTTCAGGGTACTCTCTTTGCAAATAAGTATATAATAGCTTTTGCCTTGTCATCTTCATGAGGAATCTAGGAAGATGAAAAACACACCAAGGCCCAGATTGTTGAAACTGGTAGATACTGAATGTTGATAACTGTCGAGGCCCATTTTCTAAGTGGCTTATACATATTATCTAATAGACTCTTTGGCATTAAAGGCAGGATCTATTTTATACCCATTTTCTAGTTAGGAAAGTAAGGCTTAGAGAAGGCAAGTAACTCAAAAAAGTCTCATAGCTGGAGCAGGTGGAGCCAGCATGGTGTCATTGTAATCCATTCCAGTTTGACAAACATTTATATTCCTTATCTAATTCAGCCCTCCCACTGGCCATGAGGGTTAATACTTTCTTCCATGTTAAAATGTCAGAATTGAACCTAGTTTTTGAAGCTGAAGCATGAGTCTTTCCATTCTCAGGCTGTTTTTCTCTCAGCAAGACTTAAAATCTGAACATAAAGGAAAGGCTCATGCATACAAGTGTGTCTTCAAGAGTCTGATTCTCATCAAACCAACCTTTATATATTTAGCATTGTACTCACAATATAAAATAATAATAATAATGGCCAATTAAGCAACATTGTAATTAATTAAAGTGCCTCTTCATTCATGCCTCTTTTTCATTCATTCGTCTTGGTAGGTTTTACCTGTTTGTTTTTGTGTCAGTACGGGGGGTTAAACTCAGGGCCTGGACACTGTCCTTTAGCTTGTTCCCCCTTTAGGCTGATACGTTACCACTTGAGCTACACCTCCACATCCAGCTTTCTGCTGGTTATTTGGAGAGAAGAGTATCAGGAACTCTCCTGCCTGGCCCGGCTTCCAACCAAGACCTTCAGATCTCAGCCTCCTGAGTAGCCAGGATTACATGTGTGAGCCACCAGCAGCTCAGATGTGCCTTATTTAAGAAAATATGCTATACAAGAATCCATAGAGACAGTATAGCAATATATTGAGGGTGCGTATTCTTATATTATGGAGGACTTGTTTTACTTTTCTTTTTAATCTTCTTTTTCTAAATCGGTTTCTTTTTCTTTCATTATCTAAGGAGAGAGACTGGAATGGGAGGAGAAAAGCAGAAAAGTTTACATGTTAGCGAAAGGACAATCCAGAATGCCTCTAAATAATCCCAAGATTTGCTAAACACACAGGATCAGGTTTATCCAAGGGAAATGAAATCATCTACAACTTCTCAGGCACAGGGCTCAGGCAAATAGAGTTGCAGCTTCTTGACATTGGAGTTCCAACGAACACTTAAAGGGCTGTATTTGTGAGAAACCATGTGAGCTGTAGACCATTTACTATCCCTCATGTGCTGAATGCTGCCTTTGGATTCCCAGTCTGTCTCTCTTGGTCTAGAGATCTGTTTTACAGGAACCTGAACACCTGCCAAAGCCTTCGCTGCTATAAGCAGGTGAGCTGAGGAGCCCTTGATTTATGTCAAGCCATCCTGGGGGCAGAGCTGCCTCATGAAAGAACTGTCAGAACTGATCAATGAATAAATGAAGTCACTGACCAAAGGGACAGATCACTCCGTTCCTTTTTAGGGACTTTGTAATGAGAATATCCCTAAGATCCATTTCAGGGAATGATGATATTAACATAAACCCTCTTCGTATACTTTCCTTGGTGCTCAGGAAAGTAAAGGAGGATGTGAGGCAAGGGATCTTTTTTTAAAATGTGATTGGGAAGGAAGATATATATTCACTCATCAGAATAACACAGGTTTGAGATGTGCTCAGGGACCTTTTGAAGTGGTGAGTCCCTAGTCTGCATGGGAAAAGACTAGACATGTTGCGCAGATACTCATTTGTCAACTTCCTGTGTGACTGGGCTCAAAATGGCTGTGTAAATAACTCAGCCAGGGAGGATGGCAGAGCAAAGTGCTGGCAGTTATTGTGCTATGAAATATGCATTAATTGCATTAAGCATTCAGTCTGAAACTCAGCAGTGAGGCCCCTTTATTTATTTATTTATTTTTGTCAGCTCTTCGAGTGCATAGACAGAGAGACCAAGATGCAATGGTAATGAACTTCTGTATGGACCCTAGTGCTGTATATCCCACCCTGACCTTCTCCTGTGTTGTAGCCGGTGTGGCCTGGGGCCTGCTCAGCAGCACAGTGCTAATGAGGCCAGGGCCACCGGGTCTCACTCTCTAGGTGCCTCACCTCTGCTCTGTTCCCTGTTCCCTAGGCACCACCGCCATGTCTTGAATCTCAGCCAGCTGTCTCTCTTACGTGTATTGGTTGCCAAGGCTCAGAGTATGAAGATGAAGCCTCAACAGAGTCTTCCCCCACCAGCGAAAAAGTGACCGCTCTATCAAGACAAGCATGTTCAATTGGATTTATGATTGTAATTGAAATCCCAGGGAATACTTTATGAAAAGATCCTTCCATGTCAAGGGGTAAGACCTACATGTGTCAGGATGCCTTTGGGAAGTACTGGAAAGAGAGAAACAGAGATAGGAAGACACAGAGAGGGAGAGTTTTATCTAGTGTGTAGTTGTGCCAGAGGTGTAGAGCCTTAAGATGTGAAATACCTATGGTTTTCATATTTCCAGAAAAATCCAGTACAGTATTACTAGTAGGGACTTCATGGAGTCCCAGACTAACCTTCCAAGGTCAAAGTTCATGTTTCCTCCATTCTTAATCCATGTGATAACCAAGCTGGCTGGCATGTCTCCTGCTTTTGTCTTCTGTATCTTCCTGCAACAGATGACAGAAGTCCAACCACAGAGTGCCAAGAGCTTCCATCCAGGTAGCAGAGGACAACTGGAGCTTTAGCACTAGAAGTGCCATCTTGCAGGAAATATGTCAGGGGTAAGCACACACAGTCCTTTGATCACAGCCCCTCTACTGGGTCGGTTGTAGATGACCTCTGCATCTTTGCTTCTAGGAATATTTCCAAGTACACACCTAACATCACCATCTTCATAATAATCCACTCTATAACTTTTCACTTTGGCTTCTCTGTCTCCATTACACTTTTGTAATTAGTTTTCCTTATGCTTCCCTTTGTAGCAGAATATTCACTAGATCACCATCTAGAGAGATGGTCCATGAACCAGGCAGCCTGCCCACAAGGAACTCACAGTCCATGGTGCTTCCAACACAGTGTAGGAAAACTCCATATAAATGCTAAGCTCCAAGAGCTAAGAGAGAAAATGCTCAAAGGCAGATCAGAAACTTAGGACTAGGAAATTTTCTGAGAAATGATATAACATTCTGAATATTCAGCAGATTCATTCATAGGGCTGAATTTCTGTTAGATCTCAGGATGTCATTACTTGTTTTTCCACGACAGACTTGCCAACATAGCACCAAAGGAATCTTTCCTGTTCATATTGTTGAACTTTAACTAGAAAATAGAAATTCATAATTCTATTTTAAAGAAAAATACATTATCTTAATGAAACTATATATGATTATATTTGGTGTAGAATATACACATATATATCTACACATATACAGACATTTGTGTATAAAAATATATACATAGGGCTGGGAAGGAGGCTCAGTGGTAGAGTGCTTGCCTCGCATGCCTGAGGCCCTGGGTTCGATTCCTCAGTACTGCATAAACAGAAAAAGCTGGAAGTGACACTGTGGCTCAAGTGGCAGAGTGCTTGCCTGAGCTAAAGAGCTGAGGGACAGCACCCAGGCCCAGAGTTCAACCCCAACAACCCACCAAAAAAAAAAAAACCCGACAAAAACAAAAATATATACATAGATATCTAGATATAGATATCTAGAAAGATCTATCTGGATAGATAAGATAAATATCTATAGATTTATAGATATATGTCTATGTAGATATATATTGATATAGATGATGTAGATATAGATAGATGTATATATATACCCACACATAGGAGGTATTCTATCCTATCCTATTACTATTCATTCTATTCACATATTGGTATATAATTTTTCAAAATTGGTGTGAAAATTAATATGAGATGAAATGGTATAAAAACAAAGAGATTCTACTACACATACTGTTTTATAACTCTTAATTTTAACTACAGGCTATATCGTCACACATCTGTGTCAACATGTTTATGAACACACAATCCACTATATCACCTTTAATGATTGTACACACTTTACTATATAACTGTGCCTTTGTTTGTTTAACCAATCTCTGATTGTTAGACAACTAGATTGTTCCTCATTTGTAAGAATAAGAAATAATATAGCAACAGGTATCACTAAAAAATATTTATTTGTACAGCTACCCAATTGTAACAGATGGACAAAAGCCCTAACTGGGCATTTCTGGGACAAAAGATGGACATAGTATAAGACATTCGATACATATTGATCTTGATCCATCTAGTTATATTTTATAAAAAAAGTCATTCTCTCTATATTTTGCTAGCCAATATGTTTTTTTCAAGTTGTAATATCTAGAATTATCAAAGGAATTTCTCTAAGTAAATACCAATTTACATGATTGCCCAACACACAAAAGCAGAGAAATAAATCCAACAGTGACAACCAGCAGAGGAACCCCCACAAGCAGCCTGCTCTTGCAGCAAAATAGTTAAGCTGTCTTTTCTAGCTCACTCTATCAGAGTTATTACTGCTTATTTATAAAGGCACCCAGCAACAGCTGTTCACCTGGCCCAACAAGCTCTCCAAAGAAAGATCCCCATTTGCTGATGAGAGACACACATGAGCTGGTTCTTAGAGGGAATTGTCTTGTTTCCTGGTAGAGAATTTTCAGTCAGAGATAGGAAGAGATCTGTGGATGAGAAGTTTGTCTCCCTCATTTCCCAGAGCTCCTAGGGCCCTCCCATGCCTTGTTTCATCTAGGTGTTCAACAGAGCAGTTTTCTCCTGATAATGCTCATCCATATTTCAGAGGCACCAAGCCTGGAAGCCAAGACTGCTGTAAGGCTTGTGTCACTATTGAGAAAAATACAACAGGTAGAAAAATAAAGCTCTGTGAAATCACAACAGAGAGAAAAATAAGAGGAAGTCTAGAAGTATACTGATAGGGCTCCTAATAGTCTTACAAATTTTCATGCATATATATATATTTAGGTACTTATATATGTATATGTATTCAGAGTATGTCTTTCTTTTTCAATGTAAGAAGTAGTAGGCCATTGAGCAAGGGACATGTGAGGTGGAGTTTGTAAAATTCCCAAGTGTAATCCTGACTCAGAAGGCTCCAGGAGAATAAATGGTCATGAACTTGGTACATGTGTTTTTACCTAAGTCTCAGTTTGATCATCTGAAAAATGGTAATAAAACATGCAAGTCTATGGGCTTTTGTTATTGTTGATACTGGTGGAGTTTTTTTTTCCTTTTCTTTTTCTTTTTAGGAGAGCAAAGAGGGGAGCCCAGAAAGATAGGGAGGAAGGTTGAACAAATGCAATCCTTGTATTCAGTGCACACTCTGGAGTAAGAACTATGTAACTTATGTACAGGGACGGGAGAGGGGAAGTAGAGGAAAGTGAAGGAATGGATGCTATTGTCCAAAAAAGAAATGCACTTATTGCCTGATTTATGAAATAATAATCCTTCTGTACAACACCTTAATAATAATAAAATTATATATTTTTAAAAAAAGATATGATTCTTGGGAGTTGATAAAACATTTAATAAGTACTGAACAGCATTCTCCTCTGTGCCTTTCATCCTTTGAGATACGAGGTAGCTCATTTGCTGTCTGAGATAATAGTTCTAGAGGACAGAGACAATGTGCTTTCACCTTAGAACCCCATTCCTGAGAGTGACGATGAGTAAGACATCCATCAATGCACCTACAATCACATGCAGAATACATGTCATTTATAAAACTGTAGGATGACATTAACATTTTGTATTACTACTAGAACGTGCAATGCAAATTAGCGAACAAGCATTTGCAGTAGTATATTAAAAGTTTCTGCATGAATACATTCATAATATGGGCATTTTCATTTTACTCTTTTTCACTTGACCATACAATGATATCTTTCCACATTGGTATGCATCAATCTTCCTTGTTTTTTGTATTGGCTACAGGCTATTTTATAATGTAAGTTGAAGGACCATACATTTATTTAAGAAAGTAGGTGCAGAGATCGGCACACACACACACACACACACACACACACACACACACACTGCTATTTTAAGAAAGCACGGCTGTGTTAGCATTTGACCAGGGGTCAGATGGGGCTCCCTTATTACAAGACTCTGCTGAGATTGAATGTCCTTGCTTCCCTGGATGTACCAGACAACGGGGTGTAGGTCAGAAAGAGCACAGGGTTTTCTTGTGGGGTGGGGTGGCTGCTGTCCCTGTTCTAGGCTGGCACATCTTACTCCAAAGGAACAGGAGGCTGATTGGTCAGAAATTGAGAGTCCCAGGCTAAGGATTTTACACTGTGGGAAATCTTGAAGCAGGGGATCAGAGCCATGCTTTAGAAAAGTCAATTTGTTGCTAGTGAATTGGGTAGAGCAGAAATAGAGACAGAAAGAGAGAGCAAGGAGATTTAAGAAATTGGGACTGTCATCCATGTAGGAGGTAAGGAAGGTTCCTTGAAGATGGAGGGGAAGAGCAGATAGGGCATCATTGAAAGGAATAACCAGCATGCAGATGTGTAAATAGGTAAGGGACACAGAATGATACATAGCTCTCCATTGTTTAGTCCATGTGCCTACGGAGGGAAAAAGCAGCAGCTGATGGCTCACACCTGTCACCAGAGCTACTTGGGAGGCTGAGATCTGAGGATGAAGGTTCAAAGCTAGCCCAGGCAGGAAAGATAAGAGTCTCATGGACTCTTATCTCCAGTTAACCACCAGAACACCAAAAGTGGAGCTATAGCTCAAAGTGGTAGAGTGCTAGGCCTTGAACACAAAAGCTCAGGGTCATTGTTCAGGCCCTGAGCTCAAGCCCCACACCAATAGAAAGAAGAAGAAGAAAAAAAGCCAAAGTCATACTGAGAAGAAAGGGAGGGATGAAAAAGTGGAATCTCAAAAGAGATCTGGAAACTCTAAATTCACTCTATTATTTATCTTATTTATACTAGCAAATGCCTCGTAAATTTCATCAAATTTTTGCTCACTTTACTACGAATTTTTTAGGATCTAAATGATAGTTATATATATAGGTATATATATGTATGTACATATATGTATATATGTATATATATGTATGTATATATGTATGCATATATATATACATATATATATATACATATATATATATATATATGTATATATATAGTCAGAATCTTAGGATGAAGATGATGACATTTCATGAACTCAGAGTCTACTAAATTTAGAACTGGTGATCTTTCTGCCTGGGCAAAAATTTACTTTTAGTTAAGCAAACTTATGTATCCTAAACTAGTATTCTCCAAGTTTAAGTACTATTAAGGTAAATTGGTCATATTTAAGAGCATGAAATAGTTTCTCATCACCTCTACCACCACAATGTAAAATGGTAATTCGATGTGCTATGCGAATCTCTCATGGGTTTTTTGTTTGTTTGTTTGTTTCATTCAAGGAGGCCCTTTCAATTCTAAACAGGACTTGGTCTGTGCACTTATGTGCTCTCAAAAGTCATAAAACTGCATTTCTTAAATTCCTCCCCCATGTCTGACTTCTTCCTAATTCAGACTGACCTTTGCCATATATCACTGTACAGAAATCCCCCGTGGGGTTAGTTACCATGGCACGATGCTAGTCATCTGAAAGGCGAGGTCAGTGTCTCTTTGTAAGGTCTGCTCACACTGAAAGGGGCCATTGGAGGCCTGACAAGGAGGCTCATCCAGTCTGTTCCACTCCACAGATTCCCAGGCAAGACGATCCCAGCGCTGAGCAGATTCTACTGCTTTTTCACTCCTCTGTACCTGAGCTCCTGACACCAGACCCTGCTCTCTGCTATAGGACACCGTGGCTCAGGCTCACCCTGTTCATGCACTCGTAATTGGGTCAGTGCTGTGGTTATCGACTTATTTGTAATTTCAAAAAGGCTGCGTGTCTGGGAAAAGATTTCCTATTTGCTAAGCTAGAAAAAAGCAGGGCAGCCAAAGCTCTGAGGTCTGGAAGCAGGGATACAATTAACCAACAGCCCGGAGGCTTCGATCACACATAAAGAATTTCCTTACAACGAACATAGTTCCAGGCTGACTCAAAGCAACTAGGGAAGACAGGGGAAATCCCTGCTCCTCAGTTCAAACTGTAGACCACAGCCTCACTTCCCAGGGCTTGTCTCCAGAGGCAAAATGACCTCTGAAGTCTAACTGCAGGACTCAAGGCTGTGCTTATTTGCACATTGAATGCATATGCCACAGGACCATAATTGATGACAAGGATTTTTCCCAACCCATTGCTTCATTTCACTGCCCCATTGTGTACACTGGGGAGAGGGATGCTGCTTTCTCTGTGGTTACTTACCCCTGATGCTTAGGCATAGATAGGTAGAAAGATCCGTGTGCAATAGAAGAAAGAGAAATGAAAGGATAAATGCTATAAACTAGAACTAGTAGACCCAGTACTCATTCCACTCTCTAACTGCTTTTTTAGCTTGAGTTTATCATTATATGCTCATTTATTGAGTTTATTATTATATGTATTGAATATTGAGTTTATCATTATATGCTTCCCAGACTCCTTCAAATGAGTAATCTGGAATCTTCCACAGTGTTATCCAGAGAGCTTAGTACCCAACAGGTACTCAATAAATAAGTTAAATTGGACTCACAAGTGACAAAGTGGCTTTTCCAGACAGACCTTGTTCTTCTAAATGGGAACCTTAGGGATGGGTTTGTGGGTGGCTGCCTTTCCTTCCACATTCCACACCCTGCCCAGTGGCCTTGGCCTTGGAGGGGTGTCCACATGAGTTCACTGGCATGATAATGCCTAAGGCTTTGGGCATGACATTCTTCACATTCTCTAAGGATCCTGGCTTACATTTAATTTTCAGTCCTTTCTCAAAGTGTTTTCTGCCTCACTCTCCCTGAATCATCTAATCACATCCTTTACACGTTCATTTCACAATAAAGTTGCCTACTGGACAGAGGGTGGTTTTAGGGGGTCTCCTTGTAGCCAGGCTGATATGTCTAAACTAATGTTAGGCCTGCCTGTGATTCCAGGTCACCAGGAGACTACCTAGAGACCACCACACCTGAGTCAGCCTCTCCACCCAGTCAAGACACACACCCCACTGTAGGGAGAAAGCAGATTTCCCATGAGAAATTTTCCCTGAGAGCCTGGCTCCTTCATAACTTAACCTTAAAGAAATAAAGCAAAGGCTTAATTGGTGGGATATTATCAGGATGGCCTGACTGAGGTTAGATAAACAACTTCCCCTTTCCCTATCATTTTCTTTTTTTAAAACTTGATTGACCTGAAGGTATTTATTTCTGACTGGTATTGGGAGCAATATGCATTTATTGGCACATATACTCCCTTTGTCTAGATATACATATACATATATATATGTAATAGTTGTTTGGGGAATAAATACTGAGAGCTTTATCATAACAAGTTGAAACTTGAACATTTATGCCAGTGAGCAATCAGAAAGTCCCAAATAAAAGGGAAAAAGAATGGAGTTATTTGTTCTTATTTGAAGTCAAATGTTGCAGTACTTTGCCTTTCGTTCATCTGTGCTATATTTTTACCTGACGATAATCAAGTTCTAAGAAAGTATCCTTTGGAATCTTGGAGTCATAGAAAAGAGTCTGAGAAACAGAAATTAGTAAGCTGGTGACTTGAACCACTTGGAAGGAATTCTGGTGGGGCAGCCAGAGTGCCTGGTGCCTAGCAAACCCCATCAGGTTCATAGGATTGGAGGAGGGTTTAAATAATTCAGACTCCCTCCCCACAGCCCACCTCAACCTCAGCCCTGCCCCTCTAAAAGGATATCAGCTGAATGAGCAGGTCTTCTGATGACAAATTAGTTCTCTGATGTCTAGGGCTGGGAACACACACACACACACACACACACACACACACAGAATCAGGCTTAGCCTCAGCAGACAAAAGCAATGAGAATTGGCAGGTGGGAAGAGAGGCTGGGGATGAGAGAAATCTTAGCAGATGTTTCCTCTGCTTTCCTTGGTCAAACACTACTCACCATTCCCTTTTACAACTCTGAGCTAATTACCTCTGACTTTTCCATAGTCCCTCTATTTATGTAATCTGGAATAACGTTTTATTTTTTTTTATTGCTCCAGAAGCTGGTGCCAAAGACATTAAAATTTTATCTGCCCCTGTATTAGGATTCATCCCTCCCAAGTCTATAGCTTGTAACTGTGGAGAGTCTGTTCTGCCTCCAGATTGCTTGTCCCCATTACCCTGTTTGCTATTGCACCGAACTGGACAATCCAATTACCTGCCTGTCTTCAATGAGCACCTAAGAGTCTGAGTGCCCTGCTTCCTGAAGAGCCTTGTCTCTGCCCTACCAAGCAGCTCTCTCACCTCCTACCTATGGTCCTTCCCTTGCTTTTCAGGAGAGAGTTGGTGGATAGGTATGTCCAACTCAATTCCCATACCATTTCCCCATTCACCTGCTACCCCAGATCTCAGCATCAGCAACACAACCCATTCCCAGACTCCTCCACAGGAGTTTGTGGAAGTCACTTCACATAGCAAATGTGATGGAAGGGCCCCTCAAACTCTCTCTTCTTAAGTAGCTACACCAGTGACAACTTTTTTCAATGATAGGAAATATAAACAAACCAAAACATTCTAGAAGGATTGTTCTTAATTATTCTGACAAGCATGTAGGCTATTCTTTTCCTCTCCACCCTTTGGCTTCCCTCCCCTACTGAGTGAATTAGATTGTCCCAATCCAAAATGCCTCCTGAGCCTTCACTTACAACCAGCACAACCCAACATGGTGGCGAGGCTTCAGTAAGTGGTTGGGGTGTGGAACCATTAGTTACTTGAGCATGTCTACCAACAGGTATAAGGACTGGGGCAGGGCCAGGGATCATAGATAATAATTCAATCATCTGTGGGCCTCTCCAAACATGGCATAATGGGTAGCATTCGACAGGCTTTCAATAAATGTTTATGAAAGGAAAATAGGAAGGAAGGAGAAAAAATATTTAGAAGGTCGGTATAAGGCCCTAAACACACCCAGAGACAGTACTCATCATTTACTATGGGGTTTTTATTGGCCCCCTCCTTTTGATTTCCAAATTCTCTTCTCTTAAATTTCTGTTCTATGTTATTCACATGAGTTTGTAGATGTTTCTGCCTTGAATTGGATTTTCTAGTATTTTGTTTTGTTTTGTTTTTATTTTCCAGTCTTAATTTCTAAATTTCTTATGAAGGTATGATCTTGTTATTCTTCAGTATTTCTTTGACTTTATTTAGAAAATGTATGTCACTTTCTTGTTCTCCCATTTTCCCAAGAGTTCCAATACACACAAAAAAATTAATTCTTTTTAGCCACATCTATCTCCTTTTTCCTAATAAATTACCATTCCCATGTCTTGGCCATCTAACAGTCTCCTGCAATAGCTCCTATCTTTTATATGTACTTATCATTTTCCCCATTATTTATCTTAAACTTTCGTGTAATCTCCTTTTCCTTTGCTACCTTTGCCTTTCTTATCTCTTTTTTTACACTCTCTGGACTTTGCTCCATAATCCTCCCTGGCTTCCTCTGTGCCTGATGCTTAATGCCTCCTATGCACCTCTTTCTTCTGATTACTCCCCCCCAACTCCCTCCCCTGCCGCTTTGTTCATCTACATTGTAGGTTCTCTTATTGCCAGGACTCTATGCAGGATGACCCCTAGGTTTATGCTAATTTATATTTGAATTCTTTCCATTCCCAACCACCCTCTTGCATTTCTTCCCTGACTTCAGTCTACAATAGTTTCACCTGACCCTCTGATGCTCTGCAGGCAGGCAGGCCCAGCCTCTTCATGGATTCAGAGAGTGACAATGAACTCTGCTTCTAGTCTCAGCTGCATTAGTTGCCTTCACAAAGTCATGTGAGGTAGAAAAGAAAGTGCTGTCCTCTTCCCAGAAACCTATAAGGAAGTGATCCTTGTAAACAGTAGGAAAGAAGTTCTCTTCCACTGTCATTATCTAACCATATGTCGTCCAGCAGCAAACATTTACAAAGCAAACTACAGAACCAGATTCCCTTTTCCTGAGCTGCCTCCAGAGCCCCTCATTGTTTGGAGCCCACAGAGGTGCTTGAGGGGGGGACAGGCCTTGGGGGTCCAGATTCAGAGCCAGGGACACCCCAAACCTGGCTTTGCTACTAATTACCTGGAAAAACAAAGCATCTTCTTTTCTCTAGTCCTCATTCTGCCTTCCAACCTTGGTTTTCCACATCTGTAAAAAATGTAAAGTTTAATAATTCTGGGCCCTGACTATGACTCTGTGGTGTCCTCTGTAGAAATTTTCTCTCAGTTGCTCACACCATAAATCCATCCTCACACCTCCTTGGGGGTCTCCCTCCCATTTAATCCTTACCCTGTGCTGTCATGATTTGTAGTAGACAGAGCCTCTTTTCTCTTCTTCTAGTGAGTAACCTGGGGTAGAGGACTAAGAAGGCAGGGGGCAGAAGTGGTGAGGGGAGCCTGGAGCTCTCTGCTGGGTCCTTGGGTGTATGACTTGGTCTCACCGCGTTCCTGTTTCATGTCTGCAAAAAGTGTCTAAGTCAGAAGCTTTCTAGGAAGAGTTGGGTAAATTAATCCTCATAAAGCATTAGAATAATACCTTGTGTGAAGTCAATATTGTATTTTAGGTGTTTCCAAATGTTAACCTAAATGACTGAATTCTAACGAATCAGTTTAAAGAAACGGCAAACAAAGCAGTTTAGGAAGTCAGGGGATATCTGAGTTTTTCCCTAAAAATGCTACATAAAAGCTGCCTTCCCCTAAATGCTTACACACTGGTCCTACAGGAACTCAGATATCAGAATTTTTATTCTACCTGTATTATTTTATGTCAAAACCTCAGTTTCCATTGAACTAGTCAATACTTTTTCTTTATCTTGAGTGTAATACGTAAAGAATGTTTCACAGTGGGCCCTCTAAAGTGAGTGTTCTCAACTAGAAAACGTGTATGATCTCAGAGTCTCTTTCTTTTCCGTTATGAATGCAACTTGTAACCAACCATGAGTTGACCTAGTTTTAAATTTCTCTCTGACACTAGAGAACATGAGATGTACCTTCTCTGGCATATTACCTTGGCCAAGTGACACAATCAGAGATGTTTTAGATGCCCTTCTCCACAGGTAAGGGGTTGATCCATAAGTGAGATACCTAGAAATAATATAATGCTCAGGACTCTAAGATGCTAGGCTCTGATATTTGCACACAGAAGGAAGGCTATATAACAGTTAGTGTCTGATGTGACTGTCTAGATTTAAGGAACACTTTGGCACTACCAGAAACAACTCACACTACTTGGTAAGGCTAAGAGACCTGGAGAGTTTGTTGAAGATTTTGCCCCTTTGAGTGGACATGGTTGTAACTTCCTGTTAAAATGAGGTTGATGAGACTATCACTAGTAGCATGAAGTTACCTTAACTTTCAAGTACTGTCCTTCCAATATCTTCATATTCATGTCTGGAAACTTGCTGGCTGAAAAATTAGGAAGAGCAGTGTTGTTATTTAAGGAAATAATAATGGGAAAGATCAGAGAGCTGCAAAGACTGGAGAAGCATTTTTTTAAGGCTCATCATTATTAGAAAGATGCCTTTTTTCAAATATTAAACATAAATCTTTAATTCTCCTCTTGCCATCCAGTCTGTTTCTGCAAACATCTGGATAAAGGACTCACATCAAATCCATGGTGCTTTGAGACATTCCTGGAGCGTGGATGTTCTTGAGATTATGCTTTTGGATTACTTGAATAGAAATAATAAATACTTTCAGTACTTAAGGCTCTAATGCGGTGGTTGGATTTGGATTTTTGTTTCATTTTAGTAAAAGGTGGAGATTCAAAGTCAGCTCCTTAACCAGAAGGATATATTGGATGTGAATATAGTTTATTGCTTTCTGACCTACATTTCTCTCTCTCTCTCTCTCTCTCTCTCTCTCTCTCTCTCTCTCTCTCTCTTTTCATCATTTGAAAAGTTGCTTGACAAGTTGAAAGTCTGCAGCCCAGCAGTCCTAAACATCTGTCTTCAAGGAAGCACAGTACTTCAGATTTTCATGTGATGATCAAACATGGCTTAACCTTCTAGGGCTAAATGGGAAAGGGGGGTGGTCTGAAATATACTTGAGAGACAGAGAAGGGGGAGGGGGGGAGAGAGAAAAAATAGTTGGAACTGTCAGAAGTTTAACCCTACAGTCAGCTTGGGGTCATGAAGACAGCCTTCCTCTGAGAGACAAGTCTTCTCTAGTCTGTCTCTGGCTGTGTTGCAATTTACTCATCTGTACAATGGGGGCTTCGGCCTCTACTCACTTTGCAAGAATGTAAAGTCAATGGGCCATGCAGACATGGTCTCCATCCCTGATTCTACTAACAACGAACTGTGGAATGATGAGATTCTATGCTGTCATTAAAACTTAATTTCCTGAACAGAATGGTGTTCAAAGTTCTCGTTGGCATTTCTGTTAGACTGTTAGCATGTGATTCAATATGTGCAAACTCCTGTGATTCAAAATTGTCAAAAGGGAGCTCAGAATCACAGATTACACTTCTGTGCCAGCTTAAGGAAACTGTGAATTAAAATAACCAAGTCCACACTCTCAGTTGGTCCAAGTCAATAGGTAGAAAACCAAGAGTTATAAGCATGAACAAAATCAGCAGAGTTCTTGTTCTTTCAGAGGTTACAAGTCAGGGGAGACAGAGATGAGTCAAATATTCAAACAGATAAGAGATTCTATCACAAGAGTAGTTGAAGTGACAATAAAGAAGAGGTCACAAGGAGAAAATGTTCAAGGTGAACAAGAGACTTCATAGCAACCTTATCCTTAAATTAAGTCAACATGAACTTAAAAGCAACTACAAAAAAATTAAGTGCCAGAATTTTTTAGCTACATATATTCTGAAATTCCAGAATGTGCCATATGGAACATATTCCATAATATTTGGTGGTCTCCTAGAGTTCTAGAAGGATCTTCCAAAGGTTCTGCCTGATTCAATCTCATTTCTGTTTAACCATTCATTTCCACTCCCCTACAGCTAGGAACCAAACATCTTGCGAGGTACTGGGCTGGTGGAGCAATTCTTGTTGACTTAGCCTTTGCTGCATGACAAGTTGTATCAGAGCTCACGCCTTACTGATTTCCATGTCTCTTCTGTGAGCTGCCTGGCTGAGTCCCTGGCTGCATTTGCTTGTAGAACCAACTTCACTCATATCTGGTGCCTGGTAAACTCTTCAGTGTCTGGGAACCTCTTCTCTCCATGACCAGGCACATAGGGACAGGCCAGTTGAACTCTCCTACATGGCGGTCTCAGGACAGCATTTGAGGGAGAGAAGACAGAGCTGCCTAGCTTGGGAAGTCACACAATATCATTTCTACTGTATTTGCTGCTTAAACAAATCATCACAGCTATCCCAGATTCGAGGTGAGGAGACAGGTTCCACTCTGAGGAGTGCACACACCAACACAGAGGAATTAGCACCCATGTTTTGCAGAGTAAAAACCATTATGATAAGAAGTGTGGGTTGGAACCAAAGAGCTCTGGGGTGCATACTGTACTCACTGGATCAGTCCTGCACCAGCTAAGATCCTCGACCTTTGTGCCCCTATCACTTCATCTGTAAAAGGAGGATAGAGAGAGTTACCCCTTCTCAGTTACCCCTTGAGAGGCCTAAAGAAGTTCACATTTGGAAAGCCCTTAAGAGAGTGCCAGAGCCACGCACCAATGGCACGTGTCTATTAATTTCAGCCACTCAGAAGGCTGAGGTCTGAGGATTGCAGTTCAAAGCCAGTCTGAGCAAGAAGCCCCATAAAACACTTACCTCCAATTAACCAACCCCAAACCAGAAATGGAGTTATGGCGCAAGGGATATGAAGCCACCCTTGAGCAAAAAAGTGAAAAGTGGGCTGGAAGGTGGCTCAGTGGTAGAGTGCTTGCCTTGCATGCATGAGGCCCTGGGTTCGATTCCTCAGCACCACATACGCAGAAAAAGCCAGAAGTGACACTGTGGCTCAAGTGGTAGAGCACTAGCCTTGAGCAGAAGAGCTGAGGGACAGCGGCCAGGCCCAGAGTTCAGGCCCCATGACCAACAAAACAAACAAACAAACAAAAAACTAAGAGCAAATGTCCAGGCCTTGAGTTCAAGCCCCATTACTTGAGCCTCTCCCACAAAAAGACAGTGCTAGGTTTGTAGTAAGTACTGAACAGAGCTTAGCGATTATGTTAGTGATTATGATTGTTATTATTAACCCAACCTAACAGACATTCATCAATAAATTGCACACAGATATTGAATTAGAATTAAATATTTATAAATTAATATCATAAAATTAATTAGGAGAGGTGCTAATGTATGCTAATAGTTAGCATATATTAAAATTAATTAGTGTAAGAACAAATACTACAGGAGAACTGGGGAAGTTCTCTGACAAGTGTCTGTGAACTGAGCCCTGGAAATGCCACATGCAAGGCTCTGGAAGCCTACAAAGCTGAACATGGAATCCGTGTGTTCCTTCATGTCCTGTGCACTTGCTAAAAAAAAATGGAATATGATTAGTCCCATGGTTTGTAGCCTTTCCTTGAATGCGCAAATAAGGCCATGAGGAAAACAACAGATGAGAACAGAATAGCTCTGGCCTTTGGGATCAGTCTGACTACTCCCCAAATCTTTACCTGTTACCTGCTGGGCAGATGAGCATGTGTCTCCACCTCTCTGAATCTCACTCTCCTTAGCTGTGCCTTACGTTGTGGGAGTTTATGAACAAAGTGTCAATAGACCAGAAACTCAGAGCAGACCCTGGTGGGCATACATCCCAGTGTGCACTGAAGTTTGAGGCCTGGCCCTCAGGATTAAATAGTGTACCATATTTGAAGGACCTGCAAGGGTTCCCAACCAGTGGAGCTAATAAACAGTTGCTCTGTTATCACTGTTTGTGTTTGGAGTTCCTTTTCGCTCCTCAGTTCCTCTGTGGGGCTGTCTGGGGACCATATCTCTCCTCTCTCCTAAGCCCCATCACTGGAGACAGCCTGACTCTTCCTGACAGCTACTGACTGCTTGCTTAATGGGGGACTGTCCAGGAGAGTAATCTCCTTGAGATGGCTCCAGATAGGTCACCCTGGTCAGCCCTGTGGTGAGGTAGGCTTAAAGTTGAAGGGTTTTAAGGGGCTGAGGCTTCCTTTCCTGAGGGAGAGAGGTCTTCTTTTCGCTTTGCCCTCCTGGAAAGCCTCCCTCTGAGAGATGCTCAGCTTCAGGACTATATCCAGCCTTTCTCTCCCTTTGCCCTGTTTTATTTTTCTCTCTCTCTCCTGCTCCCCTCTGTTTTTTTTTTAACATGCAAGTTGCCATGAAAATTTTGTTAATGAAATATTTGCTCAGAAGTCTGCTCTGGGCAAGGCTGATAACCTATCTGTGTTTGAGTTTGGCTTCCCATAGTCTAAATACTCATCTTCTGTCTGTTTAGCTTATTGATTGGTTTGGCAGGAAAAGAAGCCTTGTCATCAGTGACCAAGGTCAAACTAAACAGAAGGGGAAAGGGGTGGGGAGGAGAAGATGAGCTGGTGGGCTCAGGAGGCAAGAGAGACTTGTCCACGTTTCCTTGAAGAGACAGAAGCCCGCTCCAAATCATCCCCTCCAGGCCCAGATTTCAGCTCAGCTTCTGCTGGCCAAAAAGCCACCCTTGGCAGAGGGGTCTTGGACCTGGTTGGTGACTTAAGTGCAAATGTAGGAAGGTGAGAGGCTGGCAGATGGTATAATCTTAGAGGAGGTTGCTGGATATGCCTGCATGAGCTTGTTAGGGAAAGTGAGCTACAGTAGCTTGTGCCTTTTCAGGATTTCCTTGCTGACGGCTTTACTGAAGCCTGTCTTAACTCTACTAAGGGTGACTACTTAGTAAAGGTAGGACAGTAATTCAATTAAAAATAAAGCCATGCCCAGGTGCTATTTGCAGCACAAACATATGACCCCCCCCATCCCTCTCGACTCTGAGCATGTTTGACACTGTTGGGATCTAAAGGACCACCTAATGCTTTACTTCTTCCAGGTCATCCGATTGCATGTCTAAGTCAGCTCGGTGTGAGCATGATTCATATTTTATCATATTTACCAGGACTCTCCTTCTTTTGCTGACTCTGTAGGTAAGTGAGTGCAGCCGCCACTCATTGAGTCAGATATGAATTCTGGAAATAAAATCAATTGGCATAGTACATTCTAGAAGACTACTTTCTCATGACTTAAACAAATCTATACTGTTGGATATTGCAGCTACATGTTCAAGTGAGTAGACCACAGCAATAAAGCTTTATTCCACCCACAATGTGACACAGGTAGCTGGGCTCACTCACTAACCAGAAGCTCTAGCTTCAAAGCATTATGCAGACTATAATAGATGAAAGCACATTATTCTAAAAGTGTGTGTGTGTGTGTGTGCGCGCGCGCGCATGTTTGCATGCATGTGTGTGCTGATACTGGTGCCTGGATAATTTCCCTTAGCTTTTTCACTTGAGGCTAATGCTCTACCACTTGAGCCACAGCTCTACTTCTGGCTTTCTGCTGGTTTATTGGAGATAAGAGTGTAATGGACTTCTCCTGACCAGGCTAGCTTCATACCATGATCCTCAGATGTCTTCCTCCTGAAGAGCTAGGATTACAGGGGTGAGCCATCACATCCAGCTTTAGAGTCATTTTTCATATCCAGATTAACTGCAACCACATGTGCTGAGGCAGATTTGGTGCCTTTCCCAAGATCCCTGATAATCCCTAGCACGCACGGTACACAGAGGTGGAGGGAGAGGAGAAAGATGTTTCCTTCATGCTCCTTTGTCCTCATGAGTAGATGGTTAGTTATTAACTACAACCTGCCTCTCACAGTGGTCTCACCTCCTGTTTGCTCCAGGTAGCCCAAGTATGGAGTCCAACTTCTCCTCTGATTACATTTCTAGTTCAGACCTAGACTGACAGGAAGGAACTTATAGGACCGTACAGAAGAGAAATCAAATTTGAGAATTCAATGTCTGAAAAGTCACCAGGCATTTTCCACTAGTTGTGATCCTGGCTGTGGCTTTCCACCATCTCACCAGCCACACCTTTGTCTCCACACCATATGTCCCATTGTCTCTCACAAAATCCAAGTGCTAGCCCCAGGCTGCACATTCCAAATTATCCTCACTTTGATAAACTGAGAATTTATTATTTTTGGTCACAACTCACTGAAGTGACCCCGGAGCCTGGTTTCTCACAGCATATGAACCTCTCCAGACTAGTCAAGGGATGAACATGTCCTTTAGGTCACTGCCTCACAAGTCATAAGAATTCTAGGGTGCTCTAAAATACTCACAACTTTCCATGTTAAAGCATATGCCTTACAGGCTCGAAGCTAATATATGAAATACAAAGTGATTTCTTAAAACCCCATCTGCAAATACTGCTGTGCCTCTGTCTTTCAAGTTATCATTGTTGAAGAATGACTGAGAGGGCTATGACAACCTCAGGCCCAGAAATGACACCCAGAGTGTGGCCTAATTTCTCTGCAGAGGCTGGAACAGCATGTCGGGCACCTGCAGGCTTGGTGATGATAAGTCAGTGCTGCTGTTGACATATGAAGCTTCAGTGGCCCAGCCAAACTGATCAAATATAAACCCAATTTCCCATTTGCAGGGTTGGGTGGGCTAACAAATTGTATCAGAGGTTTTGCATTGAAGCCTTTAAGAAAACGGAGCTGTTATAAGCCCACGACTCCCTGCCCCCTCTCTCTGTCTCTAACAATTTATCATCACACAATCCAGGCAGAGTACAGACCTGACCCAGGATGAGTAGAAGACATCAGGGGGTCCAATACACCACCAAGAGCAGCAGTGACAGTAATTGTGCACAGATTTTGAGGACTCTGTCTTTGGTCCAGATATTTTAAATATACTGTTTCACTTAATTTTCACTGGCCCTAAAAGGTAAATAGAGGTATTCTCACTGAATGTCAGAAGAGGCTTATAAAGCATTTATGAATTGATTGTTTTTACCTGTACTGGGTTTTGTTTTCTAAGAGTCTCCTGCTTATTCAAAATATACCTTGATAGTCACAGCTCTGGGAATATAATTGGTAAGGAGGCAAGAAACAACAATAACAAAAAGTGCTGACACACACAATGCTCTGTTCTCTTTCTGTTCACCCTTTTCTGCATTGTGTTTTCTACACCTAAATCAGGAAGAAGAAGAGAGAATAGAACCAATAGACCCAATAGAAAGCCCATTATTAGGCCTAGTCTACAACTTAGATTGCTCTTGTGTAAGCTATAGGCAATGGCTGTGTGTGCGTGTGCGCGCGTGTGCATGTGCACATGCGCGCGCGTACAAATGCTAGGTAGTATTGGGGCTTGAACTCAGGGCCTCATACTCTTGCATTTTTGCTCAATACTGACGCTCTATTACTTGAGCCACACATCTACCTCTAGCTGCTTGCTGTTTACTTGGAAAAAGGAGTTTCTTAGATTTGTATGTCCAGGTTGGCTTTGAACTGCAATCCTCAGAGCTCAGTCTCTTAAATAATCACAATTCTGAAATAAGGCATAGTATTTATAGAAATTTAGTGTTTGATAAGTTAAACATATGGAAGTACACAACTAACGGCACCGGAGAAAAATGGCTGCATATTTGGGGAAAATACTGAGCTACATACCTACCAGACACATTTCAGAAAAATATATTCTGATGGATAAAAGGTCTAATTTTAAGTAATCAAACTTAGGAACATGATTCAAAATAAGTAAATGGTAAGTTTGAAGTCAAAAAGCTTATCCTAAGCTAAGCACTGGTAGCTCAAGTTTATAATCCTAGATAGTCATGAGGTAAAAACTGAGGATTGTGGTTTTAAGCCATCTCAGGGAGAAAAGCCCAGGAGACTATCTGTAATCAAGCAGCAAAGAAGCTGGATTGGAGATGTGGCTCAAGTGGTAGAGTCCCAGCTATAAGTAGAAAAAGCTAAGTAAGAGCTTGAGGACCTGAGTTTAAGCTCTCGTATGGGCACAAAAAAGCCTACCACCACCACAAAAAAATTGCTTCCCTAATTAAAACAATTGAAATGTACTACAAGCAGAAGACAAAGAAACATGAACAAATTTGATTAATTTATCAAACATGAACACTTCATTCAAATGACCCAATAAACTCAGTCACATCCCTATTGGTGCATGCTTATACCAAATCTGAATTAACACATGGAAGACTTTGATAACTAGGCTAACAAATAGACCTCTTCCTCAGGTCCCTGAACTACCATATGGTGGAATACACATGGGAGAGATGAATGAGTAATGTTGTAAGAGATGATAAAACTGCTATTCATAGCCCCAATCTAGAGAAGGCAATTGAAACTTGTTCTAAATCTAACCATTGATTGACCACTAATGTAAAATTATCAATAGTATTTGTATGGTTCAAGAAAGGTCCAAAGGCTTTTAATAAAACATTCAAAATATCAAGATTTTTTAATCTGAAATTTACTCAATATTAAAGAACCATGAAATTTTTTACTTATGTAGAAAAAGACATTGGACACCTACCAAGGGATGACAATGATATTCGATTATCTAAAAGCAATTATAAAAATACTTTAAGAAGCAAAATAAACTCTGAAATGTTAAAAGAGAATATAATACAGCAAAAAAGATTAAAAACTAAATGGATTTTTTAACTGAATAACAAAAATGGAAATTTTAAATGAACTAAGTGGATGTATTAGCAGATTGCAGACATCAGAAGAGTCAATGAGCTTGGAGTTGGATCAGCATAAATATTCCTATATTAACAAAAAGAAAAGAGATTGAGAAACCCAACTGGACCACAATAAAGCATCCAGTCTTTGTGGTTTTAGAGTCCTGATAGGGAATAAGAAAAAAGAAAGCATTTAATCTTTTTAAAGAAAAAAATAACTAGAAATATTCCAATTTTGTCAAAAGACAGAAACCTACATGCTCAAGAAGTTTAGTGACTCCCAATATAATTAAGTTAAAGAAACTCACACCCAAAACAATCATAATGAAACTTTTAACATTTATTTGAAAGATAAATAGTTAACAAAAGAGAACACTTGCAAGTGACAGAAAATAAAACAAAACAAGACTTACCTAAGAGAATAGTAATTCTAATTGCTACATGTTTCTCCTCAGAAATCATGGAAGTCTGAAGGAAGAGGTGTCACAATTTCAAAGCACTGAAATTAAAAAAATGGTCAGTCATTAATTTGATATCCAGCAAAAATATCTTTAAGGAATGTGAGTGAAGACACTCAAATGAAAGAAACTGGATTTTGTAGCTCATGGACATGCTCTAAAAACACAGAAAAAGAAAGTCCTTTTGATAGAGAATTGTATCACAGAGTACATTGGAAAGATTACAGAGGAAAGATTACCAAAAGAAAAAACATCTACAGATAAACACAAAACATTATTCTCCTGAGTTATTTAAAATATGACAGCTGAAAGCAATATCATAAAGTGTCCATCAATTTGCAGTTAACATAGTGTATATACATTTCATATAGATACAACAAAGAACAGTGGCTTTCCACATGACATGAAAAATTACAGATATATCATCTTATTACAATAATGACTAAAAAATATATTCAGGAAAACACACTGAAATCTACAATAGAAAATTTAATGTGAAATTCTGAAAAATAAATTCAGATTATCCTAAAAGAGGGCAGAGAATGGAATAGATGAACAAAAAAAAAAAAAAAGAGGGAATTGTAGAATTAATCAACTAAAAGAATGCCAGAATGGAGTTCTTTTTAAATGATCCAACACTATACTGTCTACAACAAACTCACTGTAAATATAGGTTAAAAGTAAAAGAACTGAGTAAAGATGTCATGTAACACAAATCACTAGTTATGCTTCACTAGTTATATAGTAACTAGCTATCTATTAATTGTAGCTAAAAACTAGCTAGTTGTTGCTACTTAGCAAATTACCCCCAAAATACTATGATTCAAGAATATCTGCATATCAATTATTTTACTATTGCTCTGAATAGGGAATTCTGCTATAATTCTGCTGGACTTTCTGCTTCATGGTTTTACTCAAGGTTGTTTATTATTAAGGTATTGTCCTATGAGGTCTTATCTAAACCCATGATTAAGGGAAATCCATTTTCAAATATCCAGGAGAAAATTACACAAAGGCATAAATAATGACCAGCTGAGGATCATACTGGGAGGGCATTTTAGAGTCTGCCTACTACAAATGATTATATTCATATCAGTCAAGGCAGATGTCAGGGCAAAGGGAGCTCTCAGAGTTAAAAAAGGAACATTACATACTACTATGTATGTGCTACTATATGTCACTTCAAAAAAATGATATAACAAACCTATGTATGTGTATATTTAACAGCAGAGTTCCAAAAACACATGAGCCAAAATTAACAGAAGTGAGACAAGAAGTTTATAAATTAGTAATTATAGTTGCAACTTCAACATTCCTCTTTCTGTAGTAGAACTAGTAGACAGAAAAGCAACAAAGATATGAAAACCAGCAGAAAAAAAATAGATTTTCTATCTTTACCAAGATAGATATATTTTATGGTCATAAAACAAAAATTACTACATTTAAAAGAATGAAAATAATAAAAGTATATGTTCTTGGACTGTAATATAATTACGCTAGAAATCGATAATAAAAAGGTAACCTTAAAAATCTTAAAACATGTAGAAATGGAAAACAAATCTACAGTCAAAAAGGAAGTTTCAGTGGAAGTGTCTTGAAAAGAAAAGTAAAAAATACAAAAATCGGTAGGACACGTCTGAAACAATAACTAATGGGAAAATCATAGCACTGAAATGTCTAGAATGGAAACAGAAAATGATCTTAAGTAAGGTTCCACTTAAAGAAAATAGAAAAAATGAAAAAATAATAAACACTAATCAAGCAGAAAGTAAATGGACCTACGGGTATATATCATTGAAACTGAAAAACAAAAATGAGAAATCGCCACAAACCTCACAGATGTTAAAAGACACAGGCTGACTAGAACCCGCGCATAATAGTTTAACAATGGAGATTAGCCAAAAACTACTGAGATACACTTGGGATTAAGTAGATAACCAAAGTAACCCACCAGCCACTAAAAAAATATTAAAATTATAATTTAAAAGTTTCCAGAAAAGAATCTCCAGGTCCAAATGGGATTTACCAAACATTTGAAGAAGTAACATTTATTAGGTACACTATCAGGCAGAAAATAGAAGATGTCTCAAGTCATTTTAAATGTCAATGTTATGACAATACCCAACCATAAAATGACAGTACCAAAACAAACAAACAAATGAAAACCAACAGATCAATATTTCTCATGAGAACAGGTGGAAAAAATCCTTAAGAAGATATTGACAACTGGAACATATCAAAACATAAAAAGAATAATTTATCAAAATGAAGTAGGGTTTATCCCAGGATAAATTCAATAAGCAAAAGTCAACTTATTAACCACCAAAGGAAAAAAATCATGTTAGTTTATCAATACATCTAGGAAAGTGTTGTATAAGAGTGAACATCCATCCTTTTTAAGAACCCTCAGGGAAAAGGAGAAAGTCAACGTAATTATGTGTCTCTACAAAGAGCAATAGGAAGAAAAAAAAAGCCAGACACCTTCAGCTATTATCATAGTTAATGGTAAAACAGCCTTCTCCTGCCTTTTTTGTCTACCCAGTACTGCCAATATGATTCTTCCTTAAGACAATTTCTGTAATTATAAATCTAGGGTATTTGTTCTCAATACTATCATGCAGCATCATACTGGAAGTCTTATTTAGTGCACTAACTCAAGAAGAAGTAGAAGGCATGCAGATTTTTTTTCTTGAACTTAATTGGGCTATTTTTATTAATATCACAAATGATACTATTATGATATTTGCTTTTTATTTTCAGGCAGCATTGATTCAGGCTCCTACATCAGTCACATTACAGATGTCACAAAAGGCAGCATTTGTATTCTTTGTGGCATACGAAACCAACAGCTATACTTGTCTTAATTTAGGAGCAAAGTGTTTTTGCTTTTCTTTCCATCTTAAAAGCATTCTTTTTAAAATACATTTTTATTGTAAAAATACTGTACAGAGGAGTTACAACTGCCTGATAAACAAGTGGGATAAAGACTTAACGAGACACGTCTCTGAAGAGGAAATAAGAATAGCCAATAGAGATATGAAGAAATGTTCAACCTCCCTAGCCATAAAAGAAATGCAAATCAAAAAAGCATTGAGATTTCATCTCACCCCAGTTAGAATGGCTATAATCAAGAAATCTAATAACAACAGCTGCTGGAAGGGATGTGGCCAGAAGGGAACCCTACTGCATTGTTGGTGGGAGTGTAAACTTGTTCAACCACTTTGGAAAGTAGTATGGAGGTTCCTCAAAAGACTCCACATAGAGCTCCCCTATGACCCAGCAGTCCTACTTTTGGGCATTTACCCAAATGATCACAAACTAGACCATACTAAAGCTACCAGCACAACTATGTAAACATAAATTGCAGCATTATAAATATGCTTTCATCATAAAGAATGGCATTGCCCCATTTGTTAGATGTAAAGACTTGGAAAAATTTATATTAAGTAAAGTAAGCCAGGCCCAAAGAAATATAGGTCCTATGGTTTCCCTTATTTGCAACAAGTAGTATATGTCTGGGACAAGCAGAAAAGGTCAAAAGCTATGTACATATGACCAGATAAGAATGAACCCCAAGTTAGAGACACAAGTGGTTTTTTCTTGCTTGCTATTGTTCCTAACGTATTTATAATGTACCATGTGATTTTTTTGTTTCTTTGTATGTTCCTCCCCCATGATATAACCCCTGTTTTCACTGTATTTGATGTTGGTGCCCTGCATCTTGTAAGGGGAAGGGAAAAAAAATTCTTAAATAAAGATACAGGTTGACCCACTGTAACAAAGAGATGTACAATACACTATTGAAAAACGAACTTTACAATTTAGGTGGGGAGGAGGGGTAGAGGGAAGTGGGGGAGCGTAGTTGTAAAGGTGGGAGAGAAGGGAGGGTAGGGGAAAAACAAAGGAGGAGGTAACAATGCTTGATAGGAAATGTACGCATGTAACTTGCTTTTGTAACTGTAACCCCTCTGTAAGGCTTGCAGATTTTAAAGGAAGAAATGAAGCTGCACTTATTCACAGATGACATGATCACCTCTATGTAAAATTCAGGGCTTTACTAAAACTAGAACACATTGAATTTAGCCAATTACAAAGTACAGTGTTACACACACACACACACACACACACACACACACAATCTATAAACACAAAAGCATCTATTATACTTTTATATACTAGTATATAAATGGAAATTTAAATAAACAACCACATACCTTAGCTCCAGACAACACACTTACAGAAAATTATCTAGGTCTGGTGGTGCCTGCCTATAATCCTGGCTGCTCAGAAGGTAGAGGCAGAAGGATTGAAAATTTGAAGCCACTTCAAGCAAAGGTAGTGAGACATTGTCTCAAAAACAAAAAGGCTGGGAGTGTGGTTCAAATTCTAGAGCACTTTCCTAACAAATGAGAGGTACTGAGTTCAATTCTCAGTTCAACAAAATAATATAATGAAATAAGCCAGACTCAAAGAAACATAGGTCCCATGGTTTCCCTTATCTGAAATAACTAGTATATGTCTAGGACAAGCAGAAGAGGTCAAAAGCTATGTACATATGATCGTACAACCTGATGCTAAGTGAAATGAACCCCAAGATAGGGACACAAGAGGTTTTATCTTTCTTGTTGTTCTTTTTAATGTACTTATAATGTGCTATGTAATTTTTTTTGTTTCTTTGTATGTTCTTCCCCCATGGTACAACTCCTGTTGTTACTGTATTTGATTCCAGTATCCTGCATCTTGTATATACATTTTTTTCTAATTTGGGGAGGGGAAGGGAAATAAAAAAATGCTGAAATAAGAATACAGGTTGACCCACTGTAACAATGAGATGTACAAGACACTATGTTGAAAATGAACGTTACAACTCTGCTGGGGGAGGGAGGAGGAAGTTGTTGGGGAGGTGAGGAGGAAAGGGATGATAGGGGAAAACCAAAGAAGGGGGTAACAATGCTCAATAGGAAATGAACTCATTACCTTGTTCATGTAACTGTAAGCCCTCTGCACAATATCTTTACAATAAAAATATATTTAAATCAAGAGCATCTATATGCTGTATGCTATAAAAGAAATCAAAGTGATTCTAAGTAAATAGACTTGACGTTAATTAATAGAAGTTTCAGCCCATAGACGACATCAGCTCTCCATATACTAATCTATAATTGTTTCATTTTATTTACACATGGTCTTAATATGTAGCTCAGTCTTGTCTGGAATTCACTAGATGGCATGGGCTAGCCTTGAAATCAAGATTATCCTTCCTTAGTCTCTTGTGTGCTGGAATTGCATACATGAACATGAATTATGATGCCCAGATATAGTCTATAGATACAAGGTAATACCAGTCAAAATCTTAGCAGCTCTCTGTGAAGAATTTGATATGCAGATGCAGCCGCATACAGAAAAAGGGCCCAAAATGGTCAAAACAACTTTGAAAAGAATAAAGTTGGAGAAATCTATCTACATGATATAAAAGCTTACTATAAAGTTACAATATTTATAACAGTAAAATGAAAGACAAATAGATCAATGAAATATAATGGAATCTGAAAATAGACTCATAAAATACAACCATTGAATCTTTGAGAAAGGTGCAAAAGCAATTTAATAAAGAAGAGATGGTCTTTCCAACAAATGGCTTTATGCCAACTTGTCACTCATATGTAAAGTAAATTCTGCCCTGAACTAAAACCTTACACAAAATTTAACTGAGAATAGATCATAGTCTAAAAGTAAAATGCAAAACTATAAAACTTCTGTAAGAAAGCATAATAGAAAACTTTATGACTTTTACTGTGTGAAAAGTTTGTAGGCATGAAGCTACATGCCCATGGCTCGTACCACCTACAATCCTTGCTATTTGGGTTGCTGAGATCAAAGGATCATGGTCTGAAGCCAGACCAGGCAGAAAAGTCCATAGATTCCATCTCTAATGAGACAGCAAAACTGGAGGTGGAACGCTTAGCAAGTAACCCAAATGAGTCTGAGGCTCCGAATTCAGGTGTTGGCACTGGCATATGGAAATAAAACAGAGAAGTTCTTAGACATGAAACCAAACCATGATCCTAAAATGAAAAATGGATCTCTTTGGGCTTATCAAAATTAAAAATGTTTACTCTGAGAATGAAATGACCAACTATGAACTGAGAGAAAGCATTTACAAATTACACTTCCAAAAAAGACTTGTATCCATAATATATAAAGAATACTCAGAAACCACCAGGTGCCAGTGGCTCACGCCTGTAATCCTAGCTACTCAGGAGGCTGAGATCTGAGGATTATGGTTCAAAGCCAACTTGGGCAGAAAAGTCTGTGAGACTCTTATCTCCAATAAACCATTCAGAAAACCAGAATTGGTGCTGTGGCTGAAGTGGTAGAACACTAGCTTTGAGCTGAAGAGCTGAGGGACAGCGCCCAGGCCCAGAGTTCAAGTCCCATGACCGCCAAACAACAACAACAAAAAAAAAACAAAAACTCAGAATCCAACAATAAAGAGTTGAGGGTATAGCTCCATGATACATCTCCTGTTGAAACTGTGCAATGACTTGTGTTGATCCCCAGTTCCAAAAAGCAAACCAAAAATATTCCCTCAAATCTCAGTTTCAACAATCAGAAATTGTTTTTTTATTGGGGAGAGAAAAGATTTAAAGTGGCATATCAACCAAAAAGATACAAGGATAGCAAATAAAACATGACGTGCATCATTAGCTACTAAGGAAATGCCAAATTAAAAGCATAATGATACCATTTTAGGACATCAACATAAAAGACCCTGGGATTACTAAGCACTAACTAGAATGAATATTAAGTACTGAAACTCTGACGCATTCCAGAAAGGAATGAAAAACAGTGCAGCTAACCTAGAAAACAACTTAGCAGTTTCTTATTGTTAAATGGTCCCTTATCACATAGCCCAGTAAGCACATCTAGAGAAGTGAAAAATGTATGTACACATAAAAAATTCTCTGGGGCTCCTTAGAGCAGCTCTGTTCAGAATAAGCCCCAAATTATAAACAACCTAAATGCAAATGGATAAGAAAACAAGGTTATGACCACATGGTAGCATATTACTTAGTAATAATAAAGAACTCTTGATATTATACATGAACTCTCATGAGTCTTGAAAACATTATGCTGACTAATATGAACCAGGCTCAGAAGGCCACATTCCATATCATTTTGCATGACATCCTCAAAATGATGACGCTGTACTGTTACAGAATGAATCAGTGCTTACCAGATGTTAGGAACAGAGACTATCTTCATTTTGCATATATTAGAATTCATAGACTATACATAATAAAAAGCCAATTTCATTCTATAATAGTTTTAAAAATAGTTTTCATTTTTAAAAATCACACTAACTTGTATTCTTTAAAATGTTTTTAGAATAAAAGAGCAACAATGAGGTCTCGTTTGTTTTTTTATACAGATGTGGTTAGCAAACAGTATAGTTAATAATATCCTTTATTACGCTGGTTGTGGTGATTTATGCCTTTAATCTCACCTACTCAGGAGGCAGACAGGAACTCAGATGTTCCATGATCAGGGTCATACACACAGCTCACACTCTTGGAGAACTAACTCAAGATCCTTTCCAGGGATAGTACATCCAATGACCTTAAGACCTTCCGCTAGGCTTCACCCCTTAAAGGTACCATCACCTCAACAGTACCTCTTGATGTCCCCACCTCCAATGTGCACATTGGGGGACAAACTGCATCCAACTGTCTTGATAAATATTATATATACCTACTATAGAAAATATATAATATGCATTATATATTTAATATATAATATACATTATATAAAATATATACATATATGCATTCTTATACATGTTATATAATAATTATATATAATAAGTACATAGATTAATATGCATTATATAATATATAAAATGCTTTGAATATTATATAAAAATATATATTCTATATAGAATAAATAAATATTCTATATGTATCCTACATATTCTATATAATGCAATAAATATAATTGTATAGATTGTGCATATTATATTATATATAATTACATATAATATGTAATAAAATGTAACACAGCTGGAAGGCCCATTGTTGAAGACAAGTGAGCTGATACCTGAGCTACTATCACCACGGATGGAGCTCTGTGATCAGGCACGGGGCTTGGCAAGTCCCAGAATAGGATCCTTCCAATCTTACAGGGAGCACCCACCTCTTCCCAAGTCCCAGAAACCCCAGTGCCAGGTACAATACAATCTTGATCAGATCCAATCTAGAGGAGGTGATTATATCATTCCCAATGGAAGAAGTGGGCAAGAACTGCTGGAAAGTCAGCTCTCAAAGGGGGAAACCTATCTACAATTGATTGCACTTGCTGTGGCTACCCACAGAGTAAATATTCTAATCATGGTCACCTTCCTGATGTCATGTCAAAGTAAATTGAGAAGTGGTGCACAAAGGTGACCCTTCCAAGTCACTGTGAATCAGGAGCAGCCAGTGCGAGGAGGATCCAGCGCCACCCTGACCCAGGAAGCCCCCTCAGATCTTCTCATCCTAACTACCCTGATCGACCATTTCTGAAAGGCTGGTACCAAACTTACCTCTCTGGAAAGTGTCTGTCAATCACCTCAGACCCTTAGAAGGCTCTTCACTGTTTATAAGATGGATTGGACTGCAATTTCTCTTCTTCAATTATCTCAGCTTCTTCATATCTTACGCATATACTCTGCCAATTGCTTTCACATCATCTTATTTTTTTTCTGTTGCTCCTAATTTCCTCAACTGGATTAAGCTCCATTTATTTGGACAAAGACCATTTCACACATACTCCTGGATCTTTTTCTCACCAGGCACAGTGCTGGGCACACAAGTACTTATCATACAAGTAGTGTCATGCACTTGCTCTTTAATACTCATGCCAGGCCTAAGTATCCATCTGGAGATTTAGTCACTAGGCTCAGTGACTGCAGCACAAATGCCTGCCTTGGCTATTCATTTGCCTGTCCTATCTCTGGCATTTAGCCAATGGTTTTAGTTCTATCTTTAACCCCTTCCCCATCTGTAATGAAATCTCATGTATTGTCACATCCCATTCTGTTGCCTCTTCTCTACTGTCACTGCTTAATTTGAGAATAGTTTTGAGTTCCTGTTCACTGTTTCTGCACTGTTGATTGGATCCCCTGGACATCTTGGGTGGAGGGATAGAAGGATGGACAGATGGAAGGATGGAAGGATGAATAGATGGATGGATAGATGGATGGATGGAAGGATGGATGGATGGATGGATGGATGGATGGATGGATGGATGGATGGATGGGAGGACAGATGGATGCATGGATCTATGATGTACAAATTAGCTTACTGTACTCCAAGCTCATCAGCCTTACTAGCTAAGAATTGCTACCTTCTATGCCCTGATTTTTTCACTCCCTCTCTCTCTGCTGAATTCTTACCAATCCTCTGAGCCCCAAATCTACTCTTACTTTATTTGAAAACTTAAAAAATACATTTATTGATTACTTACCAACAATAAAACTTTTTTTGGGTTGAGTTTGAATTCAGGGCCTCACATTTGCCAGGCAGGTGTTTGTACTGCTGAATTACACCTCAGCCCATTTTTGTGTTGTTATTTTTTAAACAGTCTTGCTTCTTGCCTGAGGCCTAAGCATGTGCATAACACACAATCCACCTGCTTTACGTTTCTATTCTAGCTAGAATAATACCACCACCAAGTATAGCTTCCTGACAACTTTTCTGCTCTGGCATGACCTCAAACTGCGATCCTCTCCATTTCAGTCTCTTAGTAGCTAGGATTACAGGAACCACTCATTATAGGCATACTTCAAATCACAAGTTATTAATGAAAAACTATTTTGTAATTCTTCAACTCAATGTGATAGCTAGCATTTCCAAATCTCTGAAACACCTGGAATCAGTTCCTTTTGCTGTATTGTTGTCATAGACCTGCACTAATCTTTTTATGAACTTGTCTTTGCCCTCATAACCCATTAGACTAGAAGCTCATAATAGTGACTTTTTATACATCTCTACCTTTCTTTCTATTTCTGCGTCCCTCAAGGGCAGGGTTTGGTGGCTAGTAAGGCTCAGTGGGTATTTCTGCTTTGACTGGGTTCACTAAATTGAATTAAATGGCTAGATAAAGACTGTCTGAATGAAACTGTGAGTACATGCTCTGCAAATCTCCCCACAGTGCCCAGTTCCTGGTTCTTTACAGAATAGACCTTCTGTCTGTGCTGTTGACAGACTGATTGATGTGTTTGAAAACGAAGCGAGATTCCTGGTGAGTGAGAGGTTTTCATTTGCTCAATATGTTTTGGCTTCCAATCCTCCAATAGCCATGCTTGAGGTTTCAAAACCGGTACTGCTGTGAGTTGCCTTCCTTCTGGAGTCAGGCTGCCACAGAGCAGAGACCTGGGGAATCAAATGCTCCTGAGTGGATCGATGGAGCCATCTCTGAAGACAGGAGATTCCAAAGGCTTTCCTGGACTGCCCATAGGATGGGCCTTATTATTCACTTCCTCTGTGAAGCTGAACTGCTGTCTGGCCTCATACAGTTGAAATATTTTCCTAAACCCATGCTGTGGTTTTGTAGGCCACAAGTACTTCCTAAAAGCCAAGTCAATTTGAGAAATGAGGGAGGCCCTTGTGGTTTGTGGTTTTAGAAGGCGTTTCCTCTGACATGAAGCTGTGGGGAGAACCAGCAATCCACAGGTTGGGATGTTCAGAGGTGACTCTCCAATCCTCTCCTTTCCAGTAGCAAGACCCACTCCCCTTGCCACTACATTGAGTGTTTGTCACGTACTCTGAGGAGGGGATACCCAAAGACATGTATGTAGTTGACTTTAGAGCTGTTGGCTCTGGAATTTGGGGTCAAGAAAAGATGGCTGAGGATGGCCAAGTGGTGGGTGAACTGTGGGCTAGCTGAGTGGGCACTGGGCAGAATTAGAAACAGAAGCAGAGATGACTAATGTGTTATCAAAATGGAGTCTAGTCTGTAGATGCCTTCTGTGGATGATTATCTATCATCTCCTCCCAGAGGGGAGATGGGCCACTGCAGTGTCACTTCCAAAGAGGATACTTGATCCTGTACTGTGGGAATCATGCCTCCAGTGACAGAGACCCATGGCGTCCACCACGGCAAAAATAGGTAACTGTGTCATCTCAAGTCCAATAATGTTGGGTGTTGCTTTTCCTGAGTTCTTAGATGTCTATAAAAACACGAAAAAGAGGAGAAGCACTGCCAACACTCTGGAGCTTGCAAGGACCCTGTCCTGCTGGTAGGTTTGCGGCAGGGAGAAGTGGAGAAGCTGAGACAGGTAAGAACTCTGGGGAATGGAAGGAGAAGCCTTGAAGCACAGAGGAGAGCCATTGGGCCTAAACACGACGAGCCACACAGTTCTGCTGGGGGACAGCCTCCAAGGTCACTGTCAATCAACCTGTTCAAAGAAATACAGGTCAGATTAGGCATGGCAGCACACATCTATAATCCTAAACCCTCAGGAGGATGGTTCTGACTTTTTTTTCCTTAAAAAAAGGGAAGGAAAGAGAAACAGGACCGGGCAGGATAAGAAGAAATGGGAGGGGAGGGGATGGGACGGGAGGGGAGAAGAAGGGAGTTGAAAAAAAAAAAAACCCTACCAGGTCAAGGTCTTGTAACCAGGGCCTGGACCTATGAAGTTACCCATGGAAGTGTGCTCAGAAAGGCCTTATGCATGGTTGAATGCTCTCCTGCTGTCATCTTGAAAGTTATTTTTTAAGTAAGGGTCCCCGCATTTTCAGCGTGCCCTAGCTGTATACCCGAGGTGGCTGGTTCTGCTCGCAACTACTCCCTTGGAAACACAAAAATCCTGTGAACAGAAGTCAGTCCAACTTCACCATTCCCTCCTCATCACAAGTGTTATTTCCTTGGCTCCATATTTACACATCCAGGACTATGTGAAGAAATGTCTTTAATGCTGAACACTTTAATTCCACCTCAGTCACTAAGCCTCTTTTGAAGTGACTTAGGTGTCATGTGATTCCTCCTATTATTAGCACAGGCCTAGCTGTCCCCGACCCCCAAACTTCTGCTTCCCTTGGCCTTGTGTGTGTGTGTGTGTGTGTGTGTGTGTGTGTCTTAGCAAAAAAGTGTCCATGACCTCTTAGCCTCCCGAATTCTTGGCACAGCTCCCTGTTTCTCAGCCATCTCTATTGTTATAGCTCAGAATGACACTGGCTTCTCCGTGGATTGCTGACATTTCTGACTTTTGGTGGAGGAATGCCATTAATCAATCTCTGCATCTGTTTTGGAAAAATTAAATAGCTCAAGTCAAGGCAAACACAGTAAATAATCCTTCAACAACCCAGGGCAGTAGTGGGGATAGCAAAAGCAGGATTGTATCTTCTCATTATTTGAAATGCATTTAATCTGCAGCCAGGTCTTCCTTACCCCCTTACCCAGAACTGGGTGGACACAGAAAGAAGAGATCAAAACCCCTTTAAAATGTGGGGCCTAAACTAGATATTCATAGTAGGTTTGAGCCATCAGGAAGTCTGTAAAATGGTTCTTCCCTGAGGTTTAAGACTCTCTAATTTGACAAGCATGTCTCAGTTTCGTAAGTAGAGGCCATAATGATCATGGTCAAGTACATCTAAACCCTAAATGAGACCAAATTAGACTGTCTTCCTTACTATGCCACGTCGTGGCTCCATTTCTTATCTGCAAACTAATATCTTAATAACTCCCTCAGGGTTACTGGAGGAACATGAATTAGCACCCACATGGTGGGTGAAAGATGGCTGCAAATCCTTTGACATTCCTTCCATTGAGACGTGAGACTTCCCATGGCTTCATCTGGATTAAAGCTCTTACTAGTAGAACCAGGAAGTTGGCATAAAAGTCCAGTTCTGTGCCTAACCTTCTAGAGAGTCAGCAGTTTACATGGCAGTTGTTTCTTGGAGTTCTGAGCCAAGAAGCCCTTAGCTCATTGGAGAGGCCACACTAGAACTGTGAGACCACAGGGAGGATGAAGAGACTGTACAACTGAACCCTGCTGGGGCACCAGCTGTGGACCCCAGAGCCCAGTACAACTACCAATTGAATACTCCTGAATGACTGGCTGATATAATGTGAAGCCAAGGAGTTGCCTTCAAGAGCCCTGCTCAGATTTCTCACTCCTAACACTGGGATGTTGTGTTATCGGCTCTCTACTGCGTTGACAAAATGCCTGGGTTAAATTACTTAAAGGAAAAAAAAAGTGTTTTATTGATTTTTAATTTAATTTGTTTGTGTGAGATATGATCTTGCTATGGAGTCTAGGCTGGCCTGGAACTTACCATCCTCCTGAGTGCTGGAATTACAGGTTTGTCATTCATGCCCAGCAGAAAAGAATATAGTGATTCGGTTTCAAATGTTCCATCCCCTGGTTACGTGGCCTGTGGCCAGGCAGGACATCATTGTAGAGCTGTGTGATAGAGCACAGCTGCTCATCTATGATGACTGAGATGGAAAAATAACAGGAGGAGGCCAGGTCCCCAATATCCCCTTCACAGTCACACCCCAAGGACCTAACTTCCTCCCATTAGGCCCCACCTCTTCACCGTCCTACCACCTTCCAACAGCAGCCCCAAGATGGTGGCAATGCCTTTAGCATATGGGCCTCTGGAGGATGTTTGAGATCCAGGCCATAACAAATTACAATAAAACAATGCCTTTAAGGTACTGAGTTCCAAAGTCGCCCTACATATATGGAACAATTTACATATTTCTATCTAAGAAAACTGTACATAACAGGACAGCACCTGGAACAGAGGAGGTGCTTTCATATTCTATGGTTATACTAGGTGGATTAGATTTACTAAATGTTTTAGAACACTAGAACCTGCCTCTAAAACTCCACAACCCTAGACTCATTGAAGTTGAACTCATGCGTTGTACTGCTTTGCTCTGTATTGCCTCTTCTGTTTCCTAGCCTGGCACCTCTGATTCATACTTTATATTATTGCTTTTTTATGCATTAGGGTATATATAGTTTATCTAGGTTTTTTTAAAAATATACATTCTGCCTCCATAATCTGGACTAGGCTAAGTTCAGGAAATTCAGTTACAGAATCTCTTAGTCGTTTATCTGAAGACCAACTTTATTTCCTCTGGTATTATAAAGACTTATTTTATCCCAACACCTTCTCCTGCTCACGATGGTTTAAGTATTTTAATAAATCCAAATACTATTTTTGATGTTGCATTTCTCATACATGGCCACGTAACTTGGTTAGGAAATGTTAGAAATCTGCTATGTTGAATGGCTCTAGGAGCGTTTTCTTTAATTTAAAAAAGAGATGCTTATGAGAAAATAGGCCTTTATCTCTCTCCAGGTGTTAGTATGTTAGTACATGATGCTTGAAACTACTGTAGCCATCTTGTGATCATGAAGGGATTAACCTAATATAATGAGTAAGAATGGTAGAAGAGAGAAAATAAAAGAATCTAAACTTCTTCATACATTCAGATCTCTTTCTGTAACAGAAAATCAATTGTTGTTTAAGCCATATTTTTAATCATGCTTTCTCTTACTAGTGGCCACAGCACCTTATTATATATTTGTAACCCTTAACTCTTTTCTATGCACAAGCTACCTGTAGCTCCATTAATGTATTTCCCAGTATTCTGTGATTATACAGTTGCCTCTTCTGGTCAGGTATCTATTGAGACTTATTGGTATTTGCCCTATCTAGTAGACAGTCAGTGAGACAAACTTTTATGACCTACAGCATACTCGCCCCAGAGTTTATCATTAGAGAAACACTATGCTTCAGCCATTTTTAGGCACTCTCCCCTCTCAGGGTTTAACCTTGGAGAACTGCCTCTTGATCCTTTGTACTCCTTGGCCTCTCTTTCCACTAACACCAGTAGTCTCAGAATACAATCTCATTTTGATATTAACCCAAATGAAATATCATTAAGAAGGTTGCAGAAAGGCCACATGACTCATTCTAAAACCAAAAATAATATAAAAATCATTACAATGATTACAAGAGCGCCTTACCTTCGCATAATCATATCTCCATTAGCTGCTTATACCCTATCCCAGGACACCCTCTCTCAAAGTGAAATTGTCCCCTTATACTAACAAGAGCTTGCTAAAGCTCACTCACCCAGCAAACAACAAAGGCACACTTTGAACCTTGGTGGCTGAGCCCTGAACCTGAGTTCTTCAAATTTTGCTCCCTGAAATTCCCTTCTTGAGCAGTCTTTATGAGCCATAGTGTTTGTTGTTGTTGTTGTTTTGGGTCCAGTCGTGGGGCCTGAACTCTGGGCCTGGGCACTGTCCTCAGCTCTTCAGCTCAAGGCTAGCGCTCTACCACCTGAGCCACAGCGCCACTTCCGGCTTTTTTCTTTTTGTTTATATGTTGCTGAGGAATCGAACCCAGGGCCTCAGGCATGCAAGGCAAGTACTCTACCACTGAGCCGCCTCCCCAGCCCCAGCCATAGTGTTTTTATGCAAAGGATTCCATTCAGTGTTCTTAAAGGAACTGTGGGGACAACCAACTGTCCAGATATTATTCATGCTGTTAATTAAATACAAGTGATACTGGGGTCATTATAGACCTTTTTCTTTCCCAGTCTCCAGTTTACTGTTTTTAAAACCCATTTCGAATAAGAAAGTACTTTTGGGAAGGGAAAATAACCTAATATAACTGAATTGGGTAACCTTTTTTTTCTTCAGTGCTACAGGGGGGAAAAAAATTAAGTTGGCCCAGTGTTTCATGGTGGCATGTTGATGAAATGTCATGAATGAATTGTGAGATGAATGAATGAAATATTTCAAAGTGGAAAAATAAATCACTAGGAAGAACCAATTCCCCAAAGAAACAAGGCTGCTGATAGCAATTCCCTAATTCCCAGCCCCTCTCACATTTGTCATTCTGAGGAGTCTCCACTGTCAAGCCTCTTTTATGGAGACACAGAGCTTGAACAATACAAGAAATCTCCTTCTTTAGAGTATCTTTCTGCTTCCATCCTGGACATTAGCATGGTAGAATGTCTTTATTCCAGTGAACAAAGTGGTCAGTAATAGTCAATAGCCATTCAACAGGTCCCTGGGAAGAGATGACAGAGCAGATACCACCCAAAGATCATATTGAAGGTGCCACTAGAATATGCTCTAATCTCTCACTATAGGATGAGTTTTTGTTCAGCATTCTTCTTAAAAGTAACATCTCAATAATTATCTAAAATATACTATTTATGCTTTCATAAGTCATTCATAAAAAGCTTTTAATACCTAACTACTTGACAGGTGAATAGCTTTTGTCCCTAATACAGATGGACACAGGTAGAACCATTCTAAGCATAGAGAAGACACTCACATGTGTATCGTGTGTGTGTATGTGTGTGTGTGTGTGTGTGTGTGTGCGCATGTGTGTGGTGGTACTAGGGCTTGAAATCAGGCCTGGGAGCTGTCCCTGAGCCTTTTTTACTCAAGTCTGGTACTCTACCACTTGAGCCACAGCTCTACTTCTAGCATTTTGATGGTTAATTGTCTGGTTCTAGCTTCAAACATTGATCTGAAGATCTCAGCCTTTTAATAGCTAGGATTATAGGTGAGCCACTCAGTTTTCTGTCAGTATGACAAAACACTTGAGATCAGGAGTGAGAAAGGCAGACATTTATTTTGGCATCATGGTTTCAGAGATCCATGGTCATTTGGCCCTGTCGCTTGGGGCAGAAAGCAGCCTATTACATCATGGTAGAGGAAGCATGATCATCTAATGAAAGCTAGGAAACACAGAGAGAGACAGACAGACAAAGACAGACAGACTGTCAGACACAGAGAAAGAGAGACTAGGGGCCCTAAATCCCCTTCAGGAGCATGCCCTAGTGATCTAAAGATTTCCCATAGCCTTAGCTTCCTAAAAGTTTCCCTACCTCCCGACGGCGTCACAGGAAACATTTCAGATCCAACTGTAAGATCCAGGTGGATAGTCCTCCCTCCATTTCCACATCCAGCCCACACCTCCTTCTCCTCTCCTATCTGCAGTGTCAGTTGCATGCACTAGGTTAACACCGACTCCCATGCTGGCTGGTGCCTGACCACAGGACCCAGTAGAACATGCTTGTTGTCCCATTGGAGGTGATGACACCCCACACCCTCTTCACAGAAGGGAAACGCAGCAGCATCCAGTGACCCCATGTGACACAGCCCTGGGCAGACCCCATAGGTGAGGCTTTGCATCAGCCTGTCAGATTACATTAGGCCCTGGGGTCTAGGCTAGAGAAACAGACATGAAATAGCAATACTAACCAAAGTTGCCTTTGCTGAGGGCCTGAGAGTGTGCCAGCCCATCACAGTTGATTGGCATGTGATGAGTGTTCTGCAGGGAGCACTGGGCCGCCTGCCTCCTCACTGAAGAGGACGCTGCGGCTCACAGAGGTTGGCAACATCTCTGTGGTTATGCCAGAGACTCAAGTCCACAACCTATCCCAGTGCCGCCGTGCTGTCACAGGTAGCCACGTCCTGCCCTGGGTGTCTGTTTGTGCTTTGACTGTTTTGTGGCTTCATTGTCACTTTCAGATAAGGGCTCTGGGTTATAAATTCCCTAAGACGATTGATCAGTCAGGCGTTCAGAACCTTCCATGAGGCTTCACCTTCCCAATGACTCTTCTCTATGCCACGCATACCTCTCATAGACCCAGCTTCCAGGTCTCTGTCCTGTTGCCCTCCCGGCTACCCCTCCTTTATACTAACGTGTCCATAAAAAGGCATATCACAGCTCAGGCCCCAATAGGCCTCCGTCTTCCTCCAGCTTTCCTCCTCTGCCCCATCAAGCCCGGCTTTTTGTACCTTCTTCGTGCTCTCTGCATTCACACCTTCCTGCTTCCAATGCTCCTTTTCAGGTGGGAGTATAAACTGCTTAAAAGCTGAGGGCCAAGCCTGGCATGTGTGCTTGTGCTTTCTCCAGCATGTGCTGCCCCCGCCCCAGCCTGCAGCCAGCTGTGGGGAGTGAGTGACTCCCTGAACCTCCTGACCATCCAGGATGTCCTGACTAGCACTCCTTTCAGAAATCATTTTGCCTACCCCCCTCCTTCCCCAGAACTGTCACCAAGGTGGCATGTCTCCATCTGCCATCACCCCATATAGAAAATTGCTCTCAAGTCCCCATGGCGACTGGCTGGGCCATCTCAAAGGGAGGCAGACTGGCTGGGTCGTCTGGACGCAGTGTACAATCTCACAGGGACACATTCTGTCTTTGCAGAGGCTCAGCTGGCTCCCCAAACCCCCAACCATCTCCTGTACCAAGGCCCCCAGATGGCATGTTCTGTGGAACACGTGGGGGATAGAGGGAGGCACTGGGGAGGGAGGAGTACCGCCTGAGGGCCGCATGCCACTAAATCCCTTGTCCTTCTGTCCTGGCCCTTGTGTAAGATGTCTTGCTCTTAACAGGCATCCTGGTTGCAAACGCAAACCTTGGCCACGTCCAGCTTGTGAGTGCCGCAGGCGTGTTGGGCTGAGCAAGTTGCCTTCTTCTCTCTAATCAAGCCTTCCTTCCTTCCTCTCTCGGGCTGAGTTGGAAAGCTCTTGAAAGGTAGCAGATTGTGAGCACCGAAGGCTGGTGTCTTCTGTTTATCCACAGAACGAGGACATTGGCCAATGCAAGAGGCCTGTACTGTTCCTTCCATGTGCTGCTGGCTCAGCAAACCCCACCGAAGCAGGCGCCTGGGCTCTCGGAAGTGCCAGTCCCTCCCCGGGACAGCCTCCTACTCCCCATGCTATTTCAGAAGAAGCAGAAGGTGCATTCTCTCCCAGACAGTGGTCCGTCCTCACACCATAGCCTGAGATGAGCTTTGACCTATTGGAGGAAGGTAACATCCGTAGGGCACAGCTAGCAATTGTGTTAATGCAATCGAACATTTCAATGCATCACACACATCCAACTGGCATTTCCATGCTTTTGTTACCCACAGGCACAAAATGATGTAAGCCACATCTCCTTCTGTGGATCACATACCCATTTCAGGTTTCTGAAATTTAGAAGAACCAAGTTATGCTCCTGACCCAGGCTCTAGACTTCTAAGGAGGGTGAGACATGTCTTCCAAGGTGATCCTCTCCCTTTGCCACTGTTTGAAAGGAAACACCTGCTAAGAGCAAGGCATAATGACGAGGATAGAGGAGGCCAAGAAATGGGCATGAGAATTCCACCCTCCAGGAGTTTGAAATGGGAATAAAGTTGACCCAAAGCAGGCGAACCTGAGTACAATATTCAAAGCATCTCATAGTGTGGTGGAGGGTGTTGTCAATTCTCACCATGAAAGAGACCCCCAGAGTCCTGTTTTTTGTGTTTTTTTTTCTAGTCATGGAGCTTGAACTCAGGGCCTGGGCATGATCCCTGAGCTTCTTTTGCTCAAGGCTAGTGCTCTACCACTTGAGCCACAGTGCCACTTTCAGCTTTTTCTGTTTGTGGGGTACTGAGGAATCAAACCCAGAGCTTCATTCATTGTAGGCAAGCACTCTACCACTGAGCCACCTTCCCACTAAGTCACATTCCCAGCCCTGAGCGAGTCCTGGTTTTGACCAAAAGCAGAATGATTGCTTCAGTTCCCCTAAATGGGGACCCCTTGGGGGTTCACTCTCCGTAAAGACCACAGTGATGCCCAGGACAGCTTCATTTGCTTTGAGGGAGTCTTTCCTGTTCTAGTTATCCTCATCTTGACACCCTTCCAAGAGCAACTGGAATGAGACCCAGCATGGTGACACACAGGAGGATCACCAGTTTGAGGCCAGCCTGAACAACATGGCACGATTCTGTGTCAAAACAAGCAAATGCACAACTAGAATGAGCTAAGGAAGACCAGGCCTGACATTACTTTGCTCTGTGATTTGGAGCAAGCCTCTTTACCTCTCTAGGTGGCTATATAGGAGACTGTATAAGCACAGCCATACCAGAAGATGGCTTTGGGACTTGGTAGACTTGTCTAGAAAGAATGGAGATTAGACAGAATCTCTCTTTTTTCCCCATAAGATGGAAAGTTCTTTCCTACCCCCCAGCCTCAGCAAACACATTTCCCTCACTATCTTGAACATTTATTCCCTGTATCTAAAAAACTGCTGTGGTCACTGGGTGGAACACAAAGAATTTGGGGCACAGATAATGAATGAGTGGCCAAGCCACATTGTCCTTCCAGATGGTGTGGCCGATGAGAGGACAGTATCACCCAGGCAGTCAATCTCCTATCTGACAGGAACCACCTCACTACTACCTGCTCCACCCAGACGCTCATATTCCCGAACCTCATGAACCAGAAGCACATGGTTCCACCTATAGCCCACGTTGGCAGGAAGAGATCCTCCACCTTTAAGTTCACCTCTCAGAGAGTTTTGTCCTAAGGAAGTAGAGGCGAACAGGTGTATGTTAGCCAAAACACTGGCCATCATCCATTAATAAGGTATGAATAAATTGTATCAGTTCCAAGAGAAGAATTAATGTTTCATGAAATTGACAAGTGTCTGGAGTCTGGGGATCACCATTTTTTTTCAAATTGTTTCCCATGTTTTTGCCCTACTTCATTCTAAGTAATATATAACTGCTTCCAGGACCCTTAAGGTCTTATCCTGATCCTAACCTTTCTCAAGCATAAAAACTGACCCATGCTAAGAGAGGGACAGGGGCCAGTGAGGGCTACCTTTTCATGGTAGACAGCAAGATCAACCTACAGGGGTCATGGGTCAGACACAGTGATGGTAGAATTATCTCAGAAGTTATTCCACCCAGAGGCTGCTAATTCTACTTACTAATTTCCGCCATTCATAATAAGGACTGGCCAGGGAAAATGTGATGCTGTCTCAATTAATTCTATCCAGTGAATGTCTCCTTGGGTGTTTGAAGAGAAGGAGCTGGGAGAAAGTCTGAGATAGAAATGAATCATCAATGCAATACCCCAAGATGGAATATAGCATGCTGGTGCAACCCATTAGGCCAGCTACTTGGGAGGTAAAGATTAGGAGAACTGACGTTTGAGTCCAGCCTTACCTGGACAAAAAGTTAGAAACCTTCATCTCAACAAACAACTCAGGAACCATGGCTCGTGTTTATCTCAGCTACACAGGAGACATAGGAGGATCACAGTCCAAGGTCAGCCCTGGACAAAACTTAAGACCCTACCTGAAAAAAATAACTAAAGCAAAAACAAAAAACCAAACAGGCTAAGGAGTATGGTTCAAGTGGTAGCCAGCAGAAAGCCCTTAATTCAAATCCTAGTACCCAAAAGAGGAGGAGGAGAAGGAAGACAAGGAGGAGGAGGAGGAAGAGGAGGAGGAGGAGGATGACTACAATGAGGAGGAGAGATGAGATGGACTCATCAATCCAGAGGAAAGGTACATTAATTTTCTTCAGTTCTCATTACAGTTGGTTCTATTTTGAAGACTAGCGTTAAAAAGGCAGAAAGTACACTCGTATCTATTCTCTAAAGGAGAAACTAAAGGTTACTTTAACTAAATCCACTATCCTCATTGAAACCCAAGTATTTAAGGTGGCATTACACCTGACTTCACAAAGAACTTTGGACTTATACTGAGACTGCAATTACTTGAAGAAGTAATTTTGCTAAGAAGTATTTTGCTAAGATCAGACAGTAATGACTTAACCACAACCTCTACACTTGTGAAACATTTTACAGTTTGACTAGCAATTTTACATTTTCCAGATTACCTTTTCTATAATCCCTTGAGCAAGCTACATTGGGCCAGCTATTAATCCCTCCACTTTACTGATGAGAATCATGAAATGACTGGTTGAAGGATCCTCTGCTACCCCCTTCCCCCAGCCACTGAAGCTTCCCTTGTATTTCCCATCTCAGTCTTTAGCCTTCAGCCCTCACCTCAATGTCGTGGGACCTCAAATTTCTCAGTAGCTTCAGTTCAACTCACACAACTCATCTTGAACTTGGCAGGGATCAGAGCAACTGATTACAGAGATGTGAGACACACAGGTTCTCCTGGAAGCAGGATGCAGATGTGGGAAACACACATGACGAGTAGTTCTTAAATTTGAGGTGCACCAGAACCCCTGGAAGGGTTAAACACACACACACACACACACACACACACACACACACACACACACACACACTTCCACTTTCCAGAGTTTCTGATACACAGAGCCTAAATATTAAGATTTCTAGCAAGTTCACAGGTGCTCTGGATACTTCTGGTTCAGGGACCACATTTGGGACTAGGTTTTCTAGCTTAGCTGAAAAATACCAAAAGGACAGAAAGCATACCTTCCCTCCTCCCCTGCCACGTGTGTCTGGTTTGTCCAACAGAGCTCTACCCTGTTTGGTCATGTGTTTCCTGCTTCATCACAAATTACCTCAGCCCCTCTGTTGTTGAAATTCCCCAAAAGGAAGTGGGTGCTGTGAATCTGTGGACCCTTTCTTCCCTATCATCTTTCTACCTCATGGTCATGGGGCCCATCCACAAGTTTAGGGCGCCATCTTGATGTCTCTAGTCATACATTTTCACTTTTTGCTACAGGTTCTGAGAAACATCAAAGACTTTTTGGTAGGACAAAAATGAGCATTGCTCTTGCTTCAGTAGTAACTTTGCTAAGCAGCAACTTTAAATAGCAAATCCAACAAAGATCCCCAGTCTTCATGTACAATGGGAAATATACATCAGGACATGTAAGGTTCTGAGAATTCCTGCAAGGTGTAAGCCAGGTTCAACTGTTTCACGTAGTTCTTCCCAATTTTACATGACTATACATGTCTTCTCTGGATAAAATTGCTCTCAGAATAAATACATGCTGGTTATACAAATTAGGAAATCCCGCTAAGATGGGACTTGGAATGTCTTTTAGAATTGTCTGGACAAATTCTAGTTTTCATTTTGCTTCTCTATCACTCCTCTCTTGATGAATGTTCACAAGAGACTTGTCCTGTAAAAATCACAGTACAAGGCAGAGCAAGATATACAGTTTTTTTTGCCGGGGAGGGTTGCAGCTAGAGCAGAAGGAGAGAAAGAAGAACTTTCTCTGGAATGTCCCAAGCAGGTGGGTGAATCTTTCTTTCCTAGAAAAGCGATCATGTGAAGGCAGAGAGAATGCAACAGAAGGACACATGGAGCTCAAGAAAGAAAGCAAGATGGAGAGGAAGCATCCTCTCTGGCTTTACACCAAGGGGCTGAGAAAGAATCAAGGAAGAACCTGTCCCCAACAGAGCTTGCACTGCTGTTGGGGACCATGGCTCAGATTTACACACAAAGACACTTTGAAAGAATTGTAGTATCAGCCACCCTCTGCTCCCCCATAACCGAAGAAGAGGTTTATCACAAACAGGAAGTGCTTCACACATTCAGATGTCACTTATGTCACTGGGTACCCAGCAAATGGGTTGGAGAACAGGAAGGGAATTTAGTCACTCCTGCGGGCAAGTGCAGGTGACTTCAGCTGACTGGATTTGCTGAATCCTTGCACAAACAAGTATGTCCCACTGGAGTCAACTGGTCCTGGAAGAGCGATGCTTCCTTACCTGAATGGCTCACATGTGGAGTCAGTCGACATGTGTAATGTATTGTTTTCCTGCCATCCAGGATGAAGGAAGCACTTAAACAAATACTACCCTGGGGAGTGTGTTCCAGACCATAATCACCTTCCACGATAGGAATAAACTTCAAGGTCACAAGCCACATTATATTTTCCTGAGGGAGAAAGGCTGAATCATTATATAGGAAGCCCTAAGATGACAGGGGTCAGGAAACGAGTGGACTGTATTTCCTCTGTGGAGCACATCTTGCATTCCTGATGGTCAGGGCTTCCGCCAAGTTCCCTCCTCACCCCAGTGAGCAGACAACTCGTCCCCCTGGCTGCCTTTGAGGACTCTTCCCCATCTTGAGCATCCGCAGGGATGGGAACCTCAGCTTTCCATTTGCCAATGATCACTTTCCATCCTCAGCCTGCCATCTTTCCTTCAAGCCTTCAAATGGCTTTGCCTTCCATTTTACAAAGGCAAAAACTGGAAAAGACAATGCATCAAATAGAAAAACTGGTATATAAACAATGGAACCACCATGTTTAACCTCACCATGACTCAGGAATAAAATGCTATTTTCTGCTTATTCCAGGAACAATGACACCAACATTAAAGTGCTCAGTGCGAACAAAGGTGTAGTTGTTTTATGTTTTTGTTTGTTGAAAGATATAGCTAATGAGAATGTGAAATCTTACTGGAACTTAGCTAAAGAGACGCTTAGTGTACGCATGGAATCATGGGTGTATTTTTACTAACTTGGAAATACGTTCACAACAGATCTAGTTCTTAACAAAGTGATAAAATGGCACACGCAGAACAATCTTAAGAGCGTGTGTGTGTGCACGCGCGTTCACACGTGTATGTGCACCTGCATGCACGTAAAGAAAAGCATATGGAAGGATATACTCCAAAAATTTGCTTCTAGTTTCTTTGGATTTATCCTTAAAGGGTGTTCCTTCCCCAGCCACAATTGTCAGGCCTCATTCTGGCCCTGTTCAACTTCACTCCTTAGGACAAGGTCCTTCTGGTATACACTCTAGTGTCTAACACTCTGGAATGCCTCACAAATCCAATGTCCTCTAGACCGGTTTTAGAGCTACACAGCCTCTTCCAAGGTCCTTCTTCTTTGGGCTCACATGTGTGCCCCAGACCCAAGGAGTAGTCAAGTGGGGGATGCTTCAAGAGGTGCAAATGGACTTGTACATAGAGTGGGACACACAAGCCCCCTCATGGCACGGGGTTCTGTTATGCCGGCATGCTGATAAGGATGCAGGAGACCAAGGTATGAGAAAGGAGGTGACCAAAAGCCATGGGGCCTCTAAGTCATCTCTCCCTGACATTGTCACACTCTGCTACAGAACTATAAGGAATCCCAAAGCTCCAAATTTGAACTTGGCCTTTCAGATGGTCACAAAGGTAAGGATGTAGCACTTTGGTTGTCTGGTTTTATAACTTCTGAACATTTAGATGTGTGGTATGTAGACCTTTTTACTCTTATCTGAGACTACAAAAACACTAAGGTCATATCTGCTTTGGATAGTAGAATGTGGCAGGGCGTAATTGTCTCTCTACTCTTTCTTCCTTTCTCTCTCTCCCCCACTCCTGTCTCCTTTCTCTCTTCTCATCTATGTTATTTTTTTTTGCTATATACTAGCAAATTAGCATTTTTGCTTCAGTAATGCCACACACAAGAATCTAGGGTCAAAAACAACAAAAGATTAGAAGCGCTGACAAGTATTGTTATACCTAGAAGTGAAAATAACCTAATCCTAAACACCAAAGAAATAGTCAAATGAGCTATGGTTTATCTATATCACCTCTGGATAAACATATTTAAATTATACGAATGAAATCATCTTCAGCTAATAAAAAGTGATATAAAAATCAAAGTCTAAATTTACAAATGTAGTATGATCATTCTACAATTAGAAGACAAATGGAAATGTGTACATAGGAAAAAGAAACCCAGCAAAGCATTTTCTGCCATTACTTCTGTCTGGCAAAATTTGGGATGAGGATTAATGATCTTTTCATTGTTACTATTTTCCTACAACAATCGGGGATTCTTTTTAAAATCAGGAAGAGTTTGTTTAAAGTCTAAACTGCTTGCTGAATCATCCAGTTCCAGTAAGGAAGGATGACCCTGTTGGACTTTAGTAACACCTACAAATGATCCTGGTACACTGTGAAATCCTGCTGCCCAGGTGCCATTACCCTTCAGCCTCTTGTCATGTCTCTAAAGTAGATCTGGAAGCTCCATCCTAACCTGGAAGCCACCTCTATTTGATGGGGCCTCGAGGAGGATGGCTCCCAGGGGAATCCACAGATGCTCTTACAACAGCCAAGCAGCCCACCTGCCTTCATGCTGGGACCCAGATGGTGGGGTCCCATAGGTCCCTCTGGGAACTGCAAAGGTCCCACTTCACTTAGTACATCTTGACCACCTCCCTTGCAGGGCCCTACCACACAAATAATATCCTCACTCACTTCTGGGACAAGATCTGATCACCACACACACAGACACACACACACACACAGACACACAGACACACAGACACACACACACACACACACACACACACACACACACACACACACACACACACACACACACAAAGTACCAGAAAATTAAAACCAGAAGAAAATTCAGGAAAGCCTAGCCACTTCTTAGTCAAACTAGAAATATGCAAATAATGCCTGGGAGTGCCAACCTCCAGCCTGATGTGGACACCTCTAAAAGCTGGGAGGAAGCAGAAGGCTGCCTGCTTTGTTGCTATTGTCATCATTTTACAAACCTTTCTGCACATCCTCAATGCTTCCGTGGGTGTGCACTGCCTCCTGCGTTTCTCCCAAATCATTGTAGAGAGTTGACTGAAGGTAGCAGAAAGCTATCATTGGTCCTGTGTGTAAACCATAGGTAGGCAGCCTGGGAGACCCTGAATATGGCAAGTTAGTTGTAAATTCTGGAATACAGACCCCCAAGATATTGATCTCTCCCAGTAAGACCATGTGTCTTAACCATTCTAGCCTTTCATGTCTTCCTCTGTAAAACAAGAAAGATTACTTGAAATTTCCAAATCCTTGCTTACTATAAGACTATATAATTCTCTGGTTCTCCATCCTATTTTCTTTCTAAATCAGAGGGTGGTTTTCTTCTTTGTGATAGTATTTCCACAACCTAGGACTCTTACTGAAACTATACTTGTTTCTAAGTTTACCAGTAAAGCCCCTCATTTGATGCTTTTTGTCCCCTTCAAATTAGTTTTGCCTTCCCAATAAGTTCCTTGGAGGTAAAATGCAGAGGAGGACATCTCTTCTGTTCTATGGCTCTTTCAATGCTGAAAATGTGGGTGAGTATATAGTGGGTGCTCAGGATACAGGAAGACTCACGGAGCTGAGCAGATGATCATCTTAGATACTCTTAGTGGATAAAGCCTAATTTCCACGCACAGAACCTGGTAGATCCTGCTTTCATTTCTCTCTTCTCATACCCTCTTTTATCGCTGTCTCCTGAGATTTCGGGGGGAAAGGGGTGGTTTGAATGAAATTATACACAAAGTACTCATCACTATGTCAACTAGGGAATAAGGGTTCAGTTGCATTGGCTCTTGTTTAGTCATCATTATTATCTTAAGAATTTCTTTTCTTTTACATACAGATCTTAAAGCCATAATCCCCATCATAAGAAGAAAAGTTGATCCAAAACACTCCTTTGATCGTTCAGATGTCTCCAAGAGGCTCTTACAGGCTCTCCCTTCACCATGTGGCTTGACCTAGAGCTGCAGCCCCAGCTCCCACAGGGTAAGAATAGCTTGGCTTGCTGCCTTGAAACTTATTGGCACAGTAAGAGATAATGATTTCCCTGTCCACACTCCCTCAGAGCAGTGATTGTTTAAGTATTTCCCTTATTCCTCCTTTACCAGAAAACAATACTTTCTAGAAGTCAGCTGAGGAAGACAGCAACAGCAACTTCAAACACACAGCTTTCTCACAGCCCTGACTTGGCAAGGAAGTCTGTTTGGAGCAGATCGCTTCAGACCCAGGAACAGAATGTGACAAAATAAGTCCCTGTGGACCGATGTCAGCACCAGACAGTTGGCAGGTTTGGGTCCATCAGCGCCAGCAATAAGAGATTGGTTTCCTCAATTGAGGTCCCATTTGGACCCTATTTGCCAACCCCAGAAGGTCAGAAGCTTATATTATAAAAATAAAGACTGTTTTCTCTTCTCGATTCACCCTCCTTTACCTTCCCTATTTCTTCTCCATCCCTTGGGAAATGTGTGCCTTTATGGGATCTCTCCTCTGCCCTTCTTTTGTGAGCATACCAAGCAAAGATTCATTTAATTTTCAGTGACAGTGTCTGTCAATAAATTGCCTTTGGTCTGTCTTGGAAGGGGCCCTGCCACTCTCCTCTCTGAGCAGATATTCCTCGTGTATGGGAAGCATTTCTCATTATCTGTTTTGACCTCTTATGCAAACCTTTTTTTTCATCCTTTCCTTGGGCTTTTCTTATCATGGTGTGCACTCCTCAACCTCATTCTCTACTCCACACCTGACCGCGCCTCCCTTGCCTCTGTCCTCTGCTATGACCTTGATTACGTCTACTCAACCACTAGAGCCTCTGAAATTTCAAGTATTACCCTTGTTCTCACCAAACCCAACACTTCAGCAATTTTGTCTCTAACGGTCCCAATGTTGTCTTGGATAGGAGGGTCTATCTATCGGATCCTATATGACATAAGAAAGCAACGGACCCCCATTCTTCACTCCCTGAGTGTTGATTCGCGGAATATCTCCAACCTACCAGCACTGTTGTAGATAAACAAGACAGACATGCTCTCTGTTCCTCTGGTTTTACAGGTGAGTCAACTGATAAACAATAAGGGTTGGTCAGTCCAGAGAATCCACACCATTAGGAAAAGCTCACAGAGGCTCCATAATTGAAGTCTTTGAGAATCACACAACCACCAACCACACCACCAACACGGCCAGATACACATGAGGTATTCGCTTGAGGTAGTACACGTTTCAATATAAGATCACAGGACAGGGCTGGGAAGGTGGCTCAGTGGTAGAGCGCTTGCCTTGCATGCATGAGGCTCTGGGTTCGATTCCTCAGCACCACATAAGCAAAAAGAAAAAAGCCGGAAGTAGCACTGTGGCTCAAGTGGTAGAGCACTAGCCTTGAGCTGAAGAGCTAAGGGACAACGCCTAGGCCCAGAGTTCAGGCCTCACGCCAGACCCCCTCCCCCCCAAAAAAAAGATCACAGGACATTCCTTTCAATAATGTTGTGTCAAAAGCCAGATTTTCAGCAGTTTCTTTGATAAGAAGAAATTCCCTCTGAAAGTCAACGCCGTATCCTGGTTGATTCTCAAGTTTGAGAGCGTATTAACAGTGTCCAAGAATTCTGTCCAATCCACAAATCGTTTAGGAAGAAAGTTAAAACACTCTATTCTTTTCCATCTGGGAGACTTTAGGGAATAATATCTTACCCCAGTGTTTAATGCTAACCATTGAATCAGATAACTATTAGGGAGAAGGGTTGCCTTGAAGCTCCATGAAAATATTGCTGGAAGGTCACCTTAACAGAGATAGCTTGGCAATCCCTGATTGAAACTGAGACCTGAAAGAAAAGAATATTTTTTTAGTTATGCTATGGAAAAGGAAATAAAGAAACCTATCCCAGCCCAAGTAACCGGATAGCCAAAGATGAACAAACAAAAGAAAATAGGGTGAGCTGGAGAATTGTATTGTGCATATTTATTTCTTGCTTTTCACAGCAAGCCAAAATTTTTTAAATCTTTAAGTAGCTGTATAGGTATACATTCAACTGCTGTTGTACAGGTGTACATTCAACCTGTTGGTTTGTAAGGGCAATTCCTCTTGATCCATATCATCCCTTTCATCTTTCTCTCCCTCTCTCCCAGACCCACCCCTCCCCTCTACTTTTCTAGTTTCATAAGATATGCAATGAATATGAAGACTGCATTTTCCTTTCTTACACCCAATCATTCACACACTTGCACACCTGTGCCCCTTCCCTAAGACCCTACCCCATCATCTTTCCTCTTATTTTTCAGGCCTCCAAAGCCTGGGAGGAAGCTGAACAGAGAAAAGTCAAGACCAAAAGATTTCACAAGACAACTGGAGCAGGACCAAGCAGATGGTGACCCTATGGTGCCAATAGCAGGCAAGAGTGAGGGGCATCAGCAAGCCACCTGGCAGGTCTGCAGAGCAGCAGGTAAAAGAGAGCCAGCCAGAGAAAAGACTAGATTTCAAAGACAGAACTCCAGTCCCTGGAAGGAACTGAGGCTCTGAGCAGGAAGCCAGGTAGGGACACGGTTCCCAGAAATGGGGCACCGGGCGGGGAGTGGATGACAAAGAACAAGGTAGGAAGCCAGTTACCAGAAGAGGCAGGCGGCGGAGCGAGGGGGACCAGCTGAGAAAAAGCAGTCTATTTATAACAGGGGAACATCAGAAACAACTTTAATGTCCACAAGTAGGATATCAGTAAATAAACTGTGGTGGCATTGCACTAGGAAATACTGTGCAGCAGGAAATGAAAGTTCTAGAAGACTGTGACACCAAGAGAACTTTCCTTACTCGTGTACATGGTTATGTTAGATCCACAAATGGCAAGCTAATTTGTAAAATAAAACACCTACTTGACATAGATAGCTTGAAACTACAAAGAAAGGAAAAAGAAAAAGAAAATTGGGGGGAGGGAAGGAGCCTAGGAAGATATACAACCAAATAGCTGACTGGGTAGAATATAAATGATTCTATATTTTTCTATTTCTGTTCTTTTTACCAGTTTTCTACATTAAAAAAGGTACCACCTGGGCTTCCTCAATGAAAAAAGAAACAAAAATAAAAGCCATTTATAATAATTTCTTTTCTCAAAGCAGACCAAAGTCATAGAAAAAAATTCATCTCCCTAAATAGCATGATTCTCTGCAAACATACATAGTCAATAATTAGAGTGTGGGAGACGGGATACAGGGATTTTAGCTATAACATCAAGGCCATCTTGGAATGAGGGAGGCTTGAAATAGACCTGTAACCCAGCTACCCACTGCTGTGACCTCTTTTCATGGCTCTCCAGCCTTGTTAGCTGCTATATCTTCCTTCGGGTACAGTGACTTCTCAAGGTCCTGTGAAGCCCTGCGTGTTAGGGGAGGGTCACCAAGAAGCTAGGCCAGAAACGGCTACAGAAACATCAGGACAGCACTATCCTGGCTAATGCCAGAGTGCTGAGTTGGGGGCCAGCAGCACTGATTCTGAACACTGACCCTGTCTCAAGCCGGCCATGTGACTTTAGACAGTCCACACTTTAATTTATCTCTTTATAAAGTAAAGGAGAGTAATAATGCCTGCCTTAGTGGGTCTTTGTGAGGCTTAAATGAAGTAAGCATGCCTGCTTATGTTTGGTGAACTACACAGTGTGTGGTGTGTGTGTGTGTGTGTGTGTGTGTGAGAGAGAGAGAGAAAGAGAGAGAGAGAGAGAGAGAGAGGGAGGGAGGGAGAGAGAGAGATTTGAGATATTTATTATTACCTGCTAGGCGGCGGTTCTGCTAATACAAGACATGATACATCTTTACACATCAAGCCTCTGCGCTTGGAAGACTCTCATATTAACAGTGATTAACTCTCCATGGGAAGAATGCAAATAAGTACTTCTTACTGTTTCCATTAGGGAAATTCTAAAGGACAAACTCCTAGATTCCAAAGTTACAAAACAGCTAGAGGAAACCAATGACAAAGACCTCTTGTGACTTTCTTCTGCCAGCCAATTTCTGCCTAAGATATTCACATGTCTGTCTCTGCTTTCCAAAGACCCTAACTTTTTTATCTGCTTCTGAAAACCCTGAATCTGGCCCCTTGCCAGAGCATCAGGAATGCCTCAGTCTTGCTGTGTGTATTATCCTTGCTTTATAATTCCCTTCCACCTTGGAATGTACTTCACCCGGAAGTGCTTCACAGGCAGGATACCACTTTGTTCTCCCTCCCAGCCTGTGCCAGGAATCTTTCTCAGGTTTTGTTTTGGTGTTTGGCTTTTGGTTTTATTATAAAGCTGGTTAGCCAATAATTGGGGCGATCCCATGCCTTTCTAGCTTTGTTAGTCAGTTTTCTGTTACTGTGACAAAACACTTGAGATTAAATAGCTGAAAATGAAGAAAAACTGATCTGGGCTCCTGATTTCAGACATATGGGTCAGCTGGCTGTGTTGTTCTTGGGCCTGTGGTAAGACAGAATATCATGGTGGGGAGAGCGTGGTAGAACAAAGCAGCTGATCATATGTGGGCAGGAAGCAAAGAGAAAAATAGTAAGAGGCTAGGGTCCCAATAATTCTTCAACCGCAAGTCTGAATGCTGAACTTTCTTCACTAGGCTCCACCTCCTAATGGCTCCATGATCTCCTTGTAATGTCCCAGGCTGGGGCAGGTGTGGGAATGGGGTATGCCAAGATTTCAACACATAGATTAAATCCATAGTTAAGATTCAAACCATAACACCGCTTTTTTTTCATCCATGGAGTAATTATTATGTACCAGCTATAACATATGGGATGAGCTTATAAAATAAAAGCAATCTTCTCAAAGAGATACACCTCATAGTGGTTATCTTTAAAGTCTAGAAACTCAATCAAAGTGAACCTCTGGTGAACCTCTTGTTAGTGAAGAGCACTGAGACTGGAGTTTAAAAATCATCCTGGTGATCTTAAGCCAGGAGCAAGTGGGATGATCTTTTGCTTTGCCATCTCATTCCCCATCTCATTCCTTCAATCACTGTAGAGAAGAAAGAACAGGCAAAAAAGACAGGCTCAAATGTTCCAGGGAAATAGCACAGAGAGAAGTTCCAGTTCTCTGTCTCTCTGTCACTCCAATCACCATGGACATGAGTAGAAAAGTTATTTGTAAAATTGCTAAAAGAACCATGATGCTTCCCAGGTCTCCGATATTTTCTTCCCTATCCCCTTAAATTCCGTATTTGAATCAAGCAACTTCACAATTGGTACAAGTGACAGATTTGATGGGAGGGGGTGAATAATGCAAAAACAGCCAGCTAGAACAGATTTTTCTGTGATTGAAGATGGCAATAATAAGACAAAAGACAGATTTTTGCCTTCAAGAAACTCTCTCTTCATTGCAGCCAAAGCAACACAAAATTTAAGGCAAACATTCCATTATTTTCTCCACACTGTTTGGAAATACAGAAAAAGAAAATCTTGCCATGAATGCTTTTTCTGTGTTTTTCCCCCCCTGTCTGGTTCTACCAGAATTGACACTTTTTTTTCTACCCTCTAACGTTAGCAAATGACTAAGTATGCTTCTTCTGGAGCTAGGAATAGAGGAGAGACCCGGCAGAGAGAAGAACTTGGGTGGAGAGATAGTCTGAAGGAAATCATGGAGCTGCTAAGAAAACAAGGTCCTTTCAACCAGAAGTCTTCACAGTGTTAGTCTTTTTTAATATGATGAAAATATTATCTGCCTTATTGATCACCAGCTCCAGTGTAGAACAGATCTGTTTATATCAAGGGCAATGAGTGATTATAAATATGCAAAACAGAAACACACTGTTCTCATATCCTAGTTGATATGCAGACAGAGCAAGTGCTGCACTGTACATTTTGATCATGTGACATCTGGGAAATCACAACACTCTCAAACATCACTAGGTTCTAATTGTAAGATATAGTTGCTTTGAAGGGTGGAAGGATTGAAGCCCTGAATTAATTTTTCCTGGGAGAGTTCTGATCTTTCTAATTTTTCCCTTTTCCTCACTGTTAATGGCTAAAGCTAAATGGGAACATACACCCATTTTAGAGCTTGAGAAACTGAGGCCCTAAGGGGCAGTAACTTTCCCCCAAGGTCACATCAATACCAATAGCATAGCTAAGATTATAACTCCTTTGTTCAATGCTCTGGTTAGGTGAGTGCAAAGCTATTTTCATTTTGGGATGGACCAAGGGACTTGGTACAGGGGACTCTGATTTGATAACCAAGATTATAGCCCCTCAACGATAGTCACAGTTACCCACCTAAGTGCTGTTGGAGAAGGTGATATTCACAGCGCCTTCTCTTGCCCAGTTCTAGGGAATATGCAAGACAGATCATGAGGATACAGGCAACTCTGAAGGTCAAAGGTAACCCTTCTTCCGGTGGTTATTCTAAAACTTATATTCTAAAAGTTTTGGTTTCGTTGTATTTCTCCCCAGGCATCTTCCAACAGACCATATCACCCCATGCTTTTTGCTTTGTGTTTTTTTTTTTAATGATCTTTAGCTTGAGTGGATGCCTTCTCAGAAACTATTCAGTCTCAAAGTCAAGCAAGTGTCCCTTTAATTTTGTTCTCATATACCTGACCATAATCTTGGCTGCATCCTGTCCTTTCTGCATTGTGCATTTCATAGGTTGCTCCATGAATATCTTTCCTGACTAACAATGAAGTAAATGAGTTCTTCAAGGCAGCGTAACCCTAGACTTCTCCGTATTTAACACATCCAGATTCAAAAACCCAAGAACTCCTCATCTTCACATGTCAATGCTGTACCTGTCACAAGGTTTGGGTCTAACTGACCATATGAGTCGCTTGGATACCAAGACTCTCTTACGTTTGATTCCCTTCCTGTCTCCAAGAAAAACTGAAATAGGTTTTCCTGCTAAACCGAGCATGGACATTTCCATGTCTAGCTTTCTTTTCTCACATCATCTTCTCTTGCTCCTCTGAAAGACTCTCTTGAAGACCTGGCCTGTGGTCCAGCTTTACTTCCTCCTACAGTGGCTGATGAGGCTCAAACCTGTGAATGCCTCACTTTGCCCTAAGCTCTGACCCAAATGTCTCTATGTCTTTGTGAGAATATCAATTAAATATGTACACATGAGCTTTGAATTTTCTTAACCAGAAGAAAATATGGTTCAGTATTTATCTATCTTAACTATATGAAGAGACAAGGACTCTGTACAAAGGGAAAAAAACAAATTGTTTAAATAGAGATACAGGTTGACCCATTGCAACAATGAAATGTACAAGACACTGTCGAAAAATGAACTTTACAATTTAGGCTGGGCCGGAGAATGCAGTTGTGGAGGTGGGAGGGAAGGGATGGTAGGGGGAAAAACAAAGGAGGAGGCAACAATGCTTGATAAGAAATGTACTCATTACCTTGCTCATGTGATTGTAACCCCTTTGTATGGTATTTTCACAATAAAAAAACATTTTAAAAAAAGAAGAACTTTGTACAGCTAAGCAATGGAAGAAACTACAAAGCAACAACAGATTTAATCATGAGGAATCAATTAAAATATCTTTATATAAAGGAAAAATAATAACCCAATTTAGTCTTCTACTCCTTTATTCAGACATGGCATGCCATCCTTCTTGGCTCTCAGTCTTCCCAGCCTCTAAATCAATCATTCCTTCTAAATACTGCTCTGGGCTTCCCTTTGAGAAATGCCTTTGTCTATGCCATCATGGCAACCCCAGCTGGTAAGGACAGGATGGGAACACGCTCTGATCATATTATATATTTGGGAAATGGGTATTGAGGTTTGAACCCAGTGCTTGCTAGGCAGGCAGTCTTACCACTGACCCAAACCTTCAGCACTAATGGGCACACTGAATATGCAAAGTAATGAGCAACTCTCTCATTGTTTTATTCAGGATATTTCTCAATATTTGACCCCACAAGGGTGAAGAGTGTGCCTTCTGCTGTTGGAATACTGCTGAGATGGAGAAATATTTAATAACAAACAGAAAGCCAGGCATAGTGGTACATACTTGTAATCCTAGCACAAGAGATGAAGTCAAGAGGATGGAAAGTTCAAGACCAGCCTGAGCTATGGCATAGTAAGACCCTGTTCAACCCCCCCCCGAAAAAAAAACAAAAATTATCCTTCTTATTATAACTACAATCATAAGAGAAATGAAAGATAAGAGGCCAAATGAGGAGGAAAAAAAAGAAATGTATTTTAATTAGTCCAAAGAAAGGTTTGCAAAACTGGCTGTCAAACAACTGTAATACTAACCATGAAAATAAAGTAAAAGATTGAGTGAGGACTGGTGGGAAGTCCCAGCTAATGAGTAGCAGGGGGCGCTCAACCAAGGGCAGGTAGATGTAGATGCATTGTGTATGGGGAAAAGTTCACTCTTCTGCCATGACAGTCAAGTTCCTGGAAAGCTCATTCTTCCTTCATTATTCTCACTGCCTTCTGTATCTTCTGCTGTCTCTTCCCCAGTGGAACCATGTTTTCAAGGTCCAGAGGGAAACAGACCATTAAAGATGGTGGATAACCACCTCCCGCTAAGTAGCTGGCCATGAAGCTGCCAAGAAGAAAACCTCACCTAGAGATGGGTTCCCTCAGAAGTACCACCCCAGAGCGCTACCAAAGGGGGACAGAAAGTTCTTTACCCTTGTCTAATTTGTCCTAACCACTTTTGTCCTCTTCTCAGAGCTGATATTAACTGGCAAGGCTTAGCAATTTCTTTGGTGATACTGTCTTCATTCTCTGAGAAAGTGATCCTATTCCAATACCTACCAATTTTGTTTTCCTATTTGTGATTCAAGTAGTCTTAAATTCTCTGGCCTTTATAATTAATTTATCCTCTACAATTACTATACTTCTACTTCTTTCTTAGTATTTAAGAATTAAAACCAACCAAAAGAAAAAACACTACAAATATATAACTTTTTTTTTAAGAACTGGGCATTCTCTCATTTAGCTGAGTCTCCAGAGGCCACTAAAATACAAGAATCATTTGTAGGCCAATGCTACAGTTCCAGTTATTATTAGGTTATAACCTATAACCTATTAAAATTGTGGGTACATGCATGCATGCATGCATGCATGCATGCGTGTATATATGTGCTGGAGATAAAAATTCAGGGCCTGAACTATGGTAGGTAAGCACTATACCTCTGGGTCACATCCTCAGCCTGAAATTGCCATTTTGCTGGATCAAAAATGGCCAAATAGTGAGAATACCACATGGTTCAATGTCACACCATAAGTTGGGTTCAACTTCAGCCTCACTCTGCTTTCTCAGGTAAAGATACTATGTGTACATCCTGCAGAAAGTTGGCAGAACTGCTTCATGGTAACCCAAGCAAGGCATAAATTGGGTGCCTCATAACAAAGCCATTGGAAAGCAGCCCCAGAAGGTGAGCATGGTGGCAAACATCTCTAATCCCAGCACTTGAGAGACTGAAGCAGGAAGATCATGAGCTTTAAGCCACACTGGGCTATAGAGCAAATGTCTGCCCTAAAGAAAGGGGAAAGAACAAACACAAAGAAAAGAGTGGGAAAACAACTGAAGAGAATGAGAAGATGGATAGTCTGCGTTCTGGCCATCTGTGGTCAGGAAGGGGATACCTGCGGGCCTGTCTGGCCTTTTCTCCTGCCTGCCCTTTGCAGAGGAAACGTGCTTGTAATGTCCTCTCACTACAACAATGAGGAGAAATGGACAAGAGGCTGTTTCATCACCTTTCCTCTGCCCGGTGTCTGGTGGGGACTGAAGAGCAAGCATCAACTGTGTTTTGGAAGATACAAAAGGAAGTCAGTGTCATTAACCCAAATTGGGTCACTCACTCTGGGGTACAATGGTTGGAGGTGGAACTTTCAGCAGGAAAGGAAAGCGAGTTCTTTGACCCATGGGCTGTGTCTGGATCTGCGAGGCCATATGTGTGCACTTGCGTCTCTGTGTCCGACTCAGATAATGGTGGGGTTGCTTTACTCTGAATGTCAACACAAAACAGAGGAAGAGTCTGGGACTGGTGTTTGTGAGCATCATTGTAGCCTCAGAATGGAGCCTGATTTTATTTGTATAAACAGGAAATTTTTCTTTTCACAGCTTAAGGTGGGAAATAAAGTATTGTTCTGCAAGGGCTCTCTTCCTTCTATTTGATGTGTCTCATGCATCACCCCCAGCCCCCAGGGACCAAGCGGACCATGTTCATTCTCCCAAAACATCCAACCCCAGGCCAGACTTCTGTGAACAATAGGACTCCCTTTGATACCTCCCAACCCTCCACCTACTTTCTATGGCAGCACTTTCTCTGTCTGCATTTCCCACCAAGAGTACTGCATCCCATTGGGTCTGTGCCCTCTTATATTGCTTTAAGAACTAAATGCTCACATCTGTCTATAAGGGTTATACCTGGAACAGCATCCAGCACCTGTTAAGCACTATATAAATGTTAGCCAATAGGTCTATAGGAGAGGATTGAATGGTAGATTTCTATTCCTGTTATGAAGATGGTATGGTCCAACCAATCACTACTTAAGGGACTTTGATTAAAAGTCTGTGGTGAATTACCACGTAATCAGCTCTATGAACTATGCTGACACTAATGCCATGGGAAGATTCTCCATCAGAAAAGAAGAACTTGCCACCACACTGGATTTCAGGGAGTGCTGCAGGCAGAAAGAACACAAATCTAGGCTAATGAGTACAAGAAAGCCCTGAGATTTGAATTGACGGGTAAATACCTCTACCACCACAGTCCAAAAGTCCAAAAGTAGGGGAATGTCAAGGATCAACAGGCCAGGGAAAGAACTTGGGTTGGAAGCAGAGACTGGGCCGCCTGACCCATCTCAAGGCCATCACCAGACACTCTACCTGGCACCTGGTAACTCAGGTCTCAGGTGTTTCGTATCACCCAGTTCCTTGTTTGAAGCCTGGCAAGTGGGAAGAAAGGGAAGAGCCACGAAGCCAGCGGCCTTCCTCTCATCTGTCTCCCTCTTTTAAGTTGGAGTCTCTTCCTTCACTTTGCTAATAATGTAAAGTATCAGCTAAAAATTGCAATGCATGCATTTCATTTGAGTTTTATTGCCCTAACAGACAGCATTAGATTACAAAAGAGGACATTTTTCTTCTCAGTTTTAGCTTATTCTGATGATTTATGATTAGATACAGCAAGAGTTCATAAACTTCCCTGACCTGCTGACAGTTTTTACAGGCTCCCAGATTTATTTCCATCTCAAACTTAACAGCTTTCATGTGACTGATATTCCCAGCGTTTCAGTGTGGCCCGGCCAGGAGCTGAGAGAGCGCCTCTAATCTCCATGTTACTAATTTAAATGAAGTCTTGGTCTGTTGTTTAAAAAAGACATCAGTCATCCCGGGGAGGTTTACAGATCCTCTTGTAATGTAATGTCAGCCCCTTCTGAGATATGAGGTTTATAAAGCCTCAGGATGTTGAGTGTTGGCAGACATGCCAAGGTCACCGTGGATGGCAATAGGGAGGGGGAGAGAAGAGAATGTACTTCAGACAAGGAGCAAAGAATTCCAAAGGAAGCGTGTCCTCCTGGGGGGGGCGGGGATGAGCTATGACCGCAAAAGAAGCAGCCTGGGTGCTGTCTATGGGGAACAACGTAGAGTAAGGTAGAGTCATATATTGATGGTGGGACCTCTTCATCCTGGCTTAGCTAACCCTCTCTCCCCTCCTGAGGTTGAAAGGCCCTAGAAAACACAGCCCTGACCCCTTATCTGAGGACCTGGTTGCCCACTCTATATTGTGGGTCCATGTAGGGAGATCTAAAAGAGCATTCTTTTAGTCCAGCCATGGGAGGTCTCCAGAGGCAGCCAGAGGGAAGTAAGGCTCCATCCATGCAGAATTGCTGGCTGTGCTGGGGATATTTTCACACATTCACATACAAAGGTCTGAAGGTCACTTGTAATCAGATCTCTAGACTAGCCAGTAGTGGCTTTTGTGTTATTTAGAGATCAGATAAGAAAGGACAAGTAGCAGTAAGTTCGGGCTCACTAGGCCAGTGGATTGAGGACTTCGTGGGAAGCTGAGGAGAATGTGGCCTAGTGCTTTACCGGATACTCTCCACTCAGGGAGAAGGCCAAGCACTGGGTTAGAGCTGAACATCTTGTCTCAGCAAAGAAGATTCAGCACCCTTCGCTCTTCCTCCCAGTGCACCATGGGACAACACTGGCTAAGTAACACTACCATTCCTACCTATCATCGCTGAGTACTAAGCACATGCAGGCTATGGGAATGGGCTCAATCAAGCTTCACAGCCATTGAAAATAGAAGAAGCAGTGCACTGGTGGCTGATGCCTATAATCCTAGTTTACTCAGGAAGCTGAGATTTGAAGATTATAGTTCAAACTGAGCCAGAGCAGACAAATGGAAAGATTCTCATTTCTGATTAACTAGTAAAAAGCCAGAAGTGAGGCATGACTCAAGTGGTAGATCACTAGCTGTGAGCAAAACAGCTGAGTGAGAGCTCTAGGCCAAGTTCAAACCCCAATACAGTAAACTCACAGAGAAAGACAGAGACAGAGAGACAGAGAGAGATAGAGAGAGGAAGGAAGGGAGACAGGGGACACACTAAGGGACAAAGAAAAAGAATGAGAGAGAGAAAGAAAGAAAAAGGAAAAAAAGAAAAGAGAGAAAGGTAGGAAGGAGGAAGGAAGGAAGGAAGGAAGAAAGGAAGGAAGGAAGGAAGGAAGGAAGGAAGGAAGGAAGGAAGGAAGGAAGGAAGGAAGGAAGGAAGGAGGAAGGAAGGAAGGAAGAAAGGAAGGAAGGAAGGAAGGAAGGAAGAAAGGAAGGAGGAAGGAAGGAAGGAAGAAAGGAAGGAAGGAAGGAAGGAAGGAGGAAGGCAGGTAGGAGAAGAAGTCAGTGTTATTATTGCCATTGTACAGACAAGAAGACAGGCTCAGAGTACTTAGGTATCAGCCCCAGGTTACCCAGCTGGTAAATACAAAGTGCAGTCACTCAATCTCAGATTCAGCTCTAATTCTAAAGCCCTGATTCTCACCCAGGGCACCTATTACTGATTAATAAAGCTGTTAATAAAGAATACCCACAACATCTATAAAGTTCAGAAACCCAGACAGCTGAGACATTTTCCTTTTGTCCTGGAGAAAGACTGAGAAATAACAAGTTTATGCCACTATTTCCAAAAGTGTGCTTTGAGGTCAATCACAATTACCACCCAGAGCTGGGCTGTGGTTTCCTGATGGGGCCCGCCCCCTAATCTCCATATTCGAATGTGCCTTAGACGGTCCTTGCACACAAAACACTTGAGAGCCATTTATCTTTTCCAAGTATGCAATTGGTGTCCTGGAGGAATTAAGCAGCCAGGAAAATTAGGCAATTTCCGAATTTTCTTCTCAAAACTGTAGTCTCTCTGTTTGCTTGACACAAATTCCTAGAACGTAATTATTAGGAAAAAGTAAGAATAAATAAACATACATTTCAAAGTCACTTCAGAAAGAGTTGGAAATAATCCACCACTCAGCATCATTTGTCTCCGTATCCGGGGCATCCATAGATAATGGTGATGTAGAAACAGCTGGCCCAGCCAGATGTTGGCATTTGTTAACTGCAGCCATTTCCCTGTTAAAATACCAGATGTCCCTATTTCAGGGGATTTTTGTCTGAAAAATCTGGTGAACTGCATAGCACAGTTTCTCAAAGTGTGTTCTATGGACCACCAGTGCCCCAAAACTCTAGGGGACCTTGTTAAAGATAGAATTTCCAAAGCTTTACCCTGACTACTGAGTCATAGACTATATGAATAGGGCCCTGGAATCTGTAACAAGCTCCCTGGATTATTGTTGCATACGCTTACATTTGGGACATGTACCTGGCAAAGGCGATAAGAAGGACTCAGTCATCCTACTCAGAGGGACAGAAACAGGCCCTACAGGTTGAGTCTTTATACGTTGCTGCTTAGGGAGTTGAAAATGGTTCTATTTTGAAAAGCAGCTTGACAGTTTCTTATCAAATGAAACAAACACTTACTATACAACCCAGTGATTGCACGCTGAGATATTTACCCGAGAGAAATGAAAACATGTTCACACAAAGACTTGTGCCCAACTGTTTATGACAGCTTTATTCATGGCCAGCTGCAGGCTGAAACAAACCACAGTCCATGACAGGTGACTAAATGAACGCAGGTGAACACCCATACGTTGGAATACTACTCAGTAATCAAAACAAACTAATAATGTGCATGACAAGAAAGTGGAGTCTCAAAAGCCATATTCCAATGGGGGGGGGGGGGAAACCACTCAGATGCAAAAAAGTCTGAATCCTTGTGATTTCTTTAAAAGAAATTTTAGAAGATCAAACCAATCTCTGGTGACAAAAGGTAGGTCACCCTGAAAGCTGAGGTCATGGTGGACAGAGACTGCAAAGGAGCTTGACCTTGTGGTAATCAGGCAAGTGATGACATTCATCAAGCCTCAACAAACTGCACCGTTAAAATGGGTGCATTTTATTGAATCTAATTGCTAGCTCAGTAAAATTGAGGCTGGTGCTGGTAGCTTATACTTCTTCCAAGCCAGCCTGGGTAGACAAGTTCAAGAGACATTTATGCCCAATTAACCATCAAAATGCCAGAAGTGGAGACGTGACTCAATTGGTAGAACACCAGCCTTGAGAGGAAAAGCAAAGTGAGAGTGTAAAAGCCTTCAAGCCCCAGTTACTGGCACACGTGAAAATTTACCTACATATGTATATAAACATATATTTAAATATACGAATAAAATATTCCATGAAGCTCCATCATTTATTAGTTATATGACTCTAGTCTAATTACTTAACTTCACTATTCCATTTTCTACTCCCCAATCCAGAATAGTTTCCCACATTTCATATGTATCTCACCCCAAAAGCTCCCTTTTCTGCCTTCAAAAGCTAGAAGACCCATGAATAAAAAAAACCTGTTTATTTCTCAATAAACAGGTGTCACAGAAAAAAAAAAGTTTATGTCAACTTTTGAATGTTCTTGATGTTTTACATGCATATTCACTGTCAACAACGTGATTCCGGCTGACAAAGTGTAGGAAACAGGTCGTGTATGGTCAGTAAGTATCTTCGATGTTTGGGCAAACAGCAGACTGAGGCTGTCTTTGTTTGGGTTTCATTTCTGTTTAACAAGAGGATTTCAAAGCTACTGGAGAACAGAGCTGAGCTGGGAGAGTCTACAGCTCACACATCCTATGGACAGTGACATGACAGAGAAACCAAGCTCCTCACCCCCAATCACTCAGATGGGTAAACACCCTCTGTGGGGAATGGGGGTTCCCTTACCTTTCAATACTACTCTATAATTACAGCACTTTCATTCATGTGTTCAATACATTTTCATTTAGCACATACTTTTCATATGCAATGGGCATCCATTGGATATTCAAAAATGAATTGTATTTTTTTAAGTATCTTGTCCTCCAAAGGCTCAAAGTTTATTAGGAACATAATATACATAAGAAAGAAAACAGTAAAGGGTTTTTTGTTTGTTTGTTTTTGATACAGGATCTCACTATGTGTTCCAGGCTGGCCTAGAACTCTGTGTCCTCCTGCTTCACTCAGCCTCCTGAGTGCTGGGACAACAGGCATGTCCCACTACAAAGGAGCTTGACCTTGTGGTAATCAGGCAAGTGATGACATTCATCAAGCCTCAACAAACTGCACCGTTAAAATGGGTGCATTTTATTGACTCTAATTGCTAGTGCAATGCTGTGTGGGTCAGCTCCTGCTTGGGAGAAGGGTCAGAAGACTCCCTAGCAAATACATTTCAGCTCCATGGGGAATAATAATTAGGAGAAGAGGGAAAGAAGCACTCGAAAACAGAGGTGGCACACGCACAGGACAGAAGCTTGTGGAATAATAATAATGATAACGTGGAAGAATGCAGAAATTTGGTGGCGAGGGTTAAGACAGAAGTAAACAGCAGGAAGGGAAGAGCCTTGCATGATACAGACATCTTGTATGGATCTACATCTCAACGTGCTGTAGACACTGGCTCTTACAATGTCCACTTGATGGGAACCACCTCCCTTGGAGATGCCTGAGCCAATGGCTGACTGGACTGCAGCTGTAGAGCCCTCCCCCTTACCTAGGAGCAGGGCAGCCTTGAGTGGTGAGTTCAACTTCAGAGTGCCTGCCCTCAGTGTCCACTGGGGGCAGTGTTGCTCACGCAGCCCATGAGACCTATCAGCAGTCACTCTTTCTGGTGTTCAAGGGCAATACTTGGGAGCTGGTGGTGGGCAGGTCCTGTAGACACAAGATGCTTGTCAATGAACACCTTCATTCCATTCATCCTCCAGCTAGCTCACCAGATAGCCCAGCACCAAGTATGGGAAATAGGGGCTCCCCACTCAGGAAAAGACCTACAGTTAGACTTGACAAGTATTGTAGCAGTGTTCCTTTCAGAAGTAAAATAGAAATCCCTGACCTCCCCATTCCCAAGATCAGCTGCTCAGGTAGCACAGGAGCCAATGCTCAGACAAGTGGGAAGGAGGGAGGAAAGGAGAGAAGGAAGGAGGGAGGGAAAATATTAAAATTTTTGTCTTTCCTTCCTCCTTATATTGCACACATACTTCCTCAGTGAGGCTAACCCAGACCTTCTGGGTTGCAATTCTAGGACATTGAAATTGTGGCCTAAGTATTTAAACTTCCGCCATTAGAGTTGCTCACCCCTGTAATGCTAGCTATTTGGTAGCCTGAGACTGAAAGGTTTGGAATTTGAGGCCAGTCTGTTCAGGGCAAAAGAAGTTTTTGAGACCTAATCTCAAAAATAATCAGCAAAAGACAAGATGAGAAGCTTGGTTCAAGTAGTAAAGTGCCAGCCTATTAAGCATGAGACCCTGAGTCCAAACCCCAGTGCTAAAATAGAGATTCATTAGAGATTCATTTCTTTGACTCTTGTCTGTCTAAAATGAAAATGCTCTTAGGAAAGAGAAGCAATTTACATTTCCAGGTATTTTTTTCATAGACTAGATAAGCTGAGAAGGCCATAAACTGCTAAATTGAAAGGCAAGAGAGAAAAGAGAAGAGAGCATTAAAAGAGATGGAAGAAAGAAAGGGTAGGAGAATGCAGTCATAAATTCATTGTACATATGTGAAAATAGAACTAGGAAAATTGAAGGGTGGGTGGGATTGGGAGAGACAGGGAAGATGATGAAAGGGGTAGCATTAATTAAAATGCATTATACTTAGAAATGTGTTGGACCAAAACCCCTTTGTACACTACTTAAATAAGGAGAGAGAGAGAGAGAGAGAGAGAGAGAGAGAGAGAGAGAGAGAGAGAGAGATGAAAGCAGCCAGGAACCAGTGACTCATATCTGTAATCTGAGATACTCAGGAGGCTGAGATCTGAGGATTGCAATTCAAGTCCATGAAACACTTATCTCCAATGAACCACCAAAAAGCCAGAAGTAGAGCTGAGGCTCAAGTAGTAGAGAATCAGCATTGAGGAAAAACCTGAGAGATAGTGCCTAGGCCCTGAGTTCAAACCTCAGTACCAGCACAGAGGGAGAAGGGGGGTAATAAAATAAAAACATCAAGGGGTGGAGAAAGGCCTCCAGGGGATCTGCTAGCACTACCAACAACAACCTATCTGCCCAATGATCTTGCTCCTGGTGGCAGGCCAATTTATCCTGTCTCTGCCACCTGCATACTGAGCTCAGCATTTTGGCAAAGACTGTCTAAGGCATGGGTTCAGATTCTTTCTCTTCCTAACTGGTGCCCTTACCCTCTACTGGATAATAGAACAGTTCTAGGGCCACAAGGTCAGGGCTGGGCAGTCCACCTGCCTGTCTATCCACCCACTCATCACCATCATTGCTAGGACCTCTAACCTCCTTTGAGTTCCCCAAACAGAACACTCTGAGATGAAGATGTCTGTAGCAAACTAGAATTTGGAGCACAGAACCTGGCATCTGAGGAACCCCCATACAATCTGTTGTTTAGATGCTTTGGTTTTCAAGAACAAAGGCTCCCCTGCCCCCCCTCCCCCGCACCTCCCCAGTCCCTTTAAAGGGCACCACGGTGGAGGGAAAGAAGCCCATCTTGATATCATTGCTGATATGCATAGGCTTCAGCCATCCGTCACTGGGTTTTGTTCCAGGAAAGAGCAATATTCTTTGACAAATAAGCCATTTGCTGAGCAGTTTAACTGACACTGCAGAGTGACACTACACAACCAATGTGCCTGTTTCCTGCTTTTTCTTTTTTTTTTTTTTTTTCATGAAGAAACAGCAAATGCCCCAGATAAAGACAGCAGGTCCCACGTGACTTCTGAAACAAATGCCCAGCCTGTGTAAACAGAACCTCAGGAAGAGGCTGGGCCTGGTTGCTCACTCCAGTTAAGGGAGTCCCAATCAAGCCCTATCTTTTCCCATACAACCTCAGAATAAGAAAACAGCCTTCCTCCCAGATCCTCAAGGGTTTTCTTAACCTCCCATCCTTCATGGATTATCTCCTTGTGATACCACACACAGCCCCCACCTCTCAGCTCTGGGCTATGGTGGCCTGCTTTAATACAGGGTGTTCCCGGGAGGCAGATGTTTCTAACAGGAGAAAGAAAAGGTCTGTTTCTCATTGATGGAACCCTAGCCTGTGTCATAGAACTTCAAAGATGGGAGGCCAGATTGGGCAGGCAACATCAAACAGCTCCTAACTGGTGCTGAGTAAACTTTGTATTCTGACATACAAGTTCTTATCTATTCCTTTCCAGACTTGAGAGCAGGAGGCTGCATCTAACCAAATCACATTGTTTTTCCTCACAGCTGCCAACTTGGAAAAATATCAGGGCACAAAGGGACCATTAAATAAAAAAAAAGGAAAGAGGGAAAGAGAAAGAGACACATACACACAGAGAGACATGTTTTTGTTAGTTCCTAAGCAACACAATATTGCCAAGATTTGGGTTCCTGGAAAAACAAGGAGACATTCACTACACTTCCTATTGAGGTTGCTGCTTAATCCCAATCTTTATCATGTTATAAAGAGATGAACAGAATAAACTTGGGCAAAGCTTGAGTCTTAATATCCCCTCTTCTATGATAAAGAGTGACTTTTTAAAGAGGCCAAATTAATGCCTTAAGTATATCTAAATGCAAACAATGAAACTATTTCCTGGTATTTAAAAAAAAAAAGCTAAATCCATTTAGTTTTCAAGTTGTTTAAAAGAATTACATCCACTTTGAATTACCTGCTTTTTCCATTATTTGGAAAAAAAATAAAATTTTAAAATGTGTTTCATTTCAGTGGAACAGAGATGTAATAACTTCTTGCCAGCCGGGGAGCCAGAGAACATCAGTAGGACTGTCTTTCTAGAAAAGTCTATGTGCTGCTCCCCTCACATGGGTTTCTTTCAAAGCCCGGGGGTTATTTCCTCTGAGGAATCTTCATACATCTATCATGGAGAGGGAGGAGGAGCCCTAGAAGGAAATTGGTTATAAGCCTGGGCTTTCCCTCCTGCACTGGCAACACGTTTATTTAATCAGCAATCCTTCTGAGGGCCTTGTGTGTGGGATCTTCTCAGCCAGGAAATCACAGTTCCAGCTTCGCCTGTCTCAGAGCTCAGCCTCAGCATGCTGGTAGAAGCACACAGCTGTGCCTGCCCATCCTATCCCGACGTGCTCTGCTGCAGGGCCCAGCTCCTTCCCAATTTCCTCTTGAGTCTCTGCATCCCCCAAAGATGGATAGTATTCACATAGAGAGTAACCAGGAGACTTCTGGGACCAGTGCAATGGCGGGCTCTGCTCTTGGAACTTCCGGTACCCTTCTGGTCTCAAGTCTGTAGGAACCAGCAGGTTTGACATCACCTGGAAGCTTGTTAGGAATGCAGCATCCCAGGCCCTGCCTCAGAATCTAAATCTTCATCTTAACAAGATTAACCAGGAGACTGAGATGCCCTGCCCACATGCTTCAATCTGGAGGTTCTAGGGAGGATTTGAAGTGACACCCATGTCTCAAAAATGGACCCCAACAATTCCTGGGTGTAAAGGCCAGCACTGTAGTGCTCACAAGCATCAGCCTGGAATCAGACACCTGGAGTCAGATCACCACTGTAATTCTGGCTTCTTCAATGACTAGCATATTGCTGTGATCTGGTGAGCAACGAGTTAGAGTGTGCAAGGACTCTGAACCATCAGGGGACCCCATCTAAGACTTCTCAAGGAACCTGGCTGCAGCTGAGGCTACGTCTCAAACCACACAATTCCGCCCTGCCTTTCTCTTTGCTTTGGAGGCTGGTTGAAAATGCTGTTTTCCTCTGGCTCCTCCACCCCATTTCTTCTGCCTCTTATCACACTAAAACCCACTACCGTTCTTCCCTCTACCAGATATCAGCTCCCCAAAGCCAGGACTGACATTGCTGTCTCTGTGTCCCCATCACAAGCTGGCCCTATTCCCAATTGGAGAAGATACCTTATAAACACACTGGTTGAGCCAAATCGAAGTCATTCTCACAAATTCCTTTAAATGTCACTCAAAAGAAGCCCTCCATTGTACAAGTGGAGGCAGGGAAGAGCAGGTATTTCTATTTAATATTAGTCTATAAAGGCCACATCATTACAGGCAAAAGTAAGCAGAATATTGAAGCAATTCATCTGTTCGGTGAAGCAATTATTAGACCAAAAACCTATAATTGGAAGACACATAAGCATTTAAAGACTAATTTATTTAGCATATTCTGCTGTCAAGCCTGATAGTGTTAATTATGAGAGTATGACATTATTTTAACTTTGGTTTCTGACAGAGTTATTCTGTAGTCCCTTTCCCTCTTTGGTGCTTTAATAAAAGAAGATCATTTTGGTCCACCCATTTTCATTAGGCTGGTCTTATGGTGACAAGAAAGAGTGGGTCAGGAACAGTGGTGAAGGGATTTATTCCCTCCAAAGTGGCAGGGGGTGGGGCTTAGATTGTTCAGATTCATTAGATAATTTCTTACCCTTCTGCACCATTTGCCCTGGGTCAATACATTCTTGACTTGCTGGATATAAGTGGACAACTGCCCCATATGACTCACGGGCCAGATGATACTCACCCAATGATCCCCAGGGTCTCCTTTTAATTATAGAGGCCAATGAGAAGTTCCTCACTGGCAAAGAATCAGAGATTTCCCTGGGAGGGGGAGGCATTCTGGTAGAAAATGGCCTTCTCTCCAGGACATAGAATGCTATGTCTCCACAACTCCTAAGCCAAATGGATTTGTCTTTGGGAACCATGAGAAAATTGGGTCTCCTCTTCAGTCCAGGCACAGATACATAACAAGGGCAGAATCAAGAGCCACTTAGTGCTAATCTCAGTAGCAATGAAGAGAGAAGCACCCAACCCTTTCCTGTGGGTCTGAGTTGAAAGAATTGAAGCCATTCTCTTTGTGTGTGTTCCTACTATGTGCACCTAGTACATCATACCATATTTCTTCATACACCATGTCTTTTAAGGCTTATAGTAACACTGAGAAGAATTGTGAGCTTTCTTCTGAGCAGATGAGAAAACTGAAATGCAGGGTAGTAATTCCTTACTCAGCCCTGACCAAAAAACGATCTATTCAATTGACTTTAGTAACTTCTTCCAAATCATTGTGTGAATGATCAGCTTCCTGAACTTCCCTCACAACTTTGCCTTGGGCTATGTGCTACATTTTCATTAGTTTTCCTCAAGCAGGACCTCTAACAGGTGAGCAGTGTTACTGCCACTTCTCATTCCATAATCTCCTACTCAAAACCCTACAAGCTATCTCGTAGGTATCCAGTAATGAACCCACTTGCTTTCTAAGAGAACCTACTTCCTGGCTCTTTGCATTTCTTGATCAAAAAGTAGGATGACTTTGATTAACTCCTTGAGACTGTGTGTTTTTATAATGTCTTTGTAACCCTGAACAACACTTAAACAATGCCTCAAACTCACCTCTGGTTCCCAGTACCTGTTTATTGAATGATTAAATGAGTCAATGCTGCTGAAAGCCATTCAGATAGTAATTCGGTGATTCTACCTTGACCACAAATGATCTATTTAATTGATTTTAGTGACTCCACAGTAGCTGTTATATTACCTCAGGGCAAAATTACTCATTTCTTGCATCTAAGACCTAGTAATTTATATGCTGAACATGTAATAATCTATTATATCAAATACCCACTCCTATTAAAAAAAAATAGCTTGCTGCTGAGCATAACAGCCATGAATACACAAAATAAGTCCAGGTGACTTATGAGTTTACACAAAAGAGCTTCTGTTCTGGATGCAGCTGTTTCAGAAAAACACAGCTAAGGGTATAGAAGGAAGCGAGCTAGGTAAATATTAGGAGAGGCCTTTAAAAGCAGCCTTGATCACTGGATTCTAAGGATGTATGTGTTAAGCAAGGATGTCCTAATAATGCTTAATATTGATACAACATTTACAATTCAACAGACGGGCAATGGGAAGGCTGTTTTTCTGAAGATGAGCAAGTAGAAACATGCAAGGCTTCAGACCAAGCAGCAAGGCACCAAAAAGCAAGGAGCAAAGACCCTAGCATCAGAATGCTGGGAGGCCTTCATGAGGGTCTGGAAAGAGCATGGACAAGGAAAACTGTCTCTCTAAGAGCAACATCCTTGTTCAGCCCTCAACAAACATACAGAAAAATCTGTTAAGAAGAGGAAAAGAAGAAAGGAGTTGGGTATGAGTCCCCTTCCTCAAATATCTCAGGCAACTGCAACAGGGGACAGGTCTGCTACTCTCCACTGGTCATGGTTGTTGGCAAGGCTGAGGAAGCTTGTAGAAATTGCCTTAAAAAAAAAACTCTCCTCCTTGACTTACAACTCCACAAGTTGGTACTTACATGAAGAGCACATGCAGTCACATAGGAAAAGCCCTGACTTTAGAGACAAACCCATTTAGTTCCAATCCAAAGTATCATTTTTCAAAACCATGTGATATTGAGCAGGTGACTTATTTTTTACAGAGCTTTTGTTTCCTGTTCTTTAGGATGGGCATAATATTGTGTACTCTTAGAATTGGGCTTTATAATACAATAGAAACAAAGAATCTAACTAAATACCTGGCACAGCAAACATACTCTATGGATCTTAGTCTCCTCATCTGTTGCTCTCATTCTCTGTCCCTCTAAGCTGCTCTATCTTCTCTTGTAAGTGCAAGTTAAGGACATCTGGGAAGTACCTGGTATGGTTCTACTTCATTCCATATGTCCTCAAAATGAATCTGCATCTTCCACACTCCTCTTCCTACCAGAAAATCCCCCTTTCCTTTCATCTGTGGGGAAATCTGGACACCAGAGAATCATCTAACCTCTCATTGAAAGGACTAGTGCTTATCTGGCTGATGTTACCCCAGAGTGACCTTTGGCATGATTAATATGCTAGCTGGTCCAGAATTCTCCCAAACAGTAGTTGTCCCATGTCACAGGAAACACTTCATCCCAGCAAACCAGGGCAACTGGTCAACCCTAACTATGTTCAAGTCAGCTTCACAGTCAGACAGAAAGCTTATCACTGCTCAGATTTGCAAATAAGAGCAAGTGACTTCAATAACACAGTTAAAACTCAGTATGAGACACAGGGATCATAAGCTGCAGTGGCTGAGTATTCTTATCAGGGAACAGAAGGTCATTTGGAAGTGGTCCCACATGGGATATCTATATTCCTCCCAGCCAGTTCGCAGGCTGGACATGAAAGGCAATGGGAGAAATCCAAAAGGCACTTGTCTCTTACAAAGAACACTCGGAGCACTTCAAGCCTTGATTCTGAATGAGAAGATAGCAAATGCCCCCTGGAAGTGAGGTTGTTACAGTACTAACTTACTGCCGTCGATGACCTATCCAGGCAGAGTCATCTTCCTGGCCAGGAGTAGATTTCTCTACCCTGGCAATACAAAAGAACAAAAGCCCAGATGTTGAAATCATTTAGACATTGGGGAATCCCAATGCTGCCAGGCTTACTGGCTTGTAAGACCTAAAGAGGCTGCTAACCCCTCTGCTCCTGGATTTCCTGTGAGAATAGTCCATATTCTATTCAATTCCATTCATAGGACTGTTGTGAAAAATTGATAAAATAATCCGTGTGATATGTCTAACACAGCTTTCATTTCTGGTATTATGAAAGATCAGATTACTTGAAAACCCTCCCAATATGAAACACCTAGAAAATGCTGAATACATTATGATGAATACTCTTATAAGCCTAGCAATAACTGGCTTTATAAGAAAGTGAAGGAAATTTCCAGAGACCAAAACAAAGGGAAAACTTAAAGCCAGAGTAGAAACCCTGAGCTGACACTGCAGCTGTCTGTGGGAGGGCTGCCAGATTTAGTAATAATGCAGGGGCTTGAGTGTAAATGTCTACATGATGCAAAGAAGTTAAATGCAATTTTCCCTGACCTTCCACATAAAGAAAAAGCCTTGGAGTGCTACTTTAGTTGTAGGGTAAAGTAATCAGGCCACATTGAGGCTAATGGTCCAGGAGCTTAGCTGTCAGATGAGGAAAAGAAATGATCTCTGATAACTCATGATAGCGCAAGCTGGACTTCTTAACTTAGCATAAGATGTGACTATGGTTCATGACCCTGGTGTGCCTAGTAAAGATAACATATTTTTCGGGAAGGACATAACCTTCCTCAAAGTGGGAGAGTCCTCCATGTAAATGCTTAGTCACCAGACTTTTGAAGATGCACACAAAGAAATAATCCAAAGAGCAAAAGAATTAGCAGACAGAGCAAACTGCAGAAGAATATTAACTCTTGAGAGTCTTTATATATACTACCAGAATTAAGCTAAGTCATAAGTATCTTTAAAGTGATAGTCACATTAAAATATCAAAAGACAAAATGCAATTCAATGAAAATTATTCTAGGCAATGAATTAAATAGCATTTCTGGAAATTTTAAAAATACAGTAATAGACTAACCAGTAGACTAGACACAGCTGAAGAGCAAGTCAGTAAACTGAAAAATGGATCTGAGAATGAAAAATTAGAAAGACAGCCAAATTACTACTTTAAATAGAAGACAATTTGCAACATAAAAAATAAATATGGAAGACTAGCTAAGATATAAGAACAACAGGATAAGAAATTTCAGCATGGCTTTAATGAGAATGACACCAGAAGAGAAGAAAGGCAATATTCAAACAAAAAGGGCTATGTTTTGAGCCTTGAAAAACTTGTGAGAACTGAATGCAATAAGTTAATTTATATCTCAACACATTGTAGTAAAAATGCAGAACAAAAAAATGAACAAAATATATTAAAACAAAGCCACAGAGTGCACTACTTTTTTAAAAAAAAAAAACTATTATAATTTTTAAATTACAAAGCAGAGTTGACAGAATTTTGTGGCAAATACCTATATAATTACTAGGTTCTACCAGCAGCATTTTAATGTATGAGCTGTGTCATATATATCTATAATATAGATCTAGGTATAACTAAATCTAGATTATAGAGGTAGGTATAGCTAAAGCTAGATTATAGGTATTGATGTAGATGTATCCCTCTTTCCAGATCCTGATTCATTCATCAATCTGAAAATTTTAAATTATTTCTACTTTATTTTGGGGAGTTGTGTGTGAATGTCTCTCTGTGTGTATACACTGAAGTAAAGAACAGACATTTCTGTGCTTCCCTATAAATTCCCTAATTCAGCAATTCCAGTGAAAATGCAGTGGTATCTTATTGTGGTTTTCATTTGTATTTCTCTGATGACTATTGGTGTTGTATTTCTCTGATGACATTTGTGTAAACTTGGCCAGCTGTATATCTTCAAAAAATGCCTATTTGAACCTGTTACTGATGACACCATTTTTGTACAGCAACAAAATAAAGCAGGAAACAACAGAATAATGTTTCATCAGTCAGAGTCCAATCAAGAGATTAAAACCATGCTAGTCATTTGAACGGGAACATTTTAATATAATAAATTATTAACTAACACAAAGTTGTCAGGCAAAGCAAAGTCTAGCAGCTAGAAAAACCACACAAACTATTACCTGTAGGATGAGAGGAATGTGAATTAAAAAGGAAATTAAAATCTCAGAGGCAGAGCTGAATTCAGATCTCAAAGGAGACGGCACCCTGTCCATGAGAACAAGAACTGTTGTGGTGATGAAGAAACTGGTCACCACTGACTCCTGAGGGTCACTCCCACCCCCTAGTGTGGTAAAAAGAAACTGATTAGAGGAAGTCACAAATGAGCAATCACCACTAGATTATGCCCCGCTCACTATTGAATTAGGTAACAGAACAGGAAGTTTGTTTTATCTTGTTTTTATCTAGCCTTAGAATGTCCCTCTAGTGCCCTCTATTGGCAGGGCCTAATACTGAGCCATGTGTTAAAAATGTGTAGAATATATAATTAAAAGAATGTATAGAGTTCAGGCTTAGGCTATGACAAACAGGGTCACTTTTCAGGAATGAAGTAAGTAAATTAATAACATCTTAAAGCTGTTCAGAAAAAAATGTACCTTTGAATGTAGAATTCTATACCCAGTTAACCTATCATTTAATAGTGAAGGCACAATAATGAATAAAAATAAGAGTTCTTGTTTGTTTGTTTTACTTTACGTACTATATGGAAAAAAATTAATATGTAGGTAAGTTAACATTTTTTTTACCTGAGAATTTACAACCAGATTCTCCTTGTAAGAACTACTTACAGTACTTCTAATAAGGAAAATTAAATTTGGAAACAAAAATTAAAATGCAAGAAAAATTAACCAAAATAATTAGTAACCAATGGGCAAATAAATGATAGGCAGAATAAAAGGATAAACTTAGTAATAAACATAAAGGACATTGTTCAACAATAATGATAAAAATGGCTAATTTGAAATGTAAAGAAAATGCAATTAAAATATGGATAACCATATTGGAGACAGGAAAGAATTATCATAACTAAAATGTTTCAGGCTTGTTGTATTTTAGTAATGTGAATTTAGAGCAAGGCTGAACTACTTAATGCAGAAAACAATATGACTATCACTTTTTTTTTTTTTTTTGGTTGGTCATGGGGCTTGAACTCTGGGTTTGGGCACTGTCCCTCAGCAATTCAGCTCAAGGCTAGTGCCCTGCCACTTGAGCCACAATGCCTCTTCCTGTTTTCTGGTGGTTTATTGGAGATAAGAGTCTCACAGACTTCCTTCCCAGGCTGGCTTTGAACTGTGATCCTAAGATCTCAGCCTCCTGAGTAGCTAGGATTATGAGCCACCAGCACACAACATGATAATCACTTTCTAAGTCAGGTGTTATGGTTACATCTAAGGAATGAAAGTAGAATGGACAACCTTAAAATAAGTAGAACAAAGAAAAGAGAATAAAGATTGTTGGTTCAGCTCAAAATAAAGTAACGAAGAGATAAATGGAGATTTTTTTCATCATAGAGGAGAAATAAAATCTAAATTTACCAGTAATTCCAATAAATATAAATAAACTACCTTCACAAAAAGACAGATTTTTATCATCTTTTTAAAATTCAGCTATGTAATCTATACAAAGAAATAACTAAAATATAAATTACTAGAAATGGTAAGAGTAATAAATGGAAGCAAGGTGGACTGGGAAGGTGGCTCAGTGGTAGAGCTCTTGACTTGCATGCATGAGGCCCTGGATTCGATTCCTCAGCACCACATAAGCAGAAAAAAAAAACCCAGAAGTGGCGCTGTGGCTCAAGTAGTAGAGTGCTAGCCTTGAGCTGAAGAGCTGAGGGACAGCACCCAGGCCCAGAGTTTAGGCCCCATGACCAGACCCCAGCGCCCCCCAAAAAATAAATGGAAGCAAGGACAGTATATAGGTCAGTATCTACTAATTAAAACCTAGAGGTGCCAGTGGCTCATGCCTGTAATCCCAGCTACTCAGAAGGCTGAGATCTGAGGATTATGGTTCAAAGCTAGCCTAGGCAAAAAAGTCTGTGAGACTTTTATCTCAGGAAAAGCTATGCAGAAAAAGCTGAAAGTGTTGCTGTGGATCAAGTGGTAGAGTGCTAGTTCTGAGCAAAAAGAAGCTCAGGGACAGATCCCAGGCCCAGAGTTCAAGCCCCAGGACCAGCAAAAAAAAAAAAAAAAAGCTGGTGTCCACCATACTGATATTATATGATAGACCTCAAGAAATGTTAAATTCTTAAAGGACACCATGTTGAAAACAAACTTCACAATGTTGGGGTTGGTGGAGGAGTTGGAGAGGTGGTAAGAGAAGGGATGGTAGGGGAAAACCAAAGGAGGAGGTAACAATGCTAGATAGGAAATGTACTCATTACCTTACTCATGTAGCTGTAATTCCTCTGTACAGTATTTTTACAATAGATATATGCATATAAAGAAAAGAAAAGAAAAAAGAGACTCATCTGTATGAAGACCTAGAAGTGAAATCTGGGACTGCCTTGTTGGCAAACAGACTGACACCAGTCCTACCTGAGAATTTTGCCTACTGGATATCTTATTCAATCCAGATCTGGTTTTCCTAATGTGAATATGAATAAATAAAGTAGATTTGATTTCCTTCAAAAAGAGAAATGTTAAATTCTTTATTTACAAGATATATAATGACAAAAAGAACAATTCACTAGAGAAACAAGACAACAACAATGTCTATGCATAAGATATCAAAGTTTTAAAATATAAAAAATATGAATAAACTTTCATTGAAAAACTGACAAAGCCATCACCATGATGAGAAATGATAACATTATTATGTTGCTTTCTTCAAAGCAACAATTCAGGCAGAAAGAAAAATTGGCAAACATATTGACCACTCAACAGTTAATAAACTCAATATATAGAGAACTATTCAGTTCAATTTCATACAGTTTTTGAAGACATATAAAATAGAATTTGGTGGCATGCTAGACTGCAAAAATACCCTGGGGTTGTACCTCCAACAACTGACTTCCAAGAACTTCAAAGTACTTTCACTTGGAAAGGTCAGGCACATCAAGTAAAAAGTCTCCTTACCACTGTTCCAAAGCACAAAATAACAACCCTAAGCTTGAATTTGGCTGTCTATTCTTGGACATATTTGGAGAATAGGAGTCCTACTCACTTGGACTAGAGCATATTAGTAAGCCAATAAGACAAAATATAGACAAAAATATTTCCACGTTTGTCCAGATTCTGCTCTCCCCCTCTAAAAAGAAAAAGGGATCACTGAATCTAGAAAGTAGATAAAAGTGAACCCTTCATAGAGAACATGAACTCAGTGCAGCCATGGGGGAGGGAAGGGAGACAAATCTCCAAACTCCATCATTCCCCTGCTCTGAGCAGCTGATACCCCACAAGAGCATCCCTGAACAATGACAGAACAGTCTCCCCGACCTAAATTTATCAGGCTGAAAACTGAATTTATCAGTCTTGCTCTGGTGACATGGGTGAATGCAACTTTAGTTTTCCTGAGCATACGTTGTCTATGAGCATCATTGTTAAGGAAGGACAAAAAACTTAAATCTAGCCAGGCACCAGTGGCTCACACCTGTAATGCTAGCTACTCAGAAGGCAAGATCTGGGGATCATGGTTCAGAGCCAGCATGGGCAGGAAAGACTATGAGACCCTTATCTCCAATTAACCACCAGAAAAACCAGGAGTGGCGCTGTGGCTCAAGTGGTAGAGCACTAGCCTTGAGGGACAGCGCCCAGGCCCAGAGTTCAAGCCCCATGACCAACCAAACAGAAACAAAAAACTTAAATCTTACAATGGTTTGTAGTTTTTCAAAGAATCACTGTATATAAACAATGTATGGTATATCTGGGGTACAAAACTTAATTAGGAGCCAAAATATCTAAGGCATTATCCCCTCCTAAAGGGGATATTAGGCGGGGGAGGCGGGGGGGGGGGGGGGAAGGGAGGGCGGGGAGGGCAGGGCGATGGGGGGTAAGATACATCTAACCTAAGATACATCTAACCGGCCATCTAACCTAATCACATGCCTCTTTGCTTTAGTTTTAGAATTTAAACTTTTCCATTTTGGTTGGCATGCATTAGTTACACCTAATATTGGGTTTCTTTTTTTTAATTTTTATTTTTTATTGTGAAAATACCATACAGAGGGGTTACAATTACATGGGCAAGGTAATGAGTGTGTTTCTTATGAAGCATTGTTGCCTCCTCCTTTGTTTCCCCTTCCCATCCCTTCCCATCTCTGCCAACCCGCCCCTCCTCTCTCCTCCCCCCCCCCCCCCCCCCCCGTGCCAAAGTTGTAAAGTTCAGTTTCGACATAACATCTTGTACATCTCATTGGTGCAATGGGTCCACCTGTATCCCTATTTAAACAATTTGTTTTATATTTCAACACAGATTTTGAACATTCACTGATTAAACCAAGGCCATTAACATTTCTATCTTCTCATCCTTTCTTTATGCTTAGAGCTGTCGATCTCCTCTCTTCCAGCCCTTCATAAATAATAATAGTTTATTGTAAACTCTAGTCAGTTCCAGCTTTTAAATATCCAGAAAAGGCCTCACTCATCTTGATGAAGGGCCATGGACTCTAATTCTCAATTTTCCAATCAACCTCTCAAGACACATTTCTTTGCCACTTTCTGTACCTCTGCTGTTCAAAATGGTGGCCATCACCACATTGTTCCTCATGGGTCACTTCTGCTGCCATACATGTAGCTTGGTATGTCAATAATTTAAGGCCTCTAATAGCTTTGAACCTGGGGCATTCCTCAGAGGTGTTCACAGTTAGCAATCTGGAGAGTTGAGATACTACCTCTCTCCCAAAAACTAAAAATAGACTCCTTTCTTGTTTAAGGTGAGCAGCCTTAGCTCAGTGCTCTCCATATAACATAAATTAGCCCTGAGATCAAGCCCACATACTCACACACACACACACACACACAATTTACACAGAAAATTAAAACTACTTTCAGCTCATAGTGGCCACCTGAATTATTGAATTTCTGGCCACATGGTCCCTTCCATGTTCAAAGCCAATAATAATAATAAAAACTTCTTACTGTCCAATGTCTGCCAAATTTTTAATCTCTCTGAAATCTCTGTCTCTGCTCCTAAACCTAAACTTAAAGGAGCATATGTATAATTCAAGCCCACATGCTCAATTACCTTATATTCAGGTCAACTGATTTGAGACACAATTTTATTATTTATTTATTATTTATATGATTTACACAATTTACATATTTACATATTTATCTAATTTATAATTATTACTGTTTATTATTAAAGGAAGCGATAATATTTTAGGATATAATCTTAAACTCTTTTCATCCAATTATGTTTACATTTTAATGTTGAAAAATTCATGATATGTGGAAGAGGCTTCTATTATATTTCTATCAGACTGTATTGTCTATATGCCTAAATAATGTACTGAGATCCTGGGCTCCAAGACAGAAGTTGTTTAGCAGCCCAAGAGCCAACTGTATATATCCTACGGATGCTTTGTCCTGATTTTACTATTATTCAAAGCTCTTAGGTGGGGCGTTATCCCTCAGAGTGCCACAGTCACCACCACTCCCCAGCGCTTTTCACTTGGCCCATTTACATATGTATGTGACTTATCTGGATTCTGGGATCATTTACAACATTTACACGCCATTGTGCTTGCATACTTTTGTCCAGCATCTGGAAAGAGTCTACTGCAGCAAGCCTACTGAAGGACAGCTGTCAGTCCCATGTTCAAATTTGCATGGCTCACAAGAGGTCTACAAGCCACAGAACATGAATGCCCTACTGGGCAGTGTGGGGGCCATGAAGATTTGGATCCACACCAAGCTCTGACACTGACTCAGTGGGCAAGTCAGGTGCCCTCTGCGGGTCCTGCTTCCTCCATGAAAAGGGGAAGGATGGCGGCAGAGAGGACAGCCAAGTTTCCTCTGAAGATTTGAACTGGATTGATTGTCTGGCTAAGTCATTCAGGAAAGGCTGCATGGAAGAGTAGGACTTGAAGACACTTGCTTCTCTACCCTTTGTACAGTTTGAATATCCCAAATAGGAAAAGCTGGTAGAAGAAGAACCTCTGCTGTCAAAGTGTTTCTTTTTTAGATTTTGGACTTATTGGCAGTTATATGACATATCCTGGGATGGCACCCAAATGTAAACACACAATTCATGTATGTGTCCTATACGTCTTCTCCACATAGTGAGAAGCTAATTTCATATGGTATTTTTACCGCACCTGTGCTTTGACTATGACCTGTCATGCTTTCCTTCCACCTGTTTGCTTCAGCTACAGAAGGGGCCTACAATGAGAGTGGCTATGGCACATCTTTGCAGATAACAGGAGCTGGCAGATGTTTTTTAATTAAAGAAATTCAGGTGATGAAAAAGATGTCATGGGTAGAGAGAGAAAGAACTTGCCAGCCTCAAGTCCCTGTTCACTCACTCAGCCCCCAGCTTGGAGCATCTGTCTCTGGATTCTACAAAATGCCATTGTCAGGAGAGGAGGCAAGGGAGAAGCAGATGTAGCAGATGCTGCCAGCTCTTGATTATCTACCATTTGGGGTACAGGGCCAAACCCTGAATGATCTACATCCTTAGAGGACACAAAGCAACCATATAGACAAATGTTTTAACTTCTGTGTGTGTGTGTGTGTGTGTGTGTGTGTGTGTGTGTGTTTGTGTGTGTGTGTGTGTGTGTGTGTGTGTGTGTGTATGTGTGCATACGCTAATAATGGAGCTTGAACTCACACAGCCTGGTTTTTGTGGCTTAGCTTTTTCACTCAAGGCTGGTACTCTACCATATAAGCCACACCTTCAGTTCTGGCTTTTGGGTGGTTACTGGCAATAATCGTCTCACAGACTTCCTTCCCAGGCTGGCTTTGAACTGCAGTCCTCAGATCTCAGCCTCCTGCATAGCCAGGATTACAGGCGCGAGCCCCTGGCACCCTGCCTTAACTTTCTTCCTTGAGAAGGTACATATTGGAGCTTTGTAGCTTTAAGCCTTCTCTTGGCCTTTTTCTTTCCCTTTCTTTTTGGTTACTTTCAGCAAGGATACTGATGCACAGGTTGAATTCACGCAGTCTGAACATCTGAAATCCAAAATGCTTCAAAATCTGAAACTGTTTGAGCATTTTCCACTCCACAAGTGGAAAATTCCACACCTGATCCCATGTGAAAGGTCACAGTCAGAGCACAAGTGTAGTAAAATACCAATAAATTATCTTCATACTGCGAGAAGATGTATAGGAAACATACATGAAATCTCTGTTTGGATTTGGATGCCATCCCAGGATATGTCATGATATAGATGCAACTAAGTCTGAAATCTGAAAAACCTTGACATCAGAAACTCCTTGGCTACCAAGGTTTTCATAGATGGGATGCTCAAGCTGTACAGAAGACAGGGAAACAAGGGTCTTCATGTCCTACTCTTCCATGCAACCTTCTCTGATTGATTTAGCCAAACAATCCAATTCCAATTTTCAGAGGGAACTTGGCTGCCCTCCACCTGCATCTTTCCCTTTTCACAAAGGAAGCCGGACCTGAAGAGGGCACCTAATTTGCCCACTGAGTGATTGTCAGAGCTTGATATGAAACCAGGTCTTCTGCTTCCTGAGCCATGCAAATTAACATGGGACTGACATCTGTCCTTTGGTAGGCTTGCTGTGGTAGACTCTTTCCATATGCCCAACAAAGCAGATGAGGCTTGAAGAAGCATAGAGAAGGGAAAAGAAACAAGATTCCCAACTTATGTGTGTACATGCATATGGGTACATGAATGTGTATGTGTGTGTGTAACACACGAGGCTACTGATGGCAGAGCTCTCTTCCTTTTCTTTTTTTGCTGGGCCCAAGGCTTGAACTCAGGGCTTGGGTACTATCCCTGAGCTTTTTTCCCTCAATGCTAGAGCACTGCCACTTAAGTCTCAGCTCCACTTGTGAATTTTTGGTGGTTAACTAGCGAAAAGAGTCTCATAGACATTCTTTCCCAGGGTTGACTTTGAATCATGAGCTTCAGATCTCAGCCTCGGTGTAGCTAAGATTACAGGTGTGAGCTACTGGTGTCTAGCTTACCTTCCCTCCTTTTCTCCTTCCTTCCTAAGCCATTTCCTGTACAGCTTTCCACATTTGTGGACACTCTAGGCCACACACCCTAGTTCCAAACACATGTGCAAACAGTGGCACTGGGCAAGCCTGTAGGACTGGTGTGGGCACAGAGCATCTTGTCTGCTCTCTGGAGACTTGACTCTGGACATGGGCAAAGCCAGCCCTGTAAACTCAGAGAATTCCAGGTGGTTGCCCTCAGAGCACGATCTAGAGTATGAGGATGGAGAGGTACGAGATCAGAGCAGCACCCATCAAATCCCATGCTTTCTTCACCTTGTATGGAGGTAAAGTGAGAAGGAGATTAAAGCAGGAGGCTAGAAATGAAGGGCAACATGAGGTCTCATCCTGGTACCCCCACTGTAGGGCCTCCTAATAGATGGGGTCTGCCTCCTTCCTAGTTCCCATGTACCCTGTAAACATGCTCATCATCCCCACTATCCATCCATCCCTGTCCTACCTAGTTAAACCAGCAACAAAGCTGGTCCTTCAAATCTGAACTGAATGCATAAAAAGCAGGGATTGGCGTCTTTGTCTTGGGGTTAGCCTGACGGTTGCCAGAGAACACAGGCACATAGCACATACTCTACCATAACTCAGTCTGACCATTGAAAATAATCAATAGCCTTTAAAATAAAGCTTATTCGGTAAAGCATGTAGATTTTTTTTCAGTTGTGGGGCTTGAACTCAGGGCCTGGGCACACTGTCTCTGAGCTCTTTTGATCAAGGCTAGTGCTCTATTACTTTGAGCCACAGTTCCATTTGCAGTTTTCTGGTGGTTAATTGGAGATAAAAGTCTCTCGTGGGGATGGGAAGAGGAAACAAAGAGGCAACAATGCTTGATAAGAAATGTACTTGTTATCTTGCCCATGTAATTGTAACTCCTCTGTACAGTATTCTCACAATTAAAAAAAAAATAAAAAATAGAGTCTCATGAGTGCTTTTTTGCCCAGGCTGCCTTCAAAGTGCTGTCCTCAGATCTCAGCTTCCTGAGTAACTATGATTACAGGCCTAGCTAATGTAAATGTTTTTAGACAGTGGTTTTTAGCAGTCCTTGGGATAAACCTCTAAATCTGCAGCCAGAAAACCACTTTCCTCTAGAGCAGCCTTAGCCATTGTCAGGCAAGGCTACCTGCCTTAATACGCCCTTTTTTTCTTCTTATTTGCCTTCTTCTGTGTTTCATCCAGGCACACAGCTCTTCCTTCTCTGTAGTAGCAAAGACGAACCTGATCCCTTCTGCATAAATCTCAACAGATCTTGTTCCTTAACTTATTCAATGTTATATGATAGCTAGTACAATGTGACTAGCATCAGCTTATTACATGATAGTAAATTATTTATTATTGACATTATCATTTCATTTCACTTTGCATTAAGAGGTGATAAAGTAAAAATGAATAGAGGTAAGTCTCCTTCTCTACACATCTGTCCACCTTTATTCAGCCTGCTCTCAGTCTCTTCCCTTTCCTCCCCTCCAATTTAGGGGCAAGATGAAGAGAATAGGAAAATGATATCTAGTGTGCTCTTTCCTTAGAAATATGAATTCAATTAAGGATGAAATAGTTGCCCTAAAAGTAACAACTGAAATGTTTAATGGGTCTTTTGACTATAAGATCTTGTTGAACATTCTCGTTATCTTCTGACAGCATCTTAAATAATGTCACAAGCAATACAGACTTCCTACAGTGCCAGGCAGTGGCTCTGATCTTTGAACAAGACTTAGTTCTGAGAAGTAAATTGAAGAACAAGCATCTTCGGACCTTCTGGCCACTGTGGTGAAGAAACCCATAACCAACCTTCCCACAAATCCTTCGGCTGAAGGTATGGAGGAAAGGGAATCAAGAGAAACAAGTTCAGAAGAAACAAACTGTGGTTGAGCAGAAATAAATTGTGGATTTTACCAAGTACAATGAGCATGTATAAAATCCAAAATGTAGCATCTTTTTAGCTTGCTAAATATAGGTAGGAGTAGCCACACTTCGGAGAAACCAGCAGAGCAACTCAATTTATTGACGAAAGACCAATAAAGAAGCATCACTGTTTGAAATTAGTAATCAGGCTACTGTTTGTGAACAGAAACTAACAGCTATTAGTCATCGGTCTGTCCCCAGAGATTTGCAGCATTCAGGGTGCTCTGGTGTGTCCATTCTCAACACAAGGAAATAATATTTCCTGGCTTTTCCCCCAGACTGCTCTTGCTAGCAAATATTACTGAAAGCCTGGCTGGCTTCTGGGAGAAGGCAGGACATCAGGGTTGAGCTCTCAGTTCATTTTGATTCTTCAATGATATTCTGACAGCTGTAACACTCTTAACTATCTTTTCTTTGTCCTAGCCATTTGAAATGACCTTGGGAAGACTGTCCAGGTCAACTTCCCTTAACACAATTGCCTCTGCAATTGGCATCTCATTTTTTGTTTGTTTCTTTGTTTGTCTGTTTTTGTGCCAGTCCTGGGGCTGGAATTTGGGACCTGAGTGCCATTCCTGAGAGTATTTTTTTCAAGGCTAGTGCTCTATCACTTAAGCCATAGCACCACTTCTGGCTTTTTCTGAGCAGTTTATTGGAGATAAAGGTCTCACAGACTTTCCTGCCTGGGCTGGCTTCAAACTGCTATCCTCAGATCTCAGGCACCTGAGTAATTAGGATTACAAGCATGAACCACTAGGACCCAGCTTGTTTATTTTTTGTTTAAGAAACAGGGTCTTTCTCTGTAGCCAAAGCTGGCTTCACACATAAGATCCTCCTGCCTCCACTTTCTGAGTGCTGGGATTACATCACTAGCTCAGATTTTTGTGATGATAGCTTTCTTCTATGAACAGATGTGATTGTGAGTAACCATCATGGATAAAATAGCATTTCCTGACCCCAAAGCTCCCCTTTGTATGGTGTGAAGACATGGTAAGAAAGCATGACCACAGAAAGCACTGGCAGGGAACTCTGTCTACATTTTTACTTGGTTTATTTTTCCCTGTGACCACACCATACTTGGCAATCTTATTCTATAATGGTGAGGGAAGAGGAACTATGAAAATTAGTCATAAAACTGATTGCGGGGCTGGGAAGGTAGCTCAGTAGCAGAGTACTTGCCTTGCATGCATGAGGCTCTGGGTTCTATCCTCAGCACCACATAAGCAGAAAAAGCTGGAAGTGGTCCTATGGCTCAAGTGGTAGAGCGCTAGCCTTGAGCTGAAGAGCTGAGGGACAGTGCCCAGGCCCAGAGTTCAGGCCCCATGACCGACAAAAAAAAATCTGACTGGGGAAAAGACAAAATTTTAGCTCTGGGATAGATTGGTGGATTGCTTGATGGACCACTGAATTATGAAAGAAAAGATCCCTCAAGCCCAAGTTTCACTTGTTGCTGTGGCCGCCATGGTATGAATGTACATTGGATTGTTGATGCTAACTTATCAGGGCTGTCTAGGCTGCCATGTTGGAAACCAGAGGGGCAGATTTTGTGGAAAACAAGCAGCATCCACATTGGCCTTTACAAAAAGGAGAAATAAAAACTTGTGCTGGGTAAAACCCCAGAGGTTTTGATTCCTGTGCTGCTGGAGCACAGCCTGATCTGTCCTCATTGCTACCCTAAGCTTCAGCCACCAGTTCATGCTGACTGATGCATGCTGAACTGTCTCACTTAACAGGAAACCCAGGAATCATATGATGCTAACCCTGTTGTGGGGAATGAATTCAGTTTTGAGAGTTTTCTCCAATCTAAACACTCTTTGAGTCAGGATTACACTGCCCTCCCTCCTCCTCTTCTTCTTCCTCCTCCTCCTCCTCCTCCTCCTCCTCCTTCGCCTCCATGTTTCCTGGGGACTGTGTTTTTAGGGAAGAGCAAAGGTGGCTGCCATCCACCATTTTGGAAAGTCAGGAGGTTTCAGAGATAGAGGCCTAAATGAAGGACAAGCGTATTAACAAATCTAGCTGTCCACAAGTCAGGGCTAATGTTAACCAAGGCAAGCATTACGGAGATTCCATCAAGATGTCCTGTTATTTATTTAACTTTTCCATTTTCATTTTTTATTTGGGTAAGATAATTGCTTATGATAAGCCTCGGGTGTGAAGATCTGGTGCATACAGAGTGAGGGGTGAGCTTCCTTCCCAGTCTCTAGCTATACTGGGAAAAGCAATTGGTGTACTAACGTATTATCTCAATTAGTGTCCTTTAGCAGTCTTCCTCAGAATGGAGGGCTTCTCCAAAGTGAATAGTGTGCTCTTATCAACCAAGGAAAAAGCCTGTCAGGAAGATAATGTATTTAACTGCTAGAGGAAAGGTCTCTTATGAGTAGATTTCATGAGGAACAGCAACAATGAAAAAAAATGGGTTTCTTCCCTCGGGGTCTGCTGCTGAAATCTTATTTGTATATTTTGCTTTATAACATGTATATTTGTGGCTCCCATTGCTTCTGCCAGAGACACTTGGTCTTTGGTGCTGCCATCCCAATACAGATCTTCAATAAGTAAGGCTTACAACTTTAGCACACAATTAGAGTCATTTCAATGAAAGGCAGTGGTGACTTTCAGTCTCCTGTGTGCCTTCTCCCTGGATGTCCCCCATACTCTCTCTGTTCTGTCCAGGACAACTCAGGAGTGTAAGTAGAAGCAAACCTGGCTTTTGCTGAAGCTGGTGATGGTATGGGACATATTCAGGGGGTTCACAGTCCAACAGTGAACCCTGCCCTGTGCGAGACATCCCCACAAGTAACAGTGGTGTTGCTGTTCTTTTTTTCTTTTTGTTTCTCAGATGAGAAAATTTTCTGAGGACAGTGGTATATTCCTATAATCCCAGCACATGGGAGGTAGAGTTAGGAGGATCTTGACATCAGTGCCAATCTGGGTGACATAATGTAACCCTGTCTCAGACAAAGAAGAAGAAAAGTAAGTTACATAAGAAAACTCAGGATCAAAATGAATGTGACTGGGCCAGAGTCACTCTGAAGCTGCTACTAAAACACACAGAGCTGGGTGCCAATGACTCATGCCTGTAATTCTAGCTACTCGGGAGACTGAGATCTGAGGACCAAGGTTTGAAGCCAGGCAGGAAAGTCTGTGTGACGCTTATCTCCAATTAAACTATAACAAAAACTGGAAATGGAGCTATGGCTCAATTGGTAGAGCACTAGCCTTCAGCACAAAAGCTCAGGGACAGGGCCTAGGCCTTGAGTTCAAGTCCCAGGACTGGCACATGCATGTGCGTGCCCCTATACACACACACACACACACACACACACACACACACACACACACAGAGGGAAAAGGAAGTTGTGTGCAGTAATTTCCTTCCCCAAGTCACCTGCCTACTGAAGAAACAGTAAAATTAAACCCTTGCCACTTTCCAGTCCCTTGTGGACAAGCAAGAAAACAATTGTTTTTAGTACTCCATCAGGTTCTTTCTGAAGATAATTATTGGTCTCAGGAAAGGACACTACCAAAAAAAAAAAAGCAAACAAAGAATTAAATATCAAAAGGAGTTTGATCCTACCTGGTGCAAAAAGTTTTTCTTGGCCAGTCTGGTCCAAAATGGTTTTCTCTCCTTTCTGAAGGCTGTTGCCCTTTCCTTAACCAATTAAGGCTCAACTCCAATCAAAGGATTTCTTAATACGCCCCTCCTTACTTTCTCCAGCACCACCCCACATGGACAGTTACTCTGCTATGGTTTGGATAAAGTGTTCTCCAAGGGCCCAAGGGCCCACTTGTTAAAGGATTGGTCTCCAGCATGGAGCCTTTGAGAAGTAGGGGAAGCTTTAAGAGGCGGGGCCTAGTAGAAGGTCTTAGGTCATCGGGTGTGGCCTTAGTGGGGGATTTTAGAAGGCTGGCCTATCTTTCTCTTTGCTTGCTAGCTGCTGAGAGGTGAGCCAGCTGCTTCCTGCTTCCGGCTACATGTTCCTGCTGTGATATGCTTCCTCACCACAGGCCCAGAAACAAAACCAGGGGCTGAAACCTCCAAAACTATCTGCCCAAACAAACATATTCTCTCTCTTTCTCTCTCTCTCTTTCTTTCTTTCTTTCTTTCTTTCTTTCTTTCTTTCTCTTTCTCTCTCTCTCTTTCTCTCTCTCTCTCTTTCTCTCTCTCTCTCTTTCTTTTTCCCTTTGCATAGTCTTTGGGCTTGAATTCAGGGCCTTCATACCATCCTTGAGCTTTTTGCTCAAGACTAGCAATCTACCACTTGAACCACAGCTCCATTTCTGGCTTTTTTTTTTTTTTTTTGGTACTTAATTAGAAATTAAGAGTCTCATGGACTTTCTTGCTCAGGCTGGCTAGGATTACAGGTATAAGCCACCAGAACCCAGCTAATGAGTGTTTTTATCTACCTATTTATACTTCCTCCTCTCCTCTTTTCCTCTGCTTTTCTCCTTTTTTTTTCCTTGTCTTTCTCTACCCTGTCCTCCTTTCCTTCAAGTAAGTGCACATTGAAGTGTTTGTTGGATATGCTGCAGGTGACCAGCCAATGTCTACCAGACAATTATGCAGTGAGACAGGGCAGAAAGGCCTCCATTAATCATACCAGTGCTGTCTGCTGTCTGGAAGCTTAGCAGCTCTGTGAGAACCTCATAGCCCTGAGCTTGGATACAGTTCTGAGGTAAAGGAAACAGGAGCAGCAAAGAAGTCTGACGTTCTATGGTAACTTATCCAGAATGATCTAAAATATCCTAGCTGGATTCAATGGAAAGGAGGATAAGTCAATTCTCTATTTGATTGCTCCACATTGTCCATAAGGAGAAAAGGATTGTTTCCTCTAATCATCTTTCTTGTTTGTTTTGTTTTGTTTTAGTATTATCCTTTAGTAGTTGTTCAAAGGGCTTTCAATTCAACCTGTCATTTTGTGAGTAAAATGCATCTTGCTTTGATGGTCTTTGTGAATTGAAAAGACCTTCGCTTGTCTTGCCTGCTTTAGATTTGACATAGATGACAGCAGAAAGCTAAGGTTAAGGACTTGGTAGAGTGCCGGCCCTGCAAGTGTGAGGCCCTGAGTTCAAACTCTAGTCCCATCAAAAGTTAAATAAATAAAGCCAGAATGCTGGACTTTAACCTTCTGAAGACCTTCCCAATCTCAGCTATTAGTCATCATCTTAGCCTGAATACTCCCTTCCTGCCCAAATCCCACCTTCACTAGCAACCTGGAAGCCAGCAGTAAGATCTCCTCCCACATAGCTTTGAAACCTCCAGCTAGCCAATCCTGCCCCGCTTCCATCTTGCTGAGTTGAATTCTTCTCACCTCCCATTGCCTCTCTGGCTGTTTAGCATCAGGTCACCATTCACAAAGGTCTCTGTAGTGGCCTTCTGAGCAGACTTCATACCCTGGCCTGCTGTCTCTCCATTCCTGCTGTCTCAGAGACACCACTATAAATTTCCTCTGCTCCCCAAGTCTCTGTAGCTCACCACTACCCCATAGCCAAGCCCAGACTCTTCCTCTAGACTAACAACATCTTTCACAAAAATCTCCAGATCCATCATGTGCCACTTTCTGGTTCCCCTGACAACAACCACGTGAGTTACGACTTATGGTTCCTGACTGAGCCATCTTCCCTTGCCTTTCCTGTGCCTTTCTCTAGTAATGTCATCTGAACTCTCATCAGCTGACTCTTGCTTCTGTCCTGCTGTCCCTGCCCCCTCACTCTCCTCAATCAAGAGCTCTACTTGCTAACTCCTGCTTTACCATAGTGTGCATGCAAGTGGCTTGCTTATCCCCTCACTCCCTGATATTTGAGGGACCTATGCTCTATTACAAATTGCCTAGAAAGTAATGTTAATTATTAACTGGCTCACATCTGTAAACCTAGATACTCAGGAGGCTGAGAAGTTGGGATCATAGTTCATAGCCAGCTTAGGCAGGAAAGTCTAAGAGACTCTTACCTCCAATTAACCACCCAAAGCCAGAAGTACATCTGTGACTCAAGTGATAGAGTACCAGACTTGAGCAAATTGCTAAGGGAGAGCATCCAGGCCCTGGGTTGAAGCCCCAGTACTAGAAAAAAATAATATCTGTTGTGTTGTATGTTATCAAGGAAGCTATATGCTTCGGATACATTATTAAAATTGTACAGTTTCCTAATTCTACCATACATGTTTGTCCCACTGCTACAAATACACTTTGAGACACAAGAGTGAAGGCTACATGATTTACCTTCCTTGTCTTCTGTGTAGTCTATGGTGCATGACAGTTTCTGATTCAAGCAGAAACTCACTCATCAACAAGATGCAATGTCCCACAGAAAGACTTCAACACTGGAACTACAATAAATTACTTTTCCTCAACTATTAAAGGAGGAAAACAAGGTGTCAGAAAGAAACACAGTCTTGAAGTTGAAGATCAAACAATCTCAGGACCAATTGCTCGAGGTTCAGGAGCCATACATAATGCTTTGCCCCCTGGGGATCCCTGCTCTACCTGAAACTCAAGCTCAGCCTGCAGCACATGTTCATATGGAAGCTTTCCAGAACTGTCTGCTCCTTCCAGTTTATGTCATCTATGCACAAAGCACTGACTGCATTGCTTGTATGCTAGTCATGCAACTTGACAAATATAGATTTTTACTTTCTGCACAGCTCTCTTCCATAAGCACAACACTCCCTGAACACACGCCTCATGCTCCAGGTAACCCCATATTCTCCAGGACTATGAATGAACGCATTTTGTGTGCTAATATCTGGAGCTTGAACTCAGGTCCTGAGTGCTGACTCTTTGTTTCTTTACTCAAGGCCGGCACTCTACCACTTGAGCCACATTTCTACTTCCAGCTTTTTGCTGGTTAATTAGAGAGAAGGTATCTCATAGACTTTTCTGCCTGGACTGTCTTTGAATGATGATCCTAGGATCTAAGCCTCTTGAATAACCAGGATGACACATACCAACTACCAAGTCAGTTAGCTTTATGTCCACTTTCTTACTGCACAAACTGAGATTTAGATCTCCTCAGGATTTAGACCCTGATCATTTTGCCCAAAGGAACTGAGAAATCGAATAAATCTAATCCAGGGGAACCGTTTCGTGATGATATCGTTGCCCCAGCCATGTCCTTCACTACAGATGGCTATGCATGTTATGCAAAACAATACTTAATTCTTGCTTTAATGTGTTATTACTTGTTCCAAATAACAGCACAGCAATCTGTCCCTGGTGCGTATCTGCTTTTCATCTCACTCTGTGGGGACACTACAGGCAGAATGGAGAGGCCCATCTGGTTCAGACCCATAGGAAGTAGCCCCCCAGTCCCAAACCTTACTTACTCTCCAACTGGAACGGCTTGTGGAAAAGGAACTGCTGTGCTTTGGGTCAGGCAACCTGAGGGGCAGCGACAGCATCAACCACAGAGAGAAATGTTAATTTCTCTAATTGGTGGGGAGTGTCTATCATTTCAGAATACGCTTACTTTTCTGCAAGGAAACCAGGCCAAATTCATTCAACTGTTTACAACATCACTGTGCGTTTGTGAGATGAAAGTTTTATCTGCGCTCAACGCGGTGAAAAGCTGGTCACTGACTTCCAGTGGGGGACTTGTCGCTATGTAGCTGGAAGGATTTCCAGGATTGACTTGAGTTCCAAAGCTGACAGTTCTCCTCAAGAGAGGAACAAAAGGAAGCAGACTTCCTTCATGTAGCCTGCAGGCTGTAGCCTACAGGCTAGAAGAGGAGCCTGTCAGGGTAGCCGGGCATTCCTTGTGTGTCTTCAGTTACTCAGCACTGCAATAGGTAATGTATATGGAGGTGAGAGGTCCAAGGGCTGAGTTCTGGTTATACACCTCAACTTTTGATCACTTCATCTGTACAGTGGGAATAATAATGCTTGCTCTATCTCCATCTAGGACTTGTAGTATAGGTAAAAATAGTCAGCAATATGCTTAGGGAAGCAGAGGTCAGGAGAACTGCAGTTTAAGGCTACCAGAGGCGAAAAGCTAATAAGACTCCGTCTCAACCAATATGGCAGCAATGGTGGTGGTACATGCAATCCCATGTAAACAAGATATAGCTGGGAGTCTAAAATCAGTCTTAGACAAAAATACAAGACCCCAGCTGTCAAGTAACTAAAGCAAATAGAGGCTGGGACTCAAGTGGCAGAGGGTTAACTTAACAAGCAAAAGGCCCTGAGTTCAAACTCCTTTGTACAACTGCTTAACAATAATACAATAAATAAATTAATTAAACAAATGAAGAAATAAATAAACCCCAGTATTGGGTTTTAACTAATTAAATTAATAAATAATAATTATTGCTATTATAAATCCACTATTGTCTATAATATAGTATCCTCTTTATTTCCTTTCTCACTCTTACCATAATTTGTATTCTATTGATTGCTTCTTTGATTGAGGTCTATCTTCCCCTGTAGATTGCAAACTCTCTAAAGACAGGTAGTACTCAGCCCCATTCTATTTCCCAACAAGAGAGATTTCTCATACAAAGAAGGGAGACTATTCTAGAATAGTCTTTAAAAAAAAACCTGCAAATCGAAAGAGATGCCAGGCCCAGAATTTATTCTGCAAACTTGTTAAGGAACTGTCATTTCCTTCCCTCTCACATATCTCAACACATCTACATTTGTTAGACCCCCCCCCCCCCCACTGTACCAAGGAATCAAGGATTTCCCTAAAGGAATAAATTCATTCTTGGCAAGTACCTGGAAAGGAGCCAACAGTCCCTGCTAATAGATTCCTGCAGGGATAAGCTCTAGGACTTAACAATCCCCTAAAGTGGGTATGATTCCACCTTCTTAGAATCCATGTGCATCCACCCCAATCAGAGGCTCACCCCCTGCCATCAGGGTAACCCCCAACCTCATTATCCTTCTTCTCCAGCAAGGAGCACAGCCAGCATCCAAGTTCATGTGGGCTTTACACAAAACTGGAGCCTCACTTGCAAACCTGAACATCACAAGTAGTAAGAAGATACGAAGATACTTTCACATGGGAAAGCCTGGAAAGCTCTGGGAAGTAAATACCACCCCCAAATACTGCAGCCAGTTTGCACACAAATTCCTATGTCTGCATTGCCTGTTGGCCTAGAATTCTGGGTGACTGCCGCTGAGCCACGGGGCCTTCTGTAGCCCTGAGCGTATGGCTGCTCAGGAGGCTAAGATCAGAGGATCACAGTTCAAATCCAACCTGGGTAGAAAAGTCTGTGAGACTCTTATCTCCAACTAATCAGCAAAAGGTCAGAAGTGGAGGTGTGTCTCCAGTGGTAGAACCCCAGACTGATGCAAAAAAAAAAGTCAAATGAAAGCTCAAGCCCCAGTAGTAGCACGAAACAAAAACAAAGGTGTAGCTGACTTGAAGTGCTAGCTCAGACTCCTGATACATGAGGGAAAATCAGGATCATTTTTAAGGACTTCTATGCCAAACAACACAATATGTCTCACTGAAGCCTCACAACATACCTGTGACATCAGTATTATCAGCCTATCCATTAGTTGTTTCACATACACTGAATGTATGTGAAGATTAAGGTGACAACTAGAGTTTCGCCTCTCAACCTGAACCCCCTTCCAATTATGCAAGGGAGGAGATGGAGGCCCAAGTAGGGCATGTCTAGGAGGAAATGCTGGCTTAGTTGGTTAAGTATACTTTCTGTCACACAACACACCACCACATCAAGCTCACTGCATGGCTACTCACTCTCAGACCATATGCCTTTCCTCAGGTAGTCTGCAAGTAGCATTTTCCTTCACTAATTTATTCAGTCTTTGCTGAAGATTAACTATACACCAGGCATTACCTAAGGCACTAGGGACCAAGCCAGACATAGACCTCTGCACTCCCACAGCTTGTAGCCCTCATCAAAATTTGAAATGGCTTTGCTCACTCATTATTGGCTGGTTGTCTGCCCCTAATCCCCACCCACCCACCCACTGAAGGTATACATAGCATTATAGAAGGCACACCATCTTGCCACCATAGTCCCTCCAATGCCTATGTCCCATTCAGTCTGACTTAACATTGTCTCCAAGCTGTAGGGATCCCCTCCCCAACTCTTTTAGACTTTTCCTCTTTACAGATATAGTTGCGCCCCCCTCCATCCTCCCTCCAAGTTCATTTACTCAGATTTATACAGTATAAACAGATTTGATGGGTGGCAACACTCTGTATTGTTCTGATAACCCTGAACTCAAAGGGAATGTTCGGAACTATCTGCCACATTCTTTGGCTTCATCTTACATATGCTTCCAGTAGATGCCTCCCAAAGAACACAGATTGAAAAACCATAATGTCGCAGGCATTGACAAGTGAAGTAAACAGAATTGATTGCCTTTCTCTGCACCCATTCCCACTGCTCTTGCAGGCTAATGGGCCTTAGTATTTTGCTAGTTTGGTGTTGATTTTGGTTTTTCTTTTTGAAACAGGAGCTCACTAAGTAGCCCAAACTGGCATTGAACTCACCGGCCTAGCTCAGCCACCTGAAAAATCACAGCTTTGTTCTTGTTTTGCCCTGCCTAAGCATGTAGGCACTTCTGATCTTCCTGTCTCCAGTTCTTAAAGGAGAGGTAGGAGTGGTCTAAGGGAATATTCATTCTTGATTGGTTCAGAAATAAACATATGTTCCCATCCTAGCCAAGAGGCATATTCCCCTGGACTCAAAGAGAACTTCAGGAAGTGCTCATCTCTATGGATTTCTGGGAATGGCTGTGAGTGGCTACTTGGGATTGGTAGAGCCATTTGGTGATCAGCTCGGGATGAAGTCAGCACCGAGAACAGCTGAACAGAACTATGAAGGGAAAAAAAAGCCTTAGTTCCTCAAAGACATTCCTGTACCACAAATCAATAACCTCTTAGTCATATACTCAGTGGATTATGTTTTAATAAGAGAAAACTCCTGTGGAGGTGAAGGTCAGAGGGAGGTAATCTGCAAAGATACCATGCTGGGAAGACACAGGAGACACACTAAGGAACTCCTAGACCCTCACCAAGTGTGATAAAGGCATTACTCTTGACTTAAATGAGGTGGGAGTTCCTTGGCTTTCTCCTTTCCAAGGATAAAAGCTTTATCACTCTGCTTTCCATATTCCTCTGGCTACTAGAAAGCACACTCTCAACCTGTTACTGAATCCTATTGGTTGTGATTGTCAATATTTATTTTCTTCTCCTCCTCCTCCTCCTCCTCCTCAGTTTTTGGCTCAGTAAGATTTTCTACTTTTCTTCTACCCTGTTAACCATATTACACATGGCCATGGCTACTTGAAATTCTTGCTGAAAAGAGATGAGGTATAAATAAATGAGCTGATTGCACAGCCATGGGACCAGTGTCTAAAAAAGGAATTAATAAAATGAACCTCCAGATGGAGCCTGCCAGCCTAAGCTGATCGGCTTTCTCAAAGCAAAGTGCACAAATCCCTGGGATGTCAAGCCCCTGGGTAGTTTCCAGGGTCATGAGGATGTGTGGATACTCCTGAGAACTCTACACTGTGCTGATGTACTGTATCCTCAGTGTGAACTCAGCCTCCAGATGAACCATGCCTGGGACTACGGTGCTGAACATGAATGAGAGGAAAAGTTATCAACAATGACTACTCTTAGTTGAGGGTAAACCAAGGCAGGTGAAGGCTTCCAGGATGAAGTGGGACTTTATATGAGCCATCTGTTTTCTGAAGTATCAGATGGTAGGGATATTGTGTGGTACTTACATATGCTTTTTACTCCTAGCATAGTGCCTGGTACATGCTAGTTACTCAATAAATTATTTCTCTCTTAGCATTAGTCTTTGTTGTTGTTGTTTTTCAATTTTTGAGGAATAGGAGGCCTGGGAACTGGACGGACCCTACCACTAGGGAGCTCTGTGATTTACACACAGCCAGAAAGAGGTAGGTTGTCACACTATATGCATCTGAACAAAAGTTCCTCTTGCTGCCATGTTTAGGCAGCCTTTTGCTCTAGCTAGAAGTTAAAAGAAGCTTTCTTTTCCCTCCTCAGTTAAATGAGAGTTAACATCTATTGAGGATTATGAAGATTAAATGAATACCCATGTATTAAGTGTCTAAAATACTCCCTCATACACACACATTAAATGTTAGTGTCTTGAATAAGGCGCAGTGGTTTTGCATCTGTAGAGTGAGTTTGAAATAAATAGAAGATGTCAGATATGCAGCAGTCCACCTCTGGTTTCAGAGCCTTCACTCATGACAGACATAGCTAGTAGATCTCCACACTCTCACTCTCTCCCCCTGCGTATAGTCAGCTTTAAAATCTTTTCCAGGTCAATACTCCACATAGCCACGGCCAGATTTCCAAATTTAACACAAGAATTGACACCTATCTGGAATCCTGGAAAGAGAACATCTTAAAGACAATGTGATTCTCACACAGTACCTACGACAAGGTAGGCATATCAAAGGAAATGGAAGAAGTCTGCCTTTCTGAGATGTTCAGTGCCATTCCAGGTCCTCTGCTTGATTGACAGGTCCTCTCTCAACACATGGCTTTGAGACTTTGCTATTCCTCAGCTTCCCCTGGGGACAACGGCTGGACTATTTTCTCCCTCTGCAGCATAATTGCAGTGATAAAATGGTGTGTGGCTAATTGCCGGGTAGGCCACAAACAGAGCAACCCCACATGTAATTTCAGACTGGCAGAGACTGTAAATTATTCAACATGATAACCAAAAGACTACAGCAACGTAAGTGGAAAGAATGTAACAGGGAAACAAGAAGCTGGCTTTTCAAGGGAGGAGAGGAGTCCAAAAATCCTTGCATGGAAGTGAAGATTGTACTTTGAGCAGAAATACAGTGGGACCATTGAGTCCAGCCCTAGAAAGGTCTGTGTGTTTCCATTTCCAGGAACTTCAGTATCCTGTGAGAATAATAAACTGCCCCCCAAGAAAGTCATGGGTATTTATATCCTGGAGGGAAAAGAATTGCCAGGATGAGGAAAATCTACAAATAATACAAAATAATAAGTATCAGATTAATTAAAATCACCAGGTGATGGAGTCTTCAGCCAGCCAGAGCCTCCTGACCTTTTATCTTGTTAATGACCCTACTATTCTCTAAGCTACTTAGAAGTCATTCTTCCTCCTTTTGCTTCTCAATCTTAGTGAAGGACTCCCATTCTCCTTATCTCCCCTGACCATTGTCACTGCATTCATACCATCCTGGCAGTCCCTGGTCCCCTGGTTCCTCAAGAAACACAGGTCACAGCACATTTCTACTCACAGCTTCATTGCCGATCAAGTGAAGCCAGAGCTTCTTGGCCACACATTTCTGGTCTAGTGTAATACACGCTCGGCCCACCCACCACTTCCCTCCACTCAAACAGGCTATTGCTGGAACACGTTCTTCCCCTTGGATTCCTCACCTACACAGCCATCTTCATAGACTCATTGACCAGGCCTGGACAGTTCCTTCAAGATGCTCGCACAGACGAATTCTTACCTCTTGAGTTCCAAGTCAGGAACTCAGGCAATGGGAAACGGTTATACATCTGCCTCTGGAAGTCTGCAAGAAGCCAGCCCCTAACACCAAACAGACTCCTTGAACCCCAGTGGGCCTGGTCTGGTGGCAATGGGACTCTTAGTCTGTTACCTGGGGTATGATAGGAAAGTGTTGGCAGAAGGATCATTGGAGGGGGGAAAAAAATCTCTTCAGAATTACTTCCCCTACCATCATCAGTGGTATACCTTAACTGCCCCAATTTCCTTTAAGATCATTAAGGTCAAAGCCACAAATTTCAAATCGATTCTAAGAGATTTGTTTCCCCCAAAGAACTAATCCTCGAATCCCCTTCCCTCCCCCTTTAACGTCTGTGCTCTAAAGCCAAGGTGAGGAGAGCTTTCCTAACACATCCTCAGCTGGAAATCAAAGCCTCACCACCTTCTCTTCAGGCACCTCCAGAATAGGTCTGCTTTGGCCTCTCCCCACCCCTTCTGCCCATCTGCTGGGATGGCATGGTGCCTGCTCACAAGTTGGTTGGAGCCCATGGAGGTGCCAGGCAACAATGTGTTTTGATGGGCAGCCTGCAGAAGGTGGCAATTGCCATCTCTTGTGAGTGAAGGCCATAAGCAGTGCCAACCTTGGCATGCCAGGTCTCTGTACACTTGTTCACACCTGTTGACTCTCCAGTGCCAAGAAAAGCGTACTTGAACTGGGGACAAGGGAGGTGGGAAAGGTTACACTCAGAGTTCCAGCCTCTTTGGGTTTCCTTGGAAAGTAAAGGTAGCCATGGAAATTCTGTCAGACTCTGAACCAAACCCTGATCCCATACTGGGTTACTATGTAGCTCTATGTCTCAGTAGTCCTGTGTTCACGTTCAGGAAGAGGGGGACCCAGCTGGGAGATTACAGTACAAGTCAACACAGATCCAATCCTCCTCCCCAATCCAGAGAAAAGAGGTCAAGCCAGGCTGGGTTGAATCCCAGTAAGATATATCCTAGTTCCCTGGAGAGTTATTTCCTCCTTTATCCACCTGTCCTGGAGATCTACTTCATTCTTAACTGGACCTGAGGACAGATGCAGAGACAGACAGGTTAACTTTATAGTGTATCCCACCATCCTGATGAGTGGACCTTGAGCACATTACTGACCTTACCTGTGCCTCGGGTTCCTCATCTCTAAAAGGAAGGTAACTACATCTAGCTTCTTGGATTATTATAAGCAAAATGAGACTACATGGATATCAAATGGCCCTGAAGGCATCTGACACAGTTTCTAATCATATCAAACTCACCTACCTGTCCTTCCTCGCCCCATCCTGTTTTCCTTTATCCTCATTTCCAAGTAGGAAAAGTGTTTGGAGAAGCAAATGGTATTATAGATAAGAATATTGTTTCTCACCTGTGTAAGGACATTGGGGACTCGGAGGGAGAGGATGAGGTTGAAATAGGAGGAGAGAATTCTTCAATCTCTACATCCCCAGATCGATCAATGCCTCCTTCCATAGAGATTTTTGCTCTCAACTCCGTCCCACCTCACCTCACTGAAATCTTCCTACCCTTTTATTCCAACTCCCCCACAACAGCTGCTCAGAAAAAATAAAACATAGTGGGAAGCACATACCGAATTCCAACCACCCAAGTGTCCAAAAAATGGTCCTGCATCAACCCCTCAATACTCTCTTGTTCATTATTCTGCAGTACCTGCAAAGGGTCATTGGTGATACCACAGGGCAGAGTGAGGATGATACAAAGTAAGCTCTACACTCTCCTTTGGTCTAGATCCAAGATGCAGACAAGAGCTCAGATAATTATTTTTTTTTTTTGCCAGTCCTCAGGGCCTGGGCACTGTCCCTGAGCTTCTTTTGCTCAAGGCTAGCACTCTCCCACTTGAGCCACAGTGCCACTTTTGGCTTTTACTATTTCTCTGGTGCTGAGGACTCAAACCCAGGACTTCATGCATGTTAGGCAAGCACTCTACTACGAAGCCACATTCCCAGCCCTGAGCTCATATAATTCTAAGCAAGCCAGATTAGGCTGGAGCTCCAGTGAAGGTATAAGCAAACAGCTCTGGGGCAACGTAGTGCCTTCCTTGACCACCACAATTGGCCAGTGCTTATGCATTGGTTTCATCAGTCAGGCCTATCTATAGCCATGAGGCCCTTGAAAGTAGGATCCACATGCATTCCAGCAAAGAGCCGTACTCAGAGACGCACTTAATGACCCTGAGAGCCTCCTGACTGTATGAGAGGACACAAGAAGCTCAGGCCGGTAGCCCTCTGTTCCTGCTGGTTTATAGAGAACATGTAATGGTGACCCAGTAGTAGCTTTTCAGGTTCTATGATGTACTTAGTGTCATGTGTAGGACTATAACCTTAAGTCCCAAGGTTCTGTGGATCCTTTCCATAGCCGAAAGCCTAAGACACAATTTAGATATGCCAGAGATAATTTGGAACCTCTGAATGAGGTACGTGAAGAAGAAAAAAGAACACGAGGATATATTATAAGAAAATGAACAGGCAAAAAAAAATCCTGCAGATTTCCTCAGGTGTTAGGGAAAGAGGAGATTTTGGATTGGCTGAGGGTTAAAACGTAGGGAAGGAAGTCAGGGAGTTGGAGGAGGAAATTCTTATAGGACCTACAGCTGGATCTCAGAACCATCAATGGAGTTTGGACTTCTAGAACTCCAAGAGTTTAGTACAAAGAGTACTTAACTACAGTACATGAGATAGGTCTTCCAATCCCAAAGAAAACTCCAGCTTTCAGGTCCATAGGAGAGTCAGGGGAACATTAACCTATTAGAAACAAATCAGTTCAATTCACCACACTTGTATATATTTCTACTGAAGATCTCCTGCTAGGGATCTACAGTGAGCTAAACACACACCAATTCAAGCTGAAGAAAAGCTGTAGAATCCAGATGCTTGTGTATAAGAGCTAGAACTGCACCAGGAATCTGAGTGAACATAAACAACACATTCATATAAGCTCAGTTTCCCTACGTGTGAAATGGAATCAGAGTAATTGACAATCCTTTACATGGTGTTTGGGAAAACTAAATTCAGTTTTCCTTGCAAGAGCTTAGCCTGTGTCTAGAGCACAAACTCAGTATTTTTGTTTCTGTGTGTCATTGTTTTTGCTTCCAATAATCATTGGTCTTTACTGTTAGTTTCCAAGTATAGTGGAGGAATCAATTATAGGTATATAAAATGCCATTGCAAACTATGATAGGCACCTCTGACTGAAGTCAGATACACCATGAGTTGAAATCTCTTACAGTGCTTGGGGGTGAAAACCTGGTGTCTGATCTACTTGGGGAGATCAGAAAGGGTGTCTTGGAGCTGAGAGTTAAGGGCTACTTAGGTGTTAACCCAACAAGAAGGTGTGAAGGTCAGGACAAAAACAATTGTCCCAGGCAGAGGACTTTTCCCTGACATGGCAGCAAGCTGATTTCAAGGGATTGTCGGTGGCCTCCCCTGCTCCCTAAAAGAGCACAAAACTAACAGGGAGTCAGAAAAGGCTGTTGAACTATGGTCCTCAGCATGTCAGAAGGAGGTTGAGGAAAGACTGGGGAGAACCACCTTTTCTGTCCACAAAGAAGGCTGAAGGCTGCCTGAGATGCACCACAAAGCTCCACCAGGATCTGGATCTTGAAAGCCACCTGATTGCCAGCAAAGCCCAGGCATGCTGCCAGACCCAAGAAAAACACAGATCTGCCTACTTCCCTCCCTGTTCCTTGCCATCACCCATGGAGCAGATCCCCTAGCCTGCCTTAGGCTAGTGAGCTCCACAATGCTTCCTCTGCTATCTGATAGGGTCACAGGAATCCCACCAACCAGGTGTCTCCTTTCCCCAGAGCCACAGCCAATTCCAACCCAGACCAATGGTTCAAGTCTCTGACCCAACAGATTATTTTCCCTGCCTTCTGAGAGAAGGATAATGACCTAAGCAGAACTTGAGCTGCCTTCAAAGATTATCTCCCTTATTAAATATGCCCAGTGGAGAAATATGGACATCAGAGCCTTCAAGACCAAAGTGCAGAAGTGGCGATGTGGCTCAAGTGGTAGAGCGCTGGCCTTGAGCTGAAGAGCTGAGGGACAGCGCCCAGGCCCAGAGTTCAAGCCCCAAGACCAACCAAAAAAAAGACTAAAGTGCCTACCCCGTTTCCACCATCTGAGGTGCTTTGCAACTAGAAAGATGGAGTAGCCCATTCGCTGGCTGGGAACAAGAAAATGTATACAAATGAAGCCAGGAGTTCCTGGTTTTAGGTCCAGTAGATAGGCATCTCCAGATAGCAAGTAAGATAGGAATATAGAGCCTGGAGTTCAGAAAGAGGCCCCAGCTGAGGACAGACTTGTGTATTTTAAGCCAGGAGACTTAAACTAGTTCATTAGAGACTGGGATGGATGAAGAAAAAGATGTCCCAAGACTGAGCCTTCTGACCCTCCATAGTTAGAAGTCAGAGAGCAAAGAGAAATCCAAGAAGAAAATGAAAAGGAAGCAGCAAGCATGGGAGGAGAATGGTTGTAGGGAAGCAATCTGTCGCAGATGTGGAGCTACTGCTTGAGGGAGAAGAGGACTAAGAACTGGCCCTGAACACCTGGCCATTGCTTTGATAAAAGCATCCTATTTGGTGGAATGATCTAAATAGAGTGGATTCCAGAGAAAAGCAAGAGGACAGAAGGCAGAAACAGTGGGCATGAGTGCCTTCTATAGGGAATAGCACCACCAGTGGAGGAAAAGGAAGAATGGGGTCATCCGGAAGGGAGATGCAGGGTTCAAGGAGGCTCTAGTTCCTTCCTTCCTGCCTTCCTGCCTTCCTTCCTTCCTTCCTGCCTTCCTTCCTTCCTACCTTCCTGCCTTCCTGCCTTCCTTCCCTCCCTTCCTCCCTCCTTCCCTCCTTCTCTCCTTTCCTCCCTCCCTCCCTCCCTCCTTCTTTCCTTCCTTCCTTCCTTCCTTCCTGCCTTCCTGCCTTCCTGCCTTCCTTCCCTCCCTCTCTCCTTCCCTCCCTCCCTCCCTCCTTCTTTCCTTCCTTCCTTCCTTCCTTCCTTCCTTCCTTCCTTCCTGCCTGCCTTCCTTCCTGCCTTCCTGCCTTGCTGCCTTCCTGCCTTCCTTCCTTCCTTCCCTCCCTCCCTCCTTCCCTCCCTCCCTCCCTCCCTCCTTCTTTCCTTCCTTCCTTCCTTCCTTTTTTTAAAATAGGATATATTATAGCATGTTTGATCAGGGCCAAAAAAAAACTAATCCAAGAAAGAAGAGACATTGAAGAATTAAAAGAGAATGTCTCCAGGAGTGAGAGCCTCAATGACCTGCAAGGGGGATCAGCAGGTATTGGGGGTGCCTTTCCAAACCTGGCAGATCTGCCCTTTCAAAAGCAGCAGAGGACCCAGATTCCCCCAAAAGCAAGCAGACGGAAAAGTGTGATAGATTAAAGTCTTACACATTCTCTCTTATTTTCATTATTTTCTCAGTGAAGCAAATTTATCCCCAGAGAGACCGCAGGGGTGTTGGAAGGGAGAAAGACCCTAGCACATGTGATCTTGTTGACTAAAAAAGAAAGAGGGGGCTAGGGTGATGTGTGTGGTCGATAGAAATGTTGGGGAGCTCCAAGGGGCCTGCTGAGTGGGGCCCATCATAATTGAGAGTGAGGTGATTGACGGTTGATGTGTTTCTCCCTCTGGGTTCATCTGTTTGGGTGAAGCATGGGAAAGGATCGAGCTAAATTTAACTAGGTTAGGATTTTTCCAGGCAGGCAAAATAGAGGTGGTTAGAATAAAGAAGTAAGAAGTGTCTGTGGTCCAAGAATGAAATCTACTGGAAAGAACAGTGACTTAGACATAGCCCTGACACAGCAACCCAACACCCAGGTTTCAGTCCTGAGTTTGTATCTGTGCACCCAAGAGTCACCTCTGCTGAAGTGACTGAGCCTCAGTTTCCTCAGAGGAGAGTTCTGAGGGGGTGGGTCAGATATGGAAGTCATTCATGACACTAAGAAAAAAAATCTTGAAAATAGCGGCCCAGTTTAGGCCACTATTGATCCCTATGAACAAGCAGACCACCATTCTAAATTATCCTTCATTGCCCACCTGCTCTTGCTCTTGTTTTATTGCCTGTTGGTTTTGTGGGGGGAGGACAGTGGTTATGAATTGAATTTGTTGGAAAAAAAGAAGGAATCAAAGGAGGTAAAGAAAATGAGCCAGATATCAGTGGCTCATGCCTATACTCCCAGCTACTCAGGAACCTGAGCTCTAAGGAAGGTAGATTGAAGCCAGCCCAAGCAAGGAAAGTCTATGAGACTCTTATCTTCAATTAACCACAAAAAGTCAGAAGTGGAGCTATGGGTCAAGAGGTAATGTTAAGTGAAAATGCTAAGAGACAGGCCCTGAATTCAAACACCAATTCTGGCGCATGCATGTGCACACACACACACACACACACACACACACACACACCACAAATAAGATGAGACCAAGTCTGTGTGTCTTCCCTTTGTGCAAGAGTGGCTCAGGGAACATTATTAGGAGGGAGAAAGAAGAGGATGACATCGGGAGTGGAGGTGCAGCAATGTGACAGAACCCAACAAAAACCATAGCTCCCATCATCAGGTGTGGGGGAGGGGGAGGGGTCCTGGGTACAAACCGTTCACAGACATTCACTGTAATTCTCACATGCGCACTTAAGAGGTAGAAGCCGCGTGACCTCCCATCAACTCAGTGTTCTCCTCTCCCTTCTCATTTGGAAACTGTCTTAGCTCATAGTTTCACGAGGATCTGAGAAGACACTCCTACGTAAAAGTGGACTTTATGCTGTCATTGCTATCATCATTGTCCTCAGCTCACTTGCATCAAGTACCGTCATCTCTGCCTCTGGTGGTTTACCGTGTGTTCACTCTTTCGATCTGCTAGGGGGAAAAAAAAATTGGTGACTGTGGAAATTATTTCAGTTAGTCCCATTCACAGATTTCTAAATAACTGACTGGAGGCAGGGGAGAGGATTTGGCTGGGGGGAGGGGTGGTCGCGAGTACCACGCAGCTGCTTTGGCTGTGAAAATTTAACCTCAAGCAGCCTAAACATTCATTTTACAATGTACACTGCTGATTACTTAATTATGTCTAAAATATAAGTCAGACACACTACAAACCCCAGGGAGTAAATTACACAGATCTATGAAGCCACATCTATGCAGTCATTTCAGTCTCTCACATTTCTGAATTATCTTTTCCCCCCAGTGAATTTGTTAAAAAAAAAAATCCTCTCTCTGTTCTGTTCTTGCAAAAAAAAAAAAAAAAAAAAGTATGGCTCTGGCAAACAAATGATGGCTTTCTCAGTTCTAGATGGCTGGTATAGAAGAGTCCATACTCACCCCAACATCCTGGGCCCCACACCAACAGGTTCTTATCTTTGTGTCTATTTGAACTAGGAGATCTACATATGCTTGATCTCAGCATGAACCTCCGTATGACCTGATTTTGTTACCATGGTCACCAATTAGAGGAGTCCTGTTGACTATAGAACAGCAGTGGAAGGATTCCTAGTAAGTTCTCGGATGGAATAATAGATTTTGTGAGCATACACTTTATAGGTCATTTTCCCTCATTTGTTTGCCCCAAGGTCTACCACCCTTTCTGTGTGGAGAACTCAGGTACTAAATAAAATGCAGAGAAAAATGCTTCCTGCAGCCAGTAAATCAAATGTCCTTGCATAAAAGGGATGGATGGGCTGGGAAGCCTCTCCTCTCTTGGTTCCTCTAGGATAGAATGTAGATCTCACATGCAATTACCTGCTCTCCTCTCTCCTGCATCTCCCTCTCCTAAATTACCTCTTCTCTTCCCCTGGCCTTGCCCGAGTACCTGTATTTGAAAAGATGCCATGTAAAATATATTTCCTTCCATATCAGAAATCAAGTGCCATCACTTTCTTACCATTTGTGTGTTTACTGGAGTAGGATTTCCATGTCTTTTAAGGATTTTTCTTTGCAGTTACCCATTGGCCATTTGGTACAAGGAACCTAGTTTTTGCTCTTCACTCCAGCTTTCCTCTTCTCTCCTGCTTGCCCTCCTCCTTCTTGTTTTCACTCCCTGGCTAGATCTCTCTTTTTATATTATTAAGTAGTTGTACAAAGAAGTTTCAATTCCGTATGTCAGGTTATGAGTACAATGCATCTTGGTCAATGCCACCCCTTCCATCATTCTGTCTCTCCCATTCTCCCCCTCCTATCCCTAACTCTCAAGTTATATAGTTCAATTTTTACATTGGACTATATGTATATTGAATATAATTAGTTAACTTGTGCACTCTTCCCCTCGCTTTTCTTTCCTTCCTTTTTGTTTTGCTTTTGTTTTGTTTTGTTTTGAGACAAGTCTTCACTGTGAATCCCAGGTTGGCCTCAAACTCTGTATCCTCCTGTCTCAGCCTCCTTGGTGCCAGAACCACAGATACAAGCTACCGTAGTCACCCTTCAAAGTACCACTTCATCTTTCAATGTGCCTTCCTCGCTGAGCTTAATTATTTCTAGCTTTTGGTTTAAAGTCAGAGACTAGCAACTCTCCCCTCTTAGGTAAACACTTGGAAGTCCTTGCAGAGGACTTGTTAACTGGCCTAATTTCATGATTACTACTTCAGAAGAAAGGAAGCTGGAGGAGACAGAGACAGGGAATGGTTACTGAGAGCACGTCAGAAGGGGAGAGGGGTGTCCTCTAGAGGTATGTGCTTCATGGTCAGGTTGTTGACAATTGAGCTTCTGTAGTTTATAAAGATAGAACAACTCTTTTTCCAATAATGGGCATAAAGATTCTTCTCCATGGTAAATGGTGTACAGGTGCGCCTCATTACAAGTAAACACTATGTAAGGAAATCTGTTCTCTTACCTACTTAGATAATTTGTCCAATCAAGGAATCAGTACTAAACTCAGCCAACCCTAATCCTGCTGGAACACCAGCAGTTAGCACCACTTAAATGTCTACTAATGGGCCAAAGCAGTTGTTAATGGCTAATAAGCTGGCCATTAACAGCATCTTAAGTAGTCGGCTGGGGGAGTTGGGGATTCTAGTTACAGTGGCTGAGGACGAGCTGAGTCCCCTCAGCTGGTAAAAGATCATAAGTCAGGGCAAGAATGTGTTCCCTTAGAGGTTGGTTTACTTGGCTCTGTGTGTGCAGGAACAATCTTTCAAGCTTTCAAAGGACCTCTCCCTTTATGAAGACAGTCATGCTTGCTAAAGTTCCCTGCCGGGTTCCTCCTTGCAGCATTTAGATGCTGGTTTATAAACCAAGACTCACTTCCAGTGAGACAAGAAGCAGAGAAACTGTTAAGTGGAGTCTTCAAACATTGTCCTTAACAATCAATCTGAAGGGAAGATGGAGCCCACTACAACTATAATATGAATGAATGGTGCCAAACTCAACCAGGTAAGAGTGCCAATGAAGCCAGGGTAACAACAATGAGCTATGGCTGTCGTGATCAATAATCAAGGCACTGCCTACTCATATAAAAACTAACTGTGCACATAGAGAATGGTATTCCAGCCACAGAATACACTGGAAAACAAGTGAGTGAAACCCCATGCCTTTGGGGAGCTTATGTATATGGAGAGACTGAAAAGAAACAAAACAAGCAGAGTATATAAAATATTAGAAGACAACCCCTGCCCAGGAAAGGATAGAGCAAGGCAAGTACATCAGAACTTTGGGGATGAAAGGGTTGGAGGGATGGGACAGCTCTCATGAAGAAGATAACATTTGAGCAATGACTGGCCCAAAGTCAGAGCATGAGCCAGGAGAAGAGCCAGGCGTGGGAGACAGTCAATGCTAAGGCCCTGAATCAGGAAACTATCTCATCTAAGGAAAGGTAAAAAGGTTTACATAGAGAAAGGACAGTAAAAGACAAAGGGATAAGAGAAATCTGGATTTTGTGGGCTTTAAGAGATATTATAGAGACTTTGGGCTTTCGTCCAAGAAGAGTAAAGCTGTGACAAGATTCTAAACAGTGGCATGAAAGAAGTTCATCCCTACTTTGAAAGTCTCCCCAATTCCTCCAGGAAATCCTAAAACGAGGCATAAAAATTGGTTTCCCCATGGTACCCTTCTTATCCAAAAAACAAAACAAACCCCAGTTGTCTCCCAACCTCCAATGCCAGGCTGATTCCTCATGCTCCACTACAGCCGGCTGCAGCAAGCCAGGGCAGAGCCACAGAGGTGTGGCCTCTGAGAGCCCATTCTCCTGGCCACACAACCAGCACACATTCTCACAGCCTTTCTGGACAGCAGTATCTCCAGGCTTGGGGCTTTGTCCCAGATCAGTAATCCATTCTAGTTCCTAAAATGTCATTTTCTGACATATTTAAATTCCTGGTGGATTTGTTCCTTCAAATTCAAGATTGTTCTTGTTAATGTCATCTCATTTCAAGACTCCATTTTTCCATGGGTGCATCAGTCCTTTGACATATAGCTATATGACTTTAAAATCTGCTTTCTCATCTCTTTCTCCTTTAGGTTTATCTTATTTTGGAAACTCTTCTTGTAGAAAAGAATATAACCTCTGCCTCCAGTCCTGAGCATTAATAAGTAAATACTGTAAATACTCCATTGGTATTGGCTAAACTGATATATGTTAATTTTCTGACCAAAAGCCCTGGGTTACATATGGAAGTAAAAGGCACATCCCACTACATACACAGAAAACCATGTACTATTTTTGATAGGTAGGCATCATCCAACAATCATGGAGTATAGTTAATTATGACAATTAAACATTATAAACTCTGGCTCCTATGAATTCAGAAGCTAAGTAGAGTCACATTGTAGGATAGTTTCCTAGGGAGGAAAAAAAGAAGAGTTCAACTGGACACAATGAAGGATAAACAGAGTCCCAAAAGACAGAGAACCATAATGTTCCCTTAAAAGAAGAGGAATAAACTGGTGGTCATAATTTGCATTGCTCGGTAATTACAAAGCTGTGTTAGTCAGTTCTCTATCACCATGACAAAATACCTGATAGAAACAACTTCAAAAGAGGAGAGGTTTATTTTTGCACAATGTTTTTGACCATTCAGTCCATGATTGGCCATCCCACTGCTTTTGGGCCTGTGGTAAGGTAGAAGATCCCAACAGAAGCATGTGGCAAAGGAAGCTGGTCACTTCATGGTATTGAAGAACTAAAAAGGAGGTCAAATATACCTCATGTATATGTCTAACTTCCTCCCATTAGGCTCCACCTCTTAAAGGTCCCCCCACCTCCCAATAGCACTAGAGGCTGGTGACACTTTAACACTTGGACCTTTGAAGAGACACTTATGAAACCCATAATAAAAAGGTAGCCTATTGAAGTCTATAAATGAGCAAGTAAGTCCTGCATGAAGTTTGACAGCATTAAATCAGGGAGTGTAGAATACGCAGTGCATAAACTTTATCATTATTCTACCAACAATAAAAGCAAATTACAAGGTACTTACCTCTATCTGATGAACTTAAATGGCAAAGAGAAAAGGGTCTAATTTTTAGATAGAAGTCAGCATTTGGGGATATTGAAAGATAGGTTGTAGGTATTGAGGGTGTAGGGATTTGTACTAGGAATTACCATATGAAGGAAATGAAGGAAAACATGTTGGTGGGCAGGTGCAGGTAATGTAAGAGCCTGGGAAAACAATAGAGCACAAGGGGGCAACTCCTCCGTTGCTGTGCATTATACCAAAAGAACATAATGATGGTGTTGAGTGTTACCTTAGCAATCAGTGCTCCCGTAAGTAAATTAGCACTCTACTAGAAGCAGGAACTCAAGAAATCATTGGGAAACAATTCAAAAGAGCAGAGAGTTGTGATAATCATATCTGCCCAGTTGGAAAAGGGATACTAGATAGCCTGCTACTTGATAACTATATAAAACAACAAACTTGTTGACATTGAATATGTCCCCTCAATGAAAAGAATTTTAGAGCATGTGCTTCCATAAGAAAAAGACTCCAGTGAATGTACTGAAAGAATAGAAAATGGCTGGTGGAATCCTGAAGTGCTGGTATAAACCATATCTAAAAGATGAAAATGATTTTCACATACCAGTATTAAAGTTTTTAATACTTAGATGAGGACTGCTACCAGTAAGAACACTGTAAAATTTCATGCATCAAGGTACTACTTACCCTCTAAAACCTAAGAACTGGTATTTATTAGTTTGATTATGTGTGTGTGTGTGTGTGTGTGTGTGTGTGTGTGTGTGTGTGTGTGTGTGTGTGACCCTGCTTAGGTTCTGAGTTCAAGGAAGTCAGTTCTGTTCAGAATAATATGGCCATAGATGCAGTATCGATGTTTGGCTCTGTTAATTGAGCCTAAATCCTTGCTAAGAAACTACAGTTGTATGAAGCATAGACATTAGAGTTGTACAACAAATACCTTCTAGGCAAGGCTTGAAAAAATTAAATCACATCTACAAGCAGGTTGTTTTCACTTAGTAGTAATTATTTTGAAAAGTGAAACTATTCACTAATTTCCCTAACGTGTGGAAATGGGTTTTCACTTATTGTGTTTTCTTAATATAGTTTCCTCACTTTTATGGGTTCTAATTCCTCCAAAGACAAAGGGATCAACTGTCTTTGTTTAAAGATAAAACAGTAACCAATTTCTAAAGATGGCCATAGACAGACATTGAGTCACTGGTTTTCTACTTTCATCACTTCAAGTCTTAACTAGATTTGGCCATCAGCAGTGTTACTATAGCATGATCTAGGTACAGGTTTGCCTCAGACTGTACTGGTGACCTGATCGCTAAATACATCTCGCTGTCAAATGTTTCAAGTGATGTGATAAGTCACATGGCAATCCTCTATATAACTGGTTCCAAAGAACTAGACACATCACATTGGGAAAACAATTAGAAGTGGTGTTTTATACATTGTTCAGATCACCTCCAAGGACTGAGATCACAGATTTGGGGAGGATTTACTAAATTTAGTTAGTTATCTCTTAGAATCCTGGGGGACTGGTTCCTTGGGATCTTTACAGGTTCCAAAATCCAGGGATATGCAAGTTCTTTGTAGAAAATGGGCAAGTATTTGCAGGTAACTTAATCATGCTCGCATCTCCGGATTACTTATAAGACCTAATACAAGATACATGTATGTTTTACTCTGTTAGAAAACAATGAGAAAATCCTACAGATTTAGCACAGATAGAACCTTTATTTTACTTTAAATATAACAAGTACATTTCTTTGTTGTACAGTGTGTCACCTCTTCCTTTGCTTTCCCGCAGTTTCCTCCTACTATCCCTGTCCATAAGTTACAGAGATCTCATTTTCCACATGGTATATACTGAATAGAATGCTTGCATTTCTTTACTCTTCCTCCTTCCCTTTCTGCACCCTCCCCCCCGCCCCCCCCAAAAAAACAAAACAAAAACAGAACTGTTAAAAAAAAATATTCTGGAGCTGGGCACCTGTGGCTCATGTCTATAATCCTACCTACTCCGAAAGCTAACAGCTGAGAATCATGGTTCAAAGCCAGCTCAGGCAGACAGATTCATCATACTCTTATCTCCAGTTAATCAGCAAAAGGCAAGAAATGCAGAGATGGCTCAAAGGATGGAGCATCAGCCTTGAGCAAAAAAGCCAAGCAAGAGCATTAGGCCTGAGTTCAAGCCTCAGTATTGTAAATTTGCTAAGTGACCATTTTCAATTCCAAACTAAAAATCCTACTCTCATCTCCCTCTTTCTACTATTTACCCCTTTTTGTCAGTGGGCAGAAGTAGCCAGAGTGTATGTAGTATCCATAGTTTATCAACTGAGATCATTCAGGAATGATTAATTGAGTCTCCTAAGTATACTTTCGATAATGCAAAAGGCCCTAGTAGACTCAATCATTTCGTCAGCTCATGATTCCTCACTATTAACAAAGACCTGTACTTGGAAATGTGTCCTGTGTCTCATAGGTAGAAACTGAGGCCTCTGGGAAGTAGAAAAGTTCCCTAGGAAAGAATACAACTTAGCAAAGTCAAGTTCTGCCCAGGAACCCCCACTCACAAACCCCTTTCCCAATACACACACACACACACACACACACACACACACACACACACACACACACACACACACAGGTTGAGCAGAAAAATCTTCAAAAGAGACACAAATTCATTCTATAAATGTCCTATTCTCTGCCTCTTTACTTTCTTTTTCTGTGCTGAATTGGTAATGGAGCTAATAAAGGTTCAAGATTGCACTTTCTAGGGGCCAAATTTTTCTTTTTCTCTATGTCATGCTTTTTTATTCAGAAAATAATTTTCTTTGCATTGTTTTCACAAAAGCTTTCTGACACCCCCAAATAATGCCGAGAAATTGGCTTTTATTTTGAACAGGCTCTTTCAATGCACACTGTATCTTTCAGTCTATCTATTATATTAATCCAAGCCTTAATGATACAATGGGTAAAAACAGTGTACGGATGTGTATAAATGAAAATTTTAATAGATTTCCCTCTTAATGTAATAGAATTGGCAGGAGGCATTGGGAACCCGAGCGAAAGTAGTCACTCAAGCATTGTGTTTACATGATATTTAAATACAAGTGCTGGGGTATAAGTACAGCTAAGTACACCTGAAAGGGAGGGTGCTTTCTAATCATTGTTTCTGCAATTGACAGTTGTTTACACAACAGCAGCCCATTCGCTGCTGATTTGAATAATAAACATGCTTAAATACCAGCTGGATAATAGAAGGATAATTGAAACATAGTTTAAAGCTCTGATTTACAGGCATTGTAGCAACACTTTTATTTGCTGTACAATGCCACACTTCTGTGCAATCTCTGAAACAAAAAAAAAAATTGAAGCATTGTTTCAAACATTGGGGTCTATTAAACTTGATTAATTCAACACAGGGTGTGTACCCATAGCTCAAGCCATGCCAGGGGATACTTGAGATAACTATTGTGCAACGTGTTTTATTAAAACACTTGAAAGCTAGAATAGAGTCATTCAGAAAGCTCACAGTGCATTGTGTCCTCCAGGACCCTGAGCAGTAGACTAGACCACAGGTACTGGTTGCAAAACCTGACCACGTCTCTTCAGTTTTGTGATTCACAGGTGAAAGACAAGAGGGTTAACCCCAATGATCTCTGATTATGGGATTATACAAAGATTCAAAACTCTCTCATGGCTTCTTCCCAGTTCCCTTTTTACCCTTTTTCATGTTACCAATATTTGTTCAGGCCATTTCTTCCTCTTACCTGTGTATAGAAAGAGGTCTAACCTGAGTTTCTGCTCCCAGGGCCTTCCTGTTTCAAGCAGCTCATCCTATATCTTACCACAGGGATGACTTTTTAGGAACTCCAGGGTAGATGGGCTGCCTGTTCAAGCAGTTACTTGCCACTCAAGTTCTCTGATTTGAAGATCTTAAAATGGGATTGGAACTGTTCATTTGGAATGGATCATACTTCAAGAGGGAGGGGAGGATTGTTCAAGGTAGCCAAATTAGCAGGAGCCTAATTTACCAGCTAGAATGCTGATGTGTTCATTGATTTATCTACTTGCTATAGCAGATATATCTTCCAGGATAATTTACATTGGTCATTCCTAACCCTCTCTCTTTGGAAAGATTACCTCAGAGGAGCAAATTAGGTGTCAAGAGAGTTGCTTAATGAACATAAAGTAAGAGCAAAGGGAATGGAATGGATTGCCACTTTCCTGTCCAGGAAAACCACGACCTAAAAGTAATAGCATCCAGGCACCAAGCCAGACATCTATTATCTCTAATTCTTTTTAAATCCCCCAGGAATTAAATTACTATTTCCTTTTAAATATAAGGGACTGATCCAAGGCCATATAGTTGTTGAGTTATAGCACCACAATCACACTATAGTATTTGCTAACTAGTTTTTAATTATATTGGTGTAGTTACTAGACAAAGACACATTGATATTCACCCATCTGTCTCTGTCTTTGATTCTGTCTCTGTGTCTGTGTTTCTGTCTCAGAGACAGAGATCTCTGTCTCTCTGTCTCTCTCTGTCTCTGTCTCTTTCTGTCTCTCTGTCTCTCTCTGTCTCTCTGTCTCTCTGTCTCTCTGTCTCTCTCTCTCTCTCTCTCTTTCTCCTTCCTGGATTAGGTTGAGTAATAATAGACAGATGTTTATCACCTGCATTAGTTCATTATATCTGACAGGGGCTGTTAGACCTAAGGATGCTCCAGAGATACTGAGTATGTGGCTGAGGGAGAGATTAAACAAATTGTTACATGACACCAGACAAGTCTGAGAATTTAGCTACTTATGTGGTAAGAGAGTTTAGACAACCGTTTGAGCTCTAATCCATTAAAAAGCGGTGTTGTTCCTACTCATCTGGTGTGAGTGGCTCACTAAAATATAGTTTCCATCACAACTATGCCCTGAGATTAAGGATTTCATCTGAACAAATGTGAAATCCATTCCCTTCATCTTCTCACCTATCTAAGACCAGGAGATCTATTTTCAAAAGGAAAGACATCAGGGCCAAGAATCTCTATCTGTTGATCATGGTGCCATCTGGCCCTCACAGTTCTTTCTGGAGAATTCTCCCAGTCACAAACACTGTTTCACCCTGACTGCTCCCTCTGCTCCAGCTGAGTTGGTCACCTGATTAAAAACAACAGATGCAGAGGTCAACCAAAAACCTAATTGCACAGTCGGCCATAGAAGAGGAGCTGGGTCTCTGTCTCCATCTCTGCCATTCTTTCTTTCTGTCTCTGTCTCTCTCTGTCTCTTTCTGTCTCTCTCTTTCTCTCCCTCTATCCTTTTCTTCTCTCTCTTAAAATCAGGCACTTGATAGTGAAGGCAGAAATAAAAATGGGCATAAAAAGAGAAAACAGAGGTGGAATCAGAGCCATGAGGCATCAAAACTAGTATAGTAATATAGAAGTTGGAACTACGAGTTAGGGAAATCTGAACAGCAGTACAGTGAAGTGGTCAAGAACATGAACTCTGGGGTCAAATGGCCTGGGTTTGATCCCAGTTTATCCGTTTCTTCTAGGTGATTTCCTGGGCTAGCTACTCGGCCTCTAACAGTTGCCTGGCACATGGAAACATTGAGTATGACTGTTGACTATTCAGTGTATCAGCCAGCTTTCACAGTCTGCTGCATGTATTAACTCCGTTCATTCTCACACACACCCCATCAACATTGTTATCTATGCAGCAGGAACCTAAGGCACCAGTTGCAGGTGTAAGAAAGAGCAAGTCTGACAGCTGTGATGTTCTGCCAGCAGGAAAAGAATTAATTCACTGAAGTTTGATGTGGTATTAAGCTATCTCCTTTCCCCATAGTATGGTCCAGGTTAAAAAGTAACTGAATGAATGAAGGAGAATTAATGCTACTTTACGGATAACATTAAATGAGGGAAAGCTGCCTACTGGAAAGGAAGTCATTCCAGAGCTTGTCCTGCCCAAATATCCAGAGATCTATTGCCCCGTTCATTCTACAAATGCACATTCACAGATGACTGGACATTTAAAGAAAATATATCAAAATGTAAAAGAAAGTTCAAGATAACCAGCAATACCTATGAAGAAAAAAAAACAGGTAAATGTAGAAGGAATAAAAAATTTTAAATGCCTTATCTAACATATTAAAAATAAAAGAAATTATTTTTTAAGAAAAACAAAGAGAAAGATTATAGGAATGAGCATGGACATATATGATAGAAAAATCTAGAAAAAATTTGAAAGGTATAATTACCAAACAAATAAATATAAGGGAAAGGATATAAAATATCAAAGAAAAACATAAATAGAAACCAAATAGTTTTGACATCTATTTAACATAAGCCTCAGAGAAATAATATAATAAATATTCTTGTACTGAAGAACACAGTTTTGATACAGGGGTCCATTGCGGATAATGTAACGAAAACAAGGAGAATTGTTAAATGTGAGATTTTAGCTTTACAGTGATTAATAAAAGATTCTAGAAGTTTTCTCAGGGTAAAAAAAATTGCAAAAACAAAGAAAGGAGAATAAAGTGGGCATCAATTTTCCTAAGAGTAATGCTGTAGGATAGAAAATAAATGAGGAGTAATTGGGGTTATAGCTCAATGGTAGAACCTGTTCTTAGAATGCACAAGGTTGTGGTCTTCAGAATTGAAAAAAAAATGATAAACAAGCAATTACACCTTTAAAAATCCTGGGGAAAACTAATATCTAGTTCGACTGTTAAGTGTGTCATTTTCAGACATGCAAAGACAATGGAAGTCAATCTCTCATACCCTACATTAGGAAGTTACTTGAAGATGTACTCCAACAAACAAAAGAGCAACACATGGAAAGTGAGAAGCCTGGCTGTCTGAAAAAATTGGCTCTAAGATAGAAGGAAACTAAATACCAGCGTAACAGCTATGCTACAGACTTAGCAAATAATCAACCTGGATATAACAGTAAGACAGAAATGAACTCTCATGTTTATAAGTTGGAAACATTTTAAGGATAAGCTTAAGGCAAAAAGTGTAGGAGTGAGAAAAAGGTGGTGATAAACTAAAAGAAAAATATCTATTTAAGAAAGGAGATATAGTTATGGATGAGTACTTGACTATGTGTGCTAGGGCTGTTTCTGTTACTGCACTATTACTTAGCAGATCCATTTCCCTTTTTGTTTCCCCATGTTTTCACAAAAATATAACAAAACAATTGTCATACTAGTAATATTTGTGTACCTGGCCTTTTCCACAGAATAATATTATATAGATACTTTTCTAGTTATAAGCATTGTTCTAAATCATTCCATTTAACAAGCTCACAGAGCCCGCATACATCACAATATACGCACGCATTCCCTTTTTTTGACCATTCAGACTGTTCCTAGATTTCCGTAATTGCAAGCAATACTACTTGAATAAGTTGTATGTATTCTTGTACAGTGACACAATTACATCTATGGAATAGATTTAATAAGTGATATGATTAGAATAAAAATACATCTTTGTGGGGCTGGGAAGTTGGCTCAGTGGTACAGCGCTTGCCTTGCATGCCTGAGGCCCTAGGTTCGATTCCTCAGTACCACATAAGCAAAAAAGAAAGAAGCCGGAAGTGGTGCTGTAGCTCAAGTGGTAGAGCGCTAGCTTTGAGCTGAAGAGCTGAAGGACAGCGCTCAGGCCCAGAGTTCAGGCCCCACGATGGGACCCAAAAAAAAATTTTTTTAATACATCTTGGTATAATTTTAACAGACACTTTTGGATTATTTTCTTGAAGATTTTTATCAGCTCATAACACCAGATCTATGTAAGAATCAAGTGCCCATATAGTTTCATTAAACCCAGAATGTTATCAATTTTTGTTTCTTTTTCACTCTCTTGAATGAAGAGTGGTGATTACTATCTTAATTTGTATAAATGGATTTTGAAAAGCTCCAGTGTCTAGATAAAGATGGACAATGTTTCAGTATTATATGTGATAAATACATGTTAACAGATACGATGGTGCACACCTGTAATCTCTGCACAAAGGAGACTGAAGCAGGAGGATCAAGAATTCAAGGCCTGCCAACGATGCATAGCAAGACCCTTCCTAAAAACAAAATCTATTTAAGATAGACTACAGTCAGGGTTTTTGGTGATATAAATATTTTTAATTAATGCATTTACTGATTTTTTAAAAAACATAATTTTAATGCAATAAAATCTACCCACTTTTTTTCTCTTAAAAGTCCCCAAAGTCCCCAATAAGTACCCAAACATTAGCTGGGCAAGGTGATTTATACTTACAGTTTCAACACTTGGAAGGCAAGTGCTTCTTGCTATGTAGCCCAGGCTACACACACACATACACACACACACACAAAATCAAATACATGAAAATGTACCAAAACATAAATGAACACAGGAGTTCATGTCCTTTGACCTCACACCAGAGATTCTGTCAGCACTCACATGTGTGATGATTGCATATGTCTTTTATGTAAGCCATTGATCCATCTGGTGATTTGATTTGTGAAAAGTCAATTGTGAGAATCTATTTTTTTCTTGAAATGACAATCCAGTTTTGGGGTTTTTTTTGGTCAGTCAGGGGGCCTGAACTCTGGGCCTGGGCACTGTCCCCCAATTCTTCAGCTCAAGGCTAGCACTCTACCACTGAGCCACAGCCACTTCTGGCTTTTTCTGCTTATGTAGTGCTGAAGAATTGAACCCGGGCCTCACTCATGCAAGACAAGCACTCTACCACTGAGCCACCTTCCCAGCCCGACAATCCAGTTTTTAAAACACTTTTTACACAAGTGTCTCAAAATGAGTTAAGATGTCAATTTACCATTTCAGTTATTGAAACTTTACAGTACATTTTAATTTTGTAGGCCAAACCTACCTACTTTTATTCTTTTTCTCCCCCCAAATTCCAAACTATTATCTCATATTTAATCATTAAGTTAACTTTACAATCATTTCATTACATCTTGATGGTAATACTTTGAAAAGTTTTATTGAAATTCAATGATATACTATTGATTTCTTGATTATTGATTCTTTCTACTTACTTGGTTTTCTTGTAACACTTACTTGTAACTATTTACTTGGTTTTCTTGTAACACTTCACAGATTTCTTTCAGTCAAGTCGTTCCTAGATATTTTATAATTTTTGTTATTGATAGAGCTATTCTATTTTCTGTGGTTGACATAAAAATTAATCATTTTTATTTGTTTTTTGTGCCATCATCTTTCTGAATTTCTTCCTTTGTTCGAAATGTTTTTGGCTATGGTAGTTTTAGATATATAATCATATCTTGTGAAAATAATTGCAACTCTCTTCAGTCCACTCTGGTTCTATATCTATAGTTCTTCATCTTGCTTTTTGTTTTGTCTGTGATTGGAGAACAACTACAAAATAAAAGTAGGGAAAAAGCATTATATTTTCAGGAAGCTTCTTCAAGTATAGCAGCAATCTTCAGCTGGCAAAGGAAACACATTTCTATTCTATTCTATTTAAAATGATCCTCTTTTTCCCTCTGCACTATTGTGAATACATATATGAAGTTCTCCTAGTATGGAAAAAAAGGTCTTTCCATTTTTAAATGTAATTAGAATGTTTTATTTGCTAAGTACATCTTTTACTTGTTTTTTATGATCATCAGAGCATATCCTTCTTCTCTATAACCCTTCAATGGTGGGGTCTTTAGGGCAGAAGGTGTTTCCACAATCCCTCAGCTGTTAGAAGATGAGAGAGAATGAAGAGCAATAGGAGGAAAGAATATATCAGTTCCCCTAGTAGCTACATTCTGCGCTGGTCCTCAGACACATTTGAATCTCAGACATTTGGGGATGGGGAGACCATGAAATGCCTTCTTATTAGCATGCTCTCATGTGGCCAATATGGTCTTCATCTTTATTTGTACAGTTATTTTTATCACTAGTATAACTTTGTTTTAAATGTTGGCACTTGGTTATCTGCTACTCTTTTTAATATTCATAATATTTAATATTCATAAATATTTCAGTTAATCTCTAGTGAGAGCCATATCAGAATGTATCCACCAGGCTTTATTTTAAACAAGCATCATTTTGATCCAAAATTCTTTAGGCAGAACTTGAAAACACTAGAAAGCGTATGCACAACCAACTTGAAAACAATAGAAAGTGTAAGGATCATGACTTCTTAATTTACATCCATCTCATTTCTGATTCCATATATATAGAAAACCCAAACTCATAAGCCTCTGAAAACTAGAAATTCCTATACAAGATACAACTATACCTAAGTTCATATCTGAAGTTCCCTAAACAAAACCCTTTATAAAAAGAGCAATGATTCATTCCTAAGGAACTTCACTGAAAATGTCCCTTTTGCATTTTCAGACTCTATATGACTCCATCACTTTGCTCTTCTGACATTCCCAACCACCAACATCCAGAATGAAGCTCACTTTACCCAACCCCCATGAGTCCTACTGTGTCAGCCTGGGGTCTTGTAAAGACACTGGTCACAAGGTGGTTTACCAGAGAAAAAGCCACACAGCATTACAAGGACACGGATGTTTTAGAAAAAAAAAAAAAAATATATATATATATATATATATATATATATATGAGGATAAACATTTTCAGGAATCATTCCTAGCCAGTTTCTAAAGGGAGAAAGAGGTCATGTGCAAGAGAGATAGTAAGCAGAGGAACGTTCAGAAACACAGAAAAGGACATTTCTCTATCCGTGACAATGCCTGTTCTATGACATTGGAACACCACAAGTGCTATTCAGCTGCTTGTAAGTCATGATAGGTGAGGAGAAACACTTCTTTTCTTTGTCACAAGCAAAAAGGAAGTGGAGAATCCTTCACAGAAAAATCCACTTTGACTTAAGTAAGCAGGACTGAAAAAAAATCTATGTGCATAAAGCTACCTATTAAGATTCTGAACAAACAGGGAGATTTCACACCGCAAAGCTCTGCTGTTAATATGTGGTTAGTTATGTCAAGGACACAAAACAAAGCTCTTTTCATGCGTCAGTTTGTGCTCTCCCTGTTGATACCCATTGCTGACTCCTGGGTCATGACCCCAAATGGGCAGCCATTGTGCCAGAGAAAACCAGCAGATGCAACAAATGCAGACAGCACAACTAGGAATCCTGGGACTTCATGCTACCTGGGCTGGGTCTACATGAAATTCAGAAATGAGGTTTTACTTTGGAGTTTGTTCTACCTATTTCCACTAGCTTTGAGTCTCCTTTGAGCTGGTCCCAACTCCTGACTCGGGGTGACTCAGGCCCCTGATGTCTGTTTGCCTTGTAATCCACTGGATGCTGAGACACTGGTGGCTGCTAGTGGACTCATCTCTCTCCTGGTCAGATAAATAGATGTATTTTGTACCAGATAAGAATAGTCTTCAATGCCTATGAAAGTTAAAAATTAAGGGGCTAGGGAGTTGTCTCAGATCCTCCTTTAAGCACTGCTTTAAACAGTATCCAGGAATGAATGGAGCCCAGACCATTCATGAATGGAGCCCAGCATCAGCATCTCCCCGGTCTTCTGCTTCATTATGATTAGCAAGTACAGATGCGATGTCTGGGGAAGGTGAGGCACAGAAGGTAAGCCAGCCACCATCTCAACCGTTCTATAATCACACCCTCTCTAGACAACTCTGGGCTCCTCAATCCAAAATCTGCTGCCACCTTTTCTGGTCCTTTTCAAAGCTAGCTACATTCCAGATGCCTTCAGTTCTCCACAGCACCCTCAGTCCTACCACCTGCAGTCCCCTTCCAAGCTAGAGAGGCAAAATGTTGGCTTGTACAGGAGCCAAAGGCCATGGAACCCCCATCGTCCCATGACCATAGATTGTACCAGGCCTTCCCAGGAGGGGCCCATGGCCAATCCAGACCAAGAACATTGCCCAGATGCCTATGCAGTTATGAGCCTGTGTGTGAATGGAGGAATGGAAGGCCAGGCAGGGAAAACGGAAGTCCCGCCCACCTCAGGCAGAGTCAAGAGGGAAGTAGGAAAAGATCGGTCTCTGCTGCCCTTCCCAGAAGATGGAGAATGCACTAAACATAATTTTGGTCTCTTCTACCAGCACTGCTCCCAGCCTACGTCAGCTCTGCTTTCCCACTGACTGGCATTCATTGTGTGCATCACCATATCCAGCTGCTTTCAACTTGTATAGAGGAAAGGGGTAAAGATTAGAGGAAACAAGGCTGAATTCTCAGATCAAGGACATCAATGGAAACAGGGTGAAAGAGCATCTTCTGGAAAACGTGGAAACCATGCACAACTGGTCTTCAGAAATAACCCATCTTCATTCCCTCAGCCCATTGCCACTCGCTCACTTGCAAGGACTTCTTAAAAAGTCCTGCTTTGGACTTGTTCTGGCTCTACTCTGCCCTTCACCTTTGGAGAGTTATACCGGAAATAAGTGTGATCATGTTACTTCCTTATTGTGATGTCCTTCACCTGTGGTGTTTCCATCTGGTTCTGAATTCCTTCCCTAGCTCCATGTTCAAATAATTCCCATTTTGCCTTGAAAGCTCCAGAGTCCTGAATATATTAGTCTGATTGAATTGCTAGGGAATAGCAGGTGTGTTTAGAGTTCCAAGACCCTAGGAGACCTTTCTTTTGGAGAGCAGGGGGGACTATGCATCTCTCACTTCTGGGAAGAGGTTCCTGCTCCCTGGGTCACCACCACACACCTCTGTGCTAGTGTGTAGCAAACTGTGCTGGAAAAGTCTGTTCCTGTGTCTCTCTCTCTGGAAGTCAAAGGACACCTTAGAATGTAGCTTAGAGTTGAGAATAAAATTAATGTTTAATTTTTATTGGATGAAGGGCTCTGGAAGAAATAAGCCTTCTCTGTTCTCAGATCTCTGACATCATTTGCCTACTCAGCTGAGGAGATTCTAAACACTGTGACCTCAACTCCATAATTCCATTATCTGCCAAAGGTGCTCTCCCCTGCTGGTTACTCAACTCTACTATATGAAGTGGTAGAGCTAGGAACTAAACCCACCTAGCAGAATGCAGGTGCATTGTTATTATTTCTTCAGTGGGAAACATATGGGGCAGGGTTGTATAGGGTTTTGTCCTAAAAGAAGTAAGTAGCAATTGAAAAGTAATGTTCTGAAAAATAGGATGATTATTAATATGCTTAAAAATTACCTAGGCTGACTAGCTTGAGAATGGATTGGAAGCAAACAAAAATGACTTCAGGATGATCACAGAAAAGATTTAATTGTCGTTATTCTAGGCAGAGATGACAGTGGCTTGGACCAGGTAGCAGCAATGGTGATAGATGTTCAGGTGTTCATGGGGTGGAAGTATCAGGATTGAGTGATTGACAGGCTGCAAGCAGCAGGCGCAAAGAAACACTTGGCTAGATGTTCTCATTTACCTTAATATTTCCAACAATTCTATGCAATTATCTAATGACAAGTTCAGAGAGTTTGAACAGAGGTGAAGACAGGGTTTAATCTAAGAATCTGAAACTTTTATGTATCTACAAGCCTACTTTCTCACTTTTTGAAGGCTGGGGTATAACTCCGCCATCTTGTATTCTCGGCTCATGGGGTCCATACTTGGCAACTATTGAGTAATGAGCAGGAAAAAGTTCCTGGGTTTCAGCTGTGCCCTGGCATTGCCTCTGATGGTACCCTTACACAGCTGCAGATCCTATGCCTTCATGTGCATCCTTAGTGTCTTTGAGGCCCAGTGAACAGAGGCTATCTCCAAACTCCTCAGCTATCACCTTTCTGTGCCTACCAGACAAGCCCCAGATGACAACACTGCTCATTGGCCCTCTGTCTACTGAGGGTCTTGCTTCTTGTATGCACTTCAGAGCCAAATCAGCCCTTTAGTTAAAAAAAAAAAAAAAACACTAAAGCACATTAAGCTGGGCACTTCAGATATTTAAGTTCCTCCAAAGTCTTAATAAATTTCACAAATATTTAACAAGCAAATTAATTTATGTAAAGATCTGTACATATTTGATAAACTTGAACCAATTTAATAAATCCTGTCCTGTTTTAATGAATGCTGGATTAGGGTTAGACTTCCTACAAACAGTAAATATATAAGGAAAATATTTGTTATGTACCTGCCTTTTCAAAGATCAAGAAAAGATAATCTTGTACCTGACTTTTCAAAGATGCAGAGAAGATTATCTTTGCCATAAAGACTTGAAGAGGAGAATGTGCATGTGTGTGTGTGTGTGTGTGTGTGTGTGTGTGCACACGCGCGCGCATGTGCACGTATGGTGTGTGTGTGTGTGTGTGTGTGTGTGTGTGTGTGTGTATGGTGTTGGGAAGGAGAGAGGAAAGTGAACTAGCACGTGTTCAGACTGTCAAGATGATGATTTTCATGGACAAGATGGAGTATCAGGGAGATACTCAAGCTCAGGCTACATAAAAATTCTATAGTGGAGTGATCTGAAAGGTAAGACAATGATCCAGAGTATCTGCATTGTTGTTTTTTTTTTAATGAATGACAAATATATGTAATATATGCTGTGATTTTTGGTGATGAAGGTCAAAATTTATTTCCTTTATCAGATCAGGGAAATTCTATTCTTCATTTATAAATTTTTTATTTTGATATTAAATCTTAGGCAAAGTAATAAAGATGAAACAAACTTGTTATTACTTGCAGATAAACTATGAGGACTGATAAATACAGTAAGATTTCTAAGCACATAAATCTATGGCATCTGAATACAGGTGATAACTGATTGGAAAATGTAATAGAAAACAAGATAAGATTCATAGCAATTACAAATATATAAGGTACCTCAACAAAACACCACAACCAAAGTAGATCTAGCAAATTACATGTGAAATTTCATGGGGGAAATGCAACATTATTGAGGAACATAAGAAGAAAAGTTGAATATGTGATGAGATAAAGCATGATCATAGAACTCACTACGACAAAATGCCTGTTAGATTATTCTTCAGAAATCATTTGTATATTGGGCTGGGAAGGTGGCTCAGTGGTAGAGCGCTTGCCTTGCATGCATGAGGCCCTGCTGGGTTTGATTCATCAGCACCACATAAGCAGAAAAAAAATTAAAAAAGCTGGAAGTGGCTCTGTGGCTCAAGTGGTAGAGCTGAAGAGCTGAGGGACAGCACCCGGGCCCAGAGTTAAGGCCCCACCACTGAAACCTCCCCCCCCCCAAAAAAAAAGTCTCACAGAAATCATTTGTATAAACTGACAAAACCACCCTGAAAATTGGCAATATTTAGTACAACTGAAGAAAACCTGTACATTAAAGCAAAGAATAGTAGCTCAAGTTTGTAATCCTAGATTCTTGGGAGGCAGAGATCCAGGATTGCAGCTCCAGGAAAGAGAGGGTTAGAAAAAAATCACAAGCCTTCACCACCATCAATGACTAGGTGTGCTCATGTGTGCCTGTCATCCCTGCAATGTAAGGAACCCTCACGAGGAGGCCCATAGTCCCTGCTGTACCAGGCACCAAGCAAGACCCTACCTCAGAAATACCCAACACACAAGGACATAGTCCTGGGTACAAACCCCAGGGTTGCCCCTAAACCAAACTTATAGATCCTCCAACTGAGAAATCCCATTTCTAGTTTCACATGCTATAGAATCTCTTTCAAACAATACAATGAGATATTGAAGTTTTGTGCATAAAAACAAAAAATTAGAAATAATTCAAATGTCCAACATAGGGAATGGATATAAAATGTGTGATATATTCATGGGATAGAATACATCTGTTGTAATAAGTAAATCCACCTCTATTAACAGAGATAGACCTTTTGGAAACAGAGACTGAATATGAAAAGGTTGTGAAATACAATTTACAATGTGAGATCTTTTAAGTCACTTTAAGTGCACAAATTACTATGTTTTATCATGCCATGCATGCAGAAAATACATAAATATCTACTATGAACACATATCTTATTCCTGATAATTATTCCCTTGGGAAAAAGATTGAATAAAATTGGACTAGAAAAGGAAAGAGAGATGATGTAAACTATTTATTTTCTATCTTTGAAAGCAATTCTGCCATAGACTAGGACAAAGTATTTGCAAAAGATACGTCGTAAAAGACTATAGTCCTAAAAATAGGAAGAATTCTTAAAATTTAACAATAAGGAAACAAAGAACTGGATCTTAAAATGAGTGAAAGATCTGAGCAAATGCCTCACCAAAAAAAACATACAGATAGTAAATAAGCATTTAAAAAGATGCTCATTATCATGCAGTATTAGAATTATAAATGAAAACAAGAGCATATCACAGTATTCCCCACTAAACTGGCCCAAATCATGAATACTGGTAACACCAACTGCTGGTAAGAATGTGGAGCAACTGGAACTCTCATTCATCACTGATGGGAATGCAAAATAGTGCAGATACTTTGGAAGAGAATTGACAGTTTCTTATAAAACTAACCACTCTCTTGCTGTATGACCCAGCAAATGCACCATGATATTTACTCAAATGAGATGAAAATATATTTACAGCTATTTATAGAAGCTTGGTTATAATTGCCAAAAGTTGGGCTAGCAGTGTGGCTCAAGTGATAAAAGGCCTGCTTAGTGAGCATGAGATGACACTGAGTTCAAATCCTACAAAAAATAAGATTCCAAAAATTTCAAAACTCAAAAACAAGCAAGATGTCAAATGGATAAGTAAACTGTGATACATCCAGACAAAGGCACATCATTCTATTCCCAAAAAAATGAGCTGTAAAATCATAAAAAGATGTGAAGGAAAAAGTGTGGTGTGTGTGTGTGTGTGTGTGTGTGTGTGTGTGTGTGTGTGTGTGTGTGTGTGTGTGTACAGGCCAGTTCTAGGGCTTGAACTCAGGGCCTAGGCATTGTCCCTGAGCCTCTTTGTACTCAAGGCTAAAGCTCTACCATTTGAGCCATAGTGCCAGTTGTAGCTTTTTCTAAGTAGTTTATTGGAGATAAGAGTCTCATGGACTTTTCTGCCTGGGCTGGCTTTGAACTGTGATCCTCAGATCTCAGCCTCCTGAATAGCTGGGATTACAGGTGTGAGCCACGGGCACCCAGCAAGAAACTCATTTATTTATTTATTTTCGGTCATGGGGCTTGAACTCTGGGCATGGGCGCTGTCTCTGCGCTCTTCAGCTCAAGGCAAGCGCTCTACCGCTTGAGCCACAGCACCACTTCCTGTTTTCTAGTGGTTTATTGGCGATAAGAATCTCACAGACTTTCCTGCCCGAGCTGGCTTTGAACCGTTATCCTCAGATCTCAGCCTCCTGAGTAGTTAGGATTACAGGCGTGAGCCACCAGCGCCCGGCTTGAAACTCATATTTTTAAGTGAAGGAACCCAATCTGAAAACGTACAGACTGAATGATCCCAAATATATGATCATCTTGGGAAAAAAGAAAAACTATGGAGACAGTAAAAAAGAACAGTGTTTTCCAAGAATTAAAATAAATGCAGTGTGGAAATGGTTTAAGGCTGTGAAACTAGCCTATCTGATACTATAATTAGAATTCATCTCATTACTTATATGTCTAAATGTATAGCATGGGCAATGCCAATAGTGAATTCTAATGGAAACTATGGTCTTTAATTGATAATAATACATCAATGACTGTTCATAGATTCTCATGAATATGGGCCCACTGATGTGGAATGTAATGAGGGTGGGCCTGTGTGCAGGGCAAGGGACTAACTGGGAAATCTGGACTTGTCCCTCAATTCTCCGTGAATCTAAAACTCCTCTAGAAATAAAACATTTGAAAGATGTAAAACATGTTAATATTTGTTCATTTTGATTGGCAATAGCTTAGTTTTATTATATTATCCTTTATGCTTTTCTTTTTATTCTCTTTAACTTATAGTTGCCTGTATGTGTTTCAGGTCATTTAAATTTAAACTGTTAAAAATAAAAATGAGTGTTTTATATAATATATATTATATATATATAACACATATAACATATTTATAATATATATTATATATAATAAATATATTATATATTATTCACAAAGAAGATTACAACCACTGTAAACACATGCTTCTAAAAAAAAGTTGGAGGGGGTTTATAAAGTGAAATCTATTAGGAATGAAGAGAAAAACACTGAAAAGCACTGGGAGATTTACACTTGCATTTCTAAACAAAATCAATAGATGACACAGATTAAAAAATAAATAAGGATATAACAGATTTGAAGATCACCCTCATAAGACTGATTTAATAACTTGATTTTGAACTTGGTAATAGAAAACAGAACACTTTTCAAATACCCTTGGAACATTTTATAAAAATCAATTATATATTTAGCCCACAAATGAAATTAAAAATACCTAAAAAAAATAAAACTATAACCAGGCTGATGTCCTGGAAGCAGCCAAAAAAGATCTGCCCTGATCAAGTCTAGCATCCTATAGTCGCTCAGCACATCCCCCAGATTTTACTTCAGGTAAGGTCTCTCCACTGCTCCATTGGGTCACCAGAGATACCCAGAGTGATCTCATCCCTCTTTGGGAAAACCTAAGAAGGGACAAGGAATGGAGTTAAATGGAGAACAAATGCTTTCTAAATTCTTCTTGACATCATTCATATAAATCTAAACTCTCACCAGTAATGATTCTCTGTAGATCATTTGCTGGTTAAATTTCCTTTGGTATAAGTTGGATTGGTGGAGTGAAAAAGGCAAACAGGAAAAGAACAGGAAAGGGAACAGGGGAGCAAGGTAAGAAAGGTGCTTATGAGTATCAAATGCCAAAGGGAAGGCTTACCTGCAAAGCATCTTGCTCCTGCTTCCCAGATGCAATTTCTGTCTGGCTGATTTAACATGGCTCACCATTATGATCACTACACGAATGAGTGTAAAACAGCAAAGTAGACTAGGCCTGCCCCCTCCCCATAAACCTGAATCGGAAATAAATGGAAAGCGTTATAAAGGAAAGGCACAATTCTTCAGCTACATTGGCTTAAAGATGGTGAAATAAATGAGTTAAACCATTCACTCAGAGTGTTTCATGAAGCAGATCTAATGTGCAGTTTTGTGACCTGACGTGACTTTAACTTCTCAGTAAATCAAAAAAGCTTAACAAATATTAAGAGGCCAAAAATTACCTGTGTGAGATGGATCTGCTATCACTTAGGAAACCAAGAGCTCCAAAAGAAAGCAACCAGTGCATCACATGACCAAGGAGAAATGCTGAGAGAAGGTAGAAGAAGACATCAAGCCATAGTCCTCCAGGAAGGACACCAGAGATTTACATCTGGTCTGGACACTCTCAAAGCTGAGAAGTCACATCTTGACCTTGGCTGTTGTGGTTCCCAGATACACCACACTGCTGGCAGCCATTTCCGAAATGACATGTTACCCTGGGCCATCCCAAAGCAACAAAGGACATGCCAGGGAGGAAGGACTCCATAAAATGTCCAGTTTCATGAGATTGGTATAGAAGACACCAACTTACCCAGGTGTCCCATCTGCTGGGGGCAAAATCTTGAGGACTCCTTCACTTCAGACACAGTGAGAGACTTTTACTTTGAAATAACCAGAGCCTCCAAATAGAAAGCTGGGAAAGTCCAGTAATCATCTAGTCCTAGAGGTTCAGCAGCCCATGGAACTTAGATTTTTGTGGCCTTTTGGGCTTCAGGGACTACTAAACAGATTGACGGAAAGACAAGTAGATGGCTGGGGCTGGGGGGAGGTACAGGGGGGTCAGAGACTGGGATTCCTCCCTGGTTCTAACAAAACAGTTCTACTGATACCATTTCACCCACAGACATTGCATATAAGCTTTTTCTTGACAAAGCTACTTCTATTTATTTTACTACTGATGAAACTGAAGCTCAGAGAAAAGAAAAGTCGAATATACATGTATTGCTGTGGAAGTTCAAGGAAGAAAATGAATCAGAAGGCAAGCGAGTCCTCAAGACCCCCTTAGCAACTCTGTGTGTGTGTGTGTGTGTGTGTGTGTGTGTGTGTGTAAAACTCAGGGTCTGGTCAGTGTCCCCTTAGCTTTTTCTGCTCAAGGCTTGCACTCTACCATTTGAACCATGCCTCCACTTATGGCTTTTTTGCTGGTTAACTGACAATAAGGGTCTCACAGACTTTTCTGCCCGGGCTGGCTTTTAACTGTGAACCCCACATCTCAGCTTCCCAAGTAAATAGGACCTGGTAAATACCTTTGAAAGCGGAGATAAACAAAGAAAAGTCAAGTTTTTTTGTTGTTTTTTTTTACCTGAAAGGTAGGTAGGTGACTAAATTTGAAAACCGGTTCTCCCTGTATGTGAGTGATAAAATTGGACCTGTGGCCACAGGTGCCACATGGAAGTCTCAAAACTCCCTATGGCGCAGAGATAAGAAGTTGGCCTCAGGCATCATGGACCTGTGCCTTTTTGAGATACCCATGCAGTAAAATACCCAAGCTCATTCCTCACCTCTGGTCTCTCCCTCCCTCTGCACAAATGCCATGATTGGATGTTCAGAGCAAGTCCAGTGGCTGCACCTCATGTTTCCCTTGGGGCCATGAAGTCACCCTTGCAATGAGGCTTAAAGGCCTCAGCTGTTTCTCAGAACACAGAGGGGGAAGAAAAAAATCCTCTTATATCCAGGGCTTTGAGACTGGAGAAAGAAATGAGTCGTGAAGTTTATGTTGAATTCTGTTCTAATATATAACCAAAATGACTGTATTTTTTTAAGTTTGAATTTTTAAAGGTATTAGTCTCCATTATTACTTGTCCAAGAGTCCATAATAGCCTCATTTTATTAGGTCCAAATTTCCTATTTAGACAACAGAGCCTAAGAGCATCTTCAGAACAAGTAAATAATATGCATTTTCCAGAGTAATTTGCAGGCGCAAATACATATGTGCACTGCTCAGATTACCAGAGGACAAAATCACCAAGAAGATGATGTTGTTTAATAATTTCAAAACTAAATATTTGTGCACCCAAACAAAAATACCTCCCATGTCCTGGAAAGGCCCCTGAAGCCTGCTTGATAAATTGCACCTCATTTTTCTACCTCCTCTAAACTGTGTCTGATGATTCTGAAAAGGCAGCTGGGAGAACATCATCTTCAAACCTGTGTGCACTATTTTCTTTTCAAGAAAAAATTTTCCCTTCCGAAATCAACCATACAAAACAGCCTTGTGTGTGCTCTTAAAAACTACCTTTGGAAAGGGATTAGAGCTCCAGTTCACTACAAGCTCCTGGTCCCTTCTGCTGGCTGTCTCCAGGCTCAGCTCTGGTTGGTGACTGGGATCTGGGCCAAGAAGAGTCCAGCTAATGGCTGACATCCACCCAATACCCACAGGCAGACTGACAGGAGCAGTTGCTCCATTTACCCTGAGCCCAGTGACAGTTAGGCTAAAATTAGTCAGAGACTTGTACTGTGTGCTTAGAAGCAAAAAATGGTGGAGAAGAAAAGAGTGAGAAGAACAGCCTAGAAGACCAACGTTGGAGAAGCAGCCCAAGCATCTCCTTCTAAACCTGGGGTCAGGAAATGCTGGATTTGCTGTGGTGTGGCAGTGCCTCTAGACTTCAGGACAGAGTTGGAGTCAATGACTTCCCACCATCCAGGAAGGCCAGCCTAGTTCTATGTTTCCCCTAGGTGAGGCTCCTCCCACTCCTGTCTGCCAAATCTTACCCCATCTAAGTTTTCAAAGGTGTTTAATAGAAATTTCTTGAAAGGAGGAGGTAACAATGCTTGATAAGAAATGTACTCATTACCTTGCTCATGTGTAACCCATCTGTATGGTATTTTCACAATAAAATAAACTTATTAATAAAAAAGGAGATAATAAAGGAATGGACAACTTATTTGGCAAAAAATAATAAATTCCATCAAAATGGAATTAGCTAGGGAACTGGAAAAGATAGGGGACTGAAAAGGCCATTTTCCTTACAATATGTCCAAGTTATCCCCTAGAGTCTGAAGTGACTAGTTAGAAGACTATCCTAAGAATATCTTACAATGAGATGTACAAAACACTATGTTAAAAACGGACTTTACAACTTTGGGACTTTGGGGTGAGGAGGGAGGAGTTGGAGAGGTGGTGAGGGAAGGGATGGTAGGGAAAAAACAAAGGAGGGGCTAACAATGCTCGATAGGAAATGTACTCATTACCCTACTCATGTAACTAACCCCTGTGTACAGTATCTTTACAATAAAAATATATATTGAAAAAGAAAAAAAATTCTTGAAACTAATCTTGAGTCATTTGAAAAGGCAGAGGTTTTTAAACCATAGCCATTTAAAATGATTGGTGCAAGACTGGAAATCTTTAGTGTTGTATAGAAATCAAATCTAGACATATAGCCATATCTCAGGACTGCTGGATTTAGAGGAACTGAGGATATATCTTTTAGGGTTAGTATTTGTCTATAACTTTCTTTATAAATCATTTGGGTTCAGTTTCCCTCCAAGTACTTTGTTTCAAGCAAAGTAATGACCTGGACCACATATCCTTTTTGCAAGAACTTAAATGCTTTAACTAAAACAAAAGTTAAATAAGCAAAGATGAGTGCTGACTTGGAGTAACCAGCAGGCAACTGCAGTTAGATAGTGGATATTCTAAACTAAATCCTTTCCTTCCACTCACGCCCTCACAAAGGCAAAAAATAAAAATGAAAAAGCCAGAGATTAGAAGGAAGCAAAACTATTTGGTGTCTTCTATGATTTACTGGAGTCAGTGTTGTGATTATACAAAGTCAAAAGACCCTGCACACAATATAATGGTGGGAATTTTGTACCAAGTGCTGGTCTCACTGATCAGTGAAACGAAGGTGAGGTAAGCCACTAGTCTTAGTCCAAGCACCAAGGAAATCTTGTTTGACACTGGCTGTTGCCATTGTCAGACTGAACCGAAGACAAAGTAAGCCAATCTTCATCTTTACTTATAACATTGCCAATTATTTCTTGATTCTGAACAAAAGCCACTCTTCCTGTTAGAAAAACAAAGCAGACAACCCCCAAAACAAAGTTGCTTTGGCAAGAATTCCAATAATAATAGGATTGCTATGTTGATATGTTGAAAGAGGTATATTCAAGAGGCTGTATGAATCTTGACATATTCTCCAAGAAGACAATCATGGGACTTTAGAGCCACAATTTGATATAGACCTTTAAAACTACTTCTAGTTAAATATACTTCAGTTTCTTGGAGATGAATGACCTATATATTTTCTCCATTGACTTGTGTGACACCCTAGGAAAGGACTCAATTTCATTTCTTCTATGCCCATCGTATGCATACCTACCATAGGCCCCCAAAGTACCCTATAGATGGGTACAAAACAGGTTGCTGACATTTGATGGAGCTTTCCAACTCTTGAATATGGTAGTCTCCATTTGCATGGAGACATGCACATACAGAATCAAATGTCCCTAAAATTGATTACAGACAAGGACATCATTGCTAAACATCAAACATCACTAATTTCCCAAAGCCTCATGGGCCTCCATCAGAAGGTTAAGAGAGTCACAATGGCTAATTAATGATGAGACTCTTCTAGGAGCTTTCATATTAGCATGGTCCAATGTAATGTCAAGTTGGAAAGAATAAAGGTTAATTTATTCTATTAGTCCCAATTGTCATAAGAATTTTACCCAACAATATGGTTCATTAAATGCTGAATCTAACAATTATGTTCACCATAATAGAAATTACTCAGACAGATATGATCTGAATGGTTGTGATTTATTAATTTAGACATAAATTTAATTAGCGATTGGTTTCCATTAAATCTCCCTCTGAACAATAAGTTTTGTGGAAAAGCAACCTGGAAAAAAAATTACCAACTAAGAAACATCAGGTAACAATAAAGGAAGCAACCACTCCACTTCCAGAAATGTTACCATAGTTTTCCTTTGTAACAGTAACAAGAAGAATCATCTCAGGAAGCTTGAAGATAAGGCTGTTTTCCTTCACCTAAACATCTCTCTTGATCTCAGAGTTAAATGACACCTTGGAGGCCTCCATGGCTATGCCAAGATAGCCATGCTCACATAAAAAATAAATGGAATGGGAGAAACACACACACACATTCTGGATCCACTAGAAACTTTATTTCCAGCTTTATGATCAAATGAAATAGCTGCAGCCCCCAATGCTTGCCCCTTGCCTTCACCACACCCACAAGTTTCTGATATCTTATACTTCAAACTGAACTTGTGGTTTCATACACAAAACAATGATATCTAGATATAAGCAGAGAAATAGAAATAGAGAGGGATGCTTGTTTCTAAGTGGGAGAAAATGGAACTTTGCTCTCAGTTGTTCTCCCTATATCCAACTCTACTCCCATTCAAACGAGGCCTAATAAACCAGTGGCAATTTTTTTTTTTTTTGGTCCGGTCGTGGGGCCTGAACTCTGGGCCTGGGCGCTGTCCCTCAGCTCTTCAGCTCAAGGCTAGCACTCTACCACTTGAGCCACAGCGCCGCTTCCGGCTTTTTTCTTTTTGCTTATGTGGTGCTGAGGAATCGAACCCAGGGCCTCAGGCCTGCAAGGCAAGCGCTCTACCACTGAGCCACCTTCCCAGCCCCTGTGAGATTCTTATCTCCAACTAAGCACCAGAAAACTGGAAGTGGCACTGTGGCTCAGTGGTAGAATGCTGGCCTTGAGCTGAAGAGCTCAGGGACAGCGCCTAAGCCCAGAGTTCAAGCCCCACAACTGACCTAAAAAAGTTTAAAAAATAAAAGAATGGTTTGTTTTAAAGATCAAATTCTAAAAATCAACACAAACAACTGAATGAATTAAGGAAAACAACACTGGATGTGAATGAGGTCAATAAAGAAACAAAAACAAAAACACTAGAAAGTTTAAAAACTTACTGGAAATCCTCAACAATAGACTAGGTCAAAAATGGAAAATAGATATCCACGTGTAAAAGGCCTCAATTTTTTAAACTATTTGTAATGGCTTAAAGACATAATGCACTCCCAAATATATACATACACATAAGCACACACACACACACACACACACACACACACACTCATATGTTGAAAATGCTTGGTTCCCAGTTGGTTGGTACTATTTGGGGTAGTTGTATAAATTTCAGGAGGTGGGACTTAATAGGAGGAAGCAGGTCACAGTAGGCAAATTTGGGTAAATTTGGTCCTTGACCCCTTCCTTGATATCTACTTTCTGTTCACCATGAGGTGAAACTGTTCCTGCACTATAAGCTCTTCCTGCTATGATGTTCTTCCCAAGCACATAGGGCCAGAAAGCCAAAATGAATCTTTCCACCTTTAAATTGTTTCTAACAAGTTGTTGACCAGAGAAATAGCCTTAGGAACTGGTTTGGCGAAGGAATCTGAAAATGTTTGGAGATAGATGGTAGAGAAAACTTAGAATGTTGTAAGTAGAGCTTCATGGGAAATTCCTGTGGCTGCCCAGAAGATCAAAATGCTAAGAGGAATGTAGACAGTAAAGGTTAGGCTAATGAGGTTTCAGATAGTAATGGGACACTATTGGGAATTGGACTAGAGGCCATTGATGTTACATTCTTACTTTCTACATTTGGTCTACCGCTTGGGACTTGAGGGAGATTGAGTTTAAAGATGACAGATCAATTAATATGACAGAGGAAATGCTGAGCAGCTCAGCATTCAGATTGTGGTGTGGTTAATCTTGCTGGTGTGAGTCAGCTTGGTAGTGAGAACTGGGCGGGGTGGTGGAGGAAGACAGAGGAGAAGTATTTGAATAATTTGCAATTTTGCAATTTTCTCAGAAAAGCCAGGTAAAATTGGGGCTAAGGAAGTCATGGTTTCTGATGAGATTCATACTATTAAAAAGAAGTAAATTAATTTGTACTGGGGCAAGCAAAGATGCTTTGATATGATCTGAGGAATTAACTATACTTCTTTGCCCAAATCACAGATTTTTAAATGAGTTCATTGTTTTCTTTGCTAGGCTGAAGCCTTTTCATTTGATGCAGTCTGTGTTTGAATTCTTAATATTTTTTCCTAAGCTATTAAAGTCCTATTCAGAAAATAATTTTAGCATTTAGAATGTTCTCTGTGTGTTTCTCTGTTAGCCAGACATTTTGCCTCTGTGATCAGATACCTGACAGAAACAACTTGAGGAAGGAAAACATTATTTGGACTTATGATTTTAAAGGCTTCAGTTTATGGATGCTTGACTCCATGCACTTGACCATCATAGTGGTGGGGTTGTGTGGCAGAAATCCTTTACTTTATGTAACCTGCAAAGCATGCCAACTGGCCCAGGCACTAGTCCGGCGCCAGTGGCTCACATCTGTAATCTCAGCTACTCAGGAGATCTGAGGATAGTGGTTCAAAGCCAGCTGGGGCAGAAAAGTCCATGAAACTCTTATCTCCAATAAACCACCAGAAAACTGGAAGTGGTGCTGTGGCTCAAGTGGTAGAGCGCTAGCCTTGAGCTTAAGAACTGAGGGACAGTGCCCAGGCCCAGAGTTCAAGACCCATGACTGACAAAAAAAAAAAAAATGCATGCCAACTGGGATCTGCTTCCTTCAGCTAAGCCCTACTTTCTAAACTTTCCTTCTCTAGTGGCATGATATATATTATGTCTCTTTGAGGGCCAACTGTTTATTTTCTAGATATGTTACCATGTTCTGTGAGGAAGTGGGGATTTTTATTATTATTATTATTTGTCGGTTGTGGGGCTTGAACTCTGGGCCTGGACGCTGTCCCTCAGCTCTTCAGCTCAAAGCCAGCACTCTACCACTTGAGCCACAGCACCACTTCCAGTTTTCTGGTGGTTTATTGGAGATAAGAGTCTCATGGACTTTCCTGCCCAGGCTGGCTTTGAACCACAATCCTCAGATCTCAGTCTCCTGAGTAGCTAGGATTACAGGCGTGAGCTACCACAGCCCGGTGGAAGTGGGGATTTTTGAATTTGAGATGTCAAAAGGTCATTGACCTGATGAATTGGCGTCTCCTGCATATGTCTATTCTATAAAAGATAGTTTCAAATAATCCTTTAGGGGATTCTGGAAACTTCTCATGAAAAACAGCTTACATACTTTGTCATCTTAGGACTTTATGTCCAAGTGTGTCTAGGCCTTAGCCAATTTCACTACAGAAGCCTAGACCTAACTAAGTCAAAGAATTAGACATCAGAGCCACCTTGGAGAGCTGTAGTCTGAAGCAGTGAGACCCAAATGTATAACGACTAGAGGTGAAGAATGAGCTGAGAAGTTCAAGGAAACCAGAGGACTTTCACTAGACCATTTGTTTTCTTCGTAGGCACAGAAAGGGGTTTGTGTATTTGCTTGTGGTTTTTGAATCAAACTGAAGTGTTTGGTGCATAATGATTGCAAATAGTGATCCAATCCGTATTCATTTCTATGTTTGGGAAGTTGCTGTGTTGGAAACTCAGACCAAAGCTTTTTGTGCATTAATTCTTAAGTTCGTGTTCACTGGAGTTCTGTTGACTTTCACATCTCTCTGTTTACTTCAGGAACTGTTGAAAGTGGTCTTTTTAAGTCAATCTGCTTTAGCACAGGTTGGGCAGAGAACAGTATGTGAATGAGCTGAGAATCCTTCATGCTTTTCTATAGCTTCAAGTTAGTTGCAAGGTGGAGTAAAATTTGGACATAGCCTCGTTTCCATCCACAAAGCCTTCTCAGTGTGGCTTCTTAATTTGGTTCAAAATATACTTTTAAAGTATCAAACATTCCTTTATTCAAAGAAATATGTCTGTATACTATATTCCAAAGCCAAACAAAAATATATTTTAGATTATATGTCATTTTCTTTGACTTGTGGTATGATTCCTTTTGCTTAATGCCTATGGTCAAAAAAATTAACATTATATCTCAAATGCAAATGAATGGGAAAGGTAGCAGATAGGAAAATCAAGTAGCCATTTGTCCTGTCTAATTTGTTAGGCAAAAGGACTTTGACCTGTTAGGAGAATTAGATAATGTAACTTGAGGTTTTAAAAGAAAGAACAAATGGAGAGTTCTCTTTCTTCATAATTGTTTACATTTAATGAAATTAGAAGAGCATGTTAGCTATTCCAAACTGAAAGCGGCTTCATGAAAATGGATGCACCCTGCTGGCATTGATATGTTAATGCTGGGCATGGAAAATAAACCTTTGGAGTTAATGAGTGCTAAAGAAATCACCAAGAGGCTTTGTCTATCAACTCACAGGATGTTAAGCTGCAAAGAAAACTTGGAATATGTCTCCCTTCCTGCAACCTACAGGCTAAGGATACAGGCGATTTCAGGTGGATGGAGATAGGAAAATGATCAGCTGTGAGGTCCTTTCTTTGAAGCCACCATGGGAAGGAGAAGATCCCATCCCCTAGAGTTTACAGTTCTGTCCTCAATCCCAATCTATGCCTTCACTTGCCTAAATAAACCACATGCAAAACTTAAAAAAAAAACACCCCACATGTAAAGAGCAAATGTCTCCTGACTAGCCCCATCCAAATTGGTCACCCTGCTTGGTTTTCACTTGCACATAGAACTTTTGCACATGTTAATATATTGCTTCGAAGGACATGATTTAGTGATACATTGTTCCAGATCATTTCCTCTGTATATTTTTGTGTTCATTTGTGAATTCAGGTGCCTGGAACTTTTCCCTTTCATTTGAGAATTCAGGTATACAGTCAATTTTCGATAATTGTTTGTGGCATTATTCCCAGAAGGGGAACTATTGGATGACATTTCCATTCCAGATGAAAACTGGCCTGCCATTTTGTTAAAACATTGCTTAGTCACTGGGATTCCAGTTCAGTGTTAATTCTTATATTGATTCTTCCCCTGTGCTCTTTGATTACTTCCAACTACATTCACTTCCTTCTCCTGCTCTTCAATCAGTAGATTCTTGGGACATAGATATCTGCTCAGATGTGGTCAATTCTGCTGCCACTAGGGAGTTTCATACCCACATATATAAAAGTAAAGAGAAATAAAAATCTAAGGTAAAATAGAATAAAAGGATTCTTATTGGTTTCCTTAGGCTCTTAGACCTGCCTTTTATAACATTAGATGACTGGTTTCCTTTCAGTATGTAGATAGGACACATAATCAGTTCTTTTCATGGTTGATTGGACATCTTTAGATATGAAGCCAATGACATGAATGCCAAAGAAATCAGAGGTCCCTACCTTCATCTCCCTACTTACATTCTTAATTCTATCTCCAAATCTCAAGAGTCTAAGACTGAACTAGGAAAACAATTTGGCTGATGATAGACATAAATTACTAATGATACTGGGTCTATAACAAATTCCAAGAACCTTTGAGTATCTTGCCAAGTTAACTATGAATTTAGCTTCTTTCCAATTCTCTTCATAAAGAAGCATTAAATATATCCAACCTGAAGGTGAATAAACAATATTAGCCCATTTTTTCCCATTCTTCTCTTTCTCATTCTTCTGTTGCCACCTCCAACTCCAATGAGGGCTCCCTTGGCAACTCCAGAACTGATACACTTTTCATTCCCAGCCATGCCTATAGCACTCTCTCTAGATTGTACCTTGGGGCAGGTATATGCTCTTTCTTGTCATCAGACTGTAAGCTTTGAGGAGAGAGATAGAATCTCATTCAACTTAAATTCCCACAGTAACCAAGATAGTATCAATAGATACTTTTTCAATAAATAATCAATCCATCTAAAAGTCTTCACTTTTAAAGGATTAGATCTCTGTTATTTATTTAGCATGGCATCTCAAAAATAATAAAGCTAAATGAAAAACTATTAAATAAGAACAGATGAACATTTTCTCTAGACTATCATATCAAAATAGGCATATGCACCATAAATAAATCCTAGAAAAATGTATGGCCACCTATATGTTTTACAAAATACAAAGTTTTGAGTAGTGGAGCTAACTAAATAAACCTAGGTAAGGAAAAAGAATTAACTACATGAAGCAGAAAAGCTGAATGAATATAAACCTAAAACTAATGAAAACTAATGCTCCTTAAAATGCTTTGGTTAAAAAAAAAACCCTAAGAGATAAGTCATTAAAAAGAATAATAAATAATCACATTACAGATTACTCCTGTAGTCCTAGCTTCTCAGGAGCCTGAGGTCTGAGGATCACCGTTCAAAGCCAGCAATAAAGTTCATGAGACTCTTATCTCCAATTGGCCACCAGAAAAACCAGAAGTGGAGCTGTGGCTCAAAGTGGTACCATGCTAGCTTTAAGCAATAAAGCTCAGGGACAGCACCCAGGCTGAGTTCAAGCTCATGACTGACCCACCCCACTTTGCTCCCCAGCCCCCCCAAAAAATAAAGAATAATAAAGAAACTGATTGATGAAGCAACTCAATAAACTGAATTTGATCAAGAAAAGAATAAAAGCTACAAATTAATGGGGAATAATATAGTGGTTATTTGCTATATTTTTCCAAGAAAATTTCATGTATATCCTGCCAACAAATTTGAAATCCAAATTGTAAATGATGATTTTATAGGAAAATACAAATTAAAAGAGTGTCATAAAGAAATGTAAACAACAGTGAACCGATAACCTTTGGGAAATTTCTACTAAAGATTCAAAGCACAATAAATATCCTAGGCTGATCAAATGTTCTATGACATGCAAAAAAAAAAAAAAAAGATGAGATACTGCTGATATCATTGTATAAGGCTAACTAACACATGATTAATACTAAAAGTAAATGAGTATAGCACAAGAAAATAAAACAGTATCACCTGTGGATAGGCATGTGGCAGCCTTAAAACAGTGATTTAGCAGCATAATAAAACAGTATAAGATTAGGATTCAGATCCTTGAATCATTATGATGGCTCCAGTTTTCAATATCTATTAATATAATACACTGTATATTAAAAGCTTGGTCCCCAGCTTGTTGTGATCGGGCAGAAGGGAAACTTTAAGAGTGTTTGAGCCAGGCTCCAGTGTGGCTCATGCCTGTAATCCTAACTACTCAGGAGGCTGAGCTTTGAGGATTGCAGGGCAACACCAGCAGAAGCAGGAAAGTCCATGAGACTCTTATCGCCAATTAACCACCAGAAAACCGGAAGTGGCTCCAGGACAGTGCCCAGGCCCAGGGTTCAAGCCCCAAGACCACAGAGAGAGAGAGAGAGAGAGAGAGAGAGAGAAAGAAAGAGAGAGAGGGAATGAGGGAATGAGAGACAGAGAAACAGAGACAGAGAGACTGGGTCATGAGCATGCTTTCAAAGTACATTATTATAGAATGTCTGTCTCTTCCTCCTCTTTTACATCTCAGCGATGAGAAAAGCAACTTACTCTACCACTCCACATGCCCCAAAATGTACTGGGATCAACCTACCATGGACTGAAATATCTAGAACTACAATAGAAAATAAACATTTTCTTTTTTTTTTAATGTCTGTATCTCAGGTGCTTTGTTATTGTAACACAAAAGATGACTAACAGTAATAAGTTGTACTAAAAAAATGAAATGATTCAAACATTAAAAGGTTAATACAGTAGTATTTGGTTCTGTGAAGGATAAAAATCTCTACAGATCCATGGTTTCCCTTATTTGCAATAACTAGTATATGTCTGAGACAAGCAGAAAAGGTCAGATAAGTTGATGTTAGGTGAAATGAACCCCAAGATAAGTATTCAAATGTTTTTTCTTTCATGCAATTGTTTCTAACATATTTATAAGATGATTTCTTTGTTGCTTTGTATGTCCCTCCCCCATGGAATAACCCCTGATTTCATTGTCTTTGATGTTGGTATAATTTGTGGAGGAGAAGGGAAAAAAGAAATCCTTTAAATAGGGATACAGGTGGACCCATTGCAACAATGAGATGTACAAGTCGTTATGTCTAAAAACGAACTTTACAACTTTGCAGGGGAGGGCAGGAGGTGGGAAGGGATGGGAAGGGGAAACAAAGGAGGAGGCAACAATGCTTGATAAGAATTGTACTCATTATCTTGCCCATGTAATTGTAACCCCTCTGTATGGTATTTTCACAATAAAAAAGCCAAAAAGAATCTGCTGCAATGCAGTTGATTTAGAAAGTATGTATGTAGTTATTAATATGTTAATGAAGAATCATCTTTCATAAGAAAAAATCTCTACAGATAAATATGTATATGCATATGCGTGTGTCCACCACCAATGAATGAATGGTCCACTGTTCCAAATATATCTCATTGAATACAAAGTGAAATGATTCTATTTTTATGGATTTCAGGGCTCACATGGGCCTAAGACTGTCTTTCACTAATGTCAAATGTGTGCTGTTTATATACATATGGATATGTGAATTATGAATATATTATATACTATATTATTATATGTTATATTTCATGTTATATATTATAGATAATATATATGAATATATTATAACTTATTAGCAGCATTTATATGCATTCACTTGTAGCAAATAAGTTGTAGATCCTAGTTTTCTTTGCAGTGGAAAAAAATGCTAAATTAAAATCATCTTATCCCAAAACACATTATTCAAGTATTTGGAATACGTGATGTGCTGGCTCAATCACAAAGGGATTAGACAGGCTCTTTGTCAACTTGAAGTATACCTAGGACTCTATACTTAGACTGAACTGGATGGTGGATTCCATTTGTTGTTCAGTCAGCCAAGCATGAAGAACAATGTGCAAACAAGACAAGGTAAAAGATAGTATCTCTGCTCAGTTAGAAGAGATTCTGCAAAGCCCCTAATGAGTTAACTTACAGAGAAAGAAGGCCCCTGGAAGGCACTCATCAGCACCACACACACTGGGCCTTCCCTGGAAGCTAAACAGTCAAAGCAAATCAGAGGATTCCCATCAGTCCAGCCTGGAATTCCCAGAGAGTGCAGGTGATCTAGCTGGCACAAGGACCTGGTTTGCCAAAGGTAATGGACAGCTGGAAGTTTCTCACTCAGAACTCACAGCTCCATCAAGCAGAGCTGTGGATCAAAAGCAGACATCTTGAAAGGACAGAGCAATCATATCAAAGAGTCTAAGGGCTAGAACAGACCTTGAGAAGTCATTTAATTCTTTTCCTCCATCCTTCAGTGATCCAGGATAACCTCCCTTGTCTTCCTTTTTAGATTATGATTGTTATTTTATAAGAATTGCCCCAGGGCTCCCATGTATCATGAAGTCTTTCCTAAGATCTAGCCCAAATTCTCTTTGAGATATTTGAAAACTATTTATATTGCTAGGGGAATTAGAGATAAAATACAAAGGCCCAAACATGACAAACTATCTTGTGCTGCAAAGAGATTTGCACTCACTCTAAGAAAGAATACACACAACCATTTCTAGAACACAGATCAGTTATAGGGCAGTTATAGGGAGGTAAAACAAGGAGAAAAGATGGGTTTTAATATTACCAAGGGACATTATTTTAACATGAAATGATTCCATGATTCTTTGAAGGTCATGATCTGCTCAACTGATCATTCATAGAAAATCTTAGTTAAATTACCCATTGTCCATTAGGTATTTATAAATCACAAAACTGTGACAGCTCATCAACTTAGCACTCCTCGGCCTACCCATCAAGAAGGTGAGGCTTCCTGGGATTTTTATGCAGCACATAGGAGGGGGATGAGTCAGAAGCAGAGGACAGAGTTAGGGAATCAGCCAGGAGAATCAAGACTAGATGAAGAAAAGTGATGAACATGTGCCTGTATGTTCAGGATAGGCATCAGAATGGAAAATACCCAATTCTAAACATGATTTCATTACGCATCCTATACGGTTTTGCCAGAATCAAACAAGACTCAGACAAGGTCTGGGACCTCAAAGACAGGGTGTCCACATTCTACAACTAAGACCAAAAGAGACAAACGCAGAAGCCCAACAGGAAGACATCCTATGGTAGAGACACACTTCATGCTAGGTTCTGAGTATTGATCTAATTCAAACCCCACAAATCATAAGAATGAGTCACCTTTTACCTACTATGACTTGGATCATGGGTTTCCAATGATGAACCATTGGTAGGATTGAAGCAAGTATACAAGTTTTATGTATCACAAAATAAACATGAGAATTATATTCCCAAGGGGAGGGTAGAGAGAATGGCAAGGGAGAGTGTACAGGGAGCCTTTACCCAAGCCCAAGCACTAGGGAACTCATAGGTTTTTTTTTTTTCATATTATTCTATTCTACACCTTTTAGAGTGTCTGAAATATCCCATGGTAAAGATAAATGAATAAAATTAGTAAGTACTATGTGTTCTTGCTTGATTTTCTTGCTTGTAGCTGTCACTCTACTGATTGAGACCTGCAGCTAATCTAGCTTGTTGCTGGTTAGTTGGAGATGGAGTCTCATGAACTCTTCTGTCCAGGCTGGCTTTGAACCATGCTCCTTTAGGTCTCAGCCTTCTGAGTAGCTAAGATTACAGGTGGAGCCACCAACATAAAATTTTAACAGTGATGCAGAGATTCAGAATTGTTTCTTACGTTGGTCCATTTTTTTATTGTCTCCTTCAGCTATTTTATAGTATTCCTTAACTTACTCTGAATAAAATGATTTCTCTCAAAGGTCTGTTCTAGACTTTGTTCCACTTAATCTTCACTCTCTCTGCACTATCTTATCTCATCTCATTACTTCATGTTTTGTCTGTAAATGATACTCAAGTATTGTTTGCTCCTCTGGAAAGGGCTATGGAGCTAGATTCCCAACTATTCATCTGTCTAGCTCACATCTTAATTTGGATAGATGCTGAGGAACTAGAATTCCCCATGTCCAGGCACAACTCAGTACCTCTTTTGTGTCATCTACTTTGCTTGCATTGGGACTATTTATACATCTCTATTAGATGTCCCTGCAATTGGCCCTCTCCAATCACACTCACTTCTAAGTATCTATGGGTGTGAATGTCTTTCATGCATGTGTGAGCTCCATCAACTCACGGTGGCTTCAGAGCCTTACCCCCCAAAACCAAGCATACTGTCTTGTGCATGGTAGATAGTTAAAAATTGTTTATTGAATAAATGAATCAGTTGGTAATGTGCTGCTTGCCACCCTAGAGTAGAAATAAATCAAGATTCTATAGCATTCCCAGATGCTTTAAATGAACGAGAAAAAAATAAATGAACAGAAATGGCCAGGAGATTGAATGATGGGAAGACAGCCAGCTCAGCGGTACTATGCATGGATTATGTTTGTCAGATGCTCCTACTCAAATTGATTTCCCTACCACACCAGGATGCTACTGGGGTGCACTCCATGGACATATTGAAAATGCTAACACTATTCACCCAAGCAAAACAGAAACAGCCAGGTAAATCTGTCCTGTGCAAATCACACAAGGCATTCCAAAGCCAAGTAGAAATGAATATTGGATTAGCCCTCCACTCATGCAGATAATTGAGAGTTAGTCCAGTTTGGAGTTTGTTTGCTTGTATACTTTTAAATCCTGGCCATGGGATACTGCCAGACTGAGGACAGAAGAGCTAGTGAGACAAGGCAGGACAGGGAAGATTCTGCTACTGAGGAGTTCCTGACTTGTTGGTGAGAAGGAAGAGGAAGGCAGAGATGGCCACATCTCTAGTGGGATGATGGGCCCCACAAGGGATTAATTGTGGACTAAGTTCTTTCTTGAGTTCTCTTGACCTAGAGAAAATTTGGGAAGAAAGGAATAACAGACATTTAATCTAAGTGCTAGAAGCTTATATCAAGAAGCAATAAGATTTTGAATAACAAGCACATTGTCCTCAGCGAGAAAAGAAGAGAAGGAAAAAAAGTAACCCACCCACCCGTGTATGCCAAGTCAGAAATTTAATTAGGAAGATAAGAATTGGTGCATGGGATAGAGTTGACGGTCCTTTTTTTTTTTTTTTTCTTTTCCTTTCTTTCCTAGTTATGAGTTTCAAGAAAGGAGTGAGAGAAATAATTTCAGCACAGAATTAACATCTTCTAATAATCTTAGACAAAACCCCAGTCTGTTTTGCTTTGGTTTGTAAATTAGCTCATGATTAAAGTGTCTCTTCAGCCATCCGCCATTGTCTTCAGAGGCCTGTTTGCTGAATGCAGCCTGACCCAAACGCCCTTGTAGCTCAAGTACAAGATTCGAGAGCGTGAGGGAACAATTATTATAAAGTGAAGTACTTGCAGTTTTGCTGCAAAATCAATGAACTTTTCAAGTGATTTTTATCATATTTTGCAGCTGTTCGGATGCCTCTTGAGTATGTTTATAAAGAGCCTTGTTCATCTGGTCGTTTCCCCTTCTTGAAGAGCAGCTGGCGCCGCCCTGGCTGGAGGGAGGAGCGAGCGGCTGGAGAGGGGATTTCCGGAGGTCCCTTTAAACTAAGGAGCATTCCACTCTGGGTGCCCCAGACTTTTAGTGGGTAACATGGAGGGCCATTCAGGGCCTGGGTTCTCACCTTAGTTAAGTCGCCCTGTTCTTTGTAGATAAAAATCAAGATCTGCTGATCCTGACCAAGACAGGGATGAGAGTCAACCCAGCTCTGTGTCACTGATAGCAAGCTTGAGTTTCCTGGGAGACCCAGGGGTGTCATGACACTCCGAAGGCTAGTCTTGAAGATTAAAGCCAGTGTGGATAGATTTAGGGACCATGTGCACAAGCCACGACCCCATGTTGGACCCACAGAAGGAGCTGGATTGTTGAATCTTCCTGGGCTGTGGGTAAAGGTGGAGGGGGAAGGGATCCCCTTATCCCAGGCAAAGCGCTTTAGAAAGTAAACTCTAACAGGAATGCTTGATTCAACCCTCTTGGGTTAATTTTCTCATGTGCGCTAAGAATCCAGGTGACCCACATAAAATGCTGAACTTGCCATGTATGGGTATACTTTAAATGACTCTAAAATGGGCCTATTTCGTAACATCAAATCACACTATATTTAGTTCTGGTGTTGAATTAGTGAGAAATGGAAAAATATACTCACCATCTTCCCTTCCCCAAGTGGCCCTGACTCCAGAGGACCCTCGCCCCCAATAGAAGAATCAAACTGGGGAGGGGATTAGTTTTGACCCATGGGTGAGTTCTCTTTTGAATGTGGGCTAGGTGAGTATTTTCTCATAAGAGGTTTGCCCTAAAATGTATGATCAGCAGCCAGTTAGTCAGTATTTTTGCGATCCTTTCTGTCCTCTGCACACGGATAAGTTCTCTCACATCCACAATATAAATAAAACTTAATTTCTGACCTCAGGTGTGCATTGTTCTCTTAGAATGGGTCACATTTAAATAAGTGGGGTGGAGGAGACCATCCACAGGGGGGAAGAAAAAGTGGAGTTAGTACAGGTGAAAGCCACGTATCCCACCTGGATTATTTCAAAGACCCACTCTAATTTGTTTTAAAAAAAACTGTAGATGTGCAAGGATAGGGTTATCATTCAATCTACTGGGGTTGAATCAAGGAGAATTTAATATTGTTAATACCAAATCACTGTCTGTTATTTAACTTGTTTTTGCATGAAAACACAATGGCAAACCTAAACCATTTTACCAGATATTGATTGGGTTGGAGAAAATAAAAGTTGACCACAGTAATAAAGAATATATATTGAGTCCTTCTGCATCCCAGGTAGGGTCCTAAGTACTCAACCTTCCTTAATTAAGTAGGCTTTCATTTCTTCCTGATGACTACTCCATAAAGACAGGTATAATCATTAGCCACATTTTGTGGAAGAGAAAATTGAGTCATTGAGAGATGAAATAGTTTCAAGGATTAAGGCAATTAGCTCCCATTCTCCCACTGAATTGGGGGAAATGGAAGAGGGGAGAGGTCTCCAAGGGAGGGGAAAGCCAAGAAATGGGTGTCATGTGAACAAAAGCAAGATTGGCATACATCTTGGAATCATTTCTGAAGAGGTGAAAGTGGAAAGCTGTCTCTGATCTAATCTACTGAGACCCACAAACACTGTCTTGAACCTACTAGCAGAATGGAGCACATCATTAAAAGTAGGTGACTTCCAGGAAGGGGTGGAGTAGATGGTACCCCTGTAAAATTCACACATTAAAATCCTGACTTTCAATGACTGTATTTGAAGGTAGGACCTCTGAAGTGATCATTAGGTTAAATGAGGTTCTAAATATCAAGTGCTAAGCCAGTTCCAATGTGGAAGAAGAAGAGAACCCAAGCATACATTCATATGGAGGAAAGGCCAGGTAAGGACACAGATCACCATCCACAAGCTGAGAAGAAAGATCTCAGTAGAAACCAAATGCCCACACCTTGACCTTGGACCTCTGGCCTCTTAGACAGGTGAGAAAATAAGTGTCAGGTATTTCATCTACCCAGATGGTTGCATTTTATTGTAACAGCCTAGAGTTTAATACAGCAATGTATTGAGATGTTGAGGAAAGAAATGAAATCTCCAAGTTGGCTGGTGTTTGGGGACAGGGGTGTTACAAAATGAAACAATTCACTGGCAGGTATACCAGGACAGAGGTAGAGGTCTCTGCTCCTTTGCAGAAATTCTGGCCTCAAGGCTGATTTAAAAGTTTCAAGGCACACAGAAAAGATCCTATGAGGAAAGCCTCGCAGAGAGAGAAGATGACAATTACAAAGGACATCTGTGATGGGTTATATAAGGAAACTGCTTCAATATCATCCAATCACCAAGACTTCCCGAGTTGAGGCCACTGGGATTTCTATAGGGAGCCTTAGCCCAAAAACACAGCAGCAATGAACCCTGGGGGTCAGGGACAAAAAATCAATACACGCACTGCCTTTGAAAGCTCAAGATGTTCTATAAAAGCTTTGAGCAAGGACAAGAAAAAATAGAGTTCCTTTGGGTCTAGAGATTTTTTTCCTTTTAAAAAAAAAACAGATTGCCTGCCTGCTCCAAGAGATGGAGACTGAAGTCTTATTCTCTGCATGAAGGATCAGAGAAAACCTTGAAAGTCTCAGGATCCTAGAAGACTCACAAAGAGTCTCAAGAAGAAGCAGAACAGTGTGGGACACATATCCTGGCTTGTGTGGGAGACAAAGTAGCACTGAGCTCCTCACAAATGCTAGAAAAATGTCTTTAAAGGGAGTTGAGCTGTCCCTGTTACCCAGGCCTGCGTGGCGCTGTCCTCTGGACACAGCAACTTGGGGAAAATAAAATAAAACATAAAAATAAAACAAGGCAAACAAATAAATAAAACAATATCTAAACTTGTGGCATTTTGGCCTAGTTTCAGAGGCACAAACTGGGTATGTTGCCTGAGAATTGTGAAGTGGCTAAGAACACAGACACCCCTTTTCCTCCCTCCCCCCCCCATGCCTACCATTCAAAGCTCTGTTTTGGTAAACAGAAGTGCTCCCTCTCAAACCACCTCTGCTAAAAGATCAGCTATTACTCATTTCCATTCCAGCACAGATGGAAAGTTAAAAAAAATACACACAATACAAATGAATTTGTCCAAAAATTAAAAGTTAAAGACATAATATAATCCCTAATTTTATTATTACTAGATTCAGAGGACATACAATTGCTCTGTTGATTGTTCTAAAACTTTCTAAATGCTTATTCTCAATGTCTACTCTCATCCTCCTGATGAGTGGTCATAAATAGAAAGGACTAAGTCATGAACCATATTTAGACTTTATCCTAAACTGAGACATCCCCCCTTATCAAAATGCTGCTCACCACAGCCCAGCCCCAATGATAAAAATGCAATTATTCAGAATTGAATTTAAATAACTATTCATGCAAGCTTGTGTCATCTGATATAGCAGGCACTGGCCACTGTGGCTGGAGACCACTTAATCTGGCCAGTCCAATGGCAATGTACCACACCCTACCTCACATGCTGCATTTCAAAGCCAAGAATGAAAACAAATCATATAAAATGTTAATACATTTACATTAGTTAAATTTCTTAATTGTATTGACTTATTAATTAAATCCATGTTGATTAAATTTATATTAATTGTATATTGAACAATATGTGAGTAGTTTATCTGTTTATTTTTTATTATAGCTACTAGAGAGATTTAAATTAGGCTTTAATTTAATTTAAATTAGACTTTGTCCTAAACTGAGACATGTATTGGACAACCTTAAGGACTTCATTTTCCCTTATGCAGTCACTTATTCATGAATATTGGTCTTTGTGCAACCAGGGTTTTGCCTCACCTCCAGGAGCTTAGTGCCTGGTTCTCATAGCTCACTTCCTGTGCTCATAGCAAACCTCAAAAATATATTTGATGTGTCAGAATAGCAAACATCCAGGAAATAAGCTCAAGGGTTTCATTTAATCCAAAGCAGACCAAAAGCAAGATACAAACAATAATGGCAGTAGTAATAAGTGAATAAATGATTATCTGGTTCTACACTTCGTACTTTGCATATAGAATCTTACTTCATACACATATCTCCACTACTCAAGTGTGGAGTATGATCAAATTTATGTGAAAACATGGCCAGGCTATCTGAACCAGTCATTTTATCAAAATACTAACTCAGGTGCCATATGAAATTCATTTATAGATATTAACATCTAGTTTGTTGACTTTAAGTAAAGATTCCTTCTGATATTGTAGATGAGCCTCCTGCAACCAGTTGAAAGCACTGAGTTTCCAACATTCACCTCTCCCTGAAATTCCAGCCTGAACAACTTGCCTCTATAGATTTTGACTTGATAGCTCTCATGATTGAATGAGCCAATTCCTTAAAATAGATCAAGATATATGTGTACATTAACTATATGTATATTTGTATCTTTGCTTGTGCTTGTGTATATTGTGTATCTTTGTGTGTGTGTGCGCTTGTAATGCGCACACAAGCACGCACGCGCACACACACACACACACACACACACACTCTATAGGTTCTGATCCTTTGGAGAACTCTGACTAATATAGGAAGAGAATTCCCACATCCCATAGCGGGCATTAGTAAATTTACTAAGTTTCTTATGCCCAGTATGTGGCATAAGAATCTGGGATGGAATCTAATGTTTTTATGAGGCAATGGAAAGGGCTTCCCACTAATGCTGCCCATGGATACAGTAGGATATGTTGTTCTCACAACCCTTGTGGGCAGCCTAACTACACAACAAAGGTATGTGCTATGGCATAAGGGAAATTGGGTCACTTGAAAGACTCAACATACGGCTTGGTTGGTGAAGAGAGAGCCTGGAAGCAGTGAAGAGACACCCTCAGGAAGGTCATCAGTGCAGACATCAGTGCACCAGGACCCAGCACCTCATCTGTAAGAAGGAATAAGATATCTCATAGCATTTGGAAGGCCACAGAGAAAACAGACAGCCATGAAATGTCAACTCTGCCACCTCCCTCTTGAGCCAGGTGGGGTGAACAGTTCCTTTGGTTTATTTGATGGGTCTAAACTATGGAATAAAAGGTTGATCATATTTGACCCTGGACTCTCCTTTGGATTTGTATGTTCTACAGAAATAACTTCTCCTTCTCTCTTTGTATTTGCCCAACCATCTACTAAGAGTCAGACAGTACTTACTCCTTCAGACAGGCACCGTGTTTGGCACATAGTAACAGATTAAAAAAAAAAAAAAGGTCCAAGGATGATTGAGGTATGAATAGATGAATAAATGAAGAAGTAGAGAGACTATAGAGAGGGTATTATAAACAAAGCATTGTAAGTGTCTAGGGACTATATATTTTATTTAATTAAATCCAGGTACAAAATGAAGTGGGGAGAGAGATAATCTGAGGGTAAAGAGGCCTGGATGCACAGAAGCAAGGAAATTATTTCCAGGTTCCCTTGTCAGCCGTGGAGACCCGTAAGGAGAAGACATGAGGCAGGCTCTTGAAACACAGGCTGTAAAGTTTGGACAGATGCTCATTTCAACAGCACCAGCCTCTGCAGGAGACTCCAAGAGGCAGCACGGTTTGGGAGATAAAGCTCAGGTTTGGAAGCAGAAGACCTGGACCGTGAGTGCGCCACCACGCTCTCACCCAGTGCCCGCCAAGGGTGGGAGGAGACTTGGGGGCAAAAGGCCCAGTGTTCTCAGTGCAGGAGGCTTCCCAGCCTGTGGGAAGGAGATAACACCTCTCACTAGGAAAGGCTTGGGATGGCTTTGTGCACCATGAATGGAAAAAGACTACCAGGTACTTGGAGCCAGAAACAGGCCTCTTAGCAGTCAGCCTGCTGCAGAACTCTGCTTTCTGTGGCTTTCCAGTCCCTTATCCCAGGAGGAAGTGTGAGCCACAATACTAAGGGTGTGTCTTTCTGGAAAAGTTCAGATTACTGTTGTGGTGTGCTCTGTTTCCCCAATAAAGCACAGTCTAGCCTATCCCTTCTGAGAGGAGGCCAGCTGGACCCTACCTGTGCTTTCCTATGGGGCAGTCTCCAGTCTTCCTTCTCTCCTAGACTATCTAAATTTGATCAGCACCTCTCTCTGGACTGCTTCTCCCTGCCACCAAAAAGAGCCGACACATCCATAGAGAAAGAAACACAGATAATCAGGATGTGGGATCACTGCCGGGGATTCTGGTGCCAGAGCTTGGAGTTTACCTGGGGAAGTGTTTGTTCATCCTGGTACCTATTCTTGAACCCCAGCAACCACACACGATCCCAGGGCAGTCAGAGTGTCCTTTCCTTCTCTAGGGTCAGCTGCCCACATAGGGAGATTCCCAGTATCCAGGTCCTCAGTGACCGGACTCTACCCCTAGAAAATAGTAATGTGAAGAAGGAGAGGAGCAGTGATGGTTTTGTTGTTGTTATGTATGGAGCTAAGGATTGAACCTAGGGCCTTGTACAATCTAGGCAAGCACTCCTCCACTGATCTATATGATTAGCCCAGTCCTGCAGGGATGATTTCTATGACATAAAAAAAGAAATTCCTCTCTTCACAGCATTTATAACTAAGCTGGGTGACTTTTTTTTTAATCACAAAGCCTCAATTTCCTCCTTTGTACAATGGAGAGATCTTACATGTAGATCTAGGCTCAACACACAAAGTTGAGTATAGGTCACTTGGAATATGGTACTATTTCATTCACTCATTCATCCAGCAAATCATTATTAGGTACCTACTACCCAGTAGGTAGTGTTTGAGGATATGTCCAGTGCCTGCCAAGGGTGGGAGGAGACTTGGAGATGGCCCAGCATCCTTTGTGCACATAGCTTCTGGGTCTATAGAAGGGAGATAACTGAGTTGCCTTTCTATATATGTTAAAATCAAAAGCTTAGTCTTTAGTCAATAACTTAAGTTTGTAATCCCAGTTACTCAGGAGGTAGACTCCAGGAGATCTCAGTCTGAGGTGACCCTAGACAAAAAGAAGTTCATGAACACTCCATGTAAACCAGTGGCTAGGCACAGTAGTACACACCTGTCATCCCTAGTGGCATAGGAAAACACAGGAGAAGCACAGCCCAACCAGACATATAGCAGGATCCTACTTCAAAAATGACCAATGCAAAAGGGGCTGGTGGTGTGGCTCAACTGGCAGAGCACCTGCCTGGCAAGCACGAGGCCTGCGTTCAATCTCTAGTAGAACAAAAAGTGATAAAATGAAATTTTAACATTAAGCCACTAATAAAAATTACTAAAATTTCAAATACTGAGAAATAAATTTAAATCTCCTAAAACTAATTAAGACTTTGCCCAGGGAAAAAATTATAAAATACTATTATTGGGAGAAAATAGAGAATAAATTAAGGGTAAAACTACATTCATAAGTGAGAAATATACAACTATTAAATATGTCAATTTTCCCTGACTGCTATAGTCAATGCATTCCAATCAATACTCCATATTTTTTCCTGAAAATTATTCAGATGTTTCTAAAAATTTTGTGGAAATGTAAAGGTCAAGGATAAACAGCTCACATAAATATCTATATTGGAAAATAATATTATCTGGAGATATTTTTATTCATACCAAGCATACCAATGTCCTGAGTGTGCCTTACCAAAAAAAAATAAAAAAAATAAAACAATTACACTTCTGTAACAATGCTTTCCAATTAAACTTTCTACCATGGTGGAAATATTGTGTATCTGAAGGGTCCAATGATGTAGACACTACCCACACATGGCTACTGAATACTTGATATGTAGCATTATTCAGGTCCAGAAATTTTAATTTAATTTAATTTTGCTTTATTTTCTGTCATTTCATACTAAATTATTCAAGTTTAAATTACCACAAAGACTGTTGCTTTCAGCCCAGATGGACGAGAGAGCCAGATTTACCCTCCCACTGAAAACACAAAAAACCAAAAGGACAAAAAATGCGAAGCTGTGTTTTTCTACACACTGAATATCAAGCAGAAAAGAACAGTGACCCCTGGAACATGGAAAGAAAACAAGGTGATCCCTGGGGCTGCATGACACTTTAAGACAATTTTCAGGGTGCAGAGAAAGTTGCCAGTGCACGGAAAAGGAACTAAGGTAGAGCAAGAGAACCCCTGGAGCTGCTGAGATGGAATTCCTCCTCTAAGGAAACCAAGATTGATAAACTTTATAGGAAAGAAGAGTTGAGTAGGGGAGAAGAGGACACAATTGCCTATGGAAAACTCTGTCAATCTGCAGAAATTCCCATTTGATTTCACAAAGAACTAATCAGCACATGTGTGAGAATATTACCCAACACTAGGGAAAGAGGCACAAGAAAGAATTAGAAGAACAGCCCCCACACATACACACACACAAAGCTTGGAATAGTTCCTGTTCCTACCATCCAAACTGGAAAACCTCATAATTCACAGGACATCAAATTGAATACTCATAGGGTTCTCTTCATTGGCAAGCAAGCAACAAAACCTAAAACCAAAAATATTACTGCTTCATATACCTTCACCATGTCACAGAACAAAGCCCAAAAATATTTGCAGAATTCTAAAAATATAGGCTGAGTATAGTGGCACATGCTTGTAATCCTAGCTACTTGGGAGGTGGAAATTGGGAGATTTACATTTGAAGCCAGCCAGCGTATGTTAATGAGACCCTATTTCAACCAATAAGCTAAGGCCTGGTGGCTCATGTCTGTGGTCCCACAGGAGGCCATAGGTAAAAGAATTGTAGTCTGATGTTAGCCCTAGACAAAAATGCAAAAACCTATCTCAAAAAAACAAAAACAAAAAAAAGGTGTGTCTAAGCAGTAGTTTGCCTGTCTAGCAAGCTAAAAGCTCTGAAATCAAAGCCTAGTACTATCCAAATAAAGGGAAAGAAATTTAACATTTAATACGGTTAAATTACAGTATCTCATATAAAGTTAAAAATCAATAGCCATAAAAACCAATAATGAAGATAAAAATATTTAGATATTCAGGAAAGATCCAGACTGACCAGAAAATGAATGAACACTAAGAACACTGAAATGGTTATTATGACTATATTCTATGCAAAAAAACCTCATGTAGGGGAAGATGTAGCAAAACAAGTTCCTAGAAAGGAAATAACATCTGAGATGGAATAATACACAAAATGAGATTAACAGCAGAATAAACATTCTAGGAAGAAAGATTTTGGAGACATTAAATAAAAGTGATCCAAAATACTTTTTAACAATGATTTTTAATAATGTTCTAAATGATTTTTTAATAAAATAGCACCAATAAACTGTAGGACAACTTCAAAAGTACCTGAGGATATAGGAAGGCCAAAGGAGGAGAAGAAAAGACAAAAATGCTTAAAAGAATAATGGCTAGAAATTTTTCCAAACTTGATGAAAACTATAAACCTTCAGATTCAAAATGTTCTGTTAGCTCCCCAAAATAAATATAGACAGAAAAAAAAATACTCAAACACATCATAATCTAACTGTTCCAAATCAGTGAGAAAGAGAACATTTTAAAGGCAATCAGAATAAAAACAAGTTTGGAGAGAAACAGATAAGGATGACAGCAGATTTCCAATCAAAAACAATGCAGATAAGAAAATAGTGGAACAACTTCCTTAAAGTACTTAAGAAAGTTTTCCTTTGTTTTTTTTTTTAAAGAAACACACACACACACACACCACCAAAAAGAAAAAGAAAGAAAGAAAAACCCACTGTTAATTCAGAATTCTACACCTGAGAAATACCTTTCAAAATCAAAAGTGAGGTCCAGGCGTCATGTGGTTCAAGTGGTAGAGTGAAACATGAATCCCTGAGTTCAAATCCCAGCTCCAGTACCACCCCTCACACACACACACACATACACACACACACACACACACACACACACACAGAAGTCCTGCAAGTGAAATGAAGCATTTTACACTATATTAATGCTAACACATGACCAAGAAATCTGTACTACAAGACTGTTTAAATAAATAATTTATGCACAAGGAAAAAATAGCGATGAAAATGGGATCTATACAAATGAAAATGAGCAGAAATGGTAGGTAAATGTCTACTTTTCTCATTACAGTCATGTTCTGTGTAGTGACAACTTTTCGGTCACTGACAGATGATGTAATGATAGTATTCTCATGTATAATGGAGATAGGAAGTTCCTATCATCCAGTGACATCACAGAAATCAAGATGCAGTCTTATTATATATACTCAGGTGTTGGTGCTGGTGTTGGTAGAAACAACTTGCTGCTCTGCCAGTCATATGAAAGCACCACACATACAGCTTTCTGCAGATATCTGTCACCTGGTTTGTGATATAATTGAAAACTAATACATCTTCATGGTAGCTGTATCAGTAATAACCCAAAACATAAAACTGCCCAAATGTTCATCAAAGATTACTGGACAAAAACAAAGAAAATTGTAGCATTTCTGTGCCATGGAATACACTCAATAACATGGTAAAACTCTGAAATTACTACACTGAAAGAAGCAGACAAAAATATACACCATGTTATTCTGTCTATATAAAATTCTAGAAAAAATATACTTTCTATAATAACAGAAAAACAAATTAATGATTATCTGAGTACAGAAGAAAGACTGGGAGGGAGACATTCAAAAAGATATATACAAATAGACTGAGCAAAGCAGGGTGTGGCATGAACTATGAGTTCCTTATTCTGATTATAGAAATGGTGTCACACATGTGTATATGTTAAGACATCCAGCTGTACACTTTATTGTCTATTGATAAAAGAAAATTGATAAAAAAAATTAATTTAAAGTGGTAGAGTGCTTGCCTAGCATGTAGGAGGCCCTGGATTCGATTCCTCAGCACCACATAAGCAAAAAGAAAAAAGCCGGAAGTGGCACTGTGGCTCAAGTGGTAGAGCACTAGCCTTGAGCTGAAGAGCTGAGGGACAATGCCCAGGCCAGAGTTCAGGCCCCACGACCGGACCAAAAAAAAAAAAAATTGAAATGACTATACTACATGAGGCTAGTGGATAATAGCATATCATCAGGTGGTGAGAGTAGGCGATAATGAGTTTGAGGTCAGCCTGGACTACATAGGAGAACTTGTTTCAAAAAAACTTAATGTAAGAGAAATGACTATACAATGACTTTATTAAAATTAAGAATTCAGTCAGGCACCAGTGGCTCACGCCTGTAATCCTAAGTACTCAGGAGGCTGAGATCTGAGGGTTGCAGTTCAAAACCAAGCTGGGGCAGGAAAGCCCATAATACTCTTATCTCCAATTAACCACCAGAACTGGAAGTAGTGCTGTGGCTCAAGTGGTCACCTCAAGCTGAAGAGTTCAGGGACAGTGGCCAGGCCCAGAGTTCAGGCTCCACAACCACCACCACCAACAACAACAAATATATGTATGTATGTGTGTGTGTGTGTGTGTGTGTGTGTGTGTGTGTATATGAATTCAAGATTACCAAAATAGAACATTAAGAGAGTGAAAAGGGCCAGGTATGGCAGAGATTAACTGTAATTCCAGTTATTCCAGCGGTAGAGGTAAGGTGATTACTGTTTGTGGACAGCCAGAAAAAGTTAATGCCAGACAGTAGCTGATAAACAAACTAAAAGCAAAAATATTGGGAGTGTGATTCAATTAGTAGAGTTCTTGCCTAGAAAGGGTAGAGCCTTGAGTTTAATCCCCAGTACCAAGAAAGAAGGAAGGAAGGAAGAAAAAGAGGAAGAGGAAAGGAGGGAAGGAACTAAAGAGTGAGGGAGGGAGAGAAGAAAGGCATTCGGGAGGAGGGAGAGAGAGAGGAAGAAATGGAGGGAGAGAGGAAGGAAGGAGGTTCTTAAAGTCAAAAGACTTGTAACGGAGTTCTCAAAAGAGAATGTTGAACTGGTCAATAAATAAATGGTCATTGTTTTTAGTCCTCAGGAAAGTAAAATTAAAACTGCAATTAAGATATAGTCCATAACCACTAGAATGACTAAACTGTTAAATAAAACTGACAATGCTGATGATTAGAGTGTGGAGCCACTGGAATTCCCATGCACTACTCATGGGGATATAAATCAGTAAAACTCATTTGCAAAATTTTTTTAAAGTCTTTACTAAATCTAAACACAGATAGTCCTTACGAATTCACAATTCTATTCTAGGCATAATATACATGATATGCCTAAAAGACCTACAAAGATATTCATAACATTGTTACTTCTAAAACCAAAAAGTCTAAACCACTCAACCATCTGTCAAACATAGCATGGATAAATAACAGCCAATACACATACAACAGAGTACAATACTGTGATGAAGATGAACAAAAGGTCCCATACTCTAAAACATACCCTTATGGACATAATGCTTCTATAGTAAATGAAGCAAGAAGAGGAAGAGTTCATTCGAAATCAGAAGAGCAGCTACCTTCAGGGGAGAGGAAGAAGTGGCCAAAAAGGGATAAGAGAAAATATCCTGTGCAGATGACAAGAATCTTCCTTTTGAAATATATACTGGGATTTCTCAAATGTGTTCATTTTGAAAAAAACAATCATACTAATTATGACTGATGCATCTTTCTGTATAATTGATATATATGTACTTGAATGTAAATTTTTTCAGAAAAAAATTCTTACTTAGAAGTCAAAACAACTTTCAAAGAAGAAATCAAATAATAGCAGCACTCAGGAGAACTCCTGCTATGGAATCGTAGTAAAGACATTGAAGAGTAAGGTTGAATTCAGTGCCAGCCTGATCTCCCACCTGTCATCCTGGGACCAGATAATAAATATTCTCCTCTAGAAGAACTAATTGCAACCACATAATTTTTTACTTGAAATGCTCCTGTTTTTCCACCTAATTTAACTAAAACCCTTTCCTCCCCGATCCCTCACTCCCACCCCATTTCTATGTCCATTTCAGTCAACTGCAAACACGCAGTCAGGTAGAGTGCAGAGGCAATTATAAAACAGATACTTGTAAAGGCAATGCTGCCATTTGTGCCACTTGAAATATTATCCCTTATGAGTTTCCTCACTGAATTAGTGCCATTTAATGTGCGAGTATAGCCAGGGGGAAATATAAAATTGATCAACAAGAACAGGAAAACGACTCCAGAGAATCTTGTGGCTTTGTGAATTGTTGCTTGACATGGTGGTTTTACCAGATAGAATGGCGTGATTTACAATTTACAACAGAGCTGGGGGGATACAGATCTAAACATTTTTTTACTTAAAATACCAGGAGCAGATGGGGGGAAAAAAATACAGACTGGACTCCATCCAGATGCTGAGAGTGTCGTACTATTCCAACTCCTACATGAAGGCATAAATAACACCATCCCTCGTCATCAACAAAAGTGCAAAGGAGTCATCCAATAGGTGATCCAAACAGCAGATAAATAGGAAATAATTTTGGTGGGCCCAATGATTGCTGAGGATGTATGCTACAATCTGGGGTTCTGATTGCTCTCTGTCATGGGAAACATCTTACGTCCTGACTTTTCATGATGTTGCACATGAAATCCTGAGATTGCACCCTGAAGACAGAATGCCAAAAGCGTTTGAAAGCTACGAGTTACCTCATTTGTTTCAGCTCTGTCCCTCCAGCCAATTCTGCCCAGTACATTCCATGCTGGAAATGGATAGTTTCACCCTTCAAATCAGTTAGGATCATGATAAATTATAAAAGAGAAAAAAAATACTCAGGCTCGGATTCTTCCATCAGAGGTTCTTCCAAGAAGCTCTGTAATATTTTGATAAGCTCCTTCACCAATTAGGGCTTTGATTTTCCTCATCAGTAAGCCTAGTGGAAGACTGGTAGCTACTTTGGCTAAGATGCCCCTAGCTGTAAGTATCTTCTGGTCCATGTGAATGGACCTTCCTCCAAGATTGCTACCTTTCTTAGGCCCAGTCACCTTGAAATCGTTATTTTCATTTAAAAAATGTTACTCTTCTAGTTCCTAGGGAACTCCAATTTCAGTAGCAGATGGCAATGGTTATAAAACCAATCAAGAAATTAAGTAAGCAACAGAGATGCTAACTAAGAGAGAAAAGCAAGATTTGCCAGGGACAAACTGCAACATAATCTATTTATAATCAATTGAAAGTTGGCTGTATTGCCAACTATCCAGGTATTAGTATGATGCGCCTCTCCTCTGAGGAAAGACTTGGAGAAAATGGGATAAAATTCAATCGGCAGGATAGCACTTCAGGTTAGAAAAGAACTTCCAGAGAGCTGTTCCAATCAGAACTCATTACAGAGTTGATACTTAGCTCTGTGTTTTAGTCCTTGCCCTGAATGTCCAATCTCTCTCAGTTTTATAATCAAGGGTTGGGGGTGATATTCAAATTCTGAAAAGAATTACACCTATGAAAAAGGACCCAATAAGTCCTAAGACATTTTCGAGTAAAAAGTTACAGAGGGAAAGAGCAGAGTCAATTAGTTAAAAAAAAAAAAAAGTCCCTAAATGCTGAAAGAAGGTGACCCATTGTAACAACGAGACGTACAAGACATTATGTTGAAAACGAACTTTACAACTTTGCAGTGCAGGGGGGATGTGGGGGGGAAGGGAGGAATTGGGGAAGGGGGCAGGAAAGGGACGGTAGGGGAAAAACAAAGGAGTGGGTAACAATGCTCCATAGGAAATTGACTCATTACCTTGCTCACGTAACTGTAACCCCTCTGAACAGTATCTTTACAATAAAAAATATATATATTAAAAAAATGTCCCTACTTCAAGCAAGATAAGTAATTGCTGCCCTATGGAATTTCCTTCCCTGGGAGAAGTCTTTGAAAACAGACCCCAGGTCTTTTCCAACCTGGCTCAGCACAATGGCTGCCACAAAGAAGGGAGGAAGAAGGGCTGTTTTGCCATCCACAAAGTCATGACCAGGAAATGCATAATCACCAGGCTGTGGGCCTCAAGATGGATCTTCTCTGGATACTCATAAAGGTCTGAAAACTCACCCTGAAAGACATGGAAACTTCAGGTGTGCTCCTTGACACAAGACTCAATGAAGCTGTCTGGGCCACAAAAATAACTGTATTCATATACAGTTGTCCAGAAAGTCTAATGAGGATGTAAGCACATTAAACAAGCTCTGCAATTGGGAGCCTGTATACCTGTCACCACTCTAATAAATCTTCAGACAGCCAATGCGGTGTGAATTCACTGATACTGAGAGATAGGAAGAGAAGGGACAGGACCTCCATGAGCAACTAGGGATGGATCTACACTTAGAGGTAATTAAGGGGTAAAAAGGAAATGATGACTACTGTAGGTCAGCCACAGAACATTATCTGGATGGAACAGGAGTGTCCCTGCAGTATGTTCAATTGGCATTGAACTTGGTTTCAAAGGAGGTGCTAGGTGGGTTCCCAAGAGTCTGAGGTAGGAACGCTGCTCTCTGCTCTCCTGCACTTACCTAAATGGCTCACAACTCACTTCTCACTGGAGCTCAGGGCTATGCAGAGGCTATGACCAACACCGACTTCTCACAGGAGTGAGGATGGGGACACCACAGCTGCGAGGTGCAGGAACTCGGTCTATGAGGGCATGAGACCATTTGACAAGTCATCTCTCTCTCTCTTCCTTACTTAAGACCTTAGAGTTCCCTCACCAGGATCCCTGGAGGTTGCTCAATGGATTCAGACTGTCTAGGACCCCAGATTTCAGGGAAAGCTAAGAAAGTTGTCATACAGTTCTGTGCACCATGTTAGAGAGAAAGCCAAGTATAGTGGCTCCCGTTTGTAATCCTAGCTACTCAGGAGGAGATTAGGAAGATGTGGGTTCTGAGCAAAAACCATGAATGAGATCGCATCTCAACCAACAAAGTTAGGCTTGGTAGTATGCATTTGTCATCTCAGCTGGGAGGCAGGATAATTAGGAGAATCAATGTACAGATCAGTCTAGGCAAAAAAAATCCTATTTTAAAATTAATAAAAACAAAAACAGTCTGTGGGGTGGTTCAAGTGGTATAATACCTGTCTAGCAAGCAGAGGCCCTGAGTCCAAACTCCAGTACCAACAAAAAAGAAGTCATAGCAGGGGTTGGGATTTAGCTCAGTGGAAAAATGTTTGCCTGCCAAGGGCAAGGCTTGAGTTCAGTCCTCAGCAACACACACAGACACAAAGAAGACATCATAGCAGATCACAGACTAACCTAATTTTAACAAGTTTTGTGGCTAACATCAAAACATTTGGGAAAACCTGTTTGTGGCAGTATTTGACTCTGTAAGTCCTGTGTGATTTAGGCAAATTATTCTCTCTGCTCTCTGTCTGCACCTGAAGAGTTTCCCATCAAGTATTTAGACAGTCCACCAAAATGTATAAAAGGACTGAAGAGAAATAAATATTTGCAGAGCAAAGAAAAAGTATTATTCAAAAAAGGACAGAAACATAATAAAGTTTTAGTGACATTAGCGCACAAATGTGAGCAATCTAGTCCTATCAAGCCAGTGCATATGGAGCTAAAATTTGGCTCTTAAGCTTTCTAGCATCCAAAGCAAAGATGAAAAGACAACAGTTGTAAATACAGGGAGTACATATGGTTCTAGGGAAGGTAAACATTTCCTTAAACAGGAACCTAGAAGAAATTCTTAGATGATCTTTACACAGAATGCTCTATAAAATGTAGTGACCTAAAACTTAAGGAAGATGTATGACTGTTAAGGTCTCTAGTTTTCCTACAGATGGAATAGGTAAGTCATCACAGGTGAACCAATTTTTTTCAATGGTATATCACAAAGTACTTCTTAAATTAAAAGCATTACTAGGTCTGTGTTTCTAGTACTCAGACGCAGAAGCAAGAAGCTCATGAGCTACTCTGGGCTATATAGCAAGACCCTGTCTTGAGAAAGCAATTTATTAGAGAGAGAGAGACAAACAGACAGACAGACAGACAGACAAATAACTGGTGTACTGGAATCCTGAGTCTATACAATGACTGTAATTTGGACAAGATGGGTTTATGAATGAGTTTGAGTATTGTCTCCACTATGGAAAACACTAGTTAACAGACTGCTTAGCAAGACCAGCTGAGTCTTTATCTCTTACTTTTATAAGGAATAAACTTGTGTTTTATTTACTACTCAGTTATATTAAGCAGAAATCAAGTCCCATATAAACAACAGATACAAGGCTTCTCAGCATAACACACACACACACACACACACACACACATACACACACACACACCACTCACAGAGGATTTTAATGGTTTTTGAATGATAGAATAAACATGCAAATTTCTGTTATTAACCTAGTAGCTTAATATTTATTAACAAGCTTTCAAACATATCATAATTAAAGTTTGTCTATCAAAAAGACACAAAAGCAAAAATCCACAACTGTGACAGTCCACCTAGTTAGATAGTAGCAGCAGCTATGCACTAAATTAAACAATCATTATTTGGAAAAGCTGGTGTCACAACAGGCACAGTTTACTGACCGGAAACAGACAAGAAATCATTAAACATTAATAGCCAGACCATGAGCATACCCTTGGTCTTAAAATTGTCCATTGGAACCCTTTGTTCAAGCATGATTGACAAAAAGGATGTACAAATAATGGCTAGACTGCTCTAATTGAATAGCTAGAGGACCAGAACTTCCCTGTGCTCTTCCCCATTTTCAATCCAGGCATGTCCATGTTAACTACCCCAACCCATCACAGAGAGCATGATTAGAAAATGTCCTCATTTCTCTGGGTTAGAGGAAAAAAAGACTGTTACTTGACCAAGATCTACAATCTACAAATGCCAAGCTGAGCAAAAGGGGTTATTAGAACACAAACCACACCCAAGCAAGTGAGAAGAAACTGGCTGTCAATTAAGGAGGCCACCACTCAACCGCAGTATTCATGTCCTAATAGTCTGGAGGTCATTTCTTGATGTCCTCACCTTTAGGGACTGCTGGCACTGTGCAGGTGTTCATTTTCATTAGCATGGAGGAAAAAAGGGAGCCAACTGCAGAGCAAAGAAAGGAAGCTGTATGACTTCCTTTAATCCTGTAATCCTAGCTACTCAGGAGGATGAGCTCTAAGGATTGATGTTTGAAGTGAGCCTGAGCAGAAAAGTCTAAGAGACTCTTATGTTCAATTAACCAGCAAAAAGCCAGAAGTGGAGGAGTGGCTCAAGTGGTAGAGCACCAGCCTTGAGCAAAAAAGCTAAAGGGCCTTGAGTTCACATCACAGTACTATTACAAAAATGGAAGGAAGGAAGAGAGGAAGGAAGGAAGGAAGGAAGGAAGGAAGGAAGGAAAGAAGGAAGGAAGGAAGGGAGGAAGGAAGGAAGGAAAGAAGGAAGGAAGGAAGGAAGAGAGGAAGGGAGGGAGGGAGGGAGGAAGGAGAGGAGAGAGAGAGAAAGAAAGAAAGAAAGAAAGAAAGAAAGAAAGAAAGAAAGAAAGAAAGAAAGAAAGAAAGAAAGAAAGAAAGAAAGAAAGAAAGAAAGAAAGAAAGAAAGAAAGAAAGAAAGGAAAGAAAGAAAGAAAGAAAGAAAGAAAGAAAGAAAGAAAGAAAGAAAGAAAGAAAGAAAGGAAGAAAGGAAGAAAGAAAGACAGACAGAGAGAGAAGGGGAGGGAAGGAGAGAGAGAAAAAAAGAAAGAAAGAAAGAGAAGAGGAGAGGAGAGAGAGGAAGGGAGAACTAAAGGAAGGAAGGAGGAAGGGAGGGAAGAAGGAAGGGAAGGAGTGAGGAAAGGAGGGAGGAAAGCAGGGAGGGAGGAAGGAAGGGAGGGAGGAGAAGGGAAGGGAAGAGAAGGGAAGGCATCAGGACTGATACACTGGGCTCCCACCGACTCAGAGGACATTTCTCCCTCAGCCCACACATCTCTAGCAGAGACTGCAGGAAGTCTCCTGGCCCTTCCCGTTGGTGCCCATCCTTCAGCCTCTACCACCGCCAGCGCCACCGCAGCAGCCGTGATGACGATCCTGCACAGACCCCCAAACTCGGACTAATTAAAGACAAATAATTAAACACATGCAGGCGGAGGAAGGTTGGCAAAGCCCCCCTGCATTGTGCAGTCACCTTGGCACTGAAATGGTTAGAGACCATATCCCTCCACGTCGCCTCCTCTCATTGTGGTGGAGAGCTCTTGAGAACGTTATTAGCTGGGTGTGCGCCTTGCCGTTTTTCCACACGAGGCAGATGGGTAATTACGAAGCTAATAGTCTGATTGAGAGAAATCAGATGCAGTGGTTTGCCCAATTAGATGATACATTAGCTTCCTTCTTTGTAAGCAGCTAATGTGTGAAGCAAAGTGGTATTTTCGAGGGTCAGAATCCTTAAACAAGTGCCGAGTTGCAGATTATTGTATCTCTCTTTTTTTTTCTAATGGAGGAAAAGTGCTAAGTCTTCATTACTAAAAGCATAGAAAATGCAAATCAGCTTCTGAAACAAAAGAGGGAAGGGACAGGCGAGAATATTTGGTGTCCGATGTGTCAACCTACAACATCAATTACATTGAAATGCAATGCGTAGCAGCCTAATCAAGGATAGTATAATTGTAATAATTGCGTGCTTTTGTTGGAGAGCTGCTGCTGTTGTTATTTGTCAACCATTTGTTCCTCTCTATTGTTAAGGGGGGGAAAAGATTTTTTTTTAATGTAACTGAGAGATTGTGTAGGTAATGGGTGAACAGGCGGGCAGCCATCCTTAGAATGTGGATGAGGGTCTTCTCCCCCTGGCTTCGTGCTGGCTCCTTCGTGGCCCTGGTGGCTCTATTGAGTGGCTGGGACAGCCCAGGTGAGCTTAAAGTGGAAAGGGACGAGGTGGTGAGCCATGTTGGGTGAGCTTTTGTTGCTGTCCATGTCCCAATGTCCTGGGGTCCAGGAAGACTGAGTGACGGGCTAGCCTCCAATATCCTTCTTGCTAGTAAATAGAACAGGATGTATAGCAGCCAGGAGAGGCCACTGCAGTGATTTCATTCATTCTGCTGCTTGAAGCTTGCCCCCACCCAACACACACACACACACACACACACACACACACGACTGGTTTTATTTTCATAGGTGATTCTTGTCTGCAAGACCCCATGGGAAGGCATAGGATGAATGCTGGGTAAAACAGCAAAATGGGAGATAACACCAAGGTACAAATGGGAATGTTGAGACCAAGGTCAAATTGCCCTCCATCAATCACTGGCCTGGGAGGAGCCTAGGTCTCTCCATTATCTTGCTGTGTCCCTGGCATAGCAAAGGGACCCAAGCCACCATCTCAGCACCATACAGTAAAACACCAAACTCAGGATGCTTTCCAGACGTTAGCAGATGGAAAATGCTCTCAAAATGCTTCTAAGTCTCATAAACAAATGTCTTCGCCCCTGCATCTCTCCTGCCCACTTGTTTTTTTCTTTTTTGTATGCATAGATGGTTCCTAAAATGTACTCGTGCAGAAGGGAGAGGAGAAAAAGCCAACTGAAGAAAGAGCCAACTCTAGAAAGAAAAAGGGAAGAAAACACAGCCCAAACCCAAACAAAATAGAACAGAGATGTTCGCTGAAAGCCAAAGTTGAGCTAGAAAATGCTTCTTCTTTAGGAGCAGCTCTCAGAATTCACATCAGATAAGAGGTTTATTTTCTCACTTCAATCAGTCTTGCCAGTAGGTTGAAACAGAGGCACAATGGAAACGGGCTAAAACATTTAACAGAGCTGTTAAATCTCATTCTCCACAGCTAAAAAAGAACAATCCCAAACTCTCTTTACCGAGAGAAGGCTCCATGGGCTGTAGGAGGCTTTGCGTGTATCCCTGACAATCCTGTACATACTCCAAAACTCACACTAATTAAAAGCAAATAATCAAATACATTCAATTTGAAAAGTTGGCAAACTCGTGTGTATTATTGCGTTAGCACCTTGGCATGGAAATGCTCACATCGTACTAATCTCGTTGTACACAAGAGCTCTTGAGCTTGCTATTCAGCAAGCCATGTCCCTCCTGCCCCCCCCCTCTCCCTTTAGGTCTGCCTTCCCTACCAGCCCCCTGTCCCTCCCCCTCCAACACTCCTACAAAATAAGAAGAGAAGCAGGACCCTCAAGATGGGCATTTGCTTTTTATTTGGAATTGACAGAAGTGGGTTCTAGAAACACTGTCTTTTTGCCTCTCTGGCTCCTTCTTTGCTTATGTCGAGAGAGCAGGACAGCAAGATGTATGCTTTTTAAATAAAGTTTGTAGCAGTGAGCCTTGGCCAAGCCATCCACAGCCTCCGTCCTCAGATCTCAACGCCATCTTCCCAGGTCCTCTCCATGTCAAACCAGTAGCCAAATCTGAGCGATGAAACTGACAAAATGAGAAGAAAGCTTCTGATCCCACGAGGCTGCCTCTGGGGTCTGAGTTTTCTCAGGGGCTGGTGGAAGACTGAGAGGAGGGAGATGCCTAGAGAAATGTATAACTCCTGCCATCAGGAATGGGGTGAAATGAGCCCAGACTGGGCAGAATTTTTCTGGCAGACCTGCTACACAAGACACATTTGTCTTTCATCCTGGGCCCCTGCCAGTCACAGCTTCCCATATCCAGGGCTCGAAGGGAGATGGGCAGCTTGTCCTCAGCTCCGAACAAAAAAAAAATTAATACAACCCCATTCAGCCACATGACATTCGTGTCAGATAGAAAAGGAGCAGTGGCAGGGGCCGTGCATATAGCTGGGTTTGTGAGGCAAAGAACAAATGTGTGAAGTAGACACAAAGTTGGAGAACTGCAGGTGTAGGGGGTCAAGGGAACATGGGGCACTAGGCAGGTGGGAATGAGGTTGACAAAGCCTACAGGGCCATTCCCTGCAAGCCCAAAGTTCCAGACCAACCTCCTATATGTCAGCAATCAAGAAAGGGCACCAACCTAAAGGTTCTTCTGTTTCTTCAGGAAGGAGTGTGTGCCCGTGCATGAGTACCAGTTCTGGGGCTTGAACTCAGGGCTTGGACCATGTCCCTTTGCTTTTTTTTGCTCAAGGTGGGTGCTCTACCACTTGACCTATAACTCTACTTATGCCTTTTCTGCTGGTTAAGTGGAGGCAAGAGTCTCTGGCACTTCCCTGACCGGACTGTCTTCCTACTGCAGTCATCAGATCTCAGCCTCCTGAGTAGCTATGATTACAAGTGTGAGCCACTGATGCCTAGCAAGAAGACTCTTTTGAGGAAAGCATTAGGCAAGTGCCTTTTTGAATCCTTACGAGTATTCTAGGGAGCAAGTGCAAATAATGTGCTGGATGGTTCTTGCCAAATTTGGCCACTTCCTTCTTTCTAGCCCTTTCCTTCCTTGCCAGCTTCTTGCTCCTTGTTCCATTTATGACCCAATCAATCACACATTTCTTAAATTATTCATTCGAACAAATGGTTCTTAAATAAGAAGGTTCTGTAGGTATGATAGGAGTGAACCAGAGGAAATTGAAGAAGGGGCTTGGCCTGAGACCAGACCCCTATCCCTGGAGCGTTAGACCTGTGTTCCCTGTTCTCTCCTCTTGCAATCCCCAGCCATATTCATTTCACCAAGGGGTGTTTCACCCATGGGGCTACGAAATTGGCTCAGTGGTAGAGTGCTTGCCTTGCATGCATGAGGCCCTGGGTTCGATTCCTCAGCACTACATAAGCAAAAAGAAAAAACCCGGAAGTGGCGCTGTGGCTCAAGTGGTAGAGCGCTAGCCTTGAGCTGAAGAGCTGAGGGACAGCGCCCAGACCCAGAGTTCAGGTCCCACGACCGGGAAAAAAAAAATCACCGATGATGCTCTGCTTTTATCTGTCTTTATGCTTTATTTACAGGCATTGTTGGAACTCGACAGCCCTTCTGATGGCAGTTGACCTGGGAAGTTGTTCCCACAGGAAATGACAGGGCAGGAAGTTGCCCAGCTCTCCGCGTAGACGCTACACAGCAGGCCTCATGCTCACATCTCATACCTGTGCTGCTCTTTGTTCTTAGAAGGTCCTAGAACCTTAATCTTGAGAGAGTCTGTTCTCTGAGAAAAACCAAGGCAGCTCTGAGGCTGTGGCTTAAAGACAGGGTGTAGCAGGGCAGCGGCAAAGCTGCCCAGCCTAAAGTAGTCTGGAAGCCAAGGGACCCGGGAAGCCACATTTCCTCTTCCAATCCCCCATCCAGCCGTGAGATTAAGCAGAGGGCTTTGCAAAGGAACTCCAGGAAAATACTGATAAATTGAAGGGCAATTGACAAGGCACTCAGACTCCCTCCCTGAGCTCCACCCAGCTCCCCAAACTTACATCAAATCTTTTCTTCTCACCCCCTCAACTAAGCCCATGTGTGAATGGAAATGGTTCTGTGCATTAAAGAAAATCAATGGAAACATCTCAAAAACAATTTCAAGCTCCTCTTCCTTCCACAGGGTGGCAAAAATCAAACCCTGCTGTGCTGCACAGGGGTTCCAAGGAGAGCCAAGCCCATGTGGGTGGCAAAGCTCCACCAGCACAAAGCCGTAGACTCTGACACGCTGTGGCTCACTTCTCTCCTCTGACACAGGCCCAGATTCTGCACAAGCAGCCAGCAGGGGAAAGGCTTGCTTTCTCAACTACAGCCTTGCAGTTGCAGACTTAAACTATACTTATGGGCAGTTTGGGCCCCTGACTCTCCCTCTCAGACAGAGGCCCCTCATCTTTGAAGTCAAGAGGCACGCAGATGCTGCCTTGTTATTCTAAGAAATGAGAATAAGACCCAGCACCTAGTAAATGTTCAGTAAATGGCTGAGGATCACTCTTGGTCGATATGTTATGAGTGATTTTTGCCCCTCATTCCAATGGTTGGGCTTCTTCAAGTACAACTAGGTGTCAGCATAAGACAGGTAGGTAAAGAAAAGCCAAGGAATGGAAGCTCGGTAAATAATTTTCCAGATTCCTCAGCTAATTGTAGCTCCACCTGAACAGATAAAGCCAGATAACAGGACTACTAGAAAGAATTCTGTGCTGCTGTCCCATGAATAGCCCCTGCAGAACAAAATGTGTCTAGGGGCATGGGACACAATATTTCTGCCTCCAACAGACAGACAACTAAAATAGACACTGAGCCAGCGCCAGTGGCTCACTTCTGTAATCCTAGCTACTCAGGAGTCTGAGATCTGCAGATCATGTTCAAAGCTAGCCTGGGTAGGAAAGTCTGAGAGACTTTCTTATCTCCAACGATTAACTATCGAAAAGCCAAAGTGGAGCTATGGCTCGAGTAGTAGAGAGCCAGCCTTGAGCAAAAAACCAAACCAAACCAAAACCTCAAAGATAGTCCCCACATCCTGAGTTCAATCCCCAGTATGGACAATCCATCAATCAGTTGATCGATAAACAAACAAATAGACACTTTGCTGCAGTCTGTGCAGAAGGACTCAGTAGAAGAAGAGGAGGATGGGGAGTCACACTGTGGCAGATGTCTTAGCTGGAAGAGAAAATTCTAGAGAACACATTTGTGGACTCAATTCAGAATAGCCCAGCTCCCTTCCTACAGGAAATAGGAGTAGCATCCAGAGGAATCCCCAGGAGACCTGAGCATGCGGGGGGCTGGGACTGGGGGGAGTTGGACATGCTGAGTCTGGTCTTGGAAGCAAAATTGTCTCACCTGAGAGCGTTAAAGAATCCTGACCCCTGGGGAGGAAAAAGAAGATGGGATTTCTCCTGGGGTCGGAACAGGACCCCGGCAGCCAGAGACAATGGATGGCTCCAAGTCTCAACAACTCCACCCCTGTTGATGAGGGAACTCAACACCCTGGAGATCGGCGTGTGAAATCTGTACTGGGGAAGAGAGTCCTCATTTAGCAGAGAAAGTGCTGCGCTATCTATGTGTGAAAGCTTTTTTAACACTGTTCCCTGCTCTCCATATGGCGAACTTCACCCAAATTAGGAGGAATTGATTGAACAAAGCTCCAGCGACTCGAATATGAGAGCAAGCACGCAGCCCATCCCACCTGACTCCCAAGCACACGCAGCCGCCTCTCCTCACTCACCCCTACCACCTCCATTCCCAGAAGCCTCCCCCAGGGCTCAACGCGGTCTCATCTTTGCGGATGAAATCCTCATCATCAATAACTCAAAGAATAATCATCACCCTCATTCATGTTGCACGCATTGTGCTTTAGACACTGAACTCGCAACCTCGCGCTCAGTGACATCTTCAGGTGTATTTCAAGTCTCAAAGTGGAGATGAGGAGGTTGTCTTTTGTCTAACAGGAGGATTCCCATACCGACCAGTCCTGTCAGGTCAAAGTCTTGGTCTCTTGGTGATGCTTCTCAGTACCATCTTTTGCTCTCCAAGATGAAGTGCACAAGTGGTAGTTGGGGAGGGCTTCAATGGCAGCAAAGAAAGAGGGCCTGCAGGCATTGGGGAAGGGTCTAGCCCTTCCCTTCATCAGAGGCAACCGGTGGGAGGGAGACAGGCATGAGCCTCCAGGATGCAGAAGAATTCAAAAGCTGATCCTGCTCCTGAGTCACAAGTTATGTTAGTAAAAGCAACCAGGACCCAACCAATCTGTGGACCTTTCAAAGATCCCAAGGACTTCTAGAAAAAGAACAAACACCTCTCCTGTCCTCCTGCCCCGAGCTCTTCCCAGTGCCTTCCAAAAACGGTCCTGCTCTGGACCATCTCCACTTCCCTCTCCATCTCTCTGGAATCTTCCCTGCCCCGTGCAAAAGCAGCTCCTTCTGCCGCAGCCCACCTTCTCTCTAGCTGCCCCCCAGTGAGTTCCCCTCCCCCTGCCCCAGCTCTTTTCCTTCTAGCTGACGGAGTAGACAGGACAAAATGAAGCTTGATGCAAAGATGTTTAGAATGTTTATCTCCGTTATTGTATTATTTACAGCAACTCAGCGCTGCGCCCCCGGGCTTGCGTGGTTTGAAAGACGCTATACAAACTAAAATTGTGTGGCATTGTTTGTTCTTCCACATTCTGCGAGAGAGAACCAATCTAGTAATCACTGTTTTTGCTCCTCAAATCAGGGACGCTCCATTTTGCGTGCGTGGTGACTAATCTGGAAATAAAGATTTGTAGCAAATGTATAAGGAGCTCTGAAAGCAGTCAGAGCCTGACAAATAAACAAAAGACAGCCAGGAGAAGGAGGGAAAGACAGTGGAGGTGAGGTTGACCACAGCCCTGTGGTCCGTTCATGGAGGGCCAACAGCCCATCCTGGGGCTGGTGAGAAATGCCACATCATATATCTGCTCATGGTAGACAGAAGAGGCCCCAGGAAATGCTCTGGCCCACACATGAACACAGCCAGCTGCAGTCTGCCTGCAAAACCTCTCTGCCGCTGGGTCTTCACCCCAAGGTCAAGTTCTCTGGAGCTGGGGCTGACCCTCTCAGAACATAATCAGCTAGAAGAAAGGCTAGGGAGGAAAGGAGATCATGCCATGGGTAGGAATGACCATGCGCAGTCCTGACTCCCTCTTCAAGGACACAGCAGGAAATGGGGAAAGGAAAGCAGTCTGGGAGCTCAGGAACCATTCAGCTGTTTCCAGTACTATCCTTCTGCGATTACAAGCAGACCCTTGTCCAACAGGACACAGCATGGCCAGCTTATGCTCACTCACAGTTGAGGCGTGAAGCCAGGGCTTGAGGGGCAGCAAGGTATTGACATGTGAGGCCTACATGAGTGTAGTTATGGAACCATGTCTCTGGGAACGAAGTGGATCTGGCCTCCCAACATTGCCTTCTCCTTTTACCTGTCTTCTTACCTAGAGAGCCTGACACCCTGTCCACATCCTGACTTCTGTGCAACTAAACCACATATCTTCATTGCTCCCTAAGTTTTCCCTTTGGTCTCCCCAGATACTAGGCATTCTTCAAAGTCCACTTCAGGTATCACGGTTACACCTCCCACAGCCCATGAGCTCTAGCTCCTGGGTTGTGTCTCTGTAGATCGGGTGACCTATGAAACAGAGGAGTATGGCTGGGCTCAGACTCCTACAGGACAAAGCTGGTCTGGCTTCATCTCCAGAGTCCCTTACCCAGTACCCAGCACCCAGAAGACACTGGTGGTGGTCCTGGTGATGCACTGTGCTCATTTTCATACCAACCTGGATACCTTTGCAGCCACCCCTGGGGCCTCCAGGCTCCAGTCCAGCTGGTAGTGGAAGGAAGTAGGTAGTCATGAGTCCAGGACTTCACTGATTTAACTTCTCCCTTCCAGAAGCTTCTCCAGTAATTTTCAGGTTGGGCTGAAAGTTAACAATTCCCAAATAGTTCAGATTCCCTCCATTTGCCAAGTTTGAGCGTATCATCTGCCGAGTTAAATTGCGGTCGAGTCTGCACAGCCATTTAACTGGTCTGATGCATGAGGCCTCATCATCCATTACCAGGAGCATTTAGCAGCAAGGTAATTACAGGCTGCATTCCTGAAGCCTGAGGCTCTGCGCCTACAATCCTGGAGTTTATAATCATCGTGGTGAGGGATTCCAGTTCCAGCCTATTCAGATGGGGCAATGAAAAGCTCCACAGGAAGAAACTAGAAACCCCTCTCAAGGTCAACTCCACACCTAAGGGGAAGCAACCCCACCCACCCCCCTTCACTCCTCAAGTAGTGAAGTTGTCCAAGGGCAAAATAATTTCCTCTAATGTCTCCTGTCCCAACTTCAGCCCTGCCCTGCCTCAAGCAGGGCTTGAGTTTATCATGACCCCTGCTTCAGGATGAGCTATAAGACAAGAGGAATCCTTATTCTGCCCACAAGGGAAGGGAGTTGCCCAACCCTAAGTAGATAATCACAAACTTTCCTAGGTTTACATTATTTATTTTATTTTCTCTTTTTGCAGTGCAGGGGTTTGAACTCAGAGCTTCATATTTGCTAGCCAGATACTCTACCACTTGAGCCATGCCCCATGTCCTTTTGCTTTAACCTTGTATTTTTTCATATAGGTAGGGTCTTATGTCTTTGTTCCATCGGGCCTTAGCCCTTGGTCCTCCTATGTCTGTCTTCCAAGAAGCTAGGATTACAGGCATAAACCACTATGCCCACTTTTAAAGTACAAATACCAACCCCCCCACACACACATACACACACAAGAAATCTACCAGATAATTAATGGTAATATGCTGCAGATGGTATGAATGAGGATATTGGATTCCTTCAATTTCACCAGAATAGCTTCAGCTTTAGAAAAAGCATTCAGACCCTGGATGGAGTGTAGGAGTTGGCTCCATAAAGAAGAGGAAGAAATAAACCACACAGCCTGCTCACAGTTGACGTTGATTGGATTAATAATTTAGTTTATCAAGGAACCACTCCTTGACTAAGTCAGTGAATGGGTCATTAGATGGGACAGGTTCAATTTTGCCACTCCAACTTTTCTAGCAGGAGAAAACCAACACCACGCCCTCAGTGATCTCAAGGTTTTCACTTGCTCAGACACTGTGTTGGGGATAGGCAGAGTATGGTCCTAAAGCCTTCAGTGACCAAAATATCCTTAGATTTTTCAATTTATAAAAAATAAATAAAAAGCCCTCTCCAGAGCACCTACTTGACCCTATTTGTATTTCCAGTTACATATCTAAGTTGTAGGAACTCTTGGAAGATCTTCCAGAGATTCCATTTTCACTCTTCATCTGTGTTGGTTTTCTATGGCTTCCATAGTAAATGACTACAAAGCAGGTGGTCCAAATTTATTCTCACAGTTCAGGAGACCAGGGGTATAAGATCATGGAGTTCACAGGGATGGGCCCCCTCTCAGAGATCTGTCCTGGTGTGTCTCCTGTTCTACTTGGCTAGTAGACATACCACTCCCATTTCTGCCTTCATCTTCACTCAGCCTCCTCCTCTGTCCTTTTCTGTCCCTCTAAGGACATTCTGATTGGATTAAAAGCCTACTCCGGTCCAGTATGATCTTATTTTGTTCTTTACTGAATTTAATCTCCAAATTCTTGGTTTCCAAGTAAAGTCACATTCTATGGTTTTAGGTGTATATAAATTTTACAGGGTGAGGGGGAGTAATTGAGCTGTTTTACCTTCCTAGAATCAAATAGCAGAAAAACGTCGTACCATTAAAAACAAGAAGAATAAATCAATAGGAAAGTCTGCTAAACGTGACAGAATCTTGGTGAGACTCACTCCTCTAACTGAAGTGTCCACCCTCCCCAGTTTACATTCTCCACCTCACATCTAGGCCTGTCAGGAGCAGACTGTGGGTATCAAAGGAGTAGAAAAGGCCATTCAATCTACCTCCCTTTCCACATTAGGAAGACCCCTGGGTAAGCCCAACTAAAGAAAACAGACAGTCCTCTCTGCTATTAATTCTCAGAGCCAACCCCATTTTTAGCTTCCTTTGTAATCTGACTAGGCTGGGTTCTGACCCTGAAAATCCATTCCTGACTGCCTTGTGAGGACAGGCAATCCCCAACATGGCCCGTGGCCTCCCCTCCTAGAATCCACACAAACTGGGTAGTCAGTCCCCTTCCACTTTAACTACAAAAAAGTTATTGCAGGCATGAAGAAATGTAACTTTGGAAGTCTTATGGCTCAGATCTAAAATGACCCACAAAGGCTATGTGCTAAAGGTTTAATAATAGCCTGTGATGTTGTTGGGTAACTTTTAGGAGTTAAGCCATGGTTGAAGGAAGTGAGGCCACCAGAGACATGACCCTGGAGGAGATATTGAGTTCCCAGCTCCTCCTTTTTCTCAATTTTCACTTCCTGGCCTCCATGAGGTAGCTTTACTCCACCACACATTCCTCTTCCTGATGATCTGTCTCACTACAGGCCCAAAGAATGGGACAAGCAACTGTGAGCTACAGCCTCTGAAAGTGTGAGCCAAAATAGCTTTTGCTTTCTTCTATGTTGATTTTGTCACAGAAGCAGAAAAGTAGGCCAAAAAAAAAAAAAAAAGATATCACAGTTTCTGCTTTGCAGCTTCTCTATTGGTTCATTGGTTCTCAGGGAGCCAGCTTCTGTCACACAAGACAGACAGATACTCAAACAGCCACACACAACAGAAAATGGAGGCTCTGACCAATAATCACCACTCACCCTCATTGGCTATATGAGTGAACTATTGTCTCAGTAGACTCTCTAAAGGCCACAAGAGTCTGGCCTTCAGGATACTGCAAACCAGACATCATCCAGATACTGCAGCCCTGGAGACAAGCAGCTAGTTGAGCTACTCCAAGTTACTGACTCCTAGATTCTCTTTGAAGTAGTAAAAGTTTGAGGCCACTAGTCCCAAGTATTCATTACATCTCCATAGACAAGTAAAACATACATAGCCACATCATCATTCATCCCTTCATTCAATTCATTCTGTCATTCATTCAACAAATATTTGCAAAGCAAACAAAATGAGATGGGTACTCTTGAGGAAAGAAACACTTTTTTAACAAAGACAATTAATATAGTGGCTGGAAGCCAAGCAGGGAACACAGTGTCCCATTAGTGTGATCCAGGCTTGGGCTTCTCTGAGACATTGTCCCCTGCCATCTCCAGTCCACCTCCACTCCCAGTCTGTGGAAGCAAACCCTTTATCAGAACTTAACTCACCTGGAATTCCCTTTTACCATGTTTATCTAATAGACCTAAGATACCAGTGCCATCTCTGCCACCAGCTCAGCAGCTACATTTTATGCCAACTTGAAGGTTACCTACAATATCAACTAACCCACCCTGTCACTTTGCCCAATCTTTTAGCATGCATGTCCAGGAGTACCCATCTCTCCATCAGAATATAAGCCAATGCTACCCTCCCTCTCTGCTCAGCGATGACCTTGCCCCAGGACGGAAAGCCTGAGAACCACAGAGTCTTCCATCCAGCCTCTAGCCATAACCCTTCCCTTACCCTGGCCAGTCTGAGTTCAATGAATACCTATAGCAGCATTTCTAATGCTCTCTCTCTCTCTCTTTCTGAAACTTTCAGTAAAAACTTGATGGCTGACTGTGTCATAAAATATGAGAGGCGTCATCCCCTCAAAGGCCGGCAGCAGGTCAGAAACCCCTACACACCACAGCTCCTCCCTCTCCACCAGGCAAGCCTTCGCCTCTGCAGGCACCTGCGAGCATCCCTCGCATTGCTTTGTGCTTCCTCCCCCTTCCCGTTGCCTCCACTGCTTTCATGAGTGCTCTTGAAATCTGGACATCCTCCCCATCACATGAAACTGGCTTCTGTATGAGAACAGGGCTAGAGAGCTAACCAGCAGGTAAGTGAGGGGGTGGGAAGAGAGGGCAGTGGGTGACAGCAGTCAGGAGGAGGGGAGGGAGAAAGGTCATGTGCTCTGACCTTATTGTCACTCCCTCTCATTTATCTGGCCGTCTGACTCTCCATCCTGGTCCTGCCATCATTCCAGGGGGACTTCATAGATATAAGGATAATCTTTCAATGCTATAGCTTCACAAACCTTGCCTGCTCCATTCCACTGACTTTGACCCTTTCAAACCTTCATACCCCCCTTTCAACACGGTCTGAAAAGCCTCACCTGCTCTGAGCACAGCCTCTTAGCTTTACTTGCCTCAATTTACTTTTATGCTTTAAACTCTGATTGACACTTTCCATCTATGCCAGGTTCATTTCCATCTCTCAGCTCCCTTCTGGCTTCATACCTTCCCTTTCTGAGGCTTCACTACCCATCCCTTCAATACCTTCCTCTCTATGTATTTGAGGCCAGCCTCCTCAGGAACCATACCAAACCATCATTCTCTCTTGTCTCTCCCTCTCTGCTGCCCTTTTTCCATAAGATATGGTTCTCATCTAACTATGTTCTCATCTCTTCTGTCTTAAAAAAAAACTTCTTAATGTATCCTTCCTTTCCTACCTAAGACTCATTCTCTGGGCTCTCCAATTATCAGTAGAATTCCTTTTTAACACCATAGCATGACAAAAACAAAATCACCACTATCTTCTCACATTGGATTACAACCTCCCCAAAGGCAAGATCATATCTAAAGGCAGTTCTATATGCTTTGTTATATAATAGAAAGTGTCATTTTCTTGAATGAATGTTGAGCACAGAAATCTACCATCTCAGTATGTGTTTTATATATTGGATGATTTAATATATTGGATATATTAAATGTTTCCACCAAAGGCACATGTGTTACATGCTTGGTCCTCAATATGGTGGTGTTGGAGCTGGGACCTTTAAGAGGAGGAGCCTACTGGGAGGCTGTGAGGTTAATCAGGGGCATGCCCTGTAAAGGGGACTATGGGATCCTTGGCTCTCTTAGCTTCCTGTTTTACTGTATGCTTTCTCACTGCTGAACATGTTCCCATCATGATGCTGTTTTAGGCCCTGCCCAGAGACTAACAGTGATCTTGGACTTTTAGCCTCCAAAATTATAAATTAAATAAATTGTTTTATAAAGTTAGGTTGCCTCCAGCATTTCAGTATAGTAATAAAAAAAGAAAACAGGCTAATATAGTATGACTATACACTTAGTAGGCATGTCTATGCTGCTGTAACTCACATAATACAGACCACAGGTTAATACATCCGAGTTCTTTAACATGTTGAACTAGACAGCAATGTATGAAGTGTTGTTATTTTGCCTTGTCTATGATCCAAATCTTCACTTGAAGTCCAAACTCTTTTCTTATTCAAGTCCACATACTCCTTGGTGTTCTTTCTTTTCTTTCAATACCCAATCAGCTAGGCTGAATACGCAATATAAATTCAGAGCTGCTGGATCATATATACCTCATGCTTTTTTTTATCCCTGTCTCTTGCCTAGAGCTGTGAACTCTCTCTTAGGAACTGTCTCCAAACCCTCTCTTTGTCCCTTTGGCCAAAGACAAATCATCACCCAAGTTCAATGGAAGTATGCCACAGAGAAAGCTTGTCTGACCCTCTACCTTGCTTTCCTCAGAGCTCACACTCTGGCATAGTATCCTGAACCACACTCCTCATATCCATCAATTGTATGCTCTTCTAGAGGATAAGAGCAATTAAAATGATCCATTCTATATTAAAATAATATTAAGTATTAAAAATAATCCATTCTAATGCACTCTTCACATCACAGCAGTTCAGCTGGGTCAGCTCCACGTTTCTGTCTCCAGGAGGATGAGTTCTTCACCTCTTGAGTAAACAAAGACTCTCTAGCCAAAGTTCAAGATCTATGGGGAAGTGGGAATACCAATAGGAGAAAATGGCCAGGATATTTCTAAACTGAAATATATATCCTCTGAGAAAAAGAGCTACAGTCTGTCCACCTTTAGATCTTATATAGCACAATGCATGATATACCTTTATCATAGCTAACCTATATTGAGCAGTAATAATAACCCAATCCATCCCTATGGAATTTGCAATTCATGATTTAACAGTCCTACACAAAAGGCCCATGTATATTAATCAGGGAAAGTGAGGGAGGGAATTCACACTGATGGCTTACTAAGCTCACTTTTGCTCTGTTCCATGAAGTTTCTGCCTAGATCATTGTTAATGTCAACTTCAGAAAGACGATTGTTAAAATGTGACTAAAACCTAACTGAGCAAACAGCTCTTTATCCACAATTTGTCACCCGTCTGTAGGTTTTGCTTTTAGCACCATCCCTGTGAACGAGGTATCGCAGTGTCCGGCTCCTCCTCCAGCCTGCTTGCAGGACTCCTAAAAAAAATCCCAGATGGGTCACACCCAAGCTGACCCCAGCTTGCAGCCAGTGGAAATTCACCAGCACCAGCCCTCCTTGGTCTGGGTCATGGGCCCCTCGGTCTGCGTCATCCTTTGGAAGAGGGCCGCTCCTGTTTTCCAGACAGTGAGCTGCGACCCCAGGGATCAGACACCTCCACACACACACCCTTTGGTGTCACATTCCAGCATCAGGCCCCTTGGACACAATCCAGCCCCAGCAGGTGAAGAGTGACCCTTGACCCCTCCTTTGGCTGGGTCAGAAGCAGATCTCCTACCATGTGACCCCCACACTTTCCATTTCTCTTACATCCTTGCTTCCACAGGGTCCTCTCCTCCTCCACCTACTTCTGGCTTGCTGCCAGCTCCTTTGCCCATCGAGCTGACTGGCCACAGTGTTCTTATGGAAGGAGGATGGGTGACGGCAGCCCACAACACTCCAAACCTCACTCTCTGTCACTTGTCAAATATCCATCGGAGAGAACCAGATTGCTGTTGCTGCTGCTGCTGCTGAAATTCATGAAATCTGGCAAGAAAAGCTTTTGTTTTTCCAAACCTGGATTTTGCCAAGCAAACACAGGGATCTTGTAGAAAATGGCTGCGGTGGAGGAGTGGATCTCAGGGAGATGGAGAAGCTCCCCTATCACCCTCAACCCAGGCACATTTCGTAAGGCCTTGCTGAATCCTCTCTGCTTCAGAGATGCTTGTGATTTATTTGTAATACAACTAAAATGTTAAACAGGAAGCCTTTCAGGATCCCTGCCATAGACAGCAAGCAAGTGCCAGCCTCCCTTCTCCTCAATGGCAACAGCTTCACTCTGACATTTTGTGACTTGCGGGGAGGGGGAGGGCAAAGGAGGGGGGAGAGAAGGTGGCAGCCAGAAAAACTGCTGCCTGGAAGGATTTCTCTTTATCTTCCATCTTCCCGCATCTATCCATCCAGCCTCGGCACCCAGTGTCCGAACAAGTACTAGCATCCCATTGACAGAGACAAACGGGGGGGGGGGGGGGGGGTTGCACGGAATGTGCACATTTATTTGCCAGGTGAAAAAGAATCCTTTTTACCCACACCTTGAATGGGCCACCACTGCCATGGACTCCTCCCTCTTGCTCCTCCACCTGGTTTCATCCCACACATCAAGCTGAAAGAGGAATTGGGTTACAGCCATGACTTGAAAGGCAGCATTTGTGTCTCCACCCCACTCAGCCACTATCCATGCTCATTCCATTGTTTTAGGACAGAACAAGTAGCAATCTGTGGTTGCCCCTACCTTACAGAGGCTTTTGTTGAAACAGAAACTTGGCCTAGCCTAAGAACAACTGAATTAAGTAGCAAGGTGAACTGAGCACAGTTGGGAAGAAAGGAAGACCTCAGCCAGCAGAGGGGAAGTGGGAGAGTCAGCGTGCCAATTCACAAGTGACTTGGGGCAAGTGCTTGCACTTCAAATTCTCCAAGATAAACCCAGTCCTCCCCACCGTCTGCTTCCCCCAAACTCCTGGGTTCAGACACACAAGTCAACAGTCAGTTATTGTCCCAAGCATTTTCTGTGTAGCATCCCAGGGATATAGCAAGAGCCTGGGGGTCAAGGGACTGTGGTGAATGTCTTTTCTGAAAATATCAGGGGTCCTGAAGGAACAGGGAGCCACCAAACATTCATGGAAGGAAAGAAGAGATGGGGCAGAAGATGGTAAAGGTGCAAGCTGGTTTGGTTTGGTTTTGATGATTAGTAAAATGGAAACAATGGCAAAACATCTACTCACTGAATAGCCTACAAGGTGTGTAGCCCCCACTAGAATCTCCCCTTCCTAAGCTGGTGTGCCCATCCCCTAACAGTGTCATGCTCCTTGTTCAAAGAGGGTCTTCAACACTATAGCCATTGTCTACCCCCAAGTAGCCCATTGACCCAGCTCCTCTGCTTCAATGTGGCATTTATGCCATGGTACAATTTATGCTCCAGAACTTCTCATGGGCCCTAGACTCTAGATAAGACCACAGCCTTGCTTGGGTCTATTGCTTTTCTCAAATTCTGCCCTAGCAACTCACAAGACAACCCATACGCAAGCATCTAGCACCAATCCTTCTGAGCAGCAGGTGCCCAGTAAAAGGTAACTACTTGAAGCAGAAGGAAAGTGAAAAACAGAATCCATAAAGGATATTTTAAAAACAAACAAACAAACAAAAACCTTCTACTTCCCAAACTCTCAGCATGGTCCCTGATTCATCCCTCAGTTCATCCCCAATCTCGGGCAGTGTTTCAAGTTCTTTGTTTAATTTGTTCATGACCAAATTAAAATAAGAACAAAAGGCAGACAACATAGATGTTTCCAACAATACAAATATGGAAAAGTAAGGCACTTGGTGCTGGAAAAACTGAGTTCCCTCAGTTCCAAACTGCTCTAATTAGTATGACCTTAGGTAAGTCATTTATACTATCTGTACCTCGGTTTCCTCATCTGTGTCTTTGAAGAGGACATCAAGATGGATATCTGGAAAAGAAGAGAATGGATAAGGCCGTGTGATTCAGGAATCTTCCAGACCAAAAAAAAAAATTATACATGGCTAAAGCATTTTAACACAAAGATGCATAAATGGGTGGGAAAATTCCTCTTTATTCTGTCTCTCTTCTGGATGGATGAAAAAATAAACTGTTGCAAGTTGCTTGAAAGCGTAAGAGAAAGGTTTCCATTTTTCCTTTCACTACCAACCTGTTTTCATATGGTCAGGGCCAATAAATGTGGTTTCAAAGACTCTGCGGCAACTCTGGTGGTTCTTTAACCTCAAAGCAGTTGCTGTCCCACTTTCCTCCCTTCCTGGAGTCCATCTGAAATTCACCTGAGCAGCCAGATGCTAAGAAGCAATAGGGGAGCAGATTTAAACAACAGAATCCACAGGACCAGAGGGTTCTGGTTAGACGTTCCCACTCACCTCTTCTTTTCTATGAATTTCTCAGTTAAGCCTGTTGATTCCCCCAAGTAATCCTGTGTCCTGCACTTCTGGGCCATGCTTGTCAATGGAAGAACACAATGCACAGGCCCAAGCAAAATCTCTTTGCTAAAAATACCCCACATTCTTGAGTGACAACAAAAGCTCTCTCTTCAAACCCAGGCACCACAGCCAAGCTAAAAACAGTAACCGGCAGCTTCAAATGACACTGGCAAACAAGGTAAAGGAGGACTGAAGACAGCATGCCACTCTAAGCCATCTGCCATCTTGGCCCGCCCTCACTCCCCTCTTCCCAGCAGCAATGGACATATTAGTAGGATACATAGTTGGGCTTCTAAGCAGGGTGTAAAGGCAGTGTAATGTCTTGGACTGGAAGAGCAAGAAGGCCTGGAGAGGAGGAGGCGAGGACTGGCTGCCTCATCCACCCACTGGCCCTCATGCTGCCTAGCTCAAGGTCTGGATTTCTTCCCAGAAGAGATAACAGAGGCAGCAGAGGGCTTTAAGAACAACATGAGAAAGCCAGGTTGCCTATAGCAGAGCTATCTGGGAGTTGAAGCAGGTTTGAAATAAATATATACCCTCTTAACTGAGGCAAAGGTCTATCTGTGGTAGGTAAGGGGGGAAATGCTAGATTCACTCAAAGAGCAGTAGCTAAGACTAGCATCTTCTAGGAAGAAGCCAAGGATCTACTCAGATCTACTGTCTTGGGAGACTCACCTCACAAATGACCTCTTCCTAAGAGCAGCCTCAACCTACACCACAACCACCACCACCACTACTCCTGTGTTGCATCCAACCTGTGTGGACAACAACCCAAACACACTGAATTATAATTGTCCTCTTTCCTGCTTCTTGGCAAAATACATGATCCACAGGAAATAACTGAGTAGTACTTCAGCAATGCTTCTTGAGTGGTTAAAAAAGCACATGAAACCATTCTATTGATGATAACCTATCGTAACTTTGTAGCTAACAGTTCTGTTAACTTGAATCTGTTTAATCTCTACTTTGGGACTTGAATATCTGTGAGGGCTGGCGTTAGTCATTTCTTTAATATATTGCTATCTAATCACCCTTTGAACCAAACATTGTTTGTTTTTGTTTTTTTTTTTATTTTAAATTTTTTTATTGTGAAAATACTGTACAGAGGGGTTACAATTACATGGGCAAGATAATGAGTACATTTCTTATCAAGCATTGTAGCCTCCTTCTTTGTTTCCCCTTCCCATCCCTTCCCATCTTCCCCCAGCCCTCCCCACCCAATCCTCCCCCCCCCCATCAAAGTTGTAAAGTTTGTTTTTGACATAACGACTTGTACTTCTCATTGTTGCAATGGGTCCAGGTGGGTCCCTATTTAAACGACTTGTTTTTCCCCTTCCCCTCCACAAATTATACTGACACCAAACATTGTTTATTGAGACTTTATGCATTGATTTGCAAACCAACCTATGGATTCTAAAAGTATATTAATTCAATACAGTGATAGAATAATATAGTGATAACTTATTTAATTATCAATCTCACTTCTAAAGGACGTGATCTGGATTACATATACATAGAGATTTAAAAAAATAAGTGAAGCTGGACACTGGTGGCTCACACCTGTAATCCTAGCTAGTCAGGAAGCTGAGATCTGAGGATCACAGTTCAAAGCCAGCCTGGGCAACATGTGATTATTCTCCAATCAACCACCAGAAAACTGGAGGTGGCGCTGTGGCTCAAGTGGTAGAGCGCTCATCTTGAGCTGAAGAGCTCAGGGACGGCGTCCAGGCCCAGAGTTCAAGTCCCATGAGTGACCAAAAAAGAAAAAGAAAACTAAGTGAGGGATGTGACCTCAGTCACATACTGTAAGTAAAGTGAGCACCAGAGCACACCATAACCCATGCTGGTTCTGAGGAAGAAAGAAATAGAAACTATAATCCCTGTTCTCAGAGACACCAATACTTAAAAAGAGAGAGCGATAGATGTCCAGCAGTGATGGCAGTCCATTGAGCCCTCCCTGATGCCCAGCACTGTGCCATACTCTATGTATTCATCTCAGCAGTATCACAGGGTGATGGCACGTCCATTCTAATGAAGGAAGGCGCAGGGACCCAGAAAGGTCACAAATCCCTTACATCTTAATGCTTGAGCTGAGTCAGAACTGCCTTTCTTAGCTGGCAGAGCCCAAGGTGGAAGGATTTACCATGTGGTTGTTCTCCATGCCTTCCCATCCACCTCCAAGTTCCTCCTTCAAACCTTTGCAGGTGCCATCTGCCTCCGCTACAAATCTGCCTTCTTTCCATCAGCTTCTTTCTCTTCAGCAATTGCAGTTCTGACTCGGCTCTGATCTTTCTTTTTCTGGGATACACTCCAGGATAAATGTTGGGTTTTGTGTTGTTTGGTTTGGGGTTTTTTTTTGGCTTTTTTAGGTTTGGGGTGTTTTTTTGTGTTGCTTTGTAATGACTCTGGAGTATTTTGCTATTCACCATGTGTGTTTCTGGAACCTTCCTACATCACCTGATCTGCAGCTTCCATCCACAAGTGTCTTTCCCAGGGATCTTCAGTGTCCTGCTCACACTGGTGCCAATTATTAAATCTTCAGGAAGTTTGCACATCAGGTAGTAAATCATTGGCTCTTGAAATCGGCCGTGGTGAGGAAGCATTTACACTACAATAATTGGCAATGGCTACAAACCAGGACTGTTTTCCCCTGGAATGCTGAAGGCTAAACCTTCAGTAGCACAGCACTACTGTTAACTTTGCTCCCAGCTCACTCCCAGCCCCATTTCTTATGCACAGAGTGAGCTCATTCTTGAGTGAACACACTCAATGGAAGTATATGATGTTAACTAGTATTAGAAGTGTCGGCGCTTTGTGAGCGTAGAGGGGAAGCAGAAGTCCAGGAAGAGAAGGTTAAATTCATAATTTTCTTTAGTCCTCTGTTGCCCCTTCAGCCAATACTTTTCAAGATGCATCACATTCTACACTTGCAAGCCTTTATGGTGAACGCTGAGGTTGGCTCAATCCATACCAGCCCAACAGATAGGTGGATTACAGATCAAAGCCCAAACTCAACCCCAAATCTATAGGTCTCCAAAGCTAGGATTCTGCTGATTGTATCAGATTCCTCTATGTCCTGAGTTCCAAATGCCCCCCCCCCCCGCCCACATACACATTCACTACCAACTTCTGTTATTAGACAAGAACAACGAAGGCAAAGAACAGCTGGGAAAAGCAATGGCAGGGGGAGGAGGGTGGGAGGACAGGCGCAGGCGCTCTGCTAGAGAGCTGGGAAGAAGGAAGACATCACTGGAAGCCCATGCCAGCAGCTCTGTCGATGAGTTACAAGCTGCCTCCGCGATGACGGAGCCCTGCTCCTAGCAAGAGGGGCAGCTGCACCGCTTGCATCTGCATAAGTATTTTATGAAGCTGCAAAGGATAGGGGAAATCTCGTTTGTGCCAGCATCGCAGGCACAGAAATAAATAATTAAAGCTGAATTATGCCACGCTTGCCAGTGGGTGGAGAAAGCCCAGCATATCCACAGAGAAAATCTTCCCCAGAAGAGCAGCCCTGGACACCTCAGTTCAGCCATTCCCTCAATGAGGCTCATTCAAGTCCTTCAGGAGTCTTATTCTATTTCACACGAGTTCCATCACCAGCTCACCCCGAAGGCCATTATGGCTGTGGCCCAGGACTACAAAGCCATAGTACACATACATAGTATACATACACCTGAGGTGAAGCAGGGCAGAGCCCCAAACAGGGCAGTCAAGGCTAAGCAATGCACCCAGCTGAATGAGGTGGGAGCCTGGGGTTAAATCAGCAACAGGATGCTGATGTTTAGTCACCAGAATTCCAGGGTGGGAAAGTAACTGGCTTATGGCCATTGCCAATTGCTGTTATGTAAATACCCCATGGGTAGTTTCAAGCTACCAGCAAATTAATAACCAGCTTGCAATTTCTTTTAAGATTTAGTCATGACACCAGACTGAGTCAAATGCAGCTGACTCCTGGAAAAGACACTTGTCGGTGCTGGACTTACAGATCAGCCAACAGTATGACCCTAGCTGGAGAGAGCTTGGGACCCTGTACTCGACTAAGTTGCCCTGAAGTCAGCATCCACCCTGATTTCTTCTGTACTCCATTGCTTTCTGCAGCCCCATCCCCTCCCATCCACCACACATCCTCTGCTTGCCTAGTCCTACTCTGGACCCTGTGCCTCCCCTCCTCAGAGTCGGCCCTCAGCCTCTTCCTCTTCATTTAAGCCTTCCCACCAGCATTTGCACCTGACTAGATACCTTCCTTTCTGTTGATTGTTCATCCCTCTCTCAACTGTTATCCCTCTTTCCCGTAGTCAACAAACAGATTTCCCGCAAGCACTATCTACTTTGTCCTTCCTCACTTCCCATTGGTCTCTGTTCCCAGGTCTTCTGGCTCCTGTCCTCATCTATTTTGTAAAAGTTCAGGGGAAAAGGCTGGCAGGCACTTTCTGCAGACTTGACCAACTCATAATCCTTCATTCTCAGGACTAAATAGCAAAAAGCATCAACAAATACTGGGACAATCGGTGCAAAAAGAAAATGACAATTATCTACGTCTTTCCAGAAAGAATGCTAAGGAGAGTTGACTTTTGTTGTTGTTGTTGTTGTTCAGAAGGCCTTTTAAATTGCCAATTACTAGTCGTATGCAGGGTGACAATAAGTTAAGAATGAGAAGAAGTTCTGAATGATAGCAAGGGGCAGGAATTTGAAGTTGGAACAGGAGGGAGAAGGGGCAGAAGTTTAAAATCTTGCTGGTATGTGCTGACAGGGAAAGGAAGAAAACCGGTTGTTTGATCGTATGGTAATACAAGTGTCTTTAGAAAACTCAGGAGACATTGAAGTTAGTGATGATGGCGTATGTGATGTCAGCACTCTCTAGGTCTCCCCATGCAACTCTCTGTCAATGCCACGGGGCTCACTAATGCATTAGTATGAGTGGGTTGAGGGAGGGGAAGCTCAAAGGGAAAAATAAGGGGACAGCTGACATCTGGGTTACACCAGCTACAGCAGAGAGGAATGACAAGTGAATTCAGCAAAAATGTTTTATTTCCACATCTATTGTCAAGCCTAATTATTGGTTGAAATTAGAGGTTCTGCCCCGATCATGGCCATGAATAAATAAAAAATACGTTTGAATTTCAGCAGATGTCATTGAATTTCACATATCTTTTTCCCTTCTGAGAAGTAAAAAAGAAAGATCCAGCTAGCTTCCCATATGTTGACATCCACATGTAAGCTACAGGAACCTTGCTGAAGAAATGGACTGACCTGACCAGAGAAAAGGAAGTCAGATCAGAGTTTCTGAGTTTTCCTCCAGGTTGTGGAAGAGACACACATTGGTATTGCAGTACCCAACTCAGCAAGATAATGGCAGTTTGAGGAAGCAGTTTTCCTTGGCACACTGCACGTGTGCAATATTCTCATAGCCGATCACGTCATCCTATATAGCAAGAGGCAACTGGGGGCCAGGAAATGTGAGTAGCATTAAGAAGAATACAAAGACGACTAAGATGTGGCTTTTGCCCCTCAGGAGATCATACGTTAGTCCCTGTCAATATCTTGGAGTCCCTACAGTCCTGTATTAAACAGTGTACATTTTCTAATTGTCACTATTCACTAGATAAGACAGTGTAACAACTAGTTACACAGCATTTATCATGTATTTGGTACTATGAGTCGTAATACCTAATATGACTTAAGGTATTCAGGAGGTATACTTTCAGCTCTATGTAAATACTAACTCATCTTTATAAGGGATTTGCGTGTCCATGGATTTTGATATGGGGGGGAGGGAGGCTGCAAGAAATCCCCAGCAGATACTGAGAGAGGGCAGTCATTCCAAGCGTGATAGCTGATATTGACATCTCAGTTAGGAATAAGGACATGATCACACAATTCTCTTCCCTACAAACCTCCCCTGATTTTCCTATACAAAAGCAGTATCCCCAACCATGAACCTACCCTTTCCACCTAGCAATCCACTTCCACATGCACTGTGCCAGCTCGCGGCCAGCTGGCCAGCTCAGCTGGAGATGGGCTACAGAGACCATGTTGCTGTTGCTCCTGCCTTCTTTCTCTATTCTCTCCCTTCAGCCACTGTGCATGTTCCGCACCACCTGTCTAGCCACAATGTCTCAACAACACTGCAAACAGACACTCGATTCTGCTGACACACTGGCTTAAAAACCTAGATGCAGCAACTCCACAGAACCAGGCTGTCAACTGCAGTGGGGGCAGGGGGCAGGGGGACGTGTTCTGTACCGAGGTCTATGCCAATTTAGCTGCTGCCTGCTTACGAACTCACCGAAAGAGGTTTGCATTCCACAGCCAAACTCTGCTAAAGCTTTTGAGGCAGGAAAAAAAACTCAAAAATCAAATTACTAGAAGAGACTATGGAACGCCATGCTGCCCAGCTTCCTGCCTTCAGCAAGGCCATCTGAAGTGAGTCTCCTTTGTCATGGGAAGCTGAACTTCCCATGGGTGGGAAGCCCTCCTCAAGGATGATACTGATGAATGATAACTACATACTTGGCTTTATGTCTTAGGCAAGAATAGAAAGGAAAACAAAGGGGAAAAAGTAGAGGGAGAGGGAGAATAAAAACGTTTCATTGTTTACAGTGTTCCTGGTTTATATATTTAGTAGACACTGTGCTATAGTTCATCATTTGCTTTATTCCTCAGAATGATGCTATGAGTGAACACTATGATTCTACCCATTTCACAGATTTGAAAACCAAGGCACAGTCTCTTCACCATTAATATTACTCTATTAGCCCTACTAGATAGTCTGCCAGGGTTCCTACACTCTGACCAAAACATGTCTGCACTGTGTCAATCAACCTAGGAGCTGGTCCAGGAGGAAAGAGGCCAGCCACATATTCAGGAATATTCCTTATGTGTGGACTCCTATCTCCTCTGCTTATTTCGTCCACTTGTTAGTGTGTGACCATTCAATAAATACTCACAAAAAGAAAAGACTGACTCAACATATGATCTCAAATCAGGGAGTTCAGGAGTCGAAAATAGCTATGAGGTATCATGAGACAATTAGAGGAAGAAAAACAAAACTGGGAAGTTTTACATATGCATTGGTATTTCCCCCAAAAGTACATTTGCTCCTTCTTTGTTCACCTTTGTGTCAAGTTTTCTGGGCAACACAGAATCATAGTCCTTCACTCCCACAGAAGCTATAAACTCTTTCACCTCCCTAGTATACAATGTATTTGGTTGCAAAAATAAAGATCAAGGTCAATGGAGCTTTGCTCTGAGCCTGTGATCCCTGAGAGGGTGGGAAGCAATATTTCCAAGCCAACTATAGAGCTCTCAAAACATAAGGTCCATAGATTCTTTGCAAAGTGCTTGTTAGTGTCGAGAAAATTCCAATCCAATGAGAAACCAGATGGGTAGATGCACCAAATATTGAAGACAGGCCTCAAGGCAACGCAGACAAACATCCTCTCTGGTGTACACTAAACTCAGGAGTGATCTTCCAGCCGTTACGAGCAGAGAAATGTCCCACCAGAGTTTTCCAAATAGCAAACTCTTAGCCCAATGATTGTTTCTATCATTTGCCATATTTTCGGTCCAAAAGCCTCTCTAGTTCCTACATGGTTAGCAGCTTTTATAACCCAAGATAAGTGTCCATCCCTTTTAATTTTCATTGTTGCATCTGGTTTGTCATTTCTCTGCAGCAGGTTGTACTATAACGGAAGGATTAATGAGGGAATGGATACAAACATTTTTATTTCAAATAGCAGCTCTCAGACAAGATCTGGAAAACGGAATCAAGCCATATGATTGTAAAAGAAAAAAAAAACCCTCACCATCCAACTATTGGGCATCTTGCCATTATTTGTGAATAGCATGCAAATACAAACAACTTAACTGGGGTGGGGGAGAGATGTACATTTTTCATTTGTGTCTGGCTAATCATTTTTTTTATTATTAATTTGGTCCCTTTTATTTCACATAAATGTCATCTCGAGCACCAAACATCAACAAATAAGATCGTTTATCTTGCGGGGGAAAGCAAAACATTGCTTTGCCATTCAGAGAAGGCAGCTGACGTCCTTGCCGCACCACTAATAAAGAAGGCCTTCAGAACGAAAAATAATCATTTTCTATTACTTTCCACCATGCCTCCTCCATAAACACAGGGCTGCTGGTAATTGCATTTAGCAAAGAAGCACGCTCTGCGTATTACAATTTCCTGAGATTGAAAAGAAAAAGAAAAACACAAAAAACCCTGAAGAATCCCCCAGGTTGAAGGTAGAGATGGAGAGTAAGAGAAAGACCCGGCTGCTCTTCCCTTCTCTTGCTTCTGTGGGCTACCAAGGGGGGAAAAGAGAGTGTGAAGGTTTCACATGAGATTTCCTCCCCCCCCCCCTTTTCTCGGCCTGAGTTAAAAGGAATGGAGAGAGTTCTGGATTTACAAGACCGTGCAGAGAGACAGGGAGCAGAGCGAACCAGAGCTCAGGTCTCGGGAATGAGGCTTCTTCAGCAGCTGCTGCTACCCGGCACAGATAACCACCCGTGTACATGTGGGCTCAGACACTCGAGACAGCCATGTCCACACACATGTGCGCACGAGCCTCCTGTCCCGGGCAGGGAGGCGGCATGGCTGTGCTGATAAATCCAATGCAAGCCCTGCAGACTCCACGCTTCCCTGTCGCCGAAGCATTTGGCTTGCCTGCCCGGGCTGCCTGCTCTGCCAAGCAAGGCACCGACTCCACAGGACAACCGTCCTGTCGATCTCTGCAGGAACATAAGACCTTTTTTTTCCAAGTAAAATGTTCCCCAACTCTGCAAGGGAGGTTGGCAGTACATCTCCAACTCTGGCCTGTCTTTTTAATACCCCTACAATAGCTCGGTTGGACTGAGACCAGCTGTTGGTACATTACCATTTGTAAATGCTTAAAACAGCTACTCCTTGTTTTCTTGGCAACACTGACTGTGGAAAAAAAAAAAAAAAGAAAGAAAGAAAGAAAGAAAGGGGGAAAAAAAAGAAAAAGCAAGCAAGCAAGCTAGCTCCAGCCATTTCCATTCAAACATTAAGAACCGATGACTGCCAGTTTTGGCACTCAGCAGCCATTGTTTGCCCAGCTCCCTTCAACAAGTTTCTCATCACCCCAGTACTACTTCATGTACCCCCTCTACATGCAAAGAAAAAGGAAGAGACTCAGCGAAGACAGCCCCAGAGCCCTTGGTCCCAAGGCTAGTTCACCCCAACCACGTAGAGTCTTCATCTGAAAGGAGACACCCAGCCTACAGCAGCTCTCTTTGTTCTGGTCTGGTCTTTGATCTCTTTTGTCCCCTCCCCTGCCCAGATCATCCTTATTTTGTGGACTTAGGCAGAAGACCAACATCTTCCAGGTGGTGGGAAGCTTTTCCAGAGTCACCCCACCGCCCTTCCCTGCTCTGGGAATGCGCACAGGACGGATGCTACCTTCTCCTGCAGCATAATAGACAATCCCAGGCAGGAGACAATTTGAGAGTGACAAAGAGATGGATCCACTCCATGTCCCCTCCTGTTGAAGCCACGCTGAAGAAAACACTCTTGTTCTGGGTACACCTGTCACCTCACCCAAGTCCTCCGAGTGACATTTGAAGAGTCCCAATGTCAACGCTTGGGAAATGTGTAGACCCAGCAAGGCTCTTTCCCGGCCCCTTCGGCTGCTGCCCACCGAGCTGCTGCTGGCAGTGGCGGCCTCCAGGGCCACGTGCCCATCCACCATCCCCGCGCCACAAGCCTGGAGCCCAGGCACGGGGAGCGCACAGGCGCTGGTGTGCCCAGTCCTGCCGTGGGGACAAAAGGTTTTCCGTGCCACGTCTCCGTTCTCGTGCCCTTCTGTTTGATGGCCTCCCCCACCAAGGGCAGTGGTGGCTGCATCTGTCCTTGCTTCTTTAGTGGGGTTTCTGGGCACGAGAGAGAAAGAGGTCTGTCCGCGTCACGCGCACACTTGGAGATGAGTGAATTCAAGTAGCCAAATGTCGCAGCAGGGTTGAAATCCCGCACATAAGCTCCAAGAGGAAGGAGAGGGCCCAAAATTGGCTCAGAAGAGGACTGCCACTTGGAGGGGGAGGGGTGCGATTTGGCTGGAGATTCAAAAGTTCCCATTTGGTTTGAGGGAAATGTGATACGGCCAGTTCTTGAAGCAGAGGAAAGAAACTTGGAATGGTGAAAACAAGCCACAGATAACCAGGAAAGCTACAGCCCATATGAGGGAGCAGGGCATGGAGGAATGAGCCACAGACAGTGAGCAAAGGCTTTGTCCCTGGTCAGCTCCAGAGCGCACTGCTTCATCTGTAAATATCTAGTTCAGCTGGCAAGCAGGCCCAAGTCCTAGCAGTCTAGAACGCTAAGCCACTGTCTTCTTGAACTTCAGGTATACCTCTCTGAGGACTCCCCATGTATAGAAACTCAAATTCAAATCTCTCAGGACATTTGGTATCAGATTTCTCTCCATTGGTCTGTTCATCTTTTTAGGCAAAGATCATGAAGTTCTTGAAAAGTTGTTTGTTTGTTTTTTAATTTTCAATTCCTGGGACTGGCAAAATGCTGGACCTACCTACAGTGGATTCATTATGGGTCCTGTTTGTTCAATGAGATACTTTTTATGTGAATGTGTCTGCCAGTGCTGGGGCTTGAACCCAGGGCCTGTGTGCTGTCCCTTAGCATTTTTTGCTCAATGCTAGCACTCTACTACTTGAGCTACAGCTCCACTTCTGGCTTCTTGGTCGTTAATTGGAAATGAGAGTCCCACAGCAGACTTACCTGTACAGGATGGCTTCAAACTGTGATACTTAGATCTCAGCCTGAGTAGCTGGAATTATAGGCATAGGCCACCAGACCTCAGCAGTGGGAAAATTTGATATGCAAACTGCAGTCACAAGTAGACAGTGCAGGTGACTTAAAGAGAGGTCACCATTAACCATAGCGTACAGAGGCCATTTCCTGACATCCTCAAGCATAAGGGACAAGGGCATGCTGACACTGTGCAGGTATTCATTTTCACCCCCAAGAGGGAAAGAAGAAGCCAACCACAGAACAAGAAAAGGAAAACAGATGTTGTACTCTTAGCTACTCAGGAGGCTGAGATCTGAGAATCGCAGTTCAAAGCAGTAGGAAAGTCCATGAGACTCTTATCTCCAATTAGAAATGCCAGAAAAATTTTAAAAAGCCAGAAGTAGAACTGTGGCTCAAGTGGTAGGGTGCTAGCCTTAAGCACAAAAGCTCAGGGACAGTACCCAAACCCTGAGTTCAAGGTCCAGGACCAGCAAAAAAAAAAAAAAAAGAAAAGAAAAAAGAAACAGTATCATGGAGATAGGTCAGTTTGAGATAAAAACTAGGCATGAATGATTTTTGTAGTATAAACCAGAAAACTTAAGTCTATGAATTTTACTAAACTCTCTGGCTTACATATTATTACTGACAGAAAAGTCCTAAGAGTCTCCCAAACATTAGTCAGTTTGATATATTAGATGCAGCTTCCCCAGGAACCATGCACCAGAGAAAGCCTCAGCAGAGCTTTAACTGAGCAACTGCAATGAACCAGCGACCAGACTCTCTTCATGCTTGTTGGATTGTGCTCTCTGCTGAGCCAAAAGTTCCTGGGGGACTGAGGCTGTGTCCAGTTTATCCATATTGTAGTCTCAGAACCCTGCAAAAAGTGTGCTATAGCAGTAGTTGGTTGCTACTAACAGAGTTTGAAAGGAAAGGATGCAAAAGCTAGCTGGGTATTGTGGTTAATGCTTACAATTCCAGCTACTCAGCAGACCAAGGCAGAAAGATTGAGAGTTTGATGACTTAGGCTAGGCAAAGTTAGTGAGACCTTATGTGGAAAGCAAATACAAAGAAAAGGGCTGGATGGGAAGCTCAAAGTGAGAGAATCTGGGGTTCAATCCCCAATACTGCAGAATAAAAAAAATATTCTCCATCCTCAGATCCTTTCCCTTTATCATGTCTAAAGGCCTTGAAGACTTCCTATATTTATAGATGTCATATGTCTACGGTTTTAACAAAATGAAAGAAGGAAGATACACCTTCTAACACCAGAGAACACACACTATCCCACAGTCCATAACCAGAGGTGAGTTGAAGAGTCAAGGCAAGCTGGGCCTCTGACCTTAGCCTTACATATGGAAGTCAACCACAGATCCTTAACTGGTTAGATCTGTTCCATTCAGCCACAGAAGAGCCCCAAGAGAGTTGACCACACTGCATTCTAAATCCCTCCTGGGTTCCCCAATGCCTGCCCTCAACAATGAAGAGATTGTGCAAAAACTAGCAGAAGAGTTAGCTCCTGGATGGTGAAGAACAGGCAAAACCCCAAACCATAGTGCAAATGCCCACCCACTCCACTCACAAGGCCCTCATGTCTGTCTCACTGTCCTCTTCTATGAGCTGGAGATGATATTAAAACATGGTCCCAGAGCTAGCCACCAATAGCTCATACTTGGGGGTCCTAGCTAGTCAAAAGGTTGAGATCTAAGGATCGTTCTTCAAAGCCAACACACACACACACACACACAATGTACCCCAGGATCTAAGAAGACTAAACAATGGAGCATGTATCTCTGGACACCTGGAACTGGGAAGTCAATGTAACAGTCCTCATTCTAAAGCACAGGAACGGGGAGGGAGTGATCTTGGAGGAGGGGAAAGGGGGAGTCGGGAAGGTGATGTGTGAGGGCACACAGCTGGCCCTTCCTGTTTCCCCCATGACAGTACTATCCATGCCTTCCTATGGTAGTTCCCCTGTGCTTCAGTCTGTCCTCATGTCTGTCTGTGTCTATCTCTGTCTCTGTTTCTCTATGTAGCCCAGGCTGACCTCAAACCCTCAATTATCCCTTCTTAGTCTCCCCGGTGCATCTATAAGTCTCTTTACTCTCATAAACCCACCAACAGCCACCTTCACCCAAACTTCCAGGATGTGTCTGAGGACATCTCCAACCCTGTTCCCTCTTCTCCCAACCACGTTCCCTCCAACTTCTAGATCATATTACTTAGAAAAATCTTCCAACATTCATGATTTTCCATACCACATACCAAACACAGGGCTAAGGTTGATATGGTTATATCACAGACAGCTCAGGCTGCCATTACACACTACCATAGAGTGGGTGGCTGAAACAATAGACATCTATATATTCTTGTGGTTCTGGATGCTCCAGCATCCAGGCCAGGATCAGCTGATTTGGTTTCCCTAGTTTATAAATGACCACCTTCTCACTATGTGCTCCTACAGTCCTTCCCCTGGGTGGGGCACAGAAAAGGTGGGCATGGAAAGGGAGAAAGCCCTCTGGTGCTTCTTACATGAACATGAAGCATATCATCTCAGGGCTTTGCTTTTATGGCCTCATTTCATCAATGCTTCTTTGGAGGACCCTTCCCCAAATACAGCCCTACTAGGGATTTAGGCTTCAATATACAATTTTAGGGTGGACGCTCTCCATCCAAGATACCCCCCAGTAATTGCCTGAGGTAGGCGCAGAGTTTACTGATACGTGTACAGATATGCTTGTCCCTGCTCACACTGACTGCAAGCCGGTGGTCATCCAAAGATTTAGTTCCCCTGGAAGGGCTTCATACTGGCCACAGACCCTGTGCACAGAATTTCCCCAAAACCCATCAAGACCTGAAAATAACCAGGATAAAAGGGGTTTTAGGGAAACAAAGAGGGGGTGCAGAAAATGCCCGTCCCATCTTTCCCATCAGGAAAGCATGTGGTACCATAAATGCCTGCTATAATTATAAATTATAAATTATAGTTCTTCACATATTCATTCAACAAACACCTGTTACATGCCCATCAATTGTTTTTGTTTTTAAATCTATGTTTATTATCTTCCAGTGGTTGTACAAAGGATGCCATGCCCACGTTTCATTGTTCTCCCCTCCCCTTCCACCCCAGCCCCTCTCCTCGGGTTTCCTAGTTTCAGAGAACACGCACTGAACCATAACTGCATTCTCCCTTCCTTACTCTTCATTTTTCAGTGTACTGCTAGATGTCAGGCCTTGAGTAGTGGACCACGTAGCCCCAGTCCTTACTCTCAGCAAACGTTTGATGTAGTTGAGAGTGGCAGACACAGTGTTGAAAGTATAAGCCAGTACTCAATGAGACACATTATTTGATGGCTTCGGATGCTTTCCAATGCTCTAACACAACACCTGGGAGCGCAGGCATGTTTGGCCTCACCACTTTGGAGGCTGGGAAATCTGAGAGCATGACACTGGCGTCTGCTTAGCTTCTGGTGAAGACTTCATGCTGCTCCACAAAGAGCAACAGAGCAGGCATATACATGTAGAAGAGACAAAATATGAGGGGCACCCTTGCTTTATAACAATTCCATCCCAAGGTAACTAATCAGATTCTGGAAGTCTTAACCCAGTCCTCAAGAAAGGCATTAATTCTTTTCCGTGACCTGATTACCTCTCAACATGGTGATAAAATTCCAGTGTGACTTTCAGAACCATGTTCCAATCATGACATCTCTCCACGGAGCAATCTGAGGCTGCTCCATCACTACAAGAAGCTTTGCTTTGGCATCAGCCACATTCAATTGGCCAACCCAACAAGAGGAGAGAAGCAAGATGACCAGTCCAGGTGTTTGACTGGTTTGACCATATTGCAGAAGTTACAAACACACAGCCTTGTCTCCCCCTCACACACACACACACACACCAAATTCAATCGTTTGCACAGATTTTCAGGAAGTATATACCAAGGGCAAAGCCCCACTCCAAGCACTGGGCAAGCATTTGAGGATATTGCAAAGTAAGGGCCTCCCAGCAGGAAGACAGTCCCAAGGGTCACCAGCCCAGCAGTGAAAAAGACCTGATCCTGTTGATAGCAAAACTTCAAGAAAAATCCAAACTCAAATCTTAGGCATGACCTTGACTTAGCCTGCCAAAGGTCAGCAGTACCTCCTGCCCTGCCACCTCCAAAGAGCAGAAGAAAAGACAGAAGGTTTTATTATATGGCTCAGACCAGGCCTGCCAACTTCTCCCCACAACTGCTACAAGATAGAGTGAAAGGGAATTGGAAAAATAGAACCCCTACATCCCAGAAATATTACTTTCATGAGCTGTATGAATTATTTAACAGACAGCTGAAAAGACCAAACTCAACAGAAGAATACAAAAACCCAGCTTGGCGGTACAGACACCTTCCCCGAAGCCCATGACAATGAAATGTGGTTTATGCCCTGATCAATGTGCCAGCAAAGGAGGCTTTGGAGATGGATGCCCACAGGGATCATTAGCCCCTTATCTCTCAACCCTTTGCTCCAGCATCCAGATCTCAGAGTCTGGATGGGCAGCCTAGGGAGAGCAAAGCTGAAAAGTGTGTAGATTGTAAGTGTTGGTTAAACAACCCCACCGTATTCTTATTTGCTGGAGGTTTTAGGGAGCAGATGTAGGACTGGCAGGGCTTGGAGCTGGCGATATTGTTCTAGCTCACTCAGAGCCAACATGGAAGGGAAAAAAAGCCACACATGCAAACACACACACACACACACACATACAAGCTGCATTTGATGTGTGTGCCTGGGTGTGCATGCTTGCCTCTGTGCCATCTCCCTTGCCCAAGGTTCCTTGGAGTCAAGCTGACCGATGCAAAACCAGGCTTGGGGTCCAGCCAAGAGAAATATGACTTCTCCCAGAATCTGCATGAAGGTGTCTCTCCAAGTGCTCGGCTCACTGTTGCGTCTCCCCGCCTGCAGGCACAAGGGGGTTGGGGCAGCCACTGCAGGCTTGGTGCTAGAGAAAAGGGCAAACAAATGGAGAACCAACTATAAAGGCGGCCAGCAGCAGTGAGGCAGCGCTGCAGCTGCCAGGCAATAACTTAGATAGTTACAGCTGCCATCACCTAGTTCATGCAAGCTTTTTAATATCTTTTGGCAGCTCTCGGTGTCACAGCACAAAGGGAGAGTTGGCACTTTGCAACACACTTTGTTTGACATAACTGTAGGCAGGACCCAGCTGATACCTTCAGTAATGTGGATGGGTTTGCTCTTAAGGTGTGTTTTAGCAGATCAAATGAGAGATTTCTCCCCCTCCCTCTCTTGCTCTCTCTCTCCCTCCCTCCCACCACAGCACTGTTTATGTTCAGGGCATGCAAAACTCCAAAATCACACATTGGGCGCCAAATCTGATTAATGGGAGGACTTGGCAAATACACAACATAAGGTTGGCCTCCTAGGCATCCAGCTAAAGAAGAGAGGAGAGCCGTGCATAGAAGACAGAGAGCAACAAAAGGAAAGGGGAAGGAGGAAAGAAGAGTAGTTCATAATAGAACTCTTCCTGAGCCTCATCAAGAGACTCAGTATCTGCTTTACCCCCCGACACTACAGAGTTTTAAATCAAACAGAATACTACCAGCTTGCTTCCTGCTCTTCCATTTCCAAGTTATTCATGGCTTGGCTACATACCTCCCCCCTCCAGTGGCGCAGGAGCCCAGCCTGTTCCAGTTAGCTCCCTGCCCTGTGGTGATTCTTCCAACGACCAATAGGTAAGAAGGTACTTTTAGAAGCACCTCCCCAGCACAGGGAGATGTCATGACAATATTTCATGATTCTTCCACCAAGCCAGGCATCCTTTTTTGGTGTCTCCAAGAGCCTTGCTGGGGTAGAAAATGGTCTTCTTTAAGACCGACAGCACAGGTTGGCATGAAGAGAGCATCCAGGTAGTAGATGAGCAGGAAATGAATGTGGGAAGTGAGGGTGGAGAGGTAAGGCCAACACCAACCCTTGGGAGCAGTGCTTAGTCTCTGCCCCACAGGGTATTACCTCTGTGGATCCCTCCAGGTGGGGGCTGGGGGCAGTGGCTCTCTGCCGGTGGAGGAAGTCATTGAGAAGATGCATACAGAAGAGACACAGGGATACAGTAAGCTGGTGATAGGCCTGTGTCCGTCACTGCCCATCACTATGACAACTCCCTGACACAATCACCTTATCAAGAGAAAAAAAAATTGGTTTTGGATCACACTGTGAAAGATTCTAATGCATGATTGGTTGACCCAGTTTGCTTTGAGCCTATCACAGGGTAGCACATTATGCTGGAGGCCCAGGCTGGGAGCCCATCCCTGGTGAACTTCGAGGGATACTGCAGATCCAAACTATAGCAGCTCCTATTTGTTGTATTTATTTGCAAAGACTGCTGTAATAAAGTATGACAGACTGAGTGGCTTCAGTGAAACACATATACTGTCTCTCAGTTCTGGAGATGAGAGTTCAAGATTAAGGTATCAGATTTGACTCTTTCAGAGAGCTGTTCCGGGTCTTTTCCTGAACTTCATGTGAATGTCCTGAAACCCAATTTGGTTTTCTTGGCTTATAAACATACCACTCTCATCTCTGCCTACATCTTCACATGCTTTATTTCTGTGGGTATGAATGTCTCCAAATTTCCTTTTCATAAGGGCACCATTCATTCATACTACATTACAAGCCTATGCTGTTCCAATATGTCCTCATCCACAATAGCTCTATTCCCAAATAAGGCTACATTCTGAGGTACTAGGGCTAAGTCTTTCACCATAAATTTTAGAGGCCACAATTCAACCTACACAGCTGGATACCTCCTATGTGCCAGGCACTGTTACTTCTTTAGGCACTAATTCTAACCCTTTAGAGCCTCCTGCAAAGTCGACGGAGTCATCTTCATTTTACAGAAAAGGAAAATAGGACTTAAGAAGCTGACAGTCTCAGGGAGGTTTAGAGGTTCACACGTACAATCCTAACTAACTCAGGAGGCTAAAATCAGGAGGAGCAAGGTTGAAGGCCAGCCCAGATTTAAAAATTCACAAGACTCCCTTCTCAAGGGAAAAGGCTGGGCATGGTGGAATTAACCTGTCATTCCAGCCACAGCATAAACTATAAATAGAAGGATCGTGGTCCAGGCCAATCCTGGCAAAAGGAAAACTCTATCTTAAAAAGAACCAGAGCAAAGAAGGTAAGAGGTATATCTCACATCATAGAGCTCCTGCCTAGCAAGCAGTAGGTCCTGAGTTCAAACCCCAGTACTGAAGAAGAAAGAAAAAAAGGACATAGGCAGAAATAGAGAAAAGAAGAAAAGTAAAACAGAGAATGGTGGACAATCTACTCTATACATCTGAGCATAGCAAGCCAGCCCTTGCTGATAGTGCCACCAAGCTCTTCCCCAGGACCCTAGACAGAATCATCTCCCTCAGCCTGCCCTCTCTGAATGACCTTAAGGAAAGTGGCCTAAACTAGACCCCGGTCCACCAGATGGCAGCTGGTCTGTGGAGCAGAGCCCTGGATGGATATAGGAGACAGGTAGGTGATGTTACAGCCTAGCTCTCATGCTTATATTGTCCAGAAAGACATATAATGTCATGTGCTTTATCATGTGCATTTACTTAGTATCTAAGGCCCACTCATCACCTAGTAAATAAGACAGTGCAAAGGCAGTGTCTGCTATATATTCAGATTCAACTTCCTCTTCCCTTTTTCAGCATGCTCCCAAACTTCCTCACCCTACTATCCCTGCTCTCTGCTCAGAGAACACAAATTCATTGCTCTATCTATGAGCAAAACCCCAATACAGTCCTGCACATGACTGTGTACCCACCCATCCACAGATGAATAAATAAGTAACTAAATGGTAGTTATTGGTCAGTTCCTTCAGGCCAAGCACTGCAATAGTTAAGTTCCATTACTCAGTTCAGTTAATCCTCCGGTGTTTCTGTTGGGATCACCCATTATTCTCCCCACTTTACAGATGAGGAAATTGAGAAGAAGGGGGCTGAAATTTGCTGTCATTCTTTGAACAAAACCAAGTACTCCAGAGCCCTACTTTTATTCCAACTAACTGCAGTTTTACTTACTCAGAGGGAGGAGGGAAGTCTTAGAAAAAGTCATCGTTGTGGTTGTCTAATCTTCTCTATGTCTGGCTAGACAGGCCTTCAGAACTGCCCTCAGGAGCTGGGAATGTAGTTCTCTTAGAGATGACAAACCTTGTGCCTGCTACACATTGTTCTTCAGTCTTCCAACCCTTCTTCCTGCATAGATCAATGTCCACAAGTGCCAAGTTGTGGTACTCAAGTCCAAAGGAGAGGGCTATTTCTATACTTACAATCTGTCAAGATGCCCTGCCATTAGAGGTCTGGTTGGTCCATCTAGGCAAGACTGTAACACAACTCTCAGACTCCTGCTCTCCTAGACTAAGCAAGGGCACTTATTTCCCTATTTCCCTACTTGCAATCAGAAATGCAGCTTCTCTTGGCCCTGTTGTGCTCAACAATTCCAGCAGTTTCCAAAACAAAATTAGATGCAGCCCCAGCTTGAGAAATGTTCCACCTCCTAGACGCACAGCATGGAGATCATCATCCACTTATTATCATTCAAAACAAATAAGAATGATAAAACATCAGTTGGAGCCACTCCAGGACAGAAAGAACTAGAATATTTAATAATCATCTTTTCTTGAAAAAAGAAACCATAGTATTCCACAAATAGAAAGTACGAGAAAATGCAGAAAAACAATGGCAAGAGGACATTCTGCACCTTTTCCCCCAAACCATGAATCACCTGAAATAACAGAGCAGCATTAAAAGCCCCCCCAAACTGACAAGAGAGCACAGACCCAGCAGCAGCTTCAGTTTAAAAGTAAGAGAAGTGAAACCCACATAAAGCATCCAGCACAGAGTAGATGTTGTTTTTCTAGCTTCTCTCTTCGTGGAGGAGAGCAGAGCTGCCTTCAAACTCCCTCCTGCTCAGACTGAGAAGCCATTCCATTCAGGAATTCCTCCCTTCCCATAGAACACATCCCATGACACCCCGGGCTCAGGAAATTTCTCTGTTTCACAAAGAGTCTTTTAAGCCATTTTTAACCTGCGTAAATGTTTAACTTTAACGTGGGAAATATCATGGGATGGTGAAAGAAAAAAAAAAACACTCAAGACTGACCTTCACAGAAGAGAATGTGGTGGGTCAGTATGTGGATTCAGAGCAAGGTGGCTAGGAACTACTCAACCTTTGCTCAGGTCTCCCTCTTCCCCACATGTGTCCCCAAAGCAAGATGCTCCTGTAAGGACTCCTCCTCCAACTCCATCTAAAGAAAAATCTCATTCCTGAAATGCCTACCTTTGGGGATGGGGCGGGGGTCATTGGCCCTTCCCTCTACAAGGTCGCAGAGTTTATTCACCCAGGGTTCACTTTACCTGGATCTATTTGCAGAAAAGTAGTAGGCATGGGTAAGCAGACCTGAACACTATATTGAAGACTATAAGACTATATTGCCTGCACTCCTGCTAGGCTTGTGGCTTGGGGGTAGAGCAGGTGCCTAGCAGGCAAAAGACCTTGGGCTCAATTTCCAGCACATGGGGAGAAAAGAAGACAACATTGCTAACATCCCAAAATTGCTTTAAAAAACATAGAAGAAAACTAAATATGAAAGGATTGGAAATTTGCTAAGTCAATCCAAATATTTGAATAGAATGTAATAGTTTACAAAGATTTAAGAGAAGTGCGGAAGGCATAATGCTTAGTGAAAAACAAGATGCATTGACAAACAGTTTTCTCTCAGCCATAAAAATGTGGAAAATAAATACAGTACTATGTATTGTGTTGTCTGCCAGTATCTAATTTTCCCCTTCCCACTTCTAAGACATACAGCTCATTGTCACAGAGAAGCCATCTACACAATATGACTGGCCTCTGGCCACAGTGGATTGATCCAGGGTGGACATCTGACCCAAGCCAGGACAATTCTCTCCTTCCCTAGTAATTTTAGAATTGGAACTGAGGGAATCTTTCTCTTCCCAGCAGAAGGGCCAGTAGGGGAGAGTGCCTAGCAGCTGCAGATGTACACCCATGTGTCCTGCCCTGTGGGCCAGAAAAGCTGGCAGCGGAACCAGAGAAAGAAGGGCATGGAGGAAGCGGACACGGTGAAGAAGAAGCAAGAATCGAAGAAGGAATGTCCTAAGAGTACCCCCAAGTCCACCTGCTCACTGTTTCTGAGGCCTAGGGCACCTTTCCACCCTGGCATTAATGACACAGACAAGCCTGAGTCCTAGTAATACAACCCCAATTTCACTGAAGGCTTTTGGATTGGATTTCTGTCACTAGGAACCAAAATTCTAACCATTATGTGTTCCCTCAAATGGCCAATTACCTATACATCTTCCTAATACTTAAAATATCATTAGGAGAAAGGGTTGTTTAGTTACACATCATTTCTTTTGCCTTTTGGTATTTTCCACATTTTCTGTTACAGACTTTTTTTTTTTTTTTTTTTGTGGGGCTGGAACTCTGGGCTTGGGCGCTATTCCTATGCTCTTCAGCTCCAGGCAAGCACTCTACCGATTGAGCCACAGCGCCACTTCTGGTTTTCTATTATTGCAGATAAGAGTCTCACGGACTTTTCTGCCCAGGCTGGCTTTGAACCGTGATCCTCAGATCTCAGCCTCCTGAGTAGCTAGGAGTACAGGCGTGAGCCACCTGCGCCCGGCTGTTACAAACATTTTTATCATCTGATGTTCAGTGTTCATCTTCAGATCTACTAACTTAATCCTATTATATATAATATACATACTTTTCACAAGGTTGAAAGAAAGCCTTTAATTATCAGAAAAAAATATATATTTATTATGCTGAGTGGACTAAGGTTCTGAGAGACAAATGAGACATTAATTCTAAAATCTAAACATACACAAAACACATACAGAGCCATATGCATATATACATGATCAAATTGACTCGAGTATGGTATACATAATAATGGATTTCCTTGGGCTGGGAAGATGGCTCCGTGGTAGAGCGCTTGCCTTGCATGCATGAGGCCCTGGGTTCGATTCCTCAGTGCCACATAAGCAAAAAGAAAAAAGCCAGAAGTGGCGCTGTGGCTCAAGTGGTAGAGCACTAGCCTTGAGCTGAAGAGCTGAGGGACAGTGCCCAGGCCCAGAGTTCAGGCCCCACAACCAGACCCCCCCCCCAAAAAAATGGATTTCCACATAACCCCTTTGGACAATGGACAGTTTAACAATATGAATATCAGGAAGCTGAAATATGTTTTGTCTGAAGGGGATAATGGATAAGGAGAGAGAATAAACAATGTGAGAGAGGAATGGTGGGAGAATACAGTCATAATACTCAGTGTACAGATATGAAAATGGAATGAGGAAATTGGAAGGGATGGGTGGAGTTGGGAGAGATGGGAAGGGAGAGAATGATTGAAAGGGTGACATTTATTGTACACATAAATTGTCAGGTTGATTGAAACCCTTTTGTGCACCTATGTAAAGATAACTTAAAAATAATTTTAAAATGATATATTTATTGAATTGGTGTGCATGTAGGTATGTATGCGTGTATATCCGCATCTCTGTGTGTGGTTAGTAATAAATCTTCACGTTAGACACAGAACTCAAAAATCCTGGAAACTGAGCTAGGCACCTGTGAACAGATCTAATCCTACCTACTCAGGAAGCTAAGGTCCAGAAAGCATACATGTCTGTAAGACTCCATCCCCAAAACAACCAGCAAAAAGTTAGTTGGAGGCACGGCTCACAGGTAAGGCATCAGCCCAACAAACATAAAGCTCTGAGTTCAAATCCTAGTACCAGCAAAACAAAAGCATAAAGAATAAATCCTAGAAACAGTCTTTCTAGTGTTCTCTCCCTATCATGGAAGTCTCTGATCTCTGATGGGGCCCAGTCTTCCATCTTCAAACATCTGGATCTGTGGTTGGCCCTGCCGTGTCCCATTCCATTGCTTCTGGGTCTCTACTGATTTGTTATCAGAAGGTCATCTTACCAGAAAGGAAGGGTAGTAAAATCTTTCTACAAGGTGTGATCGCTTGTCTTTCCTTCCCATCCTCCTCAAAACCACTGCTATTGTTGGCCTCTTCTGGGACTTGACCTTTCTCCACGTGAAGCTGTCCAAAACTCTCATCTTAGGAAGCCTAGAGCAGTCCCTCTTTTTTCTCTGAGAATCAGAACACTTGGCTGGCACACCCCCTGGTGGTGACCTAATAAATCTCCCTCAATTACTACGGGGTGTGACCCCCTCCCACCAAGTATGTCAAAATACGTTCCACTGGATTCTAGTTCTACAGAAAGCTAGCAGAGAAGGGAAGTGTTTTATGCAAATATGAAACAGTTGGATAAATAAAATTGCAGTGTGCTTTTATTATTAGTGGATTCCTCCAAATCCTTAATATGCTAATAAATACTGTGAATCTTTTAAGACTTTGGCCTGCAGTGAATTCCGGGCTTATGTGCTCAACCTTTTGGGAAATAACTTGATGGCTATCATTTTTTGAGCATGTACTATCAATCATAGTATTCCCATTTGTAGATGGAGACACTGATACTTAAAGAGGTCAGATGGTTTGCTTCTGTTAGGACAGGCACATGACCTCATGTCCCTAACTATCTTGCAAGACCCTGGCTTTACGTTACTTCCAGATGGTATTCTGCAAACTCCCCTTGTGTCTGTCACTCTTCATAGTGGCTGTAGCACCAGTCATGTCTCTATGTCTCTCTAGAGGACAGAGCTCCGTGTCACATATACATGCCCTATGGGAGCCTCAAGTTGCCATAGTGAGAAAGGGAGAATCAAGTTTCCAAGGCCACAAAGTCCTTCTGGAAACCTGAAAACCCTCGGCAAAATGTCGGGAACCCAAATCTCTACCTTTCAAGGGTGCTGTGGAAAATGCAACAGGCTACATTTTACTTTTTGTTCTTTTTCTAAGAGAAGCTTGATTTTTTTGTGTGTGATACATACCTATAATCTGGCAGCATTCACAGCTGGATATTCAATGTGTGTATCTGTTTCTTCATCTGCCAAAAATGGAGGTGACAGTACTTTTGGTGCTTTAATGTAAGCATAAGTATATATTTAAGAGTTCTGATAGTAACCTTTTTGCTTTTTTGGTTTGTCTTAGGTAATTTTTTCTTCCATTTGTTTTATTTTGTTCTTCCAACTGTGCCTTTTTTTCTCTTTAATTTTAAATAATAGGAAGCAAAGTTAACTTACTGATTTATATAACCGAAAGTTCAACATTTAGATACAGCTGGACCCAGGGACCCAAAGTGAGACCATAATTAGGCCTCACGTTACCAGTACATTTAAAGACAGCAAATAGAATGTGGTGCTATTTTTTTTAAGAAGTTTTAGTCCCTTGTCTTGGTTGACACGAAGAGACTGCCAATAATAACATGGATGGTAAGAGTTGGGGAGTTGACCCCCTGCTTTCCAACACTGCCTTCTAGATACCCTTGCTGAATAGCTATATAAGAACTTGTTTTTCCATCTGTCCAAATGGGAACGCTACTCCTTTTCTTCTTCAGTGGAAGCAGAGAGGTTGTAAAACTTTCAAAGGCTTTCTTCTCTAGAGCATATATATCATGTGGTATGTGTGCACATATATCTGTATGTGTAAATATATATACACACTTATGTAAATACATACACATTACTATTAATGTTCAGAGTTCACAGGGATGATACTTTATACTGGCAATGGGTTTACCATGTATTTGTTTTGCCAATTTATTATTTAAAATTCCATAATAAGCCTGGCAAAATGAATGCCTTCAACATTACAACCATAGTTTAAAGCCAATTAAGTCACAGGGGGAGAAGGGGAAGACAGGAGAGGAGAGGAGGGGAGAGGAGAGAAGGATTGAGGAGGGGAGAGGAGAAGAGGAGAGGGAAGGAGAAGGGGAGGGGAAAGGGGAAGGAAGAGGGGAAAGGAGAGGAAAAGAGGGTTGAGGAGGGGAGGGGAGAAGAGAAGAAGGGAGGGGAGAGGAGAGGAGGATAGGCAAGGGGGAGGAGAAGAGGGTTGAGGAAGGAAAAGGAGGGGAAAGGAGGGGAAGGAAGAAGAGGGGAGGGGAGAGTAGGGAAGGGGAGGGGAGAGAATATACAAACATATACACATATCTAAATTCACCTTATGTGGGTGCATGTGTATGTTGACAAGACACATATAAATGGCAAATAAGTAAAGTTTTTTTTTTAAGCAGATAGATTGATCATTCCAGATTTTAATACCACCCCCAGGTAGAACAGGTGGTGAAAATAGAATAAAACATGTTGCAAGGAACTTGTCATGAATTTTAAAAACAAAAACGCCTACAGACCAAATACTCTGCTCTGACACTGGGCTAAATCTGAAGTTCCCAAACTATTTTAAATGACAAAGCAGAAGTTCCCAAGAGACCATCCAACAGACATGGTTTGAGGGCAATTGCTGCGGAACTCACTCAGCACAGGAAGAGCTTGAAGGGACAGACAGGAGGCAGGGAGCTCGCTCTCACTTGCCACCTGGGCCACATGCAGACTTCCCCAGCCCTAGAGGCCAGACTATGTGCACAGACCAAGAAGACTGCTGACAAAGGCCACTAAGAAGGGTAAGGCTGGATTAAAAGTAGCCAATCTAGCTGTGTAGCCAACTTGGGATGTCGTGAGTTTGAACCCAACCTGGGTGATATAACAATACCTTGTCTCATGGAAATAAATAAATAAAACATTAAAATAAATAAAACAACACTAGGTGAGTGCAACAAATCCATCTGTGCACTAGTCCAGGACACAAGCTTGAGATTTCTGCCCCATTCAGCTACTCAGTGTTGTGCCCCAACTCAACACCATCCATTGAAAGATACAACTAGAGGTGCAAAGTGGCCCAGCAAACCTGAGTGTGAATCCCAACTCTGACTCTTGTTAGGAAAGATGAGGCCCTTACCCTCAGCCCAGGCCCTCAGTTCTTAGCCCTGGCTCATGGACAGACTCCTGAACCCACCAGGTCACAGATAATTGCCTTTCTTTCCCATCCAGCCTGTCCTTGGAGGTTCCCTTCCTATCCCTCTGGCCACATTAGCTGCCTAGGGGATCCCAAACTCAGAACACATTTGGCAATTATCCAGTTAAATTTTATCATTGGAGATGGCCAAACAATCCAGCCAGGACATCCATATCCACTGTCTACATGGATCAAATTCTACCTCACTGGCACACACAGTTTCATCCATAAAGAATGAGGGGGGTCACTAAGAACCTTGTCTCAGTATCATACCCATGTTACATTGGCCTTCAGTGGTAGTGTGAGCTTGCCCCATTTCTGTGGCAGCCTCTGTTCCCTGCCCACGCCCTCTTCACCCCAGGCACCTCAGCCCCACCCACAGGGTCTTAGCCCCTAGAATCTGGATTTGGGGTGGCTGTCAGGAGCTGGAATATTCTCTGCTAAGTGTTTGAATTTTATTAAGAATAGCTGCAACATTCTGAAATGCCTTGTAAAATGTAAAGGAAGGCAGGTATAGTGAGAGTATCAGGCATCCAACCAGCCAAGGTGCAGGATGGTCTGTACTATAGTATGGTCCTAGAATGGTCCTTAAAGGCACCCATGTGTTGATGGCTTGGTTGCCAGCCCATGATGCTACAGGGAGGCAGTAGAACCATTAGGAGATGGGGCCTAGTGAGAAGAAGTTAAGTCACTGGGCCACAGACTCTTAAAGGGGATATTGAAACCCCCTTTTTCTCTCTTTTTGCTTCCCACTGGCCATGAGGGGAACAGGCCTCCTCTGCTACATGCTCCAGCCATAATGTGCAGAGCTGCCACAAGCCCAAGGCAGAAGTGAAACTATGAATCCCTCCCCTCCAGAAAAGCCTATTCCCTTATTATATGGATGTCTCAGGCATTTCACTACAGTAGCACAAAGTTCTCTCTAAGTTTTATCAGGCCATTGCTTCTGCCCAGAAGATAATGACCCAGCCCCGCTGCAAGACAGAAGGAAACTCTTATAATCCCCTCCCAGACCACACGTGTCAATTAAGATCCAGTCTTGCTAAATGAACAGAAAATATAAAATCTCAGAAGCGTAAAGACAAAGGCTTAGTCCTAAAAAGAAAAAAGAAAAAGCAATCCCCAGCTGTGGAAGAAGACAGCACCTTAATCTGTTACCAGGGTGGGCCAGTTCATTCCCTCAGCTGGCTCCCCTACAGATGTCAGTAAACTGTGACCAGTGGGCCAAATCTGGCCTGCCACCTGTTTATGTAAATAAAGTTTTATTGGAACACAGCCTCACCCATTCATTATACATTGTCTATGGCTGTTCTCCTTCTGGGCAGCCAGAGTCCAATCACGGCAATAGAGAGCTGGCCAAACCTGACCTATTTACTCTCTGGACTTTCACAGGAAAAGTTTGCAGGCTCTGCTAGGGAAATCAGTGTAAAATGAGGGAAATTCTGCAAGGCTGCGAAGCCATTCAGGAAGCAAAATTCTTCTCACACCAGTTCCTATTGCAAGAGATAGAACCCCAAGATTTTCATAAACCAAAACTTTTCATCTTTAGTTTCTGCCCATGTGACACCCACTATAACCATTTAAAACACACATAATAAACGAGCTGTCCCATTCCTGGGCCCATTTCTTTTAAAATTAAGCACAGACAAAGCACTACAGCATGCTGTGGAAAATCACAATGTAATTCTACTAATCAGTATTAGGACCAAGCCCAGAGTGACAACAGTACAGCTATCATACCTTTCAGCCCAAAGAAAGCTAAGGTGGAAAAGAGAGAGAGAGAGAGAGAGAGAGGAATAAATAGGTAATTATGATCAACTGGTTTCCTTGGTAACTCTGTTTATAAGTGCAATGATGATACAATATTTTTAATGATAAACACAACTGTTTGATTTGAGTTTATATGATACATACAGTCTGGGTGCCGCTTCTACCCTACAAAAGGTGATGCCAGATGCAAATCTGAAATTTTGTTGGGCTAGGAAAAACCAAGCACTTCCTTCAACCCCTATCTCAAACAGCTGTTCTTAGTTTTTTCTCTGAGAACCAGAGAACCCAAGTATACAGAAATAATATTTACGGTCCTCAATGAATCCTATGCATCATTCAAGCCTTAGAGGTTTTGGAAGGTGGGGTGTGAGTAGGTTTTTGGTTATTTATTTCTTTGTTTATTTATTTATGTCAGTCGTGGGGCTTGATCTCAGGGCCTGGGTATTATCCCTGAGCAGTTTTTGCTCAAGGCTAGTTCTCTACTACTTTGAGTTATAGCACCACTTCCGATTTTCTGGTGGTTAATTGGAGATAAAAGTCTCGTGGACTTTCTTGCCCAGGCTAGCTTCCAACTGTGATCCTCAAATCTCAGGTGTGAGCCACCAGCGCCTGGCTAAGCCTTAGAGTTTTAATGGCAGCATTTATTATTCTGATATCAGCTGGGTCCCTTCTCTGTCTTGCTATATCCATTACTCAATCTCATCTTGCAGGGATGTTTGTCACCAAGTTTATGAGAATAGTGTTCTGGTGCCATTGGAAGTAGCGAAACCTTTAGGAGGTGGAGCCTAATAAGAAGTTTTAGGATCACTGGAGTTATGTCCAGAGGATGGTGGACCCTGGTCTGTTTTTCTTTTGTGTCCCAACCATAAGATGAGTGGGCATCATCTGCCTCATGTTCCTGCCATGATGTACTGACAGACCTGACAGCAACAAGACCAATCAAACATGGACTGAAAGGCAGCTTGTTAAGTATCAGAGAAAGGTAAAGCAAAAGAGGGCAAAGGAGCATATGACACGCAGGTCTATGATCAGCCACGTCAAAGATGAATTCTGGCCAGTTTCACAAGATGACATCTAACGTTTTATAGTTATCCTATTGTAACTCGGGAGAGGAAGAAATTACTGCTATTGCCATTTGAGATAATGAGGAAACTGAGGGCTGACCACATCAAGTGACCTCTCTAGGTTGATTGAACTCACTGATGAGGGGCAGGGGAGGGATGGAGTCCACTTCTCCCAAGCCTTCCGCTTGAGCCTGTCCATGGCTCCAGCCACAGCTCTGGCTAATTCCAGTCCATTCCCACCCACCACCACCCAGGTGGAGTCAGGCAGGGCTCCACCTCCCACATTTCTTTCCTTTCACTAGAAGCTCAGATTTGTCAAAATAAAAGAAAGAAGAGGAAAGGTCATTGTTACAACCATTTGCAAGAATATCTGAGTTAAAAATGGAAGATTTGTCATTTGCATGGTGAAGGGAGGCGGGGGGAAGGAAGCATTGTTAGGTGTTGGTAATGTAAAAACATAAGTATGCTGTTATTTATGTAATTAGTTATTGCTTTCATTATGGGTGCAGTCTTAATGGTTATAGTATTTATGTATAATTACCTTAATATTCACTGAAATTTCCAAGTAGCTCCCTAATTAACTGTCTCAAATATATAATTACATTGCATCTTTACGCAAGACTTGCCTAATTAATGTAGTTACACCACTTCTTTTGTGAATGTGCATTATTAAATGCTCTTTGCATCATTCTTCTGACTTCTTGTAATTCACGCTTTACAAAAATTAAGACCTCGAATTAGAAACCTTCACAAGCAGTCCAATCCTGCAGCCGAGCAGAGGCTCAGAGCTGCTGGGGAAAAAACAAGGACTTGCTAAGCCTCATTATGAGTTTCTCCTCACACAACCTTTCTACATGGAGGTGAGAGGAGCTGAAGGTGGTGGGGCTCATTAAGAACAGACAGCCTCCCAGTGAGGCCCGCAAGGCCCCCATTTCTTTATCTAATCCTGGCCTCTACCCTCACGGTTACCCTTCCCTCAACAAGGCAGGCCAAGATGGGTCCTAAGTCTGTTCCTGGCAGGCACTGGACTGAATCTTATATCCTCTCCCAGCTGGAACATCTTAGGTGATCTTTCTGAGCCTTGATTTTTCTAATACGTAAAAAAGACACCCATAACTATTGTCTACCTCCTCCAAAAACTCTATAGGATTTAACAGTCTGGTAGACATGAAAAGATTTGAAATCCATAATGAATGCAACATGGAAGTTCTTTGCATGCCTTCAGAGTGGTCTTAGCATATGCAATGGTTATTCAGTGCTGCAAGCAAACCATGCCAAATTCAGTGGCCTAAAACAGCCACCATATTGGTTAATTCCCAGTTGTGGAGAGGGACAATTAGGGTCAGGCTCAGGTCAGTGATCCTTCCGGTCGGAACCAGAATCGACTGTTCTTGCTAGACCCGCTCCCATACCTGAGTCCACAGAACTCGGATGGCCATGATTTTACTTCGTGTGACCTCTCACCTTCTACCAAGCCTGCCTTGTATGTTCAGTAGTGGAAGTATTTCCAACACAAGGACAGAGGATACCAGGCTTCTAGACCAGAATTTCCACAGTATCATTTTCTATTATCTTCTGGTCAGAACCTCAGCAGGCCAACCCAGATGCAATACCTGGGGAACTAGTTCTTAAACAGGAGTCTGTGCCATTCTTTACAACTTCTACATAAGGTAAAATTCAAATCTATTCTTCTAGAGAAGAAAATGACTCTTGAATTAGTCAACAGCCAAGGGCTTATTGAGCACGTACTATGGATTTAGCATTGTAATAAAGCTAAGAGGGGCCCAAAGAGAGATCAGTGGAGTGATGAGAAAGGAATTCATAAATAGGTAAGACCAGAGAGGTTAAGAGAAGGAGGCAGCTGTGGGCCAGACCACTGGAGGGTAGTGAGAATAGGTGCAATGTAAAGGAGGCAGGGAGATAGAGGCTCAAGCTGGAGTCCCTGGGATGCATTTGGACCCAATGTAGAGATCAATGGAAAGGCAAACTAGGATTTCTTCAGATAACCACAGTTCTCTCTTGTTGATTCAGATGACCTCTTGGGTGAGGCCTTTTTGATTGGCTCATATATGTCTCTCTCTCTCTCATACACACACACACACACATACACACACACACACACACACACACACACACACACACAAAGAGCCTCATCTCTTATTATGCCCTTTACTAGCCTCTTACTCTGCTCTAAAGAAACTCCTCAGAGCAACGGTAACCACCTTGTGTTGTATCACACTCTTGTGTTTCTTTGCTTCTTGCTTCCCCCACAGGACTGTCAACTACAGGACCAGAATTCAGTTCAGTTTGTGTAGAGCTATATCATCCCATCATTTAAAAATACTTGGCACATAGCATATCTTCAATCAATAACCTGCTGAGTAAATGAATGAGTAAATAGATGTACAGTATATGCCAGAAACTAGTTGACCGGGCAGTCAAAGCAAGAAGATTTCTGGTTATAGAAATCCCTGATCAAAGTATTCATGAAATACAAGAAAAAAAAATGCCATGCTATTTAATGGCCACTTGCTAAACACATTTAACATGGAGGCCAAATCAGCCCTTCTGACCAACTGCCCATACACACGTATTCTCCAAAAGTGGCTGGAGTAGGGTGCATTCAGCCACAGTCAGTGTTAGCTAGAGATCCTTAGCTGGATACATACTTCTTTTAGCATGACCATAAGTAATGACAGAGCTTCCCTATCCTTTACAAAAGAGAAAGCTAAGGCCCAGAGATATAAAGGGACTTAGCCAAGACCACCTAGCTTGGTAATGACAAAAATGAACTCAAACCCAAGTCTTCTGGCTTCATATCATATCTTAGCTTACCACCACACTTGCTGATTCACACAGGCTATCTGAGAGGGAGCTCTGAGCCCTACTTTCTACTAATGTCTTTTCCAAGATATGGACTGGTTAGAGAGACAAGAGGAATACAAATTCAATTATTAGAAAACCTGTTGTACTCTTCAGTCATATAAGGCAATTCACTCAACAACATCATTTGATATCCCTGTCCAAGTGCCTGGGATACAGAGATTTAAAAAAATCATAATAACATCTCTCAAAGAATTCCCAATGAAGAAAGACACTGTCATCTTTCTGCATAATTCAAAAATGCCATTCAAGTTTCAATTTATGCAAAAACACCAGACCAGAACTCCACAGACTGGAGTAGGTATGGTACCACCAGAGAACACAGAAAAAGACTCAACAAGAAGGTATGTATATACAACTTGCTTTCTGAGCAAAGGTGATAGCAAAGACATAGAAATCTGGATGTGGCATAGAAAATGTGAATTTAAATTCTGACTCCCTCACGCTCTTGCCCTGTGTTATTGGGCAAATCACTAACTCCCTGAGCCTCAGTTTCCTCATTTATAAACTGAGAATAAGAATTGTATCTTGTCTAATTACTCAATGGAATTTTAATCATCCATTAGGAAGAATGAGACTTCATCCTTTGCGAAGAAATACATGAATCTGAAAAAAAAATGTTAAGTCAAATAAGTCAGGCCCAGAAAGACAAAGGTCAAGTGTTTTCTCTCATATGTAGAAGCTAGAATTTCTAAATGTATAAGTAAACACTTTGGGGTTGTATGCAAGCGTACACAAATGTATTAACCAAACTATGGCATTTTCAGAGGAGAATTCAAATGATGTAATCCCTTAGAAAGGCTAACTCACAGCCCAACAAGTTGAATACCAGGAAACAGGTACTCAAAAGGAGGGGCATGAGACCAAGGGGAGGGGGTAGACTAATGAAGTAAGAAAGGGTGGGGAATTCAACCATAAAATTCCATGTATAGCCTACAAAATTAAGAAAACTGAGGGGAAGGGTAGGGTTGGAAGAGATCGGAAGAATGTGAAAATGGTGACATCAAGCAAGATACATTGTAGTCCTAATTTGTTGAATGGTAACTCCTCTGTACAACTACTTAAAGATAATAAAAAAAAATCTGCTCTAATTGCTGAAAACGTTGTTTAAAAGGATTAAGTTAAATAAGAGATGTGGAAAGTACTTTGTAAACATGTAAAAAGCCAAACAAATCTTGGGAAATTCTCCTTTAAAATTATGAACCCTATGACCCTTGGGTCTCTAGTCTCCTTAATTGTAATTACCATCACTAAGAAAGGTCTTTTACTTAGCAACAAATATTTGTTGAATAGCATCTCTGTGCCCAATAGCCACCAAGGCAATAAATATAGAGCTTAGTAAGTACTTAGTGCCAGGCATAGCAATAGATACTTGTCCCATACTTGGTAACTCATGAACTTGATTTTAGTCTCACTGATACCACTGATTACCATAGGATATTAATCAAATCCATTCACCTCATTACATTCACCTCATTACATTTGTTGTACAATGAAAGTCAGGGGTAGGACAGTTATTTTCAAACTCAAGTTTGCAGGGATTCTAAAATCATTATATTGAATTTCAATTTTAAGCTATTTATAAACTAGTGGAAAACACATCTTTAAATATATTGCACATCAAATGTTAGCATAGTGGATACTTTTCAATATTTTAAATTGAGTTCTTGTTGGCTTTAAAATAAAACATGCTATGACTTCAAACTTACAAAATTAATTTTCACAGTATGTTATTGCTTTTCTGTCTTAAATATTTTGATGTCATAAAATATCTCCTTTGAAAAATGAAATATATTGATAAAAAGAAATTTGAAAATTAATAAGCTAGATGATCTCTGTGACACTTTAATGATCTGAAATGTCTTTGTGGGGTGAACATAAAACAGGACCCTGGCCTTCAAAGAGAATGCATCTTTTTGAGACATAAAAAAAATATGATAGGGCTGGGAAGGTGGCTCAGTGGTAGAGTGTTTGCCTTGCATGCATGAGGCCCTGGGTTCGATTCCTCAGCACCACATAAGCAGAAAAAACTGGAAGTGGCACTGTGGTTCAAGTGATAGAGCGCTAGCCTTGAGCTGAAGAGCTGAGGGACAGCCCAGAGTTCAGGCCCCATGACCGACAAAAAAAAAAAAAAAGGAAAATATGAAATACAGCACAAGATAACTGTCCAGCTGTTTCTTGATATTGATTCTTCTTGTTTTAGTGTTTCCTGCACATATGATTGCCCAGAATTAAAACCATCATTTCCCTTATCTCTTTAGTAGCTTGATGTGGCCACAGGACCAACTTCTGGCCAATGAAACTGTAGATGAGGGCAGAACTTGTATACAAATGAGCATATGTACACATGTAAAGTTCTCAGCAACTTTACTTTAAAAAAGTCTAGGGATTAGAGGCCTGGCTCAGCTGGTAGAGTGCCAGCCAATGAATGAAAGCATCAGGTACCATGTTTGAGTCCTGGTCTCAGAGCTAAAAAAAAAAAAATACTGCTTACTTTCTTCCCTGTTCCCCTTCCTGCTAGGTAGAATATAGACCTCAGGGTTAGAGCTGAAGCTGTATCATTTGGTCCCTTAGAGCCCTAAGTTTTGTTCCAATCAAGTAATTCCTCCTCTACCTAGTGATAATTGTGTCTCTTTGGAGTGATGGGGAAACCCACTGGGAGCTTTCTCCTTTCTCAATTGATTTGTACCCACTTTCCTGTGCTAGGTACGAAAAGATGGTGGAGAAGGAGTATATTTCCTGCCCACACCCTCTAAGGTTGCCCTTCTGGGTCAGAACATAGTCTGTGGACAGGGAAGAAAGAAGACTTTCTCCATGGCCCAGCTGTGCTGCCACCACAGCCACCAGCAGAGCTGTTGACTAAACGGTCTTGAAGGGAACAGTTTACCTGCCTGCAGGATCTGGCCCACGAAGAACTGACTAACGAGGCTCTTCCTATAGGCTCTACTCAGGCCAAATTCCCGGGCACTGCTGCCATCCTGGTGCCAGAGATCTATTAGAGTCCCATCGGAGCAGCATATGTCTTCTATGGCATTTCTTTGATTTTGCATATACACACCTCCACTGCCGTTTGATTACATTGCTGTACTGGGTTTGGGGGTTGTTTTTGCTTGTTTTTCTCAAAATGATAGCTAGTAGAGAAAAGGCATTTTTAAAAGACTGGGAACCCTCACACCTAAAATATATCTCCAGGGAGGGCTCAGAGCTTAATACTTTTAATTCAATCAATGTTTAGTAAGAGCCAATGAGAAGCAGAGAAATAGCGATGTATGAAAGAACTATAAGTACTTTAGCTGAATTTACCACACTGTACTTGGTTGTTCACAGGCCGCACCTCTGAAATTTTGGGATAGTCGGTTATCCAGCCTAGGACACATATATGGAATTTTTTTCCAATATAAGATTTTTCCATTGTCCTTTTTTTTTTTTTCCCAGATCTTGTGATACCTAGTTAGTTACCAAAATAACCAGTAGCCACAACATCTGGGCGTCAAACAGACACAGGAAAAATACAGCCGAAGAGGAAGATCATGAAAACAGGAAACACGGAGAGGAGAGTGAAAAGATGTCAAAACAAAGCCAGCCTGGGCAGGCCACGAGGGGAGAGGCCAGCAACAAGGCCACGAGTTCAGCTGCTGCCTAAGTTCCTCAGGAGTCTTCAGAGAATTGACTGGTGACGTAGACCCCATGCCCACACAAAAGAACCACAGTCTTTTCACCTCTATTTTACCCCCAAAAAAGTCATGGCCACCTTCAAAGTCAAATAACAGTAATAACACCCATTTCCCTAGGCAGACAGCTACCCCGCCTTGTCTGGGTCTTCTACCACCCCAGACACAACAGATTTTAGAGAATGACAGATAGCACCATGGGGACAAGTGTCCAGTCTTGTTCTACTTGTACCCAGCCTCATCACAGTGGCCTTAAGAAGGCCTCCATCATCTCCTGCAGCCTTGTATTCCTGCCCTAATACTGGGCCAAGCTCATAACATACAGTTAGTTGCTGAAGTAATAACTGACCAATCTAAAAGTAAAGAATGGCTTTGACCTGCCCCCCACTTCATGCTCTAATCTCACCATTATTTCCTGGCCCAGGTTTTCAGATCCAATAGGCAAAGTAGCTATCCTCAGGAGTTGCACACTGGGTGTCTCTCCCAAATACAGCAGACACCCAAACAATGTTACAGATTAGCTGGCAGACAAGCAGAGCTTTCAGAAGTAGAGGAGTGCCTAGAGTTCCTCAAGTCCAACCTTCTGCCTAGACATGAATCCTCCAAACTTTATTAACTAAATGAAGGTAAATGTGGGACTCAGGAGTCTCCAGAGCTAAGACATTAGCTGGCAGAATAGGATCCTAGCCATAAATAAAACTATGACTTCATGTTGTCTCTTTATTCTATTGTTCTTCAAATAATAAAATAACAACCACCACCACTTTTACTTTCTTCCTTCAGAATAATACGCCACCTTTTCCTTCAGCTTTTCCAGAAGTTTCTCTGGGTTGTAAAATGATCCTCTTGCCTCATAGTTCTCCTCCACTGAGGAGCATCACAGAAAAGGTCATCCTCAAGAAACAAGATGAAAATATTCAAATCCTAGAGCTGGACGCTCAGACAATGGGGTCCTCCATGTTTGCTGTCCCACGAAGCTCAGGAGTAGTGTGTGAAATGAGAAGGGGCTCTGGTGATTTCTAGGGCTCTAATGGTCACACTGTTCCATTTGTTTATTTCTCCTTCTTGGAGCCCAAGAAGAATGAGGCCACTGGTCATCATTAGGATTCAGGATGGCCAATCTTTTCACAACCCTGATTGTCCATGGCTCTGGCCTATGCCCTCTACAGGGACAGCTTCTCTCAAAGATTAGGGGTAAGCTGTCTGTGTGCATCTGTCTACCTCATGCACTCCAGGGTCATTGTCTCCTCCCTACTCCATTCCAAATGGACAGTAGTGATTTGATTAGCTGATTTTCCCAGGGTGCCACAGTAAACGCATATTCGTCCTAAAGAAATGTTCACCTGAGACTCAATCTGAGAAACCAGCTGGTAATGCCAGGTCCAAGAAGATGGTCAGTGAGTTCACTTAGAGGAAAGAGGAAGAGAAGCCTTTTGAGACTGAAGTCGCAAATCAAAAGCTCCTTCCCTGAAAAGAGGAGGCGGGACTGGACTCCGCCTTCCTCCCAGGGAAATCATTTTCTTCAGGCTGTTTAAAGTAAGGTCTAAGGAGCTGGGGTGAACACAATGCCCACCTCTTGGTACCCCCACAGGAGGCCCTCAGCCAGGCTGGCAGAGAGGTTTGTGGGGAGCTTTTCCCTCTTGAACCCCTCTCACTGCAGGTTTCTTTGAGAGGGTGCCAGAGTTTTGCTCGCTGGCTTGGGGAGCAGCTCCTTCCTGTGAAAGGCAAGGCAGGAGGAGTTTTTGTTGTCTGTGCAGCTGGGAGGGGCCAGGGGTCCAATGGGGAGACCCCAATAGAGTAAGGACCTCGTACAGCTGTCTGCCAAGACATAGAAACACGTCTTTCTTACTTCGTGAGAAAGAAAACAAACAAACAAACAAAAAGATCTAAGGAAAAGGAGAAGAAAGGTAACCATGGAGCCTGTTCCAAGGAGTTTAAGACAGCCATCTCTGCCAGCCGGGGAGTGGGAAGATCAGCTTTGTTCTGATGGAGGGATAGGAGGCTTATTTGGACCAGGAAAAAAAAAAGGCCACCAACGGAATAATCAGATGCCTCTGGACTGGCTACAGAAGGCTCTATCTGGTGATGTCCATTCTGCCTGCTGGCTTCCTGTGGAGACAAGCGCCTCCCCCAAGATGATTACCATTCTCCAAAAGTCCCTTTCTTGGCATGGTGCTGGGGCCCTCATGATAAGGGATTAGGTGGTCCAAGGCCTGCTCTGTTCTTCTCCCTGCCAACTGGACTTGGAATTAACATACCCAAAACTGAGCTGGTCACTGGGAACCTAACCCTCATCCCACTCTCCACTCTCAATAAATCTGGGACTACATGAGTCCCCTGACATTAGAAATGAGATGGAAGCTGCCTCTCTGAATTTCCCAGGAGGAAAAAAAAAAAAAAAACTTAAGACCAAGAAAGCAAAATAAACCCCTAGGGGTCAGGGATGTAGCTCAGTCACAGAGCACTTGCCTAGTATGTGTGAGGTCCCAGGTTTGCTCCTCAAAACCTCCCTCTAACCACACTGCCAAAAGAAAAGCCCGACTACTTCGGTGATAGTAAATTCCAGAAAAAGAATTTGTTCTGGTTTGGTCTTAATGGTCCAAGTGATATTCTACCAGCAGAAAAAGATTCTTTCACTTTCCCTAAAGAAAGCTACAGCTGATATCATGCCTTGGTTGAAGGTCCATGCTGGGACAGAGAGCTCTCAGCAGATGGAACCTTAGCTGTGGGAAAAGCACTTGAGGACACAGGATTCATCCAGAGGAAGAAATATTTTTCTGTGCCCCTCTCTTAGCTAACCCAAGTCCATTGATCTAAACCTTATTAAAGAATCACTTCAACCACTGTGGGGTCCATTTGAAGTGGCTCTAATGTTTCCATTGGGCAATACGTGACATAGGACAGGATCACAGGAGCAGTAGTACTATTTAACTCTACCTTGAGCACTTAACTCCCCCCTGTCCCCTTCCACTTTCCTCCTCTGCCTTCCCTTCACTCTTAGGCACTGCGAAGACTTCTTCCACGATTCCCCACCCTCACCCAAAGGGTTCTACACAGAGCCATAAAGAGTTAAGAGTCCCAAAGGGGTGACGTTGTCCAAAAAGAAATGTACTCTTTACTGGACTTTTGTAACTGTAACCCCTCTGTACATCACCTTAATAATAACAATAAAAATCAAAGAAAAAAAAAGAGTTGAGTCCCATTCCTACTAAGTCCACACAACACAAATGATGAATTCAGTCAGGGGTGGTGGGGAGAGAATTCTCTTTTCTTTCTGAGTCACTTACTCACCCAACAATTATCAAATTGAAAAAAGTCTGAACTGGGAAAGTACCTCTGCAACTAATGGTTATCACTGCCTACATGGTAGCCTCCAGCAAATTTTGTGATGGCTTCACAGCCTAGTAAAATAAAATGTGAGCAACCTTCCAGAGCTAATGATGAGTGCGATTCCATGGCAGACAGCATTCATTTCAAAAATAATTTGTATAGACAACAAATATTCATTGACTGCTGACTCAAGACCAGATCTGTATCTATACACTGGTGATGCAAGATGGACATAGACAATGCTTCTGAGCTGCCTTCAGGAAATGTATTTCTCTAAGAGGACTAAATGGCTACAACCTATTTAAGTAAAATAATAAAAGATTTTGATAATAAATTGCAAACAACAGCTACACTAAAAATATGATGAGACTGAGATAGAGAGGAAGGGTAACAAACTACTACCTTTGTTTTTCTTTGTCTGTTTTTCAGTTGTGGGGCTTGAACTCAGGGCCTAGGCCCTGTCCCTGAGCTCTTTTGCACAAGGCTACCACTTTGAGCCACAGTGCCACTTCCAGTTTTCAGGCAGAGATAAGAGTCTCATGGGCTTTCCTGATCATTTGGAAATGTGATCCTCAGATCTTAGCCTTCTAAGTAGCTAGAATAACAGGTGTGAGTCACAGGCATGAGCCACCACCAGTGCCTAGCCAACTCTTGGACCTTTGAATGGCAGATCTGTCCCCTGCCAAACCTTGGGATTCATGCTGAGACCCAACTGATAAGCCCCCTAAGGCTTGGCAAGATCTGGGGAAGGGATCACTAGGAGAAAGGAACCGCAAGAGCAAAGATAGTTTGCGAGGGGCGGGGGGAGTATCCGGAGCAGATCTGGGTGAATCAGCTCAGCCAATCACTTTTTCACAATACCAGAAAAGAAAAAGTTCCCTCTCTAAATGCTTTAAAAGAAAAAGATCAAATATTAATCAATCATTTATTATTTCTTTTCCCTGCCAGGACCTCTTGTGTTATCCTAACCCATTCCTCTATCTCCACTGCTATTTCCCCAAACACACACACACACACACACACACACACACACACACACACACACACACACACACACAAACTACTACTAGCAAAGCAAGGACTTCACTGAGAAAATGAAGCTCCTTCTTCAAAATCTTAAGACCACCCACAAATCGGGCACATGACCAAAATCTTAAGTGGAATGTGTGAATCAGAGACCCACGGCTGCATGGGCAGGCCCACTGTGCCAGAGAAAGAAGAAGGAGGCATTTGTGAAACTGTTCTCTACTGGTTTTGTTTCGTCTTCCTTCGTTCTAGATGAATAGCACTGATACTCTGGTTAATAATATGCTTTATTTTTAATGGATGAAGAGTTAGTCTGAAGCAAGAAAGGTATCCTGGTGGCTGGAAAATAGAGCCGTTTCTTTTTTCTTTTTCTCTTTCCCCTTTTGAGCAATTCCTCCCCCCTCCTCCATCCAGGCTAGTATCCTTGCCCAGCAGGTCCGAGCAATCTTCCCATTTCCTGCATTTCATGCGAAGGAGCATTCAAAAGTTGGACAACAAGGCTTTAATTCAACTTGATCATCTTCTCAAAAAGAAATTTTTTAAAAAAAAAAAAGAAAGGATTTTAAAAAGAGGACGAACAAAAGTTGGAACAGGCTAGACTAAATGGATATGATCTGAATGCATATTTGTGTTACAACTAATACAACCAGCATCAGAGAGGGACCAAGATCAAATAAATGGTAAAACCTGACAAAGAGAAGAATAGATGGTATGTGGAGCCATCTGTTTTGGAGGACACCCAAATCTGTCTGAATCTGTGAGGCCAAACTACCAGCTATTCTAAGACGCCCCATTCCAAGAGTGGCCTAATGCGTATCTACACAATCCGCTTCTCTCCCCATCACTTTGGCTGCAACTTTTTTGTGCAATTAAGTAATTTATTCCTTTCTTCAGCCTCCTGATTCTAATGAATCTGAGCCACAAACAAGCCTCAGTTGCTCCTATTCAAGGAGTCTGATTGCATCTGGCAGTGATTGCTGAAAATCCTGAAGAGGAAGCAGGGAAGGGAAGCATATTGTCTGGGGGGGTAATAGGTGAAGACCTGCCTCTCTTGACCTATAATACATTAGTGTCAGTGAACATTTGGCAGCCTTCAGATGATTAGCAATGAAGATGAATCAAGCAAAAAAGAGGTAGAAATCTGCCTCATCTGAATCACCAGAACTGCATACATTTGCATGCTGATTAGCTGTTCTTTTGTCTGTGTTCCTAATTATTATGACACATTATGTCTTCATCATGCAAGATTCTGATCTGTCTTGTTCAAAATGCATGTAGAAAAAAGTGCTGTTTATTGATTCAACATGTAACTTTTATTTTTATGTTTGCTTTAATTAAATACATATTTGATTGCCTGCTGTCCTATTTTTTTCCTCTTTTTTTTTGCTCTTATTTATTTCATCTTGTTGACAAACACACAGGTAACCTTCCTTTATCAGGCTCAGATCATCTGGTGTTCACAATCTTTTCCCCCTCCGCTTCCTCTCTCTCTCTCTCTCTCTCTCTCTCTCTCTCTCTCTCTCTCTCTCTCTCTCTCTCTCTCTCTCCTCTCTCTCTCCCTCTCTCTCCCTTTCTCTCTCCCTCTCTCTCTCCCTCTCTTTCTCTTGCTCTCTCTCACTCTCGCTCACTCTCTCTCCCTCTCTCTCTCTCCTCTCCTTCTCAGGTGCTCACTTCAATTTCCTTGAAAAGGCAAAGCAAAAGAAAAAAGAAAGCAAGTCAGCCTCCTTAGTCACAGCAGGAGGAAGCGGGACCAGGAGGGTGTTCCAACCTTAACAAGAGCAAACAAATGTTGGTGACTCTGAGAAGGGCTTTCCAGGGAAACTTGGGCAACAGAAGGAGGTTAAAAATAACATGATCCTGTGAAAGAAAGAGGCCCTCTGTCATTCCCAGTTGTCTTCACACGTTATTGATGACGAGGGTCTGTGAGCAGGGTATGAACAGGCCTGTCTCCCAGGTCAGGCCTCCAATTCTCCATCTGGCCCAATTGCTCTGCTGGAAATCCCAGCATAACTGGGGAGTTACGAAGCAGAGACTGCTTTCCCAGAGGGCTCTCCTTCCTCCCATTAAGCCCAGTTTTTAGAAAAACACAAGTGGTAATGGTTTTTGAAACTCGCCATCTATCCATGGCAGACATCACAGAACTATTCCCCTACACCCAGGCAGTCAGGAAACCAACCAACTACTTCAGGGACAAAGATACTGGACAAAGAATTCTGGAAGAAGCACCTCCCAGATAGAAGGTGATGTGGGAGCGCACACCCCACTGTCTGTTGGGGCTGTTTCAAACAACTGGAGAGTCTGTCTGAGCAGGAGGTGGGCAGAAGGAAGGTGTGAGCAGAAAAGGAAAGGGAAAGATATTTATTTCACGTTGGTGACAGCCAACCCTAGCTCTCATGTCCTTATTGCCCTCCACCCAGAGAAATGTGAAGCAGCTGTAGTAAGCACAAAGCTATTTGGCACATCCAATCAAGACCCTTAGAGAAGGAAGGAGCACCACAGAGGAAGAGGCGGATGCAGGAGTAATTGAGTACTGAGGTCCAAGCATGCCCAGAAAACAAGCAGGGCCCAACCGAATGCAAATGGCTCCTCGCTGAAGAGGCATAATGCCCACCGTTCTTTCCTGCTAATGGGCAATGATTGGCTGGAAATGTAATCAACAGCTCTGCCCCCAGCATCTATCCTTACTGGGAAGGATGATGGAAATCCATATTCATGAGAACACAGGCAGGCAATGTGTACTGGGTGCAGAAAGGGGGTGGGACTGGCCAGGGTATGACCCCGGTCCGGTCCATGGAGAGCAATAATGAGACAAGGAGCAGGGGGAAAAAGAGTGTTGAAAGAGCCCCCCAACCCCTCCCTTCATATATCTGGTGCCCCCCCCAATATGGACACAGGTCCCTGAACCTGGGACTTTTTAAAAAGAACTCTTGAGGTGGGTGAAGCTATAATTCACCTAAGCACAACTCTGTGTATCACTCAGTGCCCCCAGTGGAGGTGCGAGTCCCACCCTGTCTCTACCTGCCCAAGAGTGGCATGGTTACTAGGCAAACTAACAAAACAGAAAGAACTGTAACAAAAGGCACAGGGACAACATGAGCTTCCTGATATCCATCTTCAAGTCTCCCACTGAGTCCGCTGAGCCTTTTTTCTTCTAAAAGATATCAGATAGCATATTGAGTTGAGCCATGTCTGTATTAGTCTGCACAGATTGCTGTCACAAAATGTCATAGGCTAAATGGCTATAACAACGGACTTAAATGTCCCCCAGTTAAAGAAGTTGAAAGTCTAAGAACAAGGCTCTACTTTGTTCTTAGTCATGTTCTTTCAATATGTTTCGAGGTCTTGCCTATAATAAAATGATGGTAATAAGAGATGGTAAGAACTTTTCCAATGTCCATTCTTAGCAAAATAAAAAAGTTAGTAATCCCCTGACTGGCCCAATAAAAAAAATAAAAATCTAGGGTTAAGGATATAGCTGAGCAGACCAGTACTTGAATAATATGCATGAGGTCCTGGACTCCATCACCAGCCCAACAAACAAACAATACGTAAGCCAGATTTATGTTGCTCCTACCTCCTATGAAGCTGAGGTAACTAATCTTGATGACAACTAATGGAAGCAAGTAGTCACAGGGAAAGCATAATACGTGCCTTAAAGGTATTAATTCAGTTAAATCATAACAATTTTGCCCATTGGTCCTTAAGGGAACCCCTCAAGGAACATCAGAACTCAAAAATCTGATAGAAAATGGTGGATTTCTCATTAAATTCTCAGCTTGTTAAGGAAAAAAAGCAAGCAAGTAAGCAAGCAAGTAAGCAAACAAGGGGGGGAAGAAAGAAAGAAAGAAAGAAAGAAAGAAAGAAAGAAAGAAAGAAAGAAAGAAAGAAAGAAAGAAAGAAAGAAAGAAAGAAAGAAAGAAAGAAAGAAAGAAAGAAAGAAAGAAAAAAAGAAAGAAAGAAAGAAAGAAAGAAAGAAAGAAAGAAAGAGAAAGAAAGAAAGAAAGAAAGAGGGAGGAAGGGAGAGAGGGAAGAAGGGAGGGAGGGAGGGAAGGAGGAAGGGAGGAAAAGAAAATATAAAACAAAAAAAAGGAAAATATAAAACAAAAGGAAAACATTGTTTACCAGCAGACACAAGTTTGGGAATATGGGAAATTGAAACAGGGTATGTAGACCCTAGGCCTAAAGTCTAGGAGTCCTAAGTTAGATCTGGCTACTCATCTCCATTGGCTATTAAAGACATGGAGAAGGGCAGAGAAAGGAGATTTATTACCTGACAGCCATGGCAAGACAGAACTTCAGTACATATTCAGCTGTCTTTGGGAGTACAGACATTAGCCTCAGGTCACACAGAGAAAGCTGGAGTGAGAAAATCACAGGTATGGCCTGGTTGCCCATTAGCTCAGTCTTTGCCTCCAGAAGAGTTCCTGAGAAGTTTCCATTTTTATCATTGGAATAGAACAGGAACAAGTTGCCTGGCCAGGTAATCTCCTGAACTTTTAGCTGTTTCCTTTAAGATAGTAAGAAGATGGTATCACCTGGTTTAGGAAAAGTTTGCCTTCCATCCAAGGTACTTATTGGTGAATTCTCTTTCCTGGAGCCCACAGTGGTTGTAAGGCGACTGCAGCAGAGAATAGCACAGATGCAAACTAGGAGCACAGAGTGTCCCACTTGTAGTTAATTCGCAAAGCCCAGCAAAGCCATCATTTAGGTTGCCTCTTACAACAATCTCACAACTCTGTGGGATTTCTGCTCAAAGACTCACCCTTGCCCTGTCCACCTTTTCACATTGCCGGCTCAAGGATATGGCCAAGCAGCCAGAGAGTCAGTGAGAATGAGAATTGGAAAGAGATGACTGACGAGATGAGACAGGACACCTCTTGGCCCAGTAAGACTCTCAGATGGAGAAATGTGTCCCCAAGTCTGAGGTCAGAGGGGCTCGGCTCCCCCAGAAAAGGAATGGTGCTTCCCAGCTTGGTTCTCCTGGGTGGGGAGGACCATGCTTCTCCATCTCTGAAGCGATTCCACTGGCAGGCAGAGTGATCCCTAAGAAGAAGGAAAAGACATCTCCCCCACCCCACCCCCAAGCCACACTTGGGGTGGGATTTTCCTTTGTTTGCAATTGTAATCTCAGTAGTCGCTCTAGTCAATAAACAAACAAGTGAAAAGATTCAGCGAGGTGTAAAAATAGATTTGCACAGGGCAGACAACTGCACATTCCATTTATTTACCTCCTCTAACAAACCGATACCTGGGGTGACATTTATTAATAAACGGCATTACCAGGTGCCTGATATGGGGCTCACAGAAATTAATTACCCAGCCCATGGTAAAACCATAACAAGCCCGCAGTGCTGTAACATTTGTGCTAATTGAAAATGAGATAAGTGCTGTGGGTACAATTTGCATTCAATGCAGTGTATTAATTATCTTTAGTTCTCTTCATGATAAATATACCTGACTGAATCTCTCTTCTAATTTACCGAGTAATCGAGTTGGAAGTAGATTCCCTTAGGTAACCAGGGGGAGGCATTGAGAAGCGGGCAAGATGGAGGCTCCGCTTCTCCAAGTTCCTCCCCCAGGTGAGCCTGAGTATTTGCTGGCCTCACAGTGTTCTCAGGAAGACAATGAAGGGAGCCTGATCTGTCAAACTCCCCAGCCTCTGACCCTAACTTTTTCCTTCTCTCCCAACACTATTCTAGCAGGCTTCTAGACTGACTGACCTAGAAGCTCAGAGAGAGCTCAAAACATTAAGTTTGACAGGCTGTTTATGATCTCTGCAAGAAAAGCCCTTTTGCTCCTCAAATCCTCCAAAGCAATTCAGGACTTGCATGCACTCAGTTCTGAATGGAAACTTACATGTCAGTAACAATGAGGAAAATTCAGATTTTCACATATTGGGCAGTTGCAGCAGATTCACACTGAGGAAAGCTGATTTGGAGAAAGGGATCAAATAATAACTCCAATAGGAGACATAGAGAAAGTTCCTTGGTATCACCCAAGAAGGGAGGCCAAAAGAACAAAAACTGCATTCCCTTACTATGAGCCAGAGCTCCCCAACCATCCAGGGCTGGGGCAGCAGCAAAGTCTTCATTGTTTCTTCTCATTCTTGACGATGGATTCTTTTTGCCTTAGCACAGCAGCAGCTTGTGGTAAGTAAGAAATGACACAGTTCTTGTTCATTGAGAGCTAAGTATGCATCAGGCCACAAGTTAAGGACTTAACTTGCATTTCATGATTCCTTCTCTTGTCTTCTTAGCTGGCTTTCTTGCTCAAGGAGTCTGAAGAATGTCCTTCCCCAAAACACACACAGTGACAGTCCCCTGCCTTACCACACTTGCTTCTTGTCTGGTACTTGTCCCAATGTATAGCCCCCGGCTTAGTTGTTTACTTGAGAAAAATGTGTGCACTTTCTGCTTCTTCTGCCTGAAAATATCTTTCCTCATTTCCTATCTGTCTCTATTAAGTTGTCACATGACTAGTGGAAATAACCCACAAACTCCCCTATAATACACACACACACACACACACACACACACACACACACACACACACACACACACACACACACACACACACACACACACACACCACATGTCTATCTTCCCTGCTTTATTCTTCCCTGTTTGGGATTAAGTTCTAGTTAAAAAAAAAAAAAAAAGACACAAAGTCCTCAAATGGTGTTGAAAGGGTCAAAATGGGGGGAGGGGGGCTTTGTGATTGTTGAAAAACTATCATCACTACGTTGCTTGAAATATACACAGAAATCAGGGTTTTCCCTCGCAGCTCAGCTCATCATTTAAAATCATTGTGATTGAAAGCACAGAAAGGCACAGGGCTTTCTAACATCACTGGAGCACCTGGTTAAATCACTGAACTCAAAGAGTAATTGTGCCCTGTACATTTTAAGATATAGAATGCCCTCATTTTCAAGTAAGAAAGCATAGCATGCAGGGGTGAGGGAGGAGGCTGAGCTTGGGGATGCTCAACCCTTCTACCCATTGCTTGACTGGATTTGAGTATCACTTAGAGCTGAGGTGTTTTTTTTAAGACCCCCTAGTCTTCAGCACCCATTTCATGCTGGACAAAAAAATATTCATTTCAATGTCATGTAATTCCGTTCACCTAATTTAGGGCAATTCACATGGCAGAAGCATTCAGTGGGCCTGTATTTCTCCAAAGTATTTTCATTGCTGCTAATGGAGGAAACTTGCAATCAATAAATAAAAGTTCTTATGATAAAAAAAAGGGGCTAGGAAAACTTTTTTGACTTAATAAACTGTCATTGTAGTGAGATTTCTCAGGACCTTCAGTATACTATGGGGAAGATCATCTGTGGGTGCTAAGTTACAGCTAGCTAAAAACAGCAGGTACAGCATAGTAGGGTGAATACAGGTAATTGTTAGTTTTCTACCATTGTAACAAAAGACCTGCGCAAGTCAACTTAAAAAAGAAAAAGGAAAGAGTTATTTGTACTCATGGTTTTAGAGGTTCTAGTCCATGGTTAGTAGACTGTTCTCTGGAAGCCTGTGACAAGGTAAGCATCATTGTGGGGACACATAATAGCAAAATTGTTCATGCCATAGTGACCAGAAAGCAGAGAGATTATAAGGGGCCAGGACCTCCATACAGCCTTCAAAGGTACTCCCCATTTTACCTAATTCCTCTCCCAGGCCCCACCTACTAAAGACTCTGTACCTCCCAATAGCCCACCACCTCCCACCTTCCCCCAGATAGGAAGGGATCAAAGCCTTTAACACATGGGTCATTGGGAACATTTCTGATCCAAACTATAACAATCGTGACAATGTACTATCCAATTCAAAAAGCTAGAAGAAAAGATGTAGAAAGTTTTCATTATAAAGAAATAATAAATATTTCATGAGGTATATACATTCAATCTGATTCAAACATTAGACAATGTGTACATGTGTCAAATATCATGTTACCTAATTAATATATAGAAATTTTATGTTCTTCTATATCAGTTTAAATTAATCTAAATTTCAAAGAAAAAAAGAGAGAGAACAAATATGCTAGTAGTCATCTCAGATACCCAGGTACAGATACTGTGCTTCTCTAACAAATTGGACACAAAAGTTAAGGAGGACATTAGGGAGGTAGAAGAGGAAGGGAAAGAGAACAAAAGAAGTAATAATAGAAGGGGTAAATATGACCAAAGTACATTATAGGCATGTATGAAAAGGTCATATTAAACTCCCTTCTATGTACAACTTAATGTATGCCAATTGAAAGGAAAAATAAAAACCTAAGGATGCTTGTTTTGTGGTTAAAGTTTTCGCAAGTGTTTCAACCTTCAAGAAAATTATGTCAGGCTGGGAAGGTGGCTCAGTGGTAGAGTGCTTGCCTTGCATGCATGAGGCCCTGGGTTCAATTCCTCAACACCACATAAGCAAAAAAAGCCAGAAGTGGCGCTGTGGCTCAAGTGGTAGAACACTAGCCTTGAGCTGAAGAGCTGAGGGACAGCACGCAGGCCCAGAGTTCAGGCCCCATGACTGACAAAAAAAAGAAGGAAGGAAAGAAAGAAGGAAGGAAAGGAAGGAAGGAAGGAAGGAAGGAAGGAAGGAAGGAAGGAAGGAAGGAAGGAAGGAGGAGAAGAAGAAGAAGGAGGAGGAGGAGGAGGAGGAGGAAGGGGGGAAGGAAGGAAGGAGAAGAAAGAAAGAAAGAAAATTATAATTCACTCAGGGAGGGGTTATGAATTGTGTCTCCCCCCAAGAGATATGCTAAAGCTAATATCTGATAATGGTGAATGTGGCCTGACTTAGAAATAGGGTCTTTACAGAGATGCAGTCATTTGGGTTGGCCCTTAATTCACCATGACCATGTGAGGACAAAGACATGCCATGAAAAACACTGAGGGCAGAGATTAGAAAGATAGCACAGCAAACTAAGTCATGCCAAGCATCAAGAGCCTGACCCAGAAGCTAAGAAGACTTCCCAGAGTTGAACTCCCAGCCTTCTGAACTGTGAGAGAACAATTTTATTTTGCAGTACTTTGTTAGGCTGGTATATTTGAGAACTCACTCAAGGGGGTCAGCTGTATAAACAGCACATCACAGGGGGACACTAAACAATCCAAGCAACAGGTAGGGATGGAAGGAAGTATCCAAAGAAGGGTGCGTGAGGGGTAGGGCTTGAGAAAACAGATCCCTGGAGTAGCCAGACATAGCTTCAAGGAAGAAGTAGGAAGTAGGGGAGGAGAGAGAAAGTGAACATATAAGTCTTCTGTGTTATCAGCAAGAATCTCTCTCTCTCTCTCTCTCTCTCTCACACACACACACACACACACACACACACACACACACACACACACACACACAATCAGACATACCCCACAGCTTAGTGAGTAGAAAAGACTCAGACCCCTTTGAGAGCTTTCTCCCCAGGGTAACTTGGCGACAATCTATCTGCATTGAAGGAACCAATAAAACCCAGTGAAATTTCATAGACACCCTAAATGAATTTTGCCAAATAACGTACTTTTCATCTTTGTAAGCTTTGGATTTCAGAAATGGTATACATGTCATTACAGGAACATCTAAACAAGAACTAGTAGACAATTAATAACTCTAAATCAAACCATTTAACACAATCCTCTTTTCCATGGGAGGAGATTCAGAATAGGAAAAATACCTCTGAAAGTTTGGAGTGAAAAATCTCCATTGACTAAAACAGTGGTTAAGGGCTTGTGTGGAGGAAGGGAAAGGAATCGGGAACACCTTAACTTTTAGCATGAAATGCATCTGTTAAATAGACCTACTAATGGTGTTATTGCAGCTAAAAACAGCGACTTGAAAATGTTGTGTACATTATTACTGTCATTATCCACCAACTGTAAGAATGCTATGTTAAAACTAACTCAAAACACCTCGGGAAAGGTAATTGCTACTAATGGATCTGAAGTGTGCAAAATTGGACATCATTACCCTGTCCTCACATTGCAGGGCTGGGGAAGCGGCTGGAGATGGTGGATAGTAGGCTCACTCTTCTTTCAATCAGGACCCAGGTTTGAGGAAAAGGCCAGGCTGCCTTTCATTCTACAGTGTGGGGAAATTTCACCCGACAGCATATTACAGGCAAGTGTTTGTGAGGTAGCACAGAGAGCTGGAGATGGACTTGCAGCTCCACTCCACCCATTTTCCCAAGTCTGTGCTGTGGGGGTAGGTGCCTGCAGCTAGGACAGGCCCTCCCCTCCCTGGAAATCTCCCTCCAGCTGCCACTTTCTCAGATCAATTGCCACCACATGAGTTAAGTCCTGCTGACCTTGAAATTAAAGGAAATAACCCAGAATCAAAGGGTTATAAAAGGCAAATGGGTCACCTGGAGTCAGTCTGCGCCCAGACCCATAAGCCCCCTGAGAAGACAGCAGCACAGCCTGCTCCCCGCTGCAGCCCCTCCCTGCTCCTGGTGTCCCTCCCAGCCTCTCTCGAGGTGCAGATGGGCTTTCCTGAGGCATGGACTGATTTCCCTCAGTGGGAACTACTGCCCCTATACCATGCTTATGATCCTCAGTGTCCCCACCTCGAAATGTTCCTTCTCCAATTGCCAATTGATAAGCATTTTAAAAACCTTTAGTCCTTGCATGTCTTCCAGTTTCTAAATGAATGTCCCCAAATAGCTTACATCCCTGAACACTGAAGTGTCTGTCCCTTGCTCAACTTCTCCATTACAGTTCTGAACACACACTCACCCATGGCCTCCATTCCTGAATGCTTATGTGTACCGAAATTCCAGAGAGCTGATGCTGACCAGGAATTGCAACCTTTAACTCACTAGAATTCCAGCAATTTGGTGGGGGGGGGGGGGGCAGATTTTCCCTTCTCTTCTGAAATACAGAAGTTAAAATAGAGGGACCCAAAGCCCCCCCCCCCAACCAAAATGCACAAGTAAACTCAGAGAGAGAGAGAGAGAGAGAGAGAGCATGATATACTACCTACATTCTAAACAGAATTGTAAAACAGTCCCCTACTCATGTAAGATACGATCCACCTGATGGCTAGAGACTGGGCTACCCAGTATCCTTGGAAACCTGGCCCCAAGGCTCTGATTGAGATTTTGATCCCTCAAATAACCAAGGAACTGAAAAGCAGAGTGGTCCCTGGGGAGGCTTCGCCTGGCACAGGGTGGGAGAGATGGAAGATGGCACAGGTCTACTCTCAGGACCATATTACTGAGGAGAAACAGCATCCCTAGCAATTAGCTCACCTGGCAGAAGAAATTCTTGGATGAGGCAGTGGCATATTATCTATAATCCCAGCTACTCTGGAGACAGAGAGCAAAGGATTGTGGATCAAGACTGGAGCAAAAAGTTATCAAGATCCTATCACAAAGAACAAGATGGGCCTAGAGCTTCACTTTTGTAAGATCAGATCTAAGGGAGGCAGAAGTAGGAGGATCATTCTCTGATCACTGTCTGATACAGGCTCAAGCAAAAATACAAGCTCCTATCTGGAAAATAATTAAAGCAAAAGAGTAATGCAGTGTGACTCACGTAGTAGAGCATTCAATTGTAAGTCTCTGAGTGTAAACCCAGTACCCCCCCCAAAAAATAAAATCTTATAGGACATTTTAATATATATATATATCCATCATTTCTTTCCTAATGTTCCTGATTTCTTCAATAATTATTAAGCTTCAACTTAACTGTATTAGTGTTTGAACAGTGCTTGCAAATGAAAGAGATACAGATGCCCAGTGAGTTCATCAAAGAAACACCCTCATGAATGCATAAACGTGCCTAAGATCAAATCTTGGTGGGTTTTCTTTTCTTTGTTTTTCTTTTCTTCTCTCATGTTTTGTTTTTGTCCATTGTGGGGCTTGAACTCTGGGTCTGGGCACTGTCCTTCAGCTCTTCAGCTCAAGGCAAGTGCTCTACCACTTGAGCCACAGCACCACTTCCTCTTGGTGGTTTTTCTTAAGAAGAAAACTTAAGAGTGAACAGGTAATGGGGTAGGGTGCTTTTAGGGATGTGTAATGAGAACCAGAAACGTGAGGAAGCTGGGGAAGAGAGGAAGTGCAAAGTCTAAGGACAGAGAACAAGCTTAGGGCATCGGGGAGCAGCAAGAACCTATACTTAGCAACTCCAGAGGCCTAGAATTCAATGAGGGCGCTACATAAGGAAGGCTGCAGGTAGGAGAATGGATGGTGGCAAATTGCTAAACAGGAACAAGGCTCCATTGCGGTATATAACCTCAAGGAGGAACTGGGATGTTATTGTGTGAGGGAGAAGTCACTGAAAGGGTTGAGCAGAAAGAAAATAAACTCAAACCTACTTTAAAGGGATCTCAAATGAGTTCCAAGTAGAACACAGACAACAGGGAAGAGAGTAAGGAGCTAGCTAGAAAATCCTTGCAGCGATCCAAGGATGAGACACAGAAAGCTGGGGTAGGTAATGGTGCAGGTAAGAGGTAGTCAGATTCCCCAGTGTGTTTGAAAGAGGGCAGCCAGGATTTGCTGGTGGATGGGATGTAGGTGAAGAGTGAGAAGAAAGAGTCAGGCAGGACTAAGGGGCTGGAATGACAGTAAGAATTGGTAGAGACAGAGCGGAGAGCGGACCCTGCCCATGACCAAGCAGTGTGACTAAGACAACAGCTTTATCCTCTCTGGTCTTCTTCCTCACTAGGGTGAGCTGGTTGGACTCAAAGACTCCTCAAAGTTCCTGTAACCTTTGGCATCTTTCCCTTCCTTTTGACATGAAATAAGATTGGAAAGAAGATTGCTTTTTAAATATTCAGCTAGTACCTGCATGTTCTCAGAAGAATTCTATCTCTGGGGTCAACATCTATTTCTGTGTTCTCTCTTTCTTTCTTTTTTAATTAACCCAGCTCTGACCAGTCACCAGTTGTCAAAGTCTGGGCATGACTGTAAACAGTTCTCCAATCACTACAAACAACTTCACAAAAACTTGGATCTTGTGTAGGATGTGTGATTTTTTTTTCTAATCCATTTATGCTTTATTTGTCTTAGTATTGTCAAGTGTTTTTCACACCCTTCAATTAGTTAAGAAATGGACTGAGAGATAAAGATGCTGAAGATAGGGACTCAGTGTGCAGGTTTAAGACTCTGGTGTGAACTGGGGAGGCATATAAGAGCAGAGACTGATTTTACAAGTGGTTGCATTATTACTGAGAGTTTCTTGTTAGAATGACTTTTCCTTCCATATGCATCTGGAAACTCAGATAATGAACACTTAGAGAACAAAAGGATCCTTAAGCCAATAAAGCAGCTTCAAGAAGTTTCTCATAATGGATCTGAAATATCATTTAGCAGAGAGGTATGATTTTTTTAACCATCTAGTGCCAAATCAGACTATATGTTATATATATATATATATATATATATATATATATATATATATATTATAAATACGAGTGGGTCCCTATAGAGAAAAATGTTTTGTGCAACTCGTTCCACAACTTGCCATATTTATTTTGCAGATACTGAGAAAGTGAGAAGAAATGTGTGTAGAAATACTTTCTTCTTCGCTTTATGATTTTCAAAGAAACCCCCAAGTCATTATAAGCCTGGTTAACACTACCTTTGACTTACCACCTACTGCAGACCATAAGAATGTTCCAGGCAAGTGCTATTGTTTCTGGAATGGGATAAAGGGGCAGCCATAGGAAGCATGAGAACTGGGTGGCAGGTTGGCTACATAGGCCCAGCTGAGATTGTTTAAACTGCAATAGATTTCTTTCTTTTTTTCTTTTTGCCAGTCCTGGGGCTTGAAGTCTGGGCCTGGGTACTGGGGACAGTACCGAGTACCGAGTACTCAAGGTTAGCACTCTACCATGAGCCACAGCACCACTTTCAGCTTTTTCTGTGATTAGTTGGAGAAAAAAGTCTCATAGACTTTCCTGCCTGGGCTGGCTTTGAATCAGATCTCGGCCTCCTATATAGCTAGGATTACAGGCATGAGCCACCAGTGCTCCAGTTAAGGCATTGGATCTCACAGTGACCATTCTTATACATACAGCCTGAGAATGAACCCTGTGGAGATTCTGCTGGCCTCTGTATCACTTCTGCCAAAAGAACTGAAGAAGTAAGGTAGCCTGGTGTAGATTAAAAAGATTTTTTCTTTCTTTTTTTTTTGAGGGGGGGACATAAGAATACTGTTATCAATCCCCTCCTAGGAAAACATAGATGGAGAGAACACTCATTACACCTTCAGTTTACTTGGAAACGTAATTTGCGAGAGAGAAGCATATGGTTAATTCTGTAAGATTCATCACCACCAGGGAAACATTTTGAAGCCTGCATGCTTCCTAGGGAAGCACATGTGAGAGACAGCAGATCAGCAATGTCTCCTGTTGCTCAGATCCTGTACTAACTGGCCACTGTAGTCACCTGAGCTTCTAAGTGAACAGGAAAGTAAATCACAAGCCTTCAATCCCCTTACCTCACCACCACAGCCATGCATGCATGTACCCCCATACACACACAAGTACCCAGGCATGGATGCACGCTTGTCCCACAAACATGCATATAGGCAGCTAGGCATGCATCTCATGGGAAATGCCCCTTAACTATATCAGTACAGCTATTTGCAGCTCCTACAACATGATAAGTGCTTTAATCAATGGAGGAATCACTGCACTCTTCTTTCTCATTTGGACCCAAATACTGCCTTGGAATCCTCAGCCCAGCATCAGAGTTCCCAGAAGTCCACTGTCAACTAAACAGAGGGACGGAGCTTGACACCCAATTGCCCACCTTTCACAAGGATGTAACTAAATCCTAACTTCCCCCCTTTAAGTGATGTGGTTTGCATATGAAAATACAGTAGATCCCTCAATTCCTTTCAGTGCCATCATGACATCAGGTTAATTTGATGCAGTTTGTAACATGAGAAGTATAGCTTCACATATTGGTAAACAAATAAAACCTATGTAATGGATGCACTCATAACCCACTATTTGTCACTAGTGTTTGCACATATTTAATAATGATGTTTTCTTTTGATTACTGTATTAGAATATTGTTTTTTTTTCTTTTTCTTTTTTTGTCAGTTGTGGGCTTGAACTCTGGGCCTGGACGCTGTTCCTGAGCTCTTCAGCTCAAGGCAAGCGCTCTACCACTTGAGCCATAGCACCACTCCCTGTTTTCTGGTGGTTAATTGGAGATAAGAATCTTATGGGGCTGGGAAGGTGGCTCAGTGGTAGAGCGCTTGCCTTGCATGCATGAGGCCCTGGGTTCGATTCCTCAGCACCACATAAACAAAAAGGAAAAAAGCCGGAAGTGGCGCTGTGGCTCAAGTGGTAGAGCACTAGCCTTGAGCTGAAGAGCGGAGGGACAGTGTCCAGGCCCAGAGTTCAGGCCCACGACCAGATCCTCCCCCTCCCTCCCCAAAAAGAGTCTTATAGATGGGCTGGGAATGTGGCTCAGTGCTAGAGTGCTTGCCTAGCATGCATGAAGCCCCAGGTTCAATTCCTCAGTACCACATAAACAGCAAAGGCAGAAGTGGTGCAGCGGCTCATGTAGTAGAGTGCTAGCCTTGAGCATAAAGCAGATCAGGAACAGTGCTCAGGCCCTGAGTTCAAGCCCCAAGAAAAAAGAGTCTTATGGACTTTCCTACCCAGGTTGGCTTTGAACCGTGATCCTCACATCTCAGCCTCCTGATTAGCCAAGATTACAGGCGTGAGCCACCAGCATCTGGCTTTATTTAGAATATATTTTAAGGTGATTTTTAAAGATCAGGTAGGCAAAATGCTCACCAATATGTCCAGGTCTCCCCTTCCTGGACCCATGGAGAAGCACATATCTATGTCTATGGAGTCATAGACACAGTCTTGACAAAAAGGCCACAATGACGTGTCCATGTGATGTTAAATCACTTAAAAGAATATGCTCAGACCGGGGAGATAACAAGTGGGAAAGCATTTTCCTAGCTTGCACAAGGCCCTCGTTTGATCCTCAACAGTGTAAAACAAAAACAAAAAAAGACAATGCTCTATTACTCATCACCTATCATGGTGTTAGTTTGAATCCGGATTGTCCTCCAAGGTGCGTTCAAATGCTGGACCCTCAGCTTGACACTGTTGGAAGGTGGTAGACTGTAAGAGATGGGCTTGGTGGAAATAAGCAAGATCATTGGAAAGTTAGGTGAGTTAGAGTCTGTGAGACTCTTATCTTTAATTAACCACCAGAAAACCAGTAGTGGTGCTGTGGTTTAAGTGGTAGAGTGTTTGCCTTGAGCTGAAGAGCTGAGGAACAGTGCCCAGGCCCAGAGTTCAAGCCCCACCACTGACCAAAAAAAAAAAATCAAGGTCACAAAATCCAAGCAGAAGCAATACGTTGGCTAGGGCCTCTCATGTCTTCAATGTGCATGTGCGTCCCCCAGAGTGGATCTCTCTAGAAGGCAGCCAGTCTGCAGAGGCTCAGCTTGGGACAGCCACTGCAATGGCTGATATAAAGCTAGAGGAAGAAGGCGCTTGGGAGCTGGAGACTCGTGAGGAAGGAAAAGAGATTAGCCACAAAACTAAACAGTCACAGTTATTCTTGGGCGTGTACACTTAAGTTTAAAGCATGTATTCATTAAATGGCATACAGTTCTTTCATAACAAGGGTGGGTCCAAGTATTCTCAACTAATCCTTGGTGTTGACTGAGTCCCGTGAAAGGTAAGTATTATAAGCAGTAGTATCTAGACTGGGCAGGCACCATAGACAGGAGGGTTCAGATTCTTGTACCTGAGTGGACAGGTCATGGAGGCAATAAAGTGCCCCTAAACACACTGGGCCCTGAACAAGGCCTAGTGTTTTCTAGATATCCTTCACATTATGCAAGTGAATACTAGCAGCCCCAATCACAGGGTCAAAAATGGAGACCCATGATCAGAAACCATTTAGAGGAAGCTATATTATCAATCTCTGTGATTTCAGTCACCAGCTGCAAGAACTTGGGCTCCTTCTTATTGTCATTATGGCATTCTGGAAACTGAAGACAATGTGGTCCAAGCCAATGCAATGCCCACTTTAAAAAGTTGCACTGATGTTTAGTTATCACTTAATTTCTCCCTGCTGCTTTGGTAGCAGGCTGGTGAAGACTCAAAATCCTGATTTTTATGCCCAACATAAACACTAGGAAGAGGACCCCTGCGAGATCCTTCTCCTTCCTACGCACCCTTCATCCATCAGAGTGGTTTCATTTTTCTCCTATTAAAAAATCCTCATATTTTAAATTAAAAAAACATATAGAACTGAAAAATGTTCACTGTGACTCTCACTTAAGCTTAGCCCAAACTGTTTCCCCATGCCATTACATAGCCCTAAATTGTCCACTAAATATCTAGTAAACCACAAGAATGATTGGGAAATTTAGATTAGTGGAATTCAAGGGGAAAAAGATTTTCCAGAGTTAAAAAAAAATAGGAATAATGTTTAAGGGAATTGCCTGAAATTCTCAGTAATTCCAAGGTCTCCCTCCATGGGGCTCATGATCACCAAGATATCATACACACACATCCTTCGGAATGGATCAGAGAGCTTCCATAGAGAGATCTGTGTGTGATCAGCTGTTTCCCAAACCAGCTGAGCTTCAGCTTGGTCTTCTTCCTCAAACTATAGAAATTCCCTTCTTCCCAAGGCAGAACACCCTGCTGCAGTGTTTTCCGGCTGTAACATTCTGAACAAAGCTTATGCTAATGGTGCTCTGGTTGATTATCTTCTGCAGTTTTTGATGCCAAGACTCTAATCACTGCCTGGACCCTGTGAAGTTCATCAGGCCAGTCTGGTGAGGACAGAGAATGCAGGAGGCTCCTTCTCTCTCCTCTGAAAGTCCCAGGGGCTGGCAAATGAAGTTCTCTGTCTAGGACTTGACTCTTTTCCTATGGAGACACCACCCAGGCATTTGTTTTTCACCTCCAAGGATCCTTGATGAAAATCCAATTTGTTTCTCAATGTAGGGCTCTCAACAAGGTGTGTCAGTAATGCTGAGGTACTGATGTAATTGCCAGCCACTCCGTGAAACACCGAGTCTTTGTCTGGCTTCTTATATGGACAAATGTGCTAACAGAAACACCGAATATTTCAGGATCGGATGGAATTTTGCCAAGAATAAGTTAAAACCTCAGTAGTCACTCTAGCTAATTCGGAATGTGAATAAGACAGTCCATTTGCGTGTCACTATAAAATCAAATGGTTCAAAAGTTCCAAATAGTCAATAACCAGCACTTTTTCTTTCTGGTATAAAGAAACATTTGAAAGACAGGGGGAAAAAATGCTGAATCTGAGTCCTTTAAGAATTCATTAAGAGCCAGGTGCTAGTAGCTCCCATCTGTAATCCTAGTCATTCAGGAGGCTGAGATCTGAGGATCATGGTCCAAATAATGCAAGCACAGGCAGCAAAGTTCGTGAGACTCTAATCTCCAATTACCCAACAGAAAAGCAGAAGGAGAGCTGGGGCTCAAAGTGATAGAGCACTAGCCTTGAACAATAAAGCCCAGGGACAGTGCTCAGGCCCTGAGTTCAAGCCCTACAACCAACAACAACAACAAGAATCCGCTAAGGGACCAGGAGCAGTGATACCTGCCTGTAATCCCAGCTGCTCTGGAGGCAGAGATAGTAGGATCAATGTCTAATAAAAATTCTGAGACTCTATTTGAAAAATAAAGGTGTGCTCAAGTGGTAGATTCCTTGCCAAATAAGCACAAGGCTCTGAGATTGAAATTCCATTATTACAAAAGGAGGAAAAAGTATTTAGGAAAGTCTAATAAACACTTGGATGATCTAAAATTCAAACCTAGAACCCTGCTTGTGATCTGCTAGGCTGGCCCCACTCCTGAAGCTCAACTTCGGGCTGGGAAGGTGGCTCAGTGGTAGAGTGCTTGCCTTGCATGCCTGAGGCCCTGGGTTCAATTCCTCAGCACCACATAAGCAAAAAGACAAAAGCCGGAAGTGGCGCTATGGCTCAAGTGGTAGAGTGCTAGCCTTGAGCTAAAGAGCTGATGGACAGTGCCCAGGCCCAGAGTTCAGGCCCCATGACTGGACCAAAAAAAAAAAAAATCTGAAGCTCAACTTCTACTCTCCTCATTCTACCCTTCTTCCTGAACCTTCACTAGGCCCTATTTCATCTCCTCCACTGCTTGTTCTAAGTTCTTCTTTCTCACTAGACAAAATACACTTACAATCTTTTTAAAAATATGTGGGGGAAAAGACCAACCCAAAGTCAGTGGGTGTATAACTTTAATTCTTGGTCAAGATTTACATCATTCAGCTAAGGACCTTCCCATCCCTGGTGAAGAACAACATAAACCAACTAAATAATTAAAAATGGTCTTTGGAACATAGGTTCTAGGGTTCTAGATTCTCTGTCAACTTTATTATCAGAGTAACCAAATATAATCGTCAAAATTTGTCTATACATGAGTTCTTCACTGCTCTCCCTGAAATCTTTCATGGCAAAAAAATGATTGGCTAAAAATCTTGCCCTGTAAACCTTTGGTAACCAGTATTTAAACTACTTTTACTAAGAAGCACCATCTATTTATTTGAGCCTATGAATTAACTAAAACCAAGAAAGAAGCTCAATATCCTGCCTCCATTTTGTATCTATTCTTGTTCTAAGCCATTCATTTTGGATTTCCTTCTACATCTGCTGTACTTTCACTTTTTAGTAATTTTGTGTCCAATATAGACAAAGAATGCAAAAAAATTGAGAAAAATGTTAAACTACCAATTGTGTTATGATAGAGAGATTATTATGGTAGCACTCTCTATTTTCCAAAGTTTCTCTAAGGTAAGTTATATTAGCTTAGTAGTAATTATATCTCCTAGTTAAAAAAAAAAGGAGGAGAGATGCATTATTCAATTCCTACACAATTATAACCAACTCAAACTACAACAACAACAAAAAAAGATTTCTAGGAGGGTAAGGGAAAGTACAGAAATGATACACAAAGGATAAACCAATTCCGCAGTGATAGCTATTAGATACTATGTTGGAAATGAACTATACAACTTGGGGGGAAGGAAAAAACTGGGAGAAAATTAGGGAGGGGTCATAATGTTTAAAAAGAAATGTATCTGACTTATGTAACTGTAACCCTTCCGTACATCACTTTTGCAATAAAATTTAAATAAAAAAAAAGATTTCTAAGAACATCTTTTAAAACCTTGTATTTTTCCAGATGCCAGTGGTTCAGGCCTATGTAGTCCTGGCTACTCAGGCTGCGGAGATGTGGAGGATACAGGTAGCAAAGCTCACTAGACTCCATCTCCAAACTAACAAAAGTAGGGCTGGTGGAAGGGTTCAAGTGGTAGAGCACCAGCTGACCAAATCTGAGGATCTAAATTCAAACCCCAGTCCTGACCAAAAAAAAAACAAAAAAGAAAAAAGAAATCTGATATTTTCTAAGAAGGTACTCAAGTCTAGACTCATCTGCAGCATAACATTTTTAAACGTGGGGCTGGGAAGGTGGCTCAGTGGTAGAGTGCTTGCCTTGCATGCCTGAGGCCCTGGGTTCGATTCCTCAGCACCACATAAGCAAAAAGAAAAAAGCTGGAAGTGGTGCTGTGGCTCAAGTGGTAGAGCACTAGCCTTGAGCTGAAGAGCTGAGGGACAGCGCCCAGGCCCAGAGTTCAGGCCCCATGACCAGACTCAAAAAAATTTTTTTTCTTTATAAAAATCTTATATAAATATATAATATATCATACTACAAATGTATAAAGAATATATTATTAATTATATAGGCTAAATTATGGTCATAATTTATAATATATTATAATATAGAGATAGCCTACTTCCCAAATATTACTTTAAGCCTTCGGTTCAAAAAATGACCAAGGACTCAAAAAGCTTTGATTTTCTGCCACCTACTTTTTTCCAAAATGCCAAATGAATGGCATCTGCTCCTACCCAAGTGAAACAGCCACAGCTAGAAAGTCTTTATAATCGGGGTAGGGAGAAAGGGGGAAAAGCAGGGGTAATTTTTTCCCAATATGTTTGTCATTATTATAGGTTATATATACAGAAGGAAAGTTAATTAAGCCTTAAAAAAAATTCATCACACATCAATGGCTGCATTTTAATGAGTACAAAAAGTTGAGGTGTTTACTACCAATTAAAGTGGTTTTTAAATAAGCATTAATTAACACAGAAATTCAGAAGAAAGTTATACCTTGTCAAAGAAAGGCCAGTGCAGGCTGTGCCCACTTCTGCTCCCATTCATATTCAGATAGTAATTACCACCAACCCTATATTTTCCATAATAATGAGGAGATGCTGTCATGTCTATCAAACAACAACACACACACAAAAGTGGTGGAATTAGAAATTCTCAACCTGAAGTAAACTTTTCAAATTTTTTTTCCTTCTGGGCTTTTCCCTCATCCATGTCAGAGTTAATCAAAGAGGAGGTGAGCCTGATTTTAAAGGTGAGATTCTTTCTTTTCTCCTTTTTTGTAGGTAACATTGCTAGGGAGCTCTCATTGGCTGGAGAGGTGTTATTCAAGTCTACATCAGCAAATCAGAACAATTCTCTGCTCATGATTTGAGAGGGCCTGCAATCTTTCCTTTGTTTCTTTATCATCATGTTTGTTTGCATAATTCAACACTCCCTTCTTCCCCCGGGGTCATTTCTTATTTTTGCTAAGGTTATAAGAAAGGAAAAGATCAACTCTTTCGAATCCAGTCACTGATGGATAGTCTCATCCTTGACTGATGTGATAAAATCTGGAGAACGCTTGGGGAGTAGCACAGAAAAGAAGTTTTCACTCACCCCTGAGAAACTAAGTTTCTGAAGACCAGTCTTTCATGTAAAGACAAAAATATTGGATTTTTCTTAGTGTTGACCTTCTCATCAAATTCATATATAACTGGCCAATGAATCAGCATAAAAATATCCTGATAAGTAATAGAAGAATGTAGATATTCCCTTCCTTGGGCCTCTTATCAAGTGATCTTTCCAATATCAACATGTTTAGGAGAAGCTGAGTTACTAAACAGAAAGCTCCCTAGTGAACAGAAAATCAGAACAAGGAAGCACCATGATGTGAGAGAATTCTGCTCAAAGGAATATCACTTGTGACCCAAGGATGAAAGATTACAGTTAGACAGAAGGGCTAAGCTCCAGAGAGCAACATGCTAACTATCATTAATGACAATATATTCCTGAAAAATATTAACAACGTGGATATAAGTTGTTCTCACTACACACACACACACACACACAAAGGCAACTATTGCCAGACTCTGGTGGCTCACACCTGTAATCCTAGCTACTCAAGAGTCTGAGGTCTGAGGATTGCAGTTCAAAGGCAGCCCAGGCAGGAAATTCTGTGAGTCTTATCACTAATTAATGAACAGGAAACAGAAGTGGTACCATGGCTCAAAGTGATAGGATGCTAGCCTTGAGAAAAGGAAGAGTTCAGGGACAGCACCTCAGGCCCTGAGTTCAAGCCCCACAACACACACACACACACACACACACACACACACACACACACACACACACACACACACACAAAATCAACTATAAGAGGTAATCCATATGTTAATAGGCTAGGTTTTATCATCCTACAATTTATGTATACTTCAAAACATTTTGTCATACACAATAAATACACACAATTTGATCTTTCCATTAAAAAAATTTTTTAATGATGAGTAGGAACTTGGACATACAAGTCAGAAAAGCTTCTACCAAACAAGTCCTAAAAGTATTTGGATAATATCAGAGGCTGATCGTCCCAGCTTTGATACTTTTGGACTCAAATTTTCAGCGTCGACTCCTTTCCCATTTCAGTATACATCTATTTCTTTACCTGATAGTAAAGCTCCCCTCCTTGGTGGGGTAATTTAATTCATCTCATTACCAGCATCCAAAGACCGAACACCAAACAAGGACAAATTACAGGAGCCTCCATTGGTAATGTTTTAAAGAATTAAGTTGATCCAGTTGATGTGGGGTCAATTCTTGAAGTTAAAACACAAGAATGGGCAGCTAAAGGCATTGCTTCATCTCTCAGAGAAAGGTGGTTTCTCCCCAAAGTACAAAAAAGACAAGGATAATCCCAAAACAAAGAGATGGATAAGGTACGGTAGTGCACACCTATAGTACTAACACGCAGAAGCTGAGGCAGGAGGATCTTGGGTGCTGGCTGGCCTTGGGCTGGGCTACGTAGAACCATCCTGTCTTAAATAAACATAAACAGGTTAGACAGACCTTGTTCTGAAAACCCCATTTGCAAAGCAAACCCATTTCTTGGAGTTCCCTGGAGTGCTTGGTGAAATTTCAGGAAGAAGGAAATCTCTGTTACTTGCTGTGGGGTTCATGAGGAGAGGGGTTTCTGGGATGACTCTTCTGCAGCACCTCACAGAATGAACAGGGCAAGACTGGTGGTCCAATATTATTAAGTGAATGACCAGTTTTCAGTATCATGTCAAAAATAGTTAAGTTCACAGCTGAGTTTGTTTTCATGAGAAGCCACCAGATTTCCCTCTCATCCTGTATAACTCATAATTTTGCTCTTAATTTGGACCAGCCAACTTGCAAACTAGCCATTGACACAACTATATCTAGAGTCAGAAGACACTGGAAAATGAAATTCTTAATCAAACCAAAATCTAGGGATCTCATTTGGTTGGAAAGAGAACAGACTAAATGGATACCAGTCTGGAAATCTCTGCAATGTCAGAGGCCCACACTTTACTCCAAAGCCACAAAATACAAACAGCCTGCCATCAGAATTTCAGAGACTCGGGGCTGGGAAGGTGGCTCAGTGGTAGAGCACTTGCCTTGCATGCTCAAGGCCCTGGGTTCGATTCCTCAGCACCACATAAGCAAAAAGAAAAAAGCTGGAAGTGGTGCTGTGGCTCAAGTGGTAGAGCGCTAGCCTTGAGCTGAAGAGCTGAGGGACAGCGCCCAGGCCCAGAGTTCAGGCCCCACGACCGGACCCAAAAAAAAAAGAATTTCAGAGACTCTGTCTCATCCCTCATCTCCTCCCCCTTTCTTAAAAATAAAGTATAGCTGTGCATTGTTGGCCCTTAACTGAGTCTTATCTGATCTACTCATACAGAAATATAAACAGCCTTCCAAGAATACAGTACCAATGTGCTTTTTAGGAGATGGCAACCCCCCAAATCCCAAGTATGAAAAAACCTCTTCTGTCTAACATGACTGTCACAATGGCCTTTGCTTCAATTCCTTTCACTGATGTTGCCTTTAGCGGGGGAAATGCTCATTTGAGAATCATTTAAATACACAGTGGGGTACACTTCTTCTTCTTTTCTTCTTCTTTTTGAAAAGTGCATTTTCCCCAGAGAGTAGATGCAGGTAACATGCCTCCTTGGTCAAGTCTGGCAAAATGAAATGTTCTTTTTTGTAAAATCCTTCAGTTATGTTCCACCCATTGTCTTGCTTTATTGAAATGGAAAGAACTCTCTCTTACGTGCTTCCCATCCTGCCATTTATCAGAATTGGGATAGATTGTGCCTTTCCACTCAATTTGGACAATGAAATGAGTTTCATTTTTATTTATGGGCTTCATAAATCCGTTTCACTTGCTGCTTTTCATGCCCCACTTCCACGCTGTTGTGTTGGGATTTCCCATCCTGCCAGGCAATTAAACCAAAAACTCATAGAAAAAATTTTTTTTTCTTTACAAAACTCTTTTAAATTCAAAATATACATAAATCACCTCCTGTTCAGGTCCAATTATTGAAGCGATGAGGCTTTTAAGTCTTTATGAGCATCCAGCTCCCCTGATTCTTTTGCTGTCATCACCAAACTCTCATCTGAGTTCTAAAGGTTTGTGCACAATTCCAGGATGGAAAGAACTTTTGAATTTTAGATAGTATGTTGCCAGACCTGATGCCAGTGATGTAAGAAGATAATAGAATGGCCCAGTGTTTGAAGGGCTAGAAGATCAGCAGGGGGCTTGCAGACTAGGATCACCTAAGCTCAGAGCAGGCTGAGCCCGGGAAGATCCGGAGCAGCAGCAATTGAGTTCCATGCTCTAGGCCAGATGAGAAAATAGACAACCAACCAACCAACAGTCCAGCCAAACCCAATTCCACAGGGCTTCCCAGTAAAAGAAGGGTGGAGAGATGTGTCCCTATCACTCAGTACCTTACTACTCTTACAGGAAGTTTCTGCTGTTTCTCTAAATACTGAACAGAACAGCAGGCTTCCACCTGATAAAGCTATAACTCATAGGAGTTCATAGATCAATCTAGTTAATAAAACTTATGGACTGGGTTCAGGCATAGTTCAGACTCAGGGAAAGAAACTAAATAAAACTTTCTTTGGACAGAAATATAGTAATCTGACATTTATAATGGCCCAGATGCAGGCCAGTCTAGAATTTATCTTGATGCTTTTTTTTTTGGGTCTGGTCGTGGGGCCAGAACTCTGGGCCTGAGCACTGTCCCTCAGCTTTTCAGCTCAAGGCTACCACTTGAGCCACAGTGTCACTTCTGGCTTTTTTCTTTCTTTTTTTTTTTTTTTTGTGCTTATGTGGTGCTGAGGAATCGAACCCAGGGCCTCAGGCATGCAAGGCAAGCGCTCTACCACTGAGCCAACTTCCCAACCCATCTTGATGCTTTTATCTGATTCAATCACACTACCGATGGATCAGCCTAACAAAGAGCAGAAAGGAGAAAGGCATGTTTAAACCTGTACCTCCTGGACCCTGAGTTTTAAGATCAAGAACCACTGTTGGTTCCTCTTTGTGTCTAGCTCATGGAAGTTGTTCCATGTTCGTTGGGCTCATTTAGCTAAAATTCTCTGCGTGTGAGTTGAGTTGGCTGCCACCAATCACTAGGGTTGACTTGAATGCTCAGATTCCCTGGCAAAGTGTTCCCATGCTCACTCTGTGTGGGTCCTGAAAAGATAAGCTAGCAAGCAAGAATGTGTAAGTAAGTGTGTGTATAGCACGATGTTGACATGGCTGACACAAGTGTTTTGGGCCAGCTGGCAGGGATCTCCCTGGAGTGGAATTGGGTGGGTCAGAATGAGATGAGAATGTCACCAACTATTAGGATCATCCACCTCCCTTCTGGTTTTTTACTACTGGCCTAGAAGAGAGGATCAAACTAATGTAAGTATTACTCTGCTTCATTTAGCAGTTACTATTCATATGAACAATTAACAAACTGGCACTCTGACTTATATCATAGTCTTTTAAACTTTTGCTAACACGTGTCTGTTTCCTGAATCTGGTGAGTTATTGTGAATCAAGTTCTGGACCTACTCAAGAGGAGGTCTAGAACACAAAGAAGTTCCTGCCTCAGTTACCAGCCAGCCTTTTTTACATTTCCAATACTACATAATATGTCTGGAGATAGTTAATGCTACTTCAGGGATAGCGCATGCTAAATGAGCAAGAGAAACGTTAGATAGAATATAGCACTCTTTCTATCCCAGAGGATGGCAAAATTGCCATCGAAGTAAAATTCCTCAAAGAACAAAATAGTAATTGTTAAAAAAAACACACACACACACAGCAACAAAAGATTCCCTGTTCTTAATAACAGCAAATGGAAATGAGCTTGAACCAGCCAAAGACCCAAGCCCAGTCCATAAAGTTGTGCAGGTTGTACACTGCCCAAGGGCACAATGTAAGAGGCACTGTAGATTTTTCTATTTACATCCCAGTAGCCAACAAATACCTTGAGGGAAAACTGCCTTTTTCTAAATTTAACAAACTTACCAAAAAAGGTTATCAATAGTAACTTTCCAGAAAATGATACTTGGCAAAAGGACAAGGTAACTAGTATCTACTGAGATATACTGTGCATACACACACATGCACACGTCTACAATTACATGCATGCACACAGACAAGCAGCCCAGAAGATCTCTCTATGACTCATTTAATCATAGCTTCCTTCCCCAAAGTGACAATGATCCTGTCAGAGTGATCACTGTGTTGCCTTTTAAAAAAATATTTTATTACCTAAAGATACATTTCTAGACACTAATATTGCCCCTCTTTGTAATTGATGTATGTGTGTATTTATGCATGTATGTATTGTGTATGTGTGCACGTGTGCATTTATTCTAGCAATACTAGTGTTTGAATTATAGGTCTTAAGCTAGAAAAGTGCTCAATTACTTGAGCCACACCCTCAGCCTCAAAGTTGTTTGCATTATATTCTCAATACTTTGTTCACTAAAACAAACCAAATCAAATAAAAAATAGTCCTGCTGCACCTACAGTGTCAGGGCAGATAAAAATAATAACAATTTAGTTAATGATCTACTAGCCATATGTTCCCTCTTTGCATACTTTAATATTTGGGGCTTTCTCCTGAATCTTTAAAAGAATTCTGTTAGTTATACTTCTATTAAGATATTATCTCTTGATTTTATTTATTCTTTTAGACATACAAACTTAGACTTTAATATTTTTTTCTAATTCTTCTTTGTCATCTCTCTTCTGAGTATGACAAATATGGATTTTTATGTTTCATATAAATCTCTTCATATTTTTCAGTTCATTTTGAAATAGCAAATTAGTTTTGTCTGTGTGTGTGTGTGTGTGTGTGTGTGTGTGTGGTGCCAATTCTGGAGCTTGAACTCAGGGTCTGGGCACTGCCCCTGAGTTTTTCTGTTCAAGGCCAGTGCTCTACCACTTCAGCCACAGCTCCACTTCCAGCTTTTTGCTTGTTAATTGGAGATAAGAGTCTCATAGACTTTCCTGCCCAAGCTGTCTTCAAATCACAATCCTCAGATCTTAGCCTCCTGAGTAGCCAGGATTACAGGCATGAGCCAGAGGCTCTTCTCAGCAAATTAGTTTTGATTTGTTTTGTGAGCCTATCTTTCTAGAATGTTTCATTGTTTGTAACGATATTATCCTACTTATAGTATTTTTTTCACAGTATCTCTTCATGTTGACTTTTTTTCTGTTATGATTTTTATGTGAAATCGGTTTACCTAAAGTATGAGGATAAAAATGGGTTAAGTGAAAGTTTCTAACTTCACAGAGCTCCCTCTTCTGTTGTTTTTGTGAAATTTTTGTTTGTTTTGTGGTGTGTGTGTGTGTGTGTGTGTGTGTGTGTGTGTGTGTGTGTAGGTATGGTGTCTTGCTTGTGAGATTTAGCAGCTACTCTTTGTTTGATCTAGATGTGTCTCTTGTTCATGTCCCACTCACCTTTGATCCCAGTTTCTCCTCTGTTTAGAGCTCTGTACTAGAAGGTAGTTGCAAAAGGTCAGTTTTGGGAGCTCAAAGTCCAGCCCCTTAAGTCCGTCTTCTCCTGACCTTCTTTTTACTCACCAGGTATTGGGCAAGCAAAACACTGTGTATCTTCAGCTGCTTCTTATTCCATTGTAGTTCCCAGTGAAGATTTGGCTCTCTGAGTTCTCCGCTCCTCAGGTGCAGCCTGAAGCTATACTTTGCTTCCTTTTGTCTCGCACAAAAGGAAGGCTAGTCTTGAGGCTACTGATACTTCGTCCCCACTGCATGCATTCTTGGATTCGGGGAATCTTAGTTTTATTACAAATAGTGTCTATGAGTTTTCACTTTACTCTCCAGTAGCTCCACGCATTGTTATGTGGGATGATGTATGCAGTGTACTGTGACCATCCTCTCGGTCCTCCCAGGATCCTTCCTCCTGATCTCTTAGCTGGTCACATGCCTCAATTTTGCAAAGAGCCCCCATATTATAATGTGTGTATTGGGGAGGGAAGCCTAGTGGAAAAGGGGCCATGAGTATGTAAAAAGTGCTATGTTACTGTTGGTGGAAATGTAAAACATATCATAACCAGTCAGGAAGACGGTTTGGAGATTTCTCAGAAACTAAACATAGAACTATCTTATGATCAGCAATACCACTCTTGGGCATCTATTTGGAATATTACAAGTCAGGATATAGTAAATACACTTGCACAGCCATGTTCATTGCTGAACAATTCATGATAGCCAAGATATAGACACAGTCTAGATGCCCTGCAGTGATTGAGTGGATCAAGGAAATGTGGTACATATATATAATGGAATTTTAGTCATCTACCAGAAGGAATATTATGTCATTCTCAGGGAAATCGATGGACCTAGAAAAAAATTATGTCAAGTAAAGTAAGCCATGTTCAAGGAGACAAACAGCATGTTTTCTTCCATATGTGGAAGTTAGATCTAATATACAAACATACCCGACCACATATACAAGATTATATGTACATCACACCAACAAACTGACTAAAGGATGGTATACTCAAAGAAGTCCAATGTTATAACTTCTTTGAACAACTAAGGAACCATTTGACAAAAGGAATACCCAGATGCTGAAACATGCTCTGTGAGGGAGAGTAATGATGGGGGAACACGATTAGAGAGAGGAAGGGTGAGCAAATGCAGTGGTTATAGCCAATGTACTTCTCAAAAACTAAACTACATAGCTTGAGGACAGAGATGGAATGGGGTAAAACTGATCGAGGTGCACTGTACTCATAACCTGACTTTGAAACTGCTTTGTACAACTACTTCATAAACATAATTATTCTCTAAAAATTCTGTCTTAGACTTTGTCTCTGTGACAAATACATGATAAGAAACAGTTTAAAGGGAGAAAAGCCTTATTTGGGCTCACAGTTTCTGAGGTTTCAGTCCATGGTTAGCTCCTCCATCGTTTCTGGGTGTGTGGTGAGGCAGAGCTTCATAGCAGAAGGGTGCTGGGGAGCAGAGTGGCCAATCTAATGACAGCCAGAGAGCAGAGGGGTGGGGAAGGGAAAAGATACGCCTTACTAAGGCATGCCTCCAGTGTCATACTTTCTCCAACAAGATCCCACCCTCCGAATTTCCAATACTACCTGGCAAGGCCATGATATTATAATTTCATCAATGGATTCATCATCCATTGAGTAAGTCAGAGCACTTATCATTCAATCACCTCACAAGGATTAGATCTACAACCTCAGGAGCAAGATTTCAACACATCAATCTTTGGGCTCCAAGTCCTAACAAGTTGCTAACTGGAGGTCAAGTTGCAAAGAGGATGGTATACTTAGGGGAGAAGTCCCTGTTCTTAGGAGCTGAAAAGCAAGAATCCATCATACCTTCACCTTGTGAAGCAGAATTAAAATCATCTAGATCCCAATACCAGCTCTTACTAGCTTGCTGTGCCAACTGGGATGAATCTGTCTCTCAGGACCTTAGTGTCTCCATCTGTAAAAGACAGAGCATATCTTTTGCTCTCAAACAATGCAGACTGTGGGGAAAGCAATGAAACAATGGAAGCATGTGTTACCTGGTCACGGTGCCCTGCATCCTGGATGTCAGGAGCCATGTGCTCCCCATCTTGTCTCTGCCCCTCCATGCCTTGGACAGTGAGTGCCTGACACATGGTGAGCACTCAGGGTTTGCACCTTGAGAAGAGTATTGAAAGCCTTATTATGTGATCATTAATTTTAAAGGCTCCTGAGCCTCATCAATGATGACAAGGGTTAATGTGCCCACAGAGGAGGGCCAGCCTCCAAAGAGACCCTTCACATCGAAGAAATGGCCTTCGCTTCAAAAGTCAACCATCAGAAGACACTGAAGAGCTGAGTTTTTAAAATGCATTTTTTATTATTCAGCCTTCAGCGGAAATGTCACCTTTCTAAAGCAAGCTGTTATCATGCATTCTCTGTGCCAAATAGGAGCCTCTGAGGAGCAGGATTTTATCTCAACATTTTTAGTGATTTGTGTTTCTCTTTCAAGGAGCTCCATGCCTTAAGGCACCTGAAACACAAGACGATGTACTGTTACACAAGGAGTCAGCTCCAAAACATGAAACAGGGAGTTTTTGCAAAACAGGTTGAAGATCAGGATCAAAGCTAGAGTCCACAGCCACCCTGCCCAATAATTCATGTTCTCTCTACACCGCACCATTGTTTTCTGGTGGGCTCCTTGGTTGAAACCATATTCTCAAAGAAACCCTGTTTTGTGACAGGGCCCCCATCAGCAGGCTCAGCCACATGACAGGCCCAGAAGCAGCCAGCACAACTGCCGGCAGCGCTTGCCAATAAGCCAGATGCTGCCACATATTGGCATCTGGGTCCTGGAATAGCAACCATGTTCTCAGTCTGGCTAGGGATTCTGACCTCAGCTACAGAAGGAGACAAAGGAAGGAAAGAAAGAGATGGAGCAAGGGGAGGGAGGGCAGCCTGTGGAAGAGTCTCTTGGTAATTTCCCTACCATGGATTTAGAGCTTCCACAACAAAAGATTCATTGGAAAGCTGCTACCACTGCTGCAATGGGCGGGAGAGGTAGAGATGAGGAGCATTCGAAACCCAGCGAGTTGTTCTGGCACCTGGGAAATGGGGGTGGCTGATTCAAAAGGAGACAGCTGCAGCAGGCAGCGATTGCTCTCCCCTCCTCTTCTCAAACCATGATAGCCCACAGTGGAGATAAGCTACAGGATATAGCTTCAATCTGCAGCACAGGGACGGAGAGCAACATCAGGATGGCTATGGCTCCCGCTCTCTGGGTGCCAAGACCTAGCAGAGCCAGCAAGCCCAATTAAAATGGTAAGGGCCAGATCTAGACCCCCAGCTTAGAGGAGATCTTCACAACCAGGATCAGGTGTTCCAATCACAGGAATGGGATGCAGGCAACATTTTGCAAACGAGCAAAGCCTCATATCAAATGGTAACTCCCAATCCAAGGTGCTCCCAGGCTAACAGAAGCTTCAAGTCCTGTTGTGTCCGGGTCAGGTAGAGGTCTGGCCAGTGAGGGGTGGGTTGAATCTTGGTGTAGGGTCTCAAGTAAAAGACAAGAGAATAAAAAGCAAGTCATAGCAGGCATGTAATCTCAGCCCGCACAAGGCTGAGACAGAAGAATTACGAATTCAGGACCAGCCTGGACTACATCTGTAGACAGTTTCAAACAAAAACAAAAAAGAAAGAAAAGTAAGCAATTCCTGTTCAAAATACCAAATTCAACCCAACATCCCCTTTACTCCATATAATGTGCTTGTAAAGAGTTGCACAGGGCCTTGCATTTTAAGGCTGGGTGTGTAAGCAAGTGAGCACAAGAAGCAGACTATGTGATCAAATGAGTCCTGACCTCTGTAGTCAGACAACTGGAGAAAACACCCCAAAATCACTCATCAGCTGCAGGGTTGATTCCCCTAGTGTCAAACTAGAAGCTCTCTCTTCACCCAATACTGCATCACCTCGCCAGACCTACCCAGTATGCCTTGGGCCATAACCAGTGTATTTCTGTTGAAAGTAGGCTTTAGAGGAACTTCTACCTATGTTGGATGAAACAGCACAAAGCATGTCCTACCTAGTGTCAATTTAGAAAGGACAGCACATGAGTATCAAGGTACAGCATAGCCACTGCTCACATTGACATCCCTCAGCCAGTATTCTTACAAATGTAAGGTAAGATCCTAAAAGTAAAAAAGATAATGGTTCACCTATATTTCCTTCTGCCCCTCTACACTCTTACCTGTCAGGGACCATCTAATTTCACTGTGCTACTACGTAGTTTGAAATCAACTTGCAAATGTAAAAAAAAAAAAAAAATCAAAGCATACCCAGCTGTAGCTTCCAGTTCTAAAGAAAATACACAGTGTAGCTTCCAGTTCTAAAGAAAATACACAGTAGCAATGCTACATTGTCAGAATCCAATGGGAACATTCTGGTATCTTTCCCAAACTTGGTGTTGAGTCTTTGCATCCTGATTTTGAACAGTGAAGCAACAAAATCCTGATTTTCAACTGCAGTATTGCTTAAGAAACAACAACAAAAACCCAACAATATTGAAGTAACTAAAAGAACTGTGGTTCTAATACAGTGAAAACAGGGGTTATACCGTGGGGGAGGGACCCCTGTTTTCACTGTATTTGATGTTGGCATAATTTGGGGAGCGGAGGGGAAAAAACAAATTGTTTAAATAGGAATACAGGTTGACCCATTGCAACAATGAGATGTACAAGAGGCTATGTTGAAAAACGAACTTTACAATTTAGGCGGAGAGTGGGGGGGATAGTACTTATGGAGATGGGAGGGAAGGGATGGTAGGGGAAAAACAAAGGAGCAGGCAACAATGCTTGATAAGAAATGTACTCATTACCTTGCTCATGTGATTGTAACCCCTCTGCGCAGTATTTCCACAATAAAAAACTTATTTTTTAAAAAAAAGAAGTTTGGGGCAGGTGCTGCCTTGCAAGAAATGAGCATTACTTTTCATTAAGTCACATCGTCCTGTGGATGAGTTTTGTTGTGTGTTAAGGAAAAAATTAATGATTTTGTTGAACACACACACACACACACACACACACACAAGAACTGTGGTTCTAATGTATGTTTACAAAGGACTTAGGAAAAGAGCCATCCAGTAAAGGAAACTACAAAAGAAGTAGATGGTCCTCTTTGGGGTAACAGACACACTTTCCACCATGGGCTATTTTGCCCCTGACTTTGGATTTTTCTTTGTTCAACTTCTCCCTCCTCTGCCTTTTTCTCTTCCTTCTCCTCATTACTTCCTCTATCAACCTTTCCATTGCCACAACGGCTCCCTGGGCCTGCCTCTAAGGAAATATGCTAAATATGTCTTCAAATTCCAAACACCTGCCACAGACAAGCAAACTCAAGACAACGTAAGCAGAGACAAGGTAGTCAAGTTGAACCTAAAAGTGGCTCTTAAACCTGAACAAAGAGTTTGTGCAGATCCAGATTCACACTCTGACTCTCCCCAGAGACCCAGTTCTTTAAGACTGGGACAGAAGAGAACTAGGTCCCTCAAATTAGTTTCCAGGTAATGTCAATGCTGATGGTCTTTTTTCATTTTCCTAAAACTTTATTTGGAAACCACTTCAAACTTAGAGGAAGGTTATAGAAAGAGGGAAATTCACCTTTCACCTAGGATCCAAATTGGTGGCTACTTTCTAAGCTAAGCTAAATTATATCCAAGGAGGGAAGTCACCTTCCAGGATGTCCAGTTCAGAACACTTTCCAAACAGAAAGCAAACTTGCTACATAGAGAAAAATGAGAGAAAGGAGTAAACCGGGACCAGGGGTTTGAAGTTCTGAATAATGAGCATCATTATCTATCACGGGGAGAGGAAGGACATACACTCTCCTGGTGGTTCTCTCTAGTGATTCCTTAGGGGTGATTCTGCAAACAGTCCACAATCTCCTGGTATAAACTGGCTTCAAGGAAAAAAAAAAGCAAAGCAATTATTTGATAGGGATATGACTCTGTACACTTGAGAGAATAGACAGGAGAATGATTATACAGCCCTCTCCTTCACACTCTACCAACTCCCTCAGGACTTTATCCCTAGCCTGAATTTTCCCAATAACTCCTACCTGCTATCCTGCCTCTAATCTCTTTCTTTCAATTATTCTCCATCCTAACCCTAAAACTATCTTTCCAATAGCAGCCTGTAATAATACCAATTTTCTCAGAATCTTCACTAGTTACCCACAACCTAGAGAATAGAATATATGTCCCAGCTCGGCACCTGGTTGCCCCCTAGCTCTCAAGTTTAATGTACCTACAAACTAGACCAAAAAGAATCCACACAGCTGTTCATTTTCCTGTAACCCTGACTTTGTATACAGCTGTTTTCTTTTTTCTTTTATTTTGTGTTCCTCTGGAAACTTTTCCTCCTCCAGAAATAAAGAGGGGAAAAGTTCTTGTTTAAAGGTCCCAAGTATGATATGGTGGTGCATACTTATAACCCAGCTACCCAGATAGAATAGATAGGAGGACTGTAGTTCAAGGCCAGCCACAGGCAAAGATAAGAGCCTACTGGACAAATGAAAAAAGAACCGGATATGTGACTCAAGCAGTGGTTTAAGACCCTGAAGTCAAGCCAGAGACAGGGAAGAGGGAAGATGGGTAGAAGGGGAGGGGAGGGAATGAAAGAAGACAGGAGAAGAGGAGAGGGGAGGAGAAGAAAGGGGAGGAGGAGCAGGGGTGGAGCAGGAAAAGAAGGGAGAGAGGGAGGAAGGAATGGAGGGAGGGCAGAGGAAGTCCTATTTGTACATCAAGGTCCTGCTCCAATCTAGGAAGGCTTCCTGCAGCTCCCCACAGCTTTCTGTGTTCCCTACTGGCTATCCATTGTAATGTTTACCACATTCTGCCCACTTACCATTTATGCCTCTTTCTTCCTCTGTGTATGACACAATCCTTGAAGGTAACTATCATGTCTTTTGTTCAATGGCCAGAGAAGCCCTTAATGGAGTGAGGTAGATGAAAGTGGATGAAAAAGAAATGAGAAATTAGAAGAGTTGTCTCAAAGGAAGTGTAACAGTAATTCAGAATCTTTTTGCTAAAAACAAATTATTCAAATATCTACTAACTTTCTAATCAGAAGAAATCCAAGTGTTGTATTTTGTTGTTGGTGGTGGTGGTTGGTTGGGCTTTGGTGAGGGGGGTTGATTTTTGTACTAGTCCTAGGGCTTGAACTCAAGGCCAAGGTGTTATCCTTGAGCTCTTTTTCTTTTCCCCCCTCAAGGCCAGTGTTCTCCACTTGAGTCACAGCTCCACTTCTAGCTTTTTGGTGTTAAATGGAAGATAAGAGCCTCATGGATGTCACTTCCCAGGAGGGCTGTGAACTGTGATCCCCAGATCTTAGCCTCTTGAGCAGCTAGGATTACAGGCATGAGCATTGCAGGCATTGCACAGCTGTATAAAATTTTTAATGTTTCCTCAACACTAGACCTTTTCCTTGACTCTTCTGTCTTTCCCATCACTTTTCTGTACAGATGCCCATGTCACTAGAACAGTCACATCTGAGTCACCATTTTGCACAAAAATAGACTCAACTCCATGTGCCTCTTTTGCTAGGGTGACCAAAACTATACCTTGTGGACTCTACCAATCCCAAAGCTTTCAGAGGAGTCTGGTTAACATTCCCAGAAGAGTTAATTTTTTGATATGAAATTTTTTGAGGTTTACAAAAGCAGAATGCCAGCAATCCTAAGTGTGCCAAAAAGCTGACTCTGCCCTTTGCAGGCACTCGCTGGCCTCTTCCTTCTCTACCAGCATGCCAGCTGCTTTTGGTATAAAGAAAGTGCTGGAACTGACTCTCGGTAAGTATATCACCTCATCAGTCCCAAAGGCAGGCCAGCCATCTCTGTTCCAAGTACAGGAGAATTTCCATTCTGCCTCTTTCCGAGAGAGACAGAATTGTATTTAAACCCAGCCCAACCAAAAAAAAAAAAAAAAATGTTTCCATTGTTCCTATCAGTTGGGCCAAAACACCTAACCAGGGCTGTGCTGCACTGCTCTAGACTAGCCTCATCAGGTTATTTTCTTTCTCCTACCTCATCCACCTTCTCTTATGTCCAGTACTACCTGAGATGACACACCTAACTGAAGGGAAGAAGTCATGTGACTTCCTGTATACTGTCCTGATTAAGTGATGCCGAGTCACAATACGTGCAGTACTCGCTTCTCATTTCCTCACTGCTATTGTGCGTACAACTTTGTTTGGAAGAGCTGGCTTCTCAGCATTTGCTGTTCAGTAACTCTTCAACATGAGGGCTTAATAAGAAATCCTTATAATGAGCTGAATAGACACCAAATATCAAAGACCCAAATTACTCAGACTGATAGAGGTTGGTGCGCTGCATTAAATAGGAACACAGAGAGTATCAGTTTTGCTCTCTGATTATGCCTGCCAAAGGACTGAGTCAAACAAACATATAAGCTATGACAGATGAGGGCAACAAGGGGCAAATACCACTGTATTTGTGGAGAAATGTACAAGCAAGCAAGCAAATGTAGGTGTGCTCTAATCTTCTCTTTCATGTACTTCTGTCCAGACCTTCAATTCTCCTTCCAGTGTACAGCTGATGGAGATATAACCTCAGTTTCATTCTATTTATGTTTTTTTATAGCTGTATAACCACCAAGGGCTATGCTACTGAGTGGGTATATGGCAGCAACCCAAGTCTGTGGGATTAATAGAAAAATAATTGTAAGAAAACAGTTAAGTACCAATTTAAGATGTTCATTAACCTTGTCTTTCTACAATGTTGGTTTATCGTAATAGTTCACTCAGAAGAATAGAAAATCCATCACATACTTGTAGGGCTCAGAACTCACGTACCCTCTTATGCTCCAGGTGACAGAGCAAGTCCAGAACAGTATTATTTGATTAAGGTTATATAGCTAATTAGTCACGGGGACATGACTAGGGCACCACTCCACCACTTCCCATTCTATTCCACAATCCTCAAGGAAAGAGCCTGAAATACCAGGCTCCATTACCCACAGCATTTAGATAAACCAGAGGTTAAATCAACTTCTCTAAAGAAGAAAGATGATCAGTCTTAGGCTCTGGCCTTCACTAGGAAGTAATTTGTAAGTCTAGTAATAATGCTATAAGGAGCCCTGGAAAGACAAAGAACCCTTCAGAAATATGGCAAAGCATCCATCTATTTATATTCCTAACTTATTGGACAAATGAATTCAACAAATGTGTAAGACCTAGCATGAGTATTACTTATAAATGTTATACCTTTCAATCCATGCAAAACCCAATCTTGATTAACAATGACCCTGAGATAAGGTAGGCTAGGAAAAGCTTCAAAATCAAAACAAATAGGAGTTGTAGCTGTTTAAATACATTGAGAAAAGCTCAGCTAGTTCATGGATGTAGAAAGCAGAATGGTGCTCACCAAAGAAAAGGCAATGGACAGGCCAAGATGTTGGTCAAAGGAACAAAGACAACAGGAAAAGGGCCTGGTAATCTGTCTTACATCGCTCATAAGGATAGACCCTTATATTACCCAACTACTTAAAGAATGGATTTAAAAGGTTCCCACTGAAAATAAATACTAAGTATGTGAAGTGATGAGTATGTTAATTTGATGACAACATGTCTATCAGAACATCACTATACCTCACAGATACATATTTCTCAGCTAAAAACAAAACTTTTAAGAACTCAATTTTTTTTTGGGGGGGGGAAGATGAGAAGGGATGGTAAGAGGAAACAGAAAAAATAATTTAAAAAAGAACTGTTTTTTAAATCCTGTTTCAAAACTACTTAATTTTTTTTAAAAAAAGAGCTCAGTTACCACAGGAATTTGAAAAGATCAAATATTACCTCATGTCAGAGTTAAAGCAAGCTGCTAAAATTTAGGCAGTATCTTTTACATAGGAAGCTTACCTATCTGAGAAATGGTGATGGCAGATTTCCATATCGCATCCCAAGACAGTGGCCCTAACGTAATAGTGCTGGCAACCTGGATGGAAAAGTGCTTTTATAAAGAGCACAGCCAAGTAATAGTGAATAATTTAAAATCACACATGAGGGAACAGAGACTCAGATATTTGTGCCTTCATGCTCAAAACGTTATTATTCAAAATAGCAGGAAGTTGAAACCACACATTTTCACTCACAGATAAGTGGTTAAGCAAAGTGGAGTCTGTATGTACAAGAGTACTGAGCATTAAAAAGAAGTAAAATTGATGCATGCTACAGGCGTGACAATGAACCTAGAAAGCTTCATTCTAAGTGAAAAATGAACAAATATTTTGTGATTCCACTTATATCAAGTGCCTAGATTTGTCATATTCATAGAAGGAACATTAGTTACAGGAGCCAGGGAGAGGAATAATGTACAGTTACTGTGTCATAAGTACAGAATTTCAGTTTTGAACGATGAAAAAAGTCCTAGAGATGAACAGTGGTGATAGGTGCCCAAAAATGTGAATATGCTTAATGCCACTAGTGAATGATATATTTAATAATGGTTAAAATGGCAAATTTTATTATAAATTTTACCATTATAAAAAAACCAGGTAAAAAATACTAACTAGTGATTTATTTTATGATTTTTGACCCATATTCTGTCTCTTGCTTCACCAAACAATACAAAAACAACATCATCACTCAAGCCATTATTAGAGCTTAAGATAAAAATAGCTTAGGTTTCACCCCCACAGTCATTTACTCTATGTGTTCATTACTAGAATAATTGACATCCACCATGATTATGAGTGAAACATTTACATTAAGCACAAGCTCCAATAAAACATACAAAGAATGGAAGAAACGGAACCAGGGAACTGTGTTGACAGATTGACATAGCAACCATCTGTTGACATTACCGTCCTTTGAGTCCAGGGGCCCAAATCATGTGGTAGGGCAGGTTGTGAAGGCTTGGAGCATTTGTGGAAGGAAGTTAGTTCTGTATGGCCAACTCTAAATACTTGCAGATTTCCTACTAGACCTACACAGGAAGTCATTCTTGTGCCTCACCTGCACTGAGTTCCTGCCATGAGGCTGGGGACTAGTGAGTTGAGATCAGTTCCAGGGAGTGATGTCATCTTGACTGAGTCCTGATCTTGGTGACCTGCTCCCCAGCCTGGTGTTATTGCAGCCCTTCAGCTGGGTTTCAGGTTATAAGGGGACCAAAAAGGGGAAATAGGGAGTAGAGTAGTAGAAAAGGGAAAAATGCTTGCACATTTCCTTTGTTTCATTAAAGCATTTTCTGCTTCCATTTAATTTGATGGGAGGATGGCTGATGGCAGATGGATGCTATACAGATGCTCTTACAATCGGGGTGGGCCTTCACACAGATCTCAAAAATACAAAGATTAAAACAGATAGAAAATATCAGGGCCTGGGAGTGAAGCTGTGATTCATGCTTTGCCAGCATTCACAAGTCTCTGAGTTTGATCCCTACCATCACAAGAAAAAACAGAAAAAGCTAAACAATTTCCAATGATTTCTGGTGGCTTCTAACTTGAAAACTATGCCTTATTCTTTCATGTTTGGATAAAGTTTACAGAACAGATACTAATACTTTTTTAACTCTATTTTTTTTTGGTCTTTTCCTTTTTGGTACTGGGGATCGAAGTCAGGACACTGCACTTGCTAGGCAAGCACTTTGCCACTGAGCTACATCCCAACCCAATACTATACTTTTAAAACACATCTTTAAGTTTTTGTAAACTATGGCAACATAAATAATATATACAAATGTCTAGAGATATATGGATACTATATTCTGTCTATACAATGTCAAGCAGATTGTGAGTCAGAAACAAAATCGGACAGACATTCCATTCCTTTTAGATGAGATCCTTTGTGTTTAGATAGAAACAAGTTTTTAGGTAAAAAAGTAAAATGAAGTTAAATGTAAGAAACAGTAAGCAGACACTGATAATATTTCAAAGGACAGGAATAGAAAAAAAATCTTTAAAGAATTTTAAACCTTAACTATTAAATGAAGGAGACAACTAAATTTTTACCACGTTTATTTTATATCATGATTTTCTTTTTTTTAGTCCTTATTAAGTTGACACAGTTTGGGGAAATAAATACTCCCTTCCCTTTTCTGCTGCAAGTGTGTTAACAGAAGTAGGACAGATAATATGAGAGAATAAGCAAAAGGCACAAGAAATGGTGATGCATGGAGAGAAAGACGAGCTGGAACACAGAGGAGTGAATGTTAAGGGCTCTTGCTAATAAGTACTAACTAATGAAGTTCAAAACTGGCAACATAAAAGTATGATCCCCTTTCCAAAATAACAGAGGACTCCATTCAAAACACATTGATTATGTGGCATCATAGTACAAGCTTCCTTTCAGGCATTATGGGTATATTTTTTCTCAGTTTTTAAAGTCCCATGGATGACATTGTTCTTGAGTATTTTTAGTGTATTATTCAGTAAATATTAATTTGATCATATCAACCAAGCCCAGTTAGCAGAGACACTAGTAGCTGCCATGTAAGTATCCTTCATTCAAGTAAAACTTTATTGTTCACTTAGAGCTTCATGGCGAGGAACTTCTGGAAAGGCATTCATTCCTATTTCAGTTGGGTTTGCAACACACCAGCAGCCCTAAATGTAAATTAAGTCACACCTGGGTTATAAGTATGTATGTAACAGCCACTGGCAAAAATGGCTTATATTTTGCCCAGATAGTAACTATAAATGAATCCCTTTTAGCCTCCCACCTCCTAATTTCCTCTAGGGGTTCTTGCCTATATGCTTTGGTGCTTCATGAATGACTGTGAGGCTGCTCCCGTATGGAGATGACAATGTGTGAGGAACGCCTTGCACGGTATTCATCTCATCAATTCTGCCCAATCCACAGGAGTGAAAAATGGATGAGACTTGATATCTTCAACACCAGCAACTCCAGCCCCAAGACGTTCCAGAGGGTTGAACTGCAAGAGCTGAAAAAGAAGATCTAGTAAATGGTAGGCATCCCACCAGTGAGGCAAAGGAAATGGCCCCGATTAATAGACAACTGAATATGTGTTCTGGTAAAGGAGCTATGTACCCACTCTGGCTGTGGGGTGGTGATGTGAGTTTATGGCTTCTCAACTGTTCTGAAACATGACCCTCATCTTCTTATGGTATAATGGAGTCAATGTATACCACAACATTAAGTAGACAGTTCACTAAGCCACCACTAAGTGGTGGTAAATGCCTAATCCCAGCGTGTGGGAGGCTGAGACAGAAAAATAGAAGTATGAGACTAGCCTGGGTTTTATAGTGAGATCCTGTCTCAAAACAACCCAACTACCCAACACATAACACCTAAAGAAGGAAAGGAGTAAGGATGCTGCTCAGTGGCAGAACATTTGCCTAATATATGCAAAGCCCTGGGTTTGCTTGCCAGTACCAACCACCAAAAATAAAAATTTTACTAAATTCTTAGAAAGAGCATTGTTTCCCTTTAATGTCTGAACAAACCAATTTGTGTCACAATTTCTTTGGAATTTCTAGTTTACAAATCAAATAATTTATTTTAAAAATTGACCCAATGAAGAACAGGTAAGGATTTCTTCAGAAATCAGAATCACGTATAAAACAAGTTAATAATGTCATACACAAGTCTCTTAATACTGGAATACAGACACAGAAATATGAGTACTCTGGTCATGCTGGAAAAATACATCTTGAGACACTCATACACACTCAGATTCTTGCCTTTTAGCTTTACTGATGGGACAATTTACATTGCTAATAGTCATCTATTGTAAGTATGCAATTCAATTTTGGGTTTTTTTTAAACAAATTTAGAGTGGTGCAACCATTATCACATCCAGTTTCAGGACACAGTCAACCCCTAGTCCCATGTCCAATCTAGGCATGATGTGCTTTCTGTCTCAATAAACTGTGTCTTCTGGACATTTCCTATAAAGGGTCATGAAATATGCAGCCTTTGAAGCTTCCTCCTTCACTTTTTGAGCTTCATCTACAATGTAGCAGGTATCAACTTTTTATTTCTTGATAGTACTCCCTAGATACACTAATTCACCAGTTAATAGACATGGACTTTCCAGGTTGGGGCTGTAATGTCCCAAATGGTTAGAATGGCTATAATGCCATTAACATTTACATGTATTTCTTTGTGTGATATATGATAGTTCTGCATTTTCTAAAGTATATTTCTAGGAAAAGCATTTCTAGGTCTCATAGTTAAGTTTGTGTTTAACTTCTAAAGAAATGTCAAACTTTTCTAAAATTGCTGTACCATTTTACATTTCTACCAGCAATGCATAAGAAAGGGAAGTTTCTTTACTCCCTGGCTATTTGTTAATAACCTTCTAGTAGATATTATATCTTATGAAATTGAATTGCTTAATTACTAAGATAGTGAACAACTTTTCATACCCATATTGCCATTCATATAACTTCTTTGGTGAAATACGCAATTTTTTGTCCCTTTTCAAACTAAGTTGCCTATTGATAATCGAGTAAAAAGAATTATTTATATATTCTGAATTCAAATATAAATATATGACTTACAAATATTTTCCCCAATCTGTGGCTTGTTTTTCATTTTTTAATGGTGTCTTTTGAAATGCTTTCAATGTTAAAAGTTTTCCTTTTATAGACCATTTTCTTGGTGTTCTAATTAACTTTGCTTAACTCAAGGCTATGAATACTTCTCTTACATTTTCTTCTACAGTTTTTATAGTTTTAGCTCTTAAATACAGCTTGAGGAGATACTTTCAGTAGATATGGTAGATAGTAAAGGTCTTAGTTCCTTTTGTTTTTGTTGTAAATATGCGATTTTCCTGCACCACTTATTAAAAACACAGTTAAGCTGGGCAATGATGGCTCACACCTGTAATCCTAGCTACTCAGAAGGCTAAGATATGAAGATCTCAGTTTGAAGACAGCCTGGGCAGAAAAGTCCCCATGAGACTCTTACTTCCACTTAACCACTCAAAAACCAGAAGTGGTGCTGTGGCTCAAGTGGTAGAGCACTGGCCATGAGAGGCTCAGGGTCAGTGCCCAAGCCCTGAGTTCAAGCCCCACAATCGACAAAAATAAATAAAATAAAAAAATCAAAACACAGTTGTCTATTCTCTTTCACAATTGTTTTGGATGCCCTACGGTCATCTTCATGTTCAGATATAATTTTCACAATATTAATTTTGCTGATCCTTTCAAAGAGCCAACTTGTGATTTCCTTGATTTTTCACTCTGTGTGTGTGTGTGTGTGTGTGTGTGTGTGTGTGTGCGCATTGCCAGTTGTGTGGCCTAAACTCTGGGCCTGGGCACTGTCCCTCAGCTCTTCAGCTCAAGGCTAGCACTCTATCACTTGAGCCACAGTGCCACTTCCGGCTTTTTCTGCTTATGTGGTGCTGAGGAATCGAGCCCAGGGCTTCATGCATGCAAGGCAAGCGCTCTACCACGGAGCCACCTTCCCAGCCCCTATTTTTCTGTTTTGTATCTTACTAATTTCTGTTTTGTTTCTCCTCTTTCTTCTCTCTTTCTCCTTCTCCTTCTTCTTTGTCAGTTGTGGGGCTTGAACTCTGGGTGTAGGCACTGTCCCTGAGCTCTTCAGGTCAAGGCAAGCACTCTTCCGCTTGAGCCACAGTGCCACTTTTCTGGTGGTTAATTGAAGTCTCATAGATTCTCTCATAGACTCTCCTGCCAGGGCTGGCTCAGCCTCCTCAGTAGCTAGGATTACAGATGTGAGCCACTGGAGGCAGGCTGTTTCTTTTCTTTTAGATTTACCTTGCTTTTTACACTTCTTTTCAGTTTCTTAACATATAACTTTCTCTTTTTTTTTCTGATATAGCTATTTTGAGCCATAACATTTCCATTTCCAGTATTCTTTATTTTTCTCTTCAGATCTGAGATACTATCTACTGTCATTTCCTTTCATTTTGAAAGAATTATATAAGACTTCTTGTACTGCAGCTTGGCATTAATGAATTATCAGTCTTTATCTGGGAATGTCTTTATTTCATCTTCATTGTTGAGGGATAATTTTCCTAAATTCTTAATTAACTGTTACTTCCTTTCAGCACCTTGAATACAACAGTCTTCTATCCTCTATTGTTTTTGGTGAAATTAGGAATTAATACTTCCTTCTATATGATGAGTTTTCTTTGGCTGCTTCTGAGTTTTTCCTTTATTTTTGTCTTTCAAGTTGATTAGAGTATGCCTAAACGTAGTTCTCTGTTCTTCTGTTAAAGGTTTGCTGAGCTCCTTGGATGCACAGATTAGTGCTTTTTATGTTTCTTAAGATATTGTTGCTGCCCCCTTTTCACAACAGCCACTCTATATACATTGATACTTTTTCTTCTATTTCACACAGTTCTCTTTGACCCTGTTTATTTCTCCCTCAATGTTTGAGTCTGATTTTCACATTGAATAATTTCTGTTGATTTACCTACAAGTTCATTAATTCTTCTTTTTCTATCCTAAAAAAGCTGCTACTCAGTAGATTGCTTTCTCTAGTGAATTTTTCATTTCATTAATTATATTTTTTATTCCATTGATTCTTTTTTCAATTTAACACTTCTCTTTGGTTCTTTTTCTTCTTTAGTATAATTTCCATCTTCTTAATAATTTCTCTTTGTGGATTTGTTGTCATAGATCCCTTACATGTCAAAGCAAAAAGTTAAATAGAGAGAGAGTATACTGCTAAGGGAAATGACAGGCTCAAGCTAGATGGTTCAGGAGCCCTTTTTACCTCTTTTAATTCTCTGAAAATAGTATAATAGTTGTCTGTCTTAAATCCAAAACCTGGGACAGTTGAAGACAACTTTTTTCTTTTTATTAAGTAGTTGTACAAAGTAGTTGCTATGTAACAAAGGAAGACAATATCTTTTGCTGATTTTCCCCTGTCCTATTGCTGTCCTAATAGCAATAGCTAGGAGTGGTGGCATTTGCCTATAATCCCAGCACTCTGGAGAAAAAGGTAGGAGGATCTTGAGTTTGAGGTCTGCCTGAGCTACATAGTGAGTGCAAGACCAGCCTGGCTACATAGCGAAACCCTATCTCAAAGCAACGACAACAAAACAATTTCCATTACATTAATTGTGTGTCAGGCATTACTGTAAGTGATTAACACAGGTCAATCTACTTAACTCACTGTAGCTCTAAAATAGCTACTATTGTTATTTATTCTATATATGAGAGAACAAAGGCTCAAAGAAAATAAGAAACTTGTTTACAATCAGATGGGTAATAAGCAGCGTGTTACACTGCTGCATGAATGTGTGATCAGCAAATGCCAAGATATTTCTTCACTGTGATACTACCAAAGCCACAGGGGAGAAAAGCATATACTTCAAAAGAGTATACTAACAGCTTTCCACTTGAAATCATTATGTTTGACACTCAAAGTGACCCTCTACTTTTTATTAAAGCTAATGGATCAAAGAACTTTTATATTAGAAGTTCTTAAGCTATTATCATAAAACAAGCTGTTATAAAACAAACATCATAGGAATATTCTAAATGTGTTAAACTCATTTTCACAGACAATTCATGTCTACAGATTGAAATATAACCGTTATCAGATATTTTAATATAAATCAATATATCAAATATTTGGTAAGAATTAACTACAAGTATGTAATCTTATTTCATGAATATGTAGTATTTCAAGAAATATATGCATACATAAGTTCTTTCTTACCTTGTTTCAATTGGCTTTTCCACTTGACTCCAAAACATGACTTCCAATTCCAAAGATTACTATTTTCACTATTATCGATTTACTTATTAGTTCACGGACTCCTCCATATATTATTTGCAAATATAAATCTAGGCAATGGTATGATTGTTTAACGCATTACTATACTGCTTACTCTGCCATTTTAAATGCTATCAAAGTCCTCAAAAGGGAGGGAGAGAAGGGGAGAGAGAGAGAGGGAGAAGAAAAGGGAAAGGGAGAGGGAGAGGGAGGGAGAAAGAGAAAGAGGAGGAAGAGGAGGAGGAGGAGGAGAGAGAGAGAGAGAGAGAGAGAGACCATACTGACATACATTAAGGGAATTTGTCAGCCAATGGTACATTCAATATAATGAATCAAAGACAGCCAGGGCCAAAGAACAGACCAGAGAGCTGAGCAATGGAGGGCACAGAAATACATTTTCCTTGTATAATATCTTCACCTGACAAAGCAACTGTGTGCTGTGGAACTAAATGTATACCATAAAGCACAAATACATATGATCTGTTTTAATTATATTTAAAACATAGCTATGTTTAGATTAACTCCAGGCACCTTTCCACAGCAGATAAGTAAACATGAGTCCAGGAGATTATGAAATGTAAGAACAAAGTAAGGATTTGAAAGACCACAAAGGAGAAAATTTCCCCAAAGCTGAATAATTATTTCCATATAAATCACTCTGTGATGTGAAAAAAAAACTGACCTCTCTGACCTGTGAGGTAGTGGAAGAGGAAAGTCAAAATGACAAATTGCTAATCATTCCAAGAGACCCTTTTCCCTTTCCTGATGATGTTTCCTCAGCCTGAGTGGTAGTTTCCTTAGGTAGGTCAATCACAGCAAGCTCCTTCACTATACAAGCAACATCTATCTGTATCTGTGGGATGAACATACCTTAAAACTGGACTTAGTCACAACATTTCTAATAAAGGAAATTATTGTAGGGCATTCTATTTTTCAACATTACATAATAAATGGACCACTTCTTTAAGGAAAAAAAAGCAGTTGCTAGCCTTCCCTAAATTATTCATTATACCTTTATCCCCCGCCATGCTCTGAATTTATCTTGTACCACCAGAAAAAAAAATGAAACCATTGAGTGTTCTGCCACTAGAATGAAATGTTTTACATATTTTGTCACTGTTGCTTAATCCAAGTGCTCTGTGTATTCTTATCTCACTAATTCTGACTACATTTCTATATCACTGGGTCTCGGCAAATAATCTTCCTGTAGTCAACTCTGATCCTTTTGCTTTTCTGCACAAAAACTTCAAATCTCGTATTTTCAGTGTATTATGCCATTCTATCCTTGTGCTTATGACAATAGAATCCCACATGAAAACTCCAAACTCATCTTTCCACATTTACTTGTGACTACTATTCCTGTATTTACCTTTTTACTCCAAATAAACCAAACTTTAGATTTCCGGAACTATGTCTCCTCAATTCCTTCTTTGCTTTTAATCATATCATTCAATCTACTAGCTACCTCCTACATCCAACCTTGCCCCACCAAAATTCACCAAAAATAACATCTAGTTCCCAAAAACTCTCCTAATACTCCACTGCATTGCTATAACCCCTCCTTCTCTGACTTGCCAAATCTTCTAAATCTCTTTGACATCTTTTATCTAATCTCATCTTCTGGTATAGTTATTTGCAAGTCTTATCTTTATAGTTCTAGCACTAGGCCTTGCATATAATATTTTTAAATTTTTCTTTTTTCTTTTCTTTCTTTTCTTTTCTTTTTTTTTTTTTTGCCAGTTATAAGGCTTGAACTCAGGGCCTGGGTGCTGTCCCTGAGCTCTTTTTGCTCAAGGCTAGTGCTCTACCACTTCAGCCACAGTGTCACTTCCAGCTTTTACTGAGCAGTTTATTGGAGATAAGAGTCTCAAAGGCTTTTCTGCCCAGGTTGGCTTCCAACTTCAATCCTCAGATCTCAGCCTTCTGAGTAGCTAGGATTACAGGTGTGAGCCATCAACACCTGGCTTGCATATAATATTTTTAATGGAACCTAAATTATTTTTTAAAATATAAATTCATTCTCTTCTTGATATATACTTTCCTCCCTCTTTTAATTTTTGTTTTCCTTCATTAAAATATAATACAAGTTTCATTAAACAATTTTAGTTCTTATCTTGTTCAAATAGTCTTTGATTTTTCATAAGTTTAGGGGTCCCAGACCTGATTATTCTTGCCAATTTGCTAAATGTGTCACAGCACAACAATTAACAGTTCTCAAATACTCAGCAAAACTCACTGCTCAAGACTACAGGAGGTCAAGTATCTGATTCAAAAACTGGAAACACTCTGGAGTCTAAAACTTCCTGAGTACTGCCATCTACTCACAAGTTTCAAAGTTTGGAGTATTTCAATTTTTGGTTGTTGTTTTTTTTTAACTTTTAGTTTAGGGCTGCTCAACTAATAAAGTATCCAAGCAGATACCCAAGCACAGTTCAAATATCCAAGCAGATATTCAAAACTTCAAAATTTCTGGTATCTGTTTTTGGATACGTAGATACTTAATCTATAACTTAAACATAAGAAATCAATTTAAGATGGTCAGTAGAGGTCTAAATTTGACCTTAGGGCATTGAGTTTAAATCATCAATAGCCTCTTTCTTCAAAACCATCAGAATCAGAAATTGACATCAATGCTCAAGTTTTACCCATTGATGAAGTAATAAATGACAATTTGACAAAGTTTTCTCCACCTAAGCCACATGAGTAGTGACTATTGCTTCTAACTAACACCTGGAGTATGAAGCCAGACATTCATATATGGTAACACAGCCATTCATACATGGTCACAAAAATATAATAGCAAAAGTACAACAGAATACAGAATTAACTAAATGTTAACTTGATTTTTAAAAAGAAAAATGTCTTAACACCAACAAGTCTTGAGTATCTTTTCTGACTCTACCAACACTTTGATAGTGATATAAGCCTAAAGATAATTCTGAATGTATAATTATAAATGAGTCTTTCTTGTCCAAAACCAATTTTGTTTTGGACTTGCAGACTCTTCTTAGCTTCATAGCTAATGTACCTAGTCAATAAATAGGTCAGTTAAATTACCTGCTGAATGAGTGAGCGAGCCTCTTCAGAAATACATTCTGGCATGTTCAACGTAGTGTGAGTATTTATTCCTGCTGGATGGCACTCAACCAAAGTCTGAAACAATCAATCAGGTACATTTCTTACCCCAAATTGTATTATTCTCTGTTCATGACCACATTATAAGTGGTCACAAATGTCCTTTTCCTTCCTTACTGAATGACTGGCTCATAACAAAAAGATTAAATTGTACATGCAAACTAAAAAGGGACTTAATCTCTCTGAAATAATTGAACATTCACAGAAACCTTCAAAGTTTAGAATTGTTGTAATCAATTGTTACATATAGCCTTTACAATATATTTATATATGTACATGTGATTTATAAACTCTACAACAATCTTACATAGGTATGTATACATTTAAGGAACACACACAAAAGCAAAACTATTAATCTCTGTTTTCTTCTCAGGAGGCAATAGGCATAAAACTCTATTTAAGTCTCTAATCTCAAATATGGTATTGATCAGAATATAAATTTTGTCCTTAATCTAGAACACACAGGAACAGAATACAGTATCGAGGAGAAAAAAAAAATGTTAGCTTTAATATTAACATTAATTTTCTAAAAATGAAAATTTCCTCCTCACCAAATCAGAAAATGAAGGGAAGAAATATTTAGTCTTACAACATTGATATATGTCAATATTTTGACATCAGTCCATTCAATGTAATACAATTCTGCTTTTCAAAACCTGAAAACTTAAACTTCTTTGCTTAGTCAGTCCCTGACCTAAAAACTAAAGGCAAAGGCTAACATTCTCAATTTGAAATCAAGGTGGCATCTGGATAAATGTATTAAATGTCCAGGTCACTGCTTACCTTGCCAGTGAGAAGTTCAAAGAGGACAGCACCTAAACTCCACCAATCACAGGCTTCTGTTTCTTCTGTGATAGCTCCAACCTCTAAGCACACCAAAAGAGGTTGATATTAAAATTCCAAAGGTCAATTAAACTTTCAAAATTAACATGTATTAGCAAGGTGACCTTTTTAATGCTGAGAGAGCATATACTAAATACTACTGGGCTTTCAAAATTCCTGAAAGTTACTTATCCCTTTGGTCACCTACTGTGGTTGCAGTTTTTTTTTCTTTCGCAGTCATACATTAAACAGACATTTGTTCTTCAGTTGATACAGGGACACCTTCAAGATGCTATGCAGAAAGTTACATGAACTTACTAGATCAGCATTTTGCTTAATGTGTAAAAAACAAAAAAGCAGAACCAATTCTACCACAAAAATCATTCTTTTTGTTTGTTTTAGAAATAACAACTTTACGTCCAGAGATAAGTTTACAAATTATCTAAACCAGTAATAATACTATTACTTACAGGTTAAAAAACCAGAGAACTGAAATGCTTTATCCAATGCTACATGGTAGCTGAATAAAGATCTAAGTTTTGGGTTTCATCAAGAGGAGCAGGAAAAAAAAATAAGAGGAGCAGGAAAAATGCTAGCTCACCCAATTTAGAAATATAGATGGATACACTGTTTTAAGCCACAAAGTGAGTCTATTAGCTAAGAACGTTCAGAATGCCCATAAATTAGTATTATATCTGTGTTGTCCCATCACTCACTAGCACAAGTTCCTGAAAGACAATGTCTCATTTCACTTTTGTCTGTTATGACTTTATTTATTTAGGGGGTGTGTGCTTGTATGTTGAGACGGGGCTCTCTGTAACCCAAATTGGCCTCAAACTTGTGATCCTTTTGCCTTTGCTTCTCCAGTGCTGGTATCACAAGGTATGTGTCATCATGTCCAGCTTCATGTCACCATTTTGGGGACTTTTGACTCCTAAGTCATGTTTTATATCTGTCCTTTTATAGCAACATTCTACTATTCAACAAATATGTCACCAATATCTGCCCCTTTGATTGCATTCACTCACACAAATATTCTACTACATGACTACTATCTTCTACACCTGTAACAGCAATGTTCAGGAGTCTGTAAGTGATTAGGTTGGAACTTACAAAGTTCCAACATGGGACTCAGCACCCAGCCTTCCACATGGACTATGTGGAAAAACCAACCACGCTACTCTTTTGTTGTTGGTGGTGGTAATGATTATGGGGCTAAACTCAGGGCCTGGGCACTCTCCCTGAGGTCTTTTGCTGAAGGCTGGCATTCTACCACTTTGAGCCACAGCACCATTTCTGGTTTTCTGGTGGTTACTTGGAGATAAAGAGTCTCAAAGACTTTCCTGCCTGGGTTGGCTTCAAACTGCAATCCTTAGATCTCAGCCTCCTGAATAGCTAGGATTACAGTCATGAGCCACCAGTGCCTGGCACACTACTCTTAAGATAGCTTGAGCTTTAAGTCTTGAAGCAAAGAAAAAAAGAACAACACCAAAAACCCCATCATTTCCTATATACAACAACAGAACTGTTCCATGTCAGCCACCTTTTCCCATATGCCCTCTTCTGGGCTCCAAATAGTCTATGTAGGAGTACACCCTTCATGAGTTGCTTCTACTAGCCTGCTCTCTTCCTGCAGTGCTTTATCTCAAATCATAACCTCTATACTACCTAGCTGCTCTCAGCTAGCTAGTAAAACAGATATTAACTAATTCCAACTACTATTTGAGCAACTGAAAAACTCCAATTTTCCTAGAGTGATATAAAAGTGCTTATTTGAAAAATTATGGGTTACTTCCCTAGTAATATAGTTTTAATCACATATAGTATAGCAGATCTATATGATGAGATGTTGCTTTCATAAAATATAAACTAGTATATAACATATATATATATATATATATATATATTGCTTGTTAAAGGCTACATAACAGAAATCTAATTTTTTTTCAATATGCACTTTCACTAGTGAGAAAATATTTTAGTGACTTGCCCTTGGAGTGAGATTTTGATACCTATTAAGCTACATAAATATCAGAGGATACAATTTCTAAAAGTATTGTAAGATGATGTAAAAACACTTGGACTTATTGGAAAATAAGTTCATTTTGGAAAAGGGAAGACAAAGCAATGCAGGATCACCCTTCCTAAGAATCTGTTCACCTAGCTTTCTCCAATTCCTCCCTCCAGAGGAACTACTAGCTAGTACAGAATGACCGAGCAGCACGTGGACAAAGATAACCTTTGGTGACCCTTAACAACTATCCCTATCCTCTGTCTTTTATTCCCCTTTTTTCTTCCATCCTTCTCTGACTTTCATTGCTTCTTCCACTGACAGCCTGCTTCATTCACTACCCCATCCTAATTCTTTCTTCCTTCCTCTTCAATATAATTAGTTGAGTGTTCCAATCATACTCAGGCCTAGTATGTCAGTTTTTTTATTGCTATGATGAAAAATAAATAAAACCCCGAGAAAAACAACTTACAGCAGGAAAAGTTTTTTAGTTCAGTTTCAGAGGTCTCAGTACCAAGATAAGGCAGAATATCATGGCAGGGAGTACATAGGAAAGTTAAAGCTGCTCACTGCATTGTAACCAGGAAGCAGAGAAACAGAGAGGCTGAAGATAATATGTCCTTCTAGATTCTAACCTTAGTCCTGTCACTTCCAAATAATGCCCATCAAATCATGAGGCCATCAGTGGATCAATCCATTGATGAGGTTAGAATTCTCCTGATCCAATCATCTTCCAAAAAGTCTCCCTGCTAGCACATAAACCTTTACCACAAGATCCTTGTGGGCCATTTCAGATGCAAACTACAGAAGCCTAGAACTACTGCTGCACCCATCAGCAGTCCAAAAGTATTTAGAGCACTAAGTCGTATGTTATCTTTGAAATGACTGGATAACAACTATAAAAAAGGTATTTTTGTGTTCATTGGAACATGGGAGAAAAAGACACTAAATAAATTATAAGTCCATCACCTTATCACTGCAACTTGAAACTCTGCTGAGATTTTTATTAAGCTAGTATTCATTAATTAATATGAAATTGAGATCCTGAGCTGCTGTCCTTGATTTCCTGAGATGATTGTAAGCTACTATTAAGTTGTATAGTTAGGCAAGATGAAAAGAACTTTCTTTCTTTTTTTTCTTTTTTTTTTTTGGGAGGGGAGGGTCTGGTCGTGGGGCCTGAACTCTGGGCCTGAGCGCTGTCCTTCAGCTCTTCAGCTCAAGGCTAGCGCTCTACCACTTGAGCCACAGCACCACTTCCAGCTTTTTTCTTTTTGCTTATGTGGTGCTGAGGAATTGCACCCAGGGCCTCAGGCATGCAAGGCAAGCGCTCTACCATTGAGCCACCTTCCCAGCCCCAAAAGAAGAACTTTCTAATAGCTAAGAGGTTTAAATACTAGAACAAGTGGAAGTAAGTATTGACAGAACTTCTTCTTTACATATGTTAAAATAGTCTTTCTTCTTTCCAACATCAGACTGAATGACTTTGGTTATCCTTTTATCATCCCTGAGGAACAGTAATTCCTGGACTTCTTTAATATGTACACTGAAATTGCATTGCTTAAAAAAGAACCTTTAGTTATATGACAATCCAACCCTCTACTCTAAAATTGCTTTATACACAATGTCTAGATTTAAAAAATTGAGCACAAATCCAAAGCACTGATTTATATAGAAAGCTAAAAGATCACTATTATATACACTCAGATGTAAGTGTCTAACATCAAAAGTAGAGACTAAAGAAATACCAAATCATGGTGCTTAAAAAAAGTTTAAGGTAGTAAATCTAGGAAACACACACACACACATTCCTTTATTGGCAGTACTAGAGTTTGAACTCAGAGCCTTTCACCTGCTAGGCAAGCATTTTGTCACTTAAGCCACACCCCTAACAGGAAATCCCTTTAGATTATGACCTCAAATGTGAACAACTTTGAAAAAAGGCATTTTAAAGACTATATCCTATAAACTGTGTCTTTTTCCGTACAGAAACTTCTTAGTTGCATAGAATCCCATTTGTCAATTCTTTCTTTGATTTGCTGAGCCCCTGGAACGTTACTCTGTCTGTGCTGAGAAGTCCTAATGTTTCTCCTATGCCTTCCTGTATTAGTTGCATTGTTTCAGGTCTTACATTGAGGTCTTTGGTCCATTTTGAATTGATATTCCTACAGGGTTACAGGGATCCAGTTTCAGTTTTCCTCATGTGGATATCCAGTTTTCTCACCACCATTTGTTGAAGAGGCTGTCTTTTTTCTATCCTATTTTTTTTTGCTCTCTTATTAAATATTAGAAGATTGTAGGTCTGGATTTATTTCTGGGTCTTCTATTCTGTCCCATTGGTCATTGGACCTGTTTCTGTGCCAGTATCAAGCTGTTTTTGTTATAACAGCTCTGGAATAGAGTTTGAAGTCTAGAACTGTTATACCTCCAGCACTACTTTTTGACCTGTTACTTTTGCAATTCAGGGCCTTTAATGATTCCATATGAATTTTTAGATTGTTTTCTCAATCTGAGTGAAGAATGACATAGGTATTTTGATGAGTGTTGTACTGAATTTGTGGGCAGTCTTAGGCAGTATTGCCATTTTCATGATATTAATTCTGCCAATCTGAAACACGGGAGACATAGTAAACAAGCTAAACAGACAGTCTTTAGAATGAGAGATCTCAGCTAGCTACACATCAGACAATGGCCTAATGTCTAGAATATACAAAGAGTTCAAGAAAATAACCCTCAAAGAATCAACAATCCAATTAATAAATGGACAAACAAACTGGAGACTTCTCAAAAGGAAAAACAGCCACTAGATATGTAAAAAAATGTTCAATATCTCAGACCTCAGGACCAATGGAATAGAATTGAAAACCCAGAAATGAACCTACAGACCTATAGCCATCTAATCTTCGATAAGGGAGCTAAAACAATAGAATGGAAGACAGCCAGCCTCTTCAGTAAATGGTGCTGGCAAAACTGGTTAACTACATGTAGAAAACTAAAGCTAGATCCTTATATATCACCCTGCACCAGAATCAACTCCAAATGGATCAAAGACCTTGAACTCAAAGCAGACACTCTGAAAACATTACAGGATGGAATAGGAGAAACCCTAGGTCTCCTTGGCTCAGGCCGAAATTTTCTGAATAGAGACCCGGAAACACAACAAATCAAAGAAAGGCTGGACAAATGGGATTGTATAAGGTTGCAGAGCTTCTGCAGGGCAAATGACATAGCTAGCAAGATCAATAGAAAGCCCACGGACTGGGAGAAGATCTTTACTAGCCATACAACGGACAAGGGTCTCATATCTAAAATATACTTGGAACTCAAAAAATTAAACCACCCAACAACAAATCCTCAAAGAAACAACTGCCCAATAAGTAAGTGGGCGAAAGACTTAAAGAGAAGCTTCTCTGAAGAAGAAAGAAGGATGGCCAATAGACACATGAAGAAATGTTCAACATCCCTAGCCATAAAAGAAATGCAAATCAAAACAACATTGAGATATCACCTCACTCCAGTTAGAACAGCAAAAATCAAGAACTCTAACAACAACAGATGCTGGAGGGGATGTGGACAGAAAGGAACCTTACTTCATTGTTGGTGGGAATGTAAACTTGTTCAACCACTTTGGAAAGCAGTATGGAGGTTCCTCAAAAGACTCCACATAGAGCTCCCCAACGACCCAGCAATCCCACTTTTGGGCATTTACCCAAATGATCACAAACAAGGCCACACTAAAGCTACCAGCACAACTATGTTTATTGCAGCATTATTTACCATAGCTAAGACATGGAACCAACCCAGATGCCCCTCAGTAGATGAATGGATCAAGAAGATGTGGTATATATACACAATGGAATTCTATGCCTCCATCAGAAAGAATGACATTTCCCCATTTGTTAGGAAATGGAAAGGCTTGGAAAAAATTATATTAAGTGAAGTAAGCCAGGCCCAAAGAAACATAGGTCCCATGGTTTCCCTTATTTGCAATATCTAGTATAGGTATGAGTCAAGCAGAAAAAGTCAGATAATGTGATGTTAGGAAAACGAAACCTCAAATATGTATTTTAATGTTTTTGTTTCTTTCATGCATGTGTTTCTAACGCATTTATAAGATTATTTCTTTGTTGCTTTGTATGTCCCTCCCCCACAGTGTAACCCCCGCTTTCACTATATTTGATGTCAGTATAACATGTGGAGGAGATGGGGACAAACAAGTCGTTTAAGGATTCAGGTGGACCTGTTGCAACAATGAGAAGTACAAAAAGTCATGTCAAAACCAGCTTTACAATGTCGGTGGGGGGGGGAGGGGGGTATGATTGGGTGGGAGGGAGGGGGGAGGCTGGGAAGGGAGGTGAAGGGTAAACAAAGGAGGAGGCTGCAATGCTTGGTAAGAAATGTATGCATTATCCTGCCCATGTAATTGTAACCCCTCTGTACAGTATGTTCTCAAATAAAATAAAATAAAATTTAAAAAAAAAAATGTTCAATATCTCTGGCCATAAAGGAAATTCAAATCAAAACAACACTAACTCTCACCTCAGTTAGAAGGGCCATCAACAAGAATAAAAGCAACAATAAATGCTGGCACAGATATGAGAGAAAAGGAACCCTAACACACTGTTGGTGGGAATGCAAACTTCTTCAACCACTCTGGAAAGCAGTTTGAAGATTTCTCTGAAACTAAACATAGAACTATTTTATGATTCAGCAATACCACTCAGGAACATTTATCCAAAAGATTACAAATCAGAATTCAGCAAAGAAACTCACACAACCATGTTTACTGCTGTACCATTCACCATAGCCAGGTATGGAAAAAGTCCAGATGACCTTCAATAGATGAATGGATCAAGAAAATGGGTATGCATAAACAATGAAATTTTACTCATTCTTCAGGAAGAATATTACGTCATTTGCAAAGAAACAGATAGGCATAGAAAAAATTGTGTTAAGTAAGTAAGGCCCAGAGAGACAAAGGAAAATTATTTTTCTCACATGTAGAAGGTAGAACTAATTTATAAATATATAAGTAAACATATGTGGCGTTGTATGCAAATATACACAAATGTATTAACCAAAGATAGTATTTGCAGGGACAATTCAAATTGTGTAATTCCTTGGAAAAAAATGAACTCAAAGTCCAACAAAATGAAAACCAGGAAACTAAACTTGAATGGCATGTGTGGGAAGAGATCAAGAAGAAGAGGGTAGACAAATGAGAGGAAGGGGGAAGAACGCAGTCACACTATGAAATTAAGAAAACAGAGGGAAAGAGTTGGGTTGGGAGTGTGGAGGGAGACTGATAAAAGGGGTAGCATTGATCCAAGAAGCACTGTACTTATAAACTGACTTGCTGAACTGTAACTGCTTTGAACAACTACTTAAAACGTAATAAAAAAATTGGTCAATATTCAAAATACTCTTCCTGTACAGCAAGATATTAAGTTTCTATGTATGCCCCTTCCCCCACTAGTCCATTCTGTATGTGTGATTTCTAGGCGAGGCAAAGCAGTGTCCTTATTCTCCAGAGTGCAGTGGTATTATAGGCATTAATCGAAGTAATGGGATGGGAGATGAGAGTGGAACTAGAAAATTTCTCAGGATGAAAATTCAGAAAAAGATAACAATACTCAAGAATCCTAGATTTTTGTCTCTGCATCAAATTGATGTACTGCCAGGGCTCTAGCTATTCTGCTGGCCGAGCTTGGCTGGGGGATATCACTGACTGTCTCTGAAAATGAGGACAAAAGACTTCTAACATTCTTTCCACCTCTTACAGCTTTAATTTTATCATCACGAAAAGTGCTTTCAAAAGCACTCGGGAGCTTTTCTTAACTTCTTATCCCTCCATTAGTTAAAGATGCCCAATGAGTGGGATTATGTTGCTGAGTCCTTTTCTCAGGCTTCTTGCCTCCTCCCACCCTTCTCTGAGAACCATCACCTGGTGGCGAGAGGAGGGAATTGATGTCACCACCGGATCTAACCATTACGAGAGACATAGAAACAGTTCTAGATTTCAACTCATCCAAAAAATCATAAGCATCAAGCATGTGCAAAATTGCACATTTCATCTAATACAGTCCATCCTGCTTCTAACTACAATATTGATTGATCCTAATGATTCAAAACAGCATATTTGATTGGCGAAGAGACACATTTAGATAAAAATGATAAAGGTGTCACAATATAAAACTTGTCTTCCTCTGTTTTACTTAAGTTTAACAGCTCATAGAACATTCTTCAGCTAGCCACAATATTTCTCTGAAAAATAATATGACTAAAATGCTTGTTAAAACATTAGAGTTTTAAAAGCCTACAGCAATTTTCTAAGTCTCACCTTTACAGTCAAATAGTGTTTAGCCAGACTCCAAAAATAAAACTATAGTAAATCTAGGTCCTCAGGCAGCCATGTGATGTCTCTATTTGTACAGGAAGTGAGGCAAAGAAGCAAAGTGTACACTATCACACTTGAGCAGGTCTGGAGGACAGTGGAAATGCCGCCATTCCAACCCCTCCAAGTCATGACATCTAGTTATCTGCCTCTTAACACTGTGCAGTTTCAACTACACGAGTCTACAAAAGATAAGACTCAAAACTAAAATAAAAGACAGCTAAAATGCTTGGAAAATTGTATTTGAATTTTTTTAACTAGAAAATGTGGGTTAAATTCAGAGTTTTCTTTGTTGTTGTTCTTGCTTTTGTTTTATCAGTCTTGCCATATAATACAGACTGGCATGGAACTCGTTATATAGCTTAGGCTGTCCTCAAACTCACGATCCTCCAGTCTCAGCCTCCCAAGTGACAGGATTACAGTCAGGAGCCACCAACCTGGCTAGACATAGTTTTGAATGAAAACAAACCTTTCTACAAAGCTTTATTAAAAGGAATTGTGGCAATTGTGATTCCTTGATATCCCGAATTCAGATTTTGCTTTTCTCAGTTCTATACTTCCCCCAGTTATAGCTTCTAACATTACTATTTGTCCCTCCAAAATAGTTTTTTTTCCCCCTTGGGGAAAGGGTGGCAGTACTAGAGTTTGACATAGAACCCTGAGTTTGATAAGCAAGTGAACTACCACTTCAGCCACACTCCTAGTCCTTCAGAATTTTCTTTCTTTTTTTTTTTTTCTTAGAATTTACATACAGAAAAATTCTCTTTTATGGGTGGGGTTGGGAAAGAATATGGGAGGGGTGACATGGATCAAGATGCATTGCACTTATAAACTGATTTGTTGAACTGAAATGCATTTGTACAACTACTTGAAGATATTTTTTAAAAGGAAGAAACCCTATTTTAATGTAGAATAATTAAATATTTCTCCAAACTCTCTTCCTTAACTATAACTCTTAAAATACAGAATCCTAGCAGCTTCACTTTTTTTTTACTCAACAAAAGAGCAGGAACTGTTGCAAATAGTGTTTAAGTAACACTCCAGTAAGCCAACATTTAGAAGCGTGTACATTTCTCACCCAAATAATGCAGCACCCAAATATAAGATGATTGGCCAATTCTGAAATGACAGTCCTAATACATTAAAATAATAATCCATAGTAAATGTACTTTGTGATACAAAAAGTATGTTTTTTGTAAACTAGAAAAAACATACTTTAAATATCTGATTTTAAGGATTCCAAGACTCTTTTTTAGAAAAGAGTCTACATTTATTCATGTATAAAACATACATTATCTTTTAGAATCAAAGATATATTGCTGGTAAAGATCAGAGAGATTTTAGTAAGCCTTCATTTCAAGCACCATATACACTTTTATAGTATCAAAACTAAGTTAGTATGTCTAAAATTTCCATAAATTCTTCAAGGTGCAGTAAAACTAAAAATTCTGTTACTATTTGTCAAGAATTTTCACTTTCTGCCAAGGGAGCTAGACTTCATTCACAGACTTAGATAAGAGAAAGGTAGGTTAAAAACAAAATGTAATCTGTCATTAGTGACACACATGAACCAAGGAAAAGAACATCTTTCTCTACACTGAGCATTGCATGTCAGCCGGAGCGCTGAGCATTAGCACCATGTTCCTCTACGGACAATCTTTCCCTGCAGCATCTGTTGCTAATTGAAAGGGACTAGAATTACAAAATCCTCGTCAATTTTTCTCACCAGCTCTTGCTGTGTATAAAGATTTTCTATGCAGGAGCTAAGCATTAGTCTTCCACTACAGCTGATGACTAAAAAGCAAAGAAAAAGAAATGCCAAAGAAAGCTTTTTCTTTTTCTTTTCTTTTTTTTTGGTGTGTGTGTCCAACAACATAGGGAACTAAACTGTGAAAAGCTAAGCATGCCTTTTGTTAGCTCAGTAAATTTCCGTTCTATTAATACAACTATTCACCTATAAAGGTCTATTAGTGTTCTAGTTAGCCAATTGTATATGTCTTCTGTTTGGGTCATCTCCTTTTGACATAAAACTTCAAAAGTAACTGTCAATATTATACCAATTATGTCTTTATTTCTGGCTCATAGGCACTGTTCCTGGACACAGGAGGTATTTAATAAATGTTTGCTGAATAACTATACTAATCTTGGATTTTATAGCACTATTCATTTAAGGCATTCAAAGCATCTTCAAAGGCCTCATCATTGTATTTGTTTTAAGTCCCATTGAGCATATGCATCTCCATAGCACAAGAACTGCCCCTGGGGGCTACAATGTTGCTACAGCGGAGAGAAGACAGGGTTGGAAAGTAACTCAAGCTTTCCTCTGTCCAAGCACCATTCATGAAATGTGCTAGACTTATAAACTAACAGGATAGCTGGTGGTGGGCTGATGAGATCATCACTATCAGTTATAAATATTTCTTAGGCTGGATATGGTGGTTCACTCCTATAATCCCAGAGGCTGGGACTGTGAGTTCAAAATCAGCCTGAGTTACACAACAAAACCCACCTCAAAAAAATAAATAATAGTCAATTATCTTAAACGTTACAAAACACTTCATATACTATACTACCTAGCTTTCCCCCCAGAGTATTATTTTTATATAGACAATTTTTAAGTTCCCACAAACAACACAAAATGTTATGAGTACATGCAAAACTAAAAGCTAAATCAATGATAATACAATTTCTTTATTTGCAGAGGTAGAGATCAAAACAAGGGCCAAGTATATCCTTGATAATCCTTCTGCCACTGAACTATACTCTCAGTGCATAAAAGTGCATCTTAATTCTAGACTTAGATTCTCTAATATCTAAAAGATTATCAAAGTTTCAAGCTCTTCCAGTTGAAGAGTTTGAAATAACACCACTATTCACAGGGATGCTGTATTTGAAATAAGTTAATTTGGACCAATGACATTTAATTGCTCAAGGTCTCACAATATCTCTAAGGCAGGCAATCTGATTAATTAGAATCCAGAAATTCCATTTCTTAGACCATCTGTTTCAAATGGACATCTTGCTCCCTTTTTCTTAAAGCATTTGAGAAAATGATGGACAATTGTCCATCCTCTATTCCCTAAGTTCTCTAACATGTACTCAATTGCTTATTCAAATGCAATGCAAAATTCAAGCAGGACATATTAGCAGTTTGAAAGTTTCCCAGGTCACATTAACTAATGAGCATATTCTCATGGAAGGACTAGTGTCCTTCCAGAGAGAGAAGTCTGCATGGTCAGACTTGCTCTCACCCCAGTGGCATAAGGTGATAGGGAGATGTGATATAGTTAAACCCTGCACACATTCATTCTCTCGGCTCACGTTGGGCTCTGGCCTTGCCTCCTGCCACTGCCTCTTTATCAATGCAGCCGCTTTTCAGGTAATTCAATTACTTGCACCCCTGGACCTGTTTGCCAGTGGGGAACTGGACAGGAACTCCGTTTGTTCAGGTAGGCTTGGCAAATCCGAGTTCTTCTCTTCTTCCCCTCCACCCCCAGCTCTGAATTTCTTGTTGTCGTAGTGACCTGGCCACCATGTTCTGAGCTTTCCTGCAATGATCTGTAAAACTTGGGTCAAAATTCCTTGAGTTCACTTGATGCAGCACTCCAGGGCCAAGAATTACTTGTTCAAGGGAGTTTATAGGTATCATTACTATACCATTTTCTTGTGTGATAAAATAAGAAATGGGTAACTACCAGATGACTTCTGGTTGACTGATTATAATTATAATTCTGAGCTCTATACAATCTTTCTTCCTTTCCCTCTACATTTCTAGGAAGGAAAAAAAACCAGTATGCTCCATTTTCCATTGATCATATCACAACAACTCCACGCTGAATAGCCATCAGGTGTCACAGTGTTACCCAACCAAAGCCATTAAAGCTGATTGATGAGAAAAAGGCTAACTGAAAATCGTGAGAATGACAGGAGGCGCAGCTCTCCGGCTGCTCGCTGCCATGCTAGGCAGGCAGAGAGCGACATGCGCTGCTATTAAAGGAACTTCAGGAATCCAATTTACCTTTTCATCATTAATTTTTTTAAACCTTAGCATTTTTAAATGTTTATCTGAAAGAAATATTTTTGAAGGATTGCTTAGAAGGAGTGAGCCCTTGGTTATGGCATAGAGATTCAAATAGCTAAAACTTTATATATAGAACCTGATGACCTGATGAAAATAGCAGCTTGATTACTCTAGAACGTACTATTTAAGATTTAGCACAATATCAGAGGCTAAATATCAGAGGCAAAGATAGCTCAGTTTATTGGCAATGCCAGAAATTAATTCAGATATCAAAAAACAAGAAGCAGTACTCGGCAGTTATTACTTAAAACTCTAAGTCTCATGGTCCTTGTCTGAAAAGGACATTTGCATCAGATCATAAGAAAAAGATCTGGCATAAATAAAAGTTAAAATCAACTTCCTCTTAAAAATGAAAACACCTTGAGATAATCCCTTGGTATTGTTTGAATCTTAAGTGTCTCCCAAAGGCCCATATGTTAAGAGGCTTGGTCCTAGCTTGGTACTATCAAGTGGGGGTGAAACTGCAGGTGCTGGGGTCTAGGCGTAGATCTTTTCATTATGGCACCATGCCTTTGAGGGAGATCGTGGAACCCTAGCCCTTCCTTCTTTCTCATTTGTGCTCCCCAGTCGTAAGGTAGGTGGTTTACTCTACCACACACTCCCACCATGATGTACTTTTCTACCATAGGCCCAAGCAGCATGGTCAACCACTTACCACCTGGAACCTCCAAAACTGTGAACCCAAATAAACCTTCTCTCTATAAATTGATTAGTTCATGTGTTTGTTATACTTATGGAATGCAGACTAACACAGCTCTCCCCTACAAATCATCTACCTAATCAAGGAGTATCGGCAATGTACAGAAAAAATGTATTTCAACACTTCGGTATGAAAACACTATCCATTTATCATCCCTATTAATTCTCTGATTCTACAGTTGAAGAATTTCTTCTGGACTAGGCTAATCTATCATTCGATGAGATGACCAATAATAGGGGGTGATCCCTACTATCCCCATCTTATTCTCACCACTAGAGGCAAATCACATTCTGGCCTGATAGGAGAGATATGGTTTCAGAACATACCTATCTCAATGTAGAATGATCATAACCCAGATGACAAGGTGACACACCAACAGTTACGTATTTATGAAGGCTCCCAGATACATCCTACCTAGGAATGGACCGCAGGGTTTTACACCCTCCAATCCTCTTAAGACACTCTTCAATTTTCTCTGCATCAGAGAATTATCTATAAAATCTCCACTATTGAAAGAAAGGAGGAGGCAACAATGCTTGATAAGAAAGGTACTCGGTATCCTGCCCATGTAGTTGTAATCCCTCTGTACGGCATTTTCACAATTAAAAAAAAAAAAATCTCCGCTATTTTACAGCAAGCTTGACAGTTTAACTGGCTTTCCTTTAGAAGAGACAGATTTGCTTTTATGATGATAAGAACTAAAGGCAAAGGATTAAATATACTTACTAATCAAAGAAAACATTGAAACTGAAGATTGAATGCTGAAGTTTTGCTTAAGGGTAAATCAAACAAAGAGTTACTGTTTATAAAGCTCGGCCCAATGGCTCAAACCTCTAATTCTAGATACATGGGAGGCAAAAATCTAAAGATCACAGTTCAAAGCCTGCCTGGACATAAAAGTTCATGAGGCTCTATCTCAATTAATAGCTGAGTGGAGTAGTGTATGCCTGTCATCCCAGTAATAAAGGGAAACATGAATAGGAGGCCTATAGTCCAAACTGGACTGAGCATAAAGTGAGACTCTACCCTGAAAGTACACAAAAAAGGATTAGCAGAATGGCTCAAATGGTAGAGCACTTGCTCAGCAAGTAGAACCACCAAAAAATATTATTGTTGTCTACCACAAATATTTTACTATTTTTATGTCTACAATACCACTTTTTTCTTCTTTCTTCTTTAAAAAAAAGACTACACCAAAACTGTATTCATCCTGCTTACATTATTTCAAAACATCCATCTGAATTTATTATCCCATCTAATTTAAATTTCCAAAATGATATTGCTCATACTTGAAGAAATTACCCAAGACCTAAATTCTCAAACCTAAATAATTCTTTCTTCTTCAAACAATTTGGTTTGTTACAAATGTTGACATTCTTTCACTGACTTCTTCCTCTAAATGAAAATATTTTCCATAAATTTCTCATTTGTACACTGTATACTTATAATATACAAACTCCATAAGTGAATAAAAGATATATCAACAAAATTATGCTCAAAATAAAAATAGTTATCTTAAATCTACTAGTGTTTGATGAGAAAGAGTAGTTATCTTCAGGTGGAAAAATTCTTGCCTTACTAAAATGAACTTGAATTTCGTCTATGTTTTATATAGTTTAGATTGCATATGATCTGGTGACACTGCTGATTTTATTCATACTCAACAAATCTATCTTGTTACATTAAAGCCCAGAAAAATTAAATAACATGTTCAAGATCATATAAGTGGGCTGGGAAGGTGGCTCAGTTGTAGGGTGCTTGCATTGAATGCATGAGGCCCTGGGTTCAATTCCTCAGCAACACCTAAGCAGAAAAAGCCGGAAGTGGCACTGTGGCTCAAGTGGTAGAGCGCTAGCCTTGAGCTGAAGAGTTAAGAGACAGCACCCAGGCCCAGAGTTCAAGCCCCATAGCCGGAAAAAAAAAAAAAAAAAGTCATATAAGTTACTGTTTGATTGGAGGTAAATATCCAGGTAATTCTTGATGCTACCTAATTATTCTAATCTTAAACTTCTGATGGTCTCAAGATACTTTAAACTACTCATGGTCTGAGTCTTACTTCAAATGATCAAATACCTATCACACAGCACTGCGCTTAGAAAGAAAGGAATCAGGGGCTGGGAAGGTGGCTCAGCGGCAGAGGGCTTGCCTTGCATGCATGAGGCCCTGGGTTCGATTCCCCAGCATCACATAAGCAAAAGAAAAAAAAAAAAAGCCGGAAGTGGTGCTGTGGCTCAAGTGGTAGAGTGGTAGCCTTGAGCTGAAAAGCTGAGGGACAGTACCCATGCCCAGAGTTCAGGCCCCACAACCGGACCCAAAAAAAAAAAAAAAGAAAGAAAGGAATCAAGTAGAAATCATGTTTATGGAGGACAGGGAAAAATACCCCCCAAAATATATATTCATGGCTTATTTGATGATAAAGTCAGGCTAGAACAGTAAAGGATTGCAGTAAATGTCATGCTCTAAAACTGGATTTCTCAGATACTTTTCAGCATGATTTTCCTATGTTTCACTTTTCTCTGTCAGCTGTGAGCTGTTTTCAAGTGTGAAATCGCCTAACAGAGGAAGCAAAGCTGTCATTTGACATCTGGGAGCGTGGAGATTGGGCTACAGAGAAAAGCATTCTGGATTTCTTCAATTTACACACATATTCACCTATAAATTCTCCAGTCTAAAAAGTAGTCAACAAGAAATATCAACATACTTTTCAAGCATTTAAAATGAAAGGCTCATAATGGGATGGAAAATAAAAGTGAAGGACACACTGATAGGACATTGTATCAACTTGTTTAAGACTAGAATGGGAAACATAAGTGACTATATTAGCATAATAACTAACATAAATAATTTTACTCACTTGTGGTAGATTGCATATTGAACTTTCAACTATAGTCTTTGTATTTTATATGAGTTCTATTTCTAGTTGCTTTTTATGATGAGAGTCAAGACTGCTAAGAAAAAAATACCAGTAAGTAAAGAAAATACTAATATCCTAATATCTATTTCTCCATTATTTCTAAAATGCCGTACAAAAATTAATTCTATACTATCCAAAAGAAAGCATATAAAATCCTTTGGCTAAAAACTTTCGTTGTCTATGCTAACACAAATACAATCAGAGAAACTCCATGGAAATGCTGTGGAGAAGAATAACCAGCATACCTCAAATTTTGTCACCTAATCTCTCACAGTGGAAGACAGAAAGACGTATCTGTGATTCTCCTAGTAAAGCTTGGGCCAGTCTCCTCACATGGAAGTGGGGCAGTATCATAAGTACATTATCATGCTCGCCACTCTAGTCCTATTTTGGGGACCATTTTCTGAGGTTTTTCAAACCTGAACTCTACTCTATATATCTGTGGTTAAAAAAGGAACCCATGTACCATGAATGATATTTATTTTAAAATAAAACCTTTCTAGAAAACCATCCGAGATAATCTAAGGACACAAAGTGAACCTAAAAGGAATGGATCTACTTTGAAAACAGGGATGGGTTTGATCAGTGAATTCATATTCTCAAGACCCTCTTGATGGCTCTGCAGCTGCAGCCATTTATGTGCTGGCTTTCACAGATGTGGACAGAGAAAGCTCCATGGCTTTCGTCTTTTTGTTGTTAGATTCATTTTCTTTAATATGAAAAAAGGCAACTTTTAAAGGAAGTTCTTAGTGTTGTAGAAACATGACATTTGGACTTCCTTGATAGTACACATGGTTGAAATGGCTGTGACTTTTTAAAATCTAAGATCACAAAGTTGGCAGAAACTAGTCTTAAATAACAGAAGGTGATCATTTGCATTTCAAAATTTATCTATCTTGCTTTTCCCCTCAATTAGACCAAAACATGTTGATTCACAGGTTTCTGTGTGTGTTTTTCTGTTTTAAACTTATTTATAGAGCAGAATAATGGCCCCCCTGCTAGTTTGGCATTTGCTCAAGTTTCTGTCCATGTAAATCGAATCTGTTACTGGAAAATTTTCTCAAAATATAAAGGCACATCATCCATGAGATGAAAAGATACACTGCTGATATTATAAAGCACAGGGCAGGTGGATACTGTTTTTAGGACAAATATGTGATAAGGATTCCCAGGAGGGATGAGTGGTAGGGCAGAGGCTCCATGCTGTTTAAACAGAAGCGAATCCTTCTTATCGTAATCTTGTGACAACTTTACTTTCTAATGAAACATGAGCTGCTTAGTATGCTTCAGGGTTAGTGGCACAACAATGTTAAGGTTAGAGTAGGGAAATGGGAAGAAAGAGGGTACAGGGGGTGGGGAGAAGTTACTTCAACCCTTGGCATTTTGAAGATAAATCAAAAGAGAGGTCGGTACTCTATGACTGACTTGTGATTTTCAAGCATGGAAAAAACTACCACTACTTTGAGAAGAAATATCTACTTACAGTTTTTATCAGCAGCACTGCTGTTCCGTGTTTAAAAAAGAAATAATTCATAAATTTGTGTTCCAATTCCCCAAGCAAGAGAAGTATGTAGGCTTAACTGAGTTCTCTGATTATGTTTGAGATCCCCTACACTAGAACATAGCATTATTGTTCTGTTAAGGCCATTACTGGGTTTGTCTCACCTTGTTATTATATTCAAAGATTGGAGAAACTTTCTATATAGTTCAATGTGTGCCAAAATACTTTTAACACTTGTACAACGAACAAAGCTTGAAGCTACAATTTTTTTTATGCAAATAATTATAGGCCTCAAAGAGAGGCTAAAGAAGTCTATGGTATTTAGGGGATTCTTGGCTTCTGGTTTTGTTTTCAAATGCTAGTGAAGGACAACCTGCAAGAGGACAGCAGGGGGAAAAAAAATCTATTAATAGCACACTGCCACCTGCTGGTAAACTACAGGAATTGAGATTTCTAGGGAAAAGGCTTAAAAATAAGGACCTAAAAACTGATCTGTATTCAATTCATTATTTCAGTACATGAAATTGAAAGTGTGTACATTCCCCTATGGATGTATGTATTAAAGTTTGCAAATGCCAAGGTGCTATGAGTAGTAAACAACACATCTAGAGATTAAAGGGAAATACTGTAGCAGAAATACTGTAAAATACCATGTTACAGATAGCTTTACAATATAATCTAACAATAAAAAATGGGAAGCAAGTAGACTGTTTATAAACATTAGTACCCCATATATATTTTGGGTTTTTTTTTAAACTGTGATTTCTTTAGGCTCCATACAAAAGCACTTCCAAATTTAATGTGGACCCTAAAACCTCCAAATTACAATTAACCAATGTATTTGTGTACACTGGCATCTAAAATGTTATTTATCAAATTAGATAAAAGATGTTTGTAAACCCAATAAATCAGATAATTGCAATAAAGTGATTTCACTATAAATACTTTTGTTATCCCACTGACTATACCCCACACCAATAAAGTTTCAAAGAAACTGCATCCAATTAATTATCTATTTGGGGGGAAAAAATTAAGGTGTGCTCTGTAGCTCTAGGAAGAAATTAATCCAAACAGTCCTAATTTTGGAAAAGGAAAGAAATGAATATGAGAATATTAATTCCCAAACTGTTATTTTTTTGGAAAGTTTCAGTGTATTTGCTCTTCTTCATATGAAAGTAATTCTTAACAATAAAGGTTTGAACTAAAAAAAAACAAAACACTTGATCCTAATTACATGATGCTAGCAAGGTTAGCATGAATACACTGGTTAGCTAGTAAGCACTAGACATTGTATTAAAACTCACAAGTCATGGGAACACAATCAACTGGGACCTCCTGTGAAGGCCAGTGGAGCAATGAGCTAAGGCATTGTGGTTACCCAAACCAATCAAGGAATGGGCAAAAAGAGAACAGGATTTACATATATTGCATCTGTACTGATGACAGGAAGGACATAATTCAGCACATATGTTAAAGCCATCTAAAATTGTCAGCAAAGAATCTAATCTTTAATTTTAAAAAATTAATATAATACAGTAAGAGAACCTGTTGTGTTGAATATTCTGGCTAAATAGTCTATTTTAAAGCAAGGAAAACTTGCTTCCTAATTTTCTTAACTATGGACAGAACTTTCAAAAATGTATTCTAAGGTGACAGATGAGCTCATCATTCAAATCACACTGTATTTTTAAAAATCCATATTTTATCCACTCTTGGCCTTAAGATTTTACCCTTTAGCTGTGTCTCTTTAATCTTAATAAATAAAGATATTTAAAGGTCCTTCTGAACACTAAGTTAAGACATTTTAGAGAACACATTGTAAGTTTTCAGGCATGCATGTTTTTAACAAAGCAATTTTATATTCACATATACACCTATGGATTACATGATGGCTTTACCCCCAATGTTCTTTCTTGAAAGGTAGAAGCAATTAGCAAATTCAGCATGTGTGTGGACTGCTGGTGGAAAATGCAACTTGTAGGAAGAAATGAGAACTGCAGAAGCACTTTTCCAAGTGAAACATTTTAGGAGATTGCGCTAACCTGGGGCACAGTACATTCTCTCTATGGCATCGCTGTCACAGGAATCTTCAACCTCACTCCACCTGCTAAAATACGTTAGCTGAATGTGTCCTAAAAACAAAACGACAGGAGAAATCAAAACATTTTTCTCTTCCATTTTCTGCAGAAGTGAACTGTAATTACTCCTTTTGTAGCTAAAAACAGTATCATTAAGAATAATGGCATCATTAAGTACTAGAAGCTATTACTGGGGGTGAATTTGCTGCACTGATAATGAAGCTCTAGACAGGAAATGAAGATACTAATTACAAGATAAAACGCCTACTCAGTTAATTGGAAGCAACAGCGAATAAAAAGAAATGCATTTGCAAAAGTTCCTGACCTCTATCATTCAATAAGATGTTGTTTGGGTTCAAATCGCGGCACACAATTCCCTCTCTATGTAAAGCATCAAGGGCTACCACCATTTCAGCCGCCCATCTTTGAATGCAGCCCTCTGGGATGTAAAACCTGGAGCTTAGTGCTAATTTTTTATCAAGGTCCTCAAAAATCTGATGGATCTCCTTGTCTCCTTCTAATGCTAACCCACTTTCTCCCTTAGTCTCAGAGTCTCTCTGGAATAACAAAGTCGGTTTCTCTTTAACCAGATCATCAGTCTGGTCTGTAAACAGCAATACTTCTTCTGGTTTTAAAGTGTCTGTGTTTGCATTATGTTCATGAGCACCTGAGAGTGGATTAGAAATAGAGAATAAGTTTTCTTCCATGTCATCTGTAGTTACTGCTGACTCTACTGCTCCAAATTCTTGAAACTTAGGATCAGAGCTGTGTAACAGAGATGTGTCTCCTGAACTCTTATAATCCACAGCTGCGGTAAACAACACCCCCAGGTTCTCCTGTGCAGAGTGTTTCTCTGCTGTACCGTAGGATTTAGTTCTAGAGGAATCACTCTGCTCCTCGGTGCCTTGTTCCTCATGGGCTTGCTGTTGTTCCGTACTGAGCCTAAGGCATAACACATCAGGGGCTTCTAGCAGTTTACTTTCTATTCTGCCTACGTTGGTCTGTGAAAACTTCGTGGGACCCATTGCTAAAGCTTCATTTGTTGGCTCCAATTCACCGGGTAGATTTACAAGAAGATCAGGCCTTCCTTCCTCATTACCACTGACATCATCAAAAGCAGCATCTTTAAATGAAATAACAGGGACTGAGTCATCTGAGCCCCTGCTAATGGTGTCCTGAGCTTTAAACTCTACCTTGCTTTCACTGGGGCTAAAACTGGAAGTGCTGTCTCCATCTGGAAGGGCAAAGAATGGCTTCAAAGGTTCTGATTTTAGACTATACAATTTTTCTCCAAAATCAAGCCCCAGGAGTTCACTTGCACTATCCTTACTGTCTATCCTAAAGAATTCCATGGGGCTATTTTTCGATCTACTGAGGGAATCCGATGTTCTTGGAGAACAAACTGCTTCTGAGTCTTCATCCCCAGGGAAGAACTTCAGCTGTGAGCTGGGGCTGTCGCTGTCAGCAGCAAGTGGGGCAGGGAAGCTCTGAACAGCTCTGGTATCAGCATTGTCCCCCTCAGTCTTTATACAAAGCTCCTCATTCAGAGACCCAGGATCAATCTTCTCTTGTCCATATTCATTGCATAACGTTAAATAACTAGTAGTGCATTCTTCCTCAGAACTGGAACCCGAATCTGGCCATTTTGGAGAGCTGTCTTGCCCCTCATCTTCCTGGTTGCTATCATCCTGAGAGCTTGGGGTAAGACTAGCCTTCAATGGTAGAGCTTTAAGCAGGCTCCCCCGATCACTGCCTCTGGACTCAAAGCTGCCACTGTCCTGAGGGCTGCAAGTTGGCTGTTGCAGGTAAACTTTAGTAGGTGGGGATTTTTTCATTTCCTTGATGTCGAAGCTTTCTTCGGTGCTTCTATTTAGAAATTTACTGATATATGACCAGAGTTTACCACCTGTAAACAAGTATAATAAAAAAATTGGCAGTTACTTACTTGAGCTACTAGCAGAGTAACATATTCTAATAATTAGTCAAAAATAAGTCAATGATACTCATCAATATCAAGTATGCTGTAAGATAAACATATTTAATAAAATGTGAGGTTATTTTTCAATTTTGTTTTTGCTAACCTTCCAAAACACTAATATAAAATCTCATAGCTAATATCTTGCTTCAAGATAAATATAAGTCTCAGAAACATCTGATCATGTTCTGATCTGCTTATGTAGATAACTGGTCAAGTAGAAATATATTGCTATTTAAAACATGCTCTATAGTTGGGGGGGGGGGATCAATATTATTCTATTCTGAAAATGCACAATCCAGAACTGGGGGAGAAATTTGTCATCTGGTATATAAATAATTATGCCTTTATAAGTAGACTTTTAGAACTATTATATTGGTTAAATAATAATTTCCATGTTTTATTTTATATTAACCATTAAAAACTCAGAAATGTCAGGTGCAAGTGGCTCACACCTATAAACCTAGCTACTCAGGAGCTTGAGATCTGAGGATCATAGGTTGAAGCCAGCACATATAGGACAGTCCATGAGACTCTTATCTTCAAACAATCATCAAAAAGTTGGAAGTGGAGCTGTGGCTCAAAGTAGTAGAGCACTAGCCTTGAATGAAAAAGCTCAGGAATAGCACCTAGGTCTCTGTCTCTATGTGTGTGTCTGTCTGTCTGTCTCTGTCTGTCTGTCTGTCTGTCTGTCTGTCTCTCTCTCTCTCTCTCTCTCACACACACACACACACACACCTCAGAATTAAGCTAGGTGTCAGTGGCTCATGCTTATAATCCTAGCTACTAAGGAGGCTGAAATGCTAAGGATTAGAGTTTGAAGGCAGCCTGGGAGCCTGGGTAGAAAAGTCTAAGAGATTCCATCTCTTCCAAAATTATCATCATCAAAAAAAAAAAAAAAAAAGCAGGGCTGGAGGTGAGGCTCAAATGGTAGAACATCAGCTGAGAAAGCTAAGCCCTTAGTTCAAACCCCAATACCACAAAAAGCCTCAGAATTAAGCTAGAGTGGTGGCCCATACCTATAATCATAGAAGGCTCACAATTCAAGATCATCCCAAGCAAAATGATGAATCCCCACATACACACCTCAACCAGTAAAAATGTGAACACAGTGACATGTGCCTGTGATTCCAGCAATACAGAAAATGTGAAAAGGAGAATTATGGTCCAAGGCAAAGTTAGCAAGACCCAACTTCAGAAACAGAAACACAAGCAAAAGGGCTGAAGCTCAAAAAGTAGAATGCTATGCTGATTTAACGTGCACGAGACGCTAGGTTCAATCACCAGTGCCACCAAAAAGAAATGAGAAAAATTCACCTCAGAATCAGAATTTTTTTGTCGGTTTTACAAATAGGAGCCTTACCCATACTGATGAAAAGATAAGAAACAGTATTAATACAAGAACTTATATACTAGAGTCACAGCTCAGGGGTAGAGTACCCCTTAGCAAGTACAGGGCCCTGAGTTCCAATTCCAACAGTCACTGCTGAAAGCATACTTTGTGCAAACACAACTGTAGCATCCCAACACAGGAAACTAAAGCTAAAGAGCTAAAAATAAATTCCCACATCCACAGAAGAGAGCAATTTTGTCAGAACATTGTTCATGTTACTAAGAGCATCATAAAACCAGGTAGCTAAATCTTAAGAAAAAAAAAAATAATCACAGCCAGGCACCAGTGGCTCATGCCTGTAATCCTAGCTACTCAGGAGGCTGAGATCTGAGGATCACCATTCAAAGCCAGCCCAGACAGGAAAGTCCATGAGACTCTTATCTCCAATAAACCACCAGAAAACCAGAAGTGGTACTGTGGCTCTCAAGTGGTAGAGCACTTGCCTTGAGCTCAAGAGCTGAGGGACAGCACCCAGACCCAGACCCATGACCAACAACAACAAAAAATCACTAGCAGTCAATTGCATATATACACTGTAACAAAATATTTATTTCTATTTCACATTTCATTTCAAGGAATTCAGTAAATTCATAAAGCACCTTATACTGTGCTTAGCAAGAACAAATGTCCAATAAAAGGTAATGTCACATTCATCCTAGGACTCTGATACGCCTCTTTCTGTCAATGATACAGTTAACAGTCTGTTCCATTTTGAGAAGTTGTATAGACATAAGTAACATTTACCTCTCACTTTTTCATAGTTAAGACTTTCTGTCCTCTGTAGAGTAAACAGTGTTCCACATCTTCTTGTATTCAAGCTTAATGTTTAAAGATTCATATATGATTTGTCTAGTCAATAACCACACTAGTCTTGCCACAAATGCCCATACTGTGGCACCTTAACCATAATGCCTGCACCCAAAGCCCAGAGACTATTAAGCAATCTAAATAAAATGGTATTTGTGGATTTCAGTTTTCCTAGAGTATGGCTGCTTTGAGGAAAGGACCAAATCTTTTTTCTGGTTTTATGCCTTCTGTCGACAGTGTGCCAGACACAATAAAAATTCCACAAGGCAGACAACATCTGTATCTGGAAATTTTTAGAGGTCATCAAGAAACTGTGCCTAATACAGTTGTAGGAGAAGCTTCATTTATTGTCAGGCCATATCTACCTGGAATCGAAATCTCCATGTACTTTATTTTTGTCTCCCAAATCACTTCTTCCTGACTTCAAAACTTGGATTATTTTCTTTCCCTTGCTTCTCGTATACCTGACAAGTTTCCAGGTCCTATAGGATCTGTGTATCCTGTCTTTCCCAGGCAGACTTCTTAATTCCTTTGGTCACTCTGTCCTGCTTGGGATAACATAATAGCCACAGAGGTCCCTGAAGTACCACCTCCATGCTATAATTGTTGTCCAGTGAGCCTTCCACTGTAGCTCAGTATTTCTCCATTCAAGAATTTAAATCCAGGCTGGGAAGGTGGCTCAGTGGTAGAGCACTTGCCTTGCATGCATGAGGCCCTGAGTTCGATTCCTCAGCACCACATAAGCAAAAAGAAAAAAAACGAAAGTGGTGCTGTGGCTCAAGTGGTAGAGTGCTAGCCTTGAGCTGAAGAGCTGAGAGACAGTGCCCAGGCCCAGAGTTCAGGGCCCACGACTGGACCCCCTCCACCCCCCCCAAAAAAAAAAGAATTCAAATCCCCTCCACCTAGTATACCACGTACCGACTCCTATGGCACTTGAGCCCTCAGTAACACAGTATCCACTTCTGGCTGGGTCTTCTCCCTTGCTCCAGATGAACTGGACTTCCCTTATATGGCTAACCACTTAGGGTGTTTCCACAGCATCTGTTAGTCAAAACCCACCCATCCTGGGAGGTCCTTCAGAATTTGTTCCCTTCTACCAACTACTTTGTACTCCTCATTGACCATATTTCAAGGCATCTCTAAATCATCTTCTGATAGTTACGCCATCCTGTTTCATGTTAGTATCACTCTTATGCTTTTATTATCTCCCTTACCAGACAGCAAGGTCTCAACACCTGCAGGTAGAGAACTCTAACACATAAAATAAGATACTAAATAAATATTCATTAAGCCAAATTACAAAAAGATGATATCCTTATGAACTTTTACAAAACCTTTCAATGAAAAAGGCCTGTCAGTACTAAATATATTATTGGATAGAACATGTTTTCTTTCTATTTTATAATCAATGGTCTTCTTTTAAAATATTCAAAAAATATCTAAAGGAAAACAGAAAGACAAAAACAATCATTATCCATAATCCCATCACCCAATGATCACATGATTAAACTATTACTACATTTATTTTTAGGCTTCTTACTTAAAATTAATATAAACATTTTCCAGGTATTTGGGGCAGTGGGTTTAAACTCAGGGCCTCATGCTTGCTAGGCAGGCACGCCACTACTTGAGCCATGTCTGCCTTCAATCTTTTTTTGTTTTATTTTTCAGATAAAGTTTTACAGTTTCTGGCCTGAGTCAGCTTCAGATGGTCCTCCTACCTCAGTATCTCTTGTAGCTGGATTATATAAACTAACACAGTAGTCTTGTTAGTTGAGATGGAATCTCACCAGCTTTTTTCCCAAGCTGGCTTAAAGCCTTGGTCCTCCTGACTTCTGCTTCCTAGATAGCTAGGATTACAGGTGTGTGCCACCATCTTGGCCAAGTATTTTCTAATTTTTATAAGGAAAAAAAACAGAGTTTAAATATCCACATAATATATTCACTTGATAGATACAATGACTTATTTAAATGTTCCTCTGTTGGACATAAAGTTGTCCCTGGTCTTTTACTATTAGAATTCAAAATAAATACTTATGAGTCGTTGTCATCTTTGATTATTTTATCAGGACAGAACCCCAGAAAGTACTGAATCAAGAAACAGGAACATTTTTAATACTTTGGCTAAGCACTGCTCTTTGGCTTTACCAGTAACCACACCTATAAGAGCTACCTTCATAAAAATTGCCTATCTTAGGCATTAGCAAGTTTAGCAATCTGATTTTACTCAAATATAGCATCCTAGTTAATTTCCATTGTTTTCATTACTAGATTAAATTATGAAGTGTGATTGTTAAGAGTTCCCTTTGCAGAACCTGTTTCCAGCCCAAACAAATACTTTAACAAGAATTATAAACAGTACTCAAGAGGAAAACATTGCTTTAGCAATCCAACATTCTCTGCTAAACCATAAAATATTCAAATTACATAAAATATAATTTTAACACTCTAAGAATATACAATGATTCTTTCTTGGCCTATCTTAACCTATGAAAAAAGTAATTCCTAAGGTTGAATTAAAACTCACTCATCTAATTTTAATTTATTGGTTTTCTACAAAATTGTACAGTAAATGTGTTCATTTGCCTCATCAGATTTAGAACTTAAGTTTAATTCAAAAACTGCTATAGCAGTGAGTCATCTTTGACCCCAAAATTTCACCTTAAGATGTCTGTCCTATAACTAATTTTTAAGAACAAAGTAAAATAAAAATGCACAAAGATATGTACATATGCCTACTAGAAACAACTTAGACACCAATTAATAGGAGAGTAGCTAAATCATAGTAAACCTGCACAACTGCTTTGTGTCTATTCCAAAGTGCCATAGCAAAATTTGCAACTGTATAGGCTTATCATGCACCAATTACCTATAGGCAGCTAATGCCCCTACTGCAGATAGAGAAACAGAGAAACGGAAACATTAAGAAACACTTATGTGCTCACAACAAATAATGGTAAGCCAACATTCACACTCATACACTGGCTCCAGTCCTTTGTTCACTACTTTTTTTATAAGTATACAAAAGTTATGGGGGGGGGGGTGCGGTGGTTAACGACATTTCCCCTGATGTTTACAATACATTCCAAATAACTTTCCCCTCTCTATCACTCTCCCTTCCCCTCTTCTAAAACATCAGCCCTAGGTCTCATGGTTCTATTTTCAGTTACAAACATCTACTTCTACCATATTCATCCTCTTCCATCTCCTTGTTAGCCTAAATTCCTCCCATGAGTACCACCCTCCAACAATGTGTGATTCTCTTTCCCCACCACTGAATCCCTTATTCATCAACACTTTTCATTAAAGTTCTTTACATTGTTTTCATATATAATTGCAATGTATTTCAAAATTCTTCACCCTCTATCTTTTTCCCTCTCCCCCCTCCTAAGTAATCCCTTAATTAGATTCATATTCTGCTTATTCTGGATACGTGTATGTATACGTGTGTGTGTCCAGGAAAGTCCATGAGTAAGTATGTCTTTTAAGTCTAGCTTCCACACTCCTATTAAACACAATATATCTTTTTTTTTTTTTGGAGACTGGCTTTTCTCACTCAATATGATGTCCTCCAGTTCTCATTCATCTTCCTATAAATGATAAAAATGACATGATTTTCAGTTTTCTTTATGGCTATGTAATACTTGTGTGTGTGTGTGCATATGCTATTCATCTATTCATCAGTTTAGGGGTACTTTAGTTGGCTTATTGGCTATTGAGAATACTGCTACAATAAACACAGGTATGCAGGGATCATTTGGGTAAATTGATTTACCTCCTTCAGATACATGTCTAATGGTCTGATGAGGAAGGCCCATTATTTTTAGTTCATAAACTTAGTTTTTAAGTGAGACTGCCCCTCTCACTGTAGACCTGTAACTTCCTAAGATCAGTTGACTAAAGCACACTGCTGGCTGGGATGACACAAGGTGAAGACTATATATAAGACTCATTTACACATTTTAAAAAACAGACATGAAAGAACCTATGTTTCTACATGGAAAAACCTTTGGAAGATACACAATAAACTATTAAGAATGCTTGTATCTGGGGTATAGAACTAGGCATTGAAATGACTAGGGAAGGAAAATATTTGCTATTACTTTATATTGTTTTAAATCATTTGAGATGATTTGCTTAGGGATTAGTTGTATAATGAAAACAATACTTAATTAGAGGAGAATCTTGTTCCTTTAATAACCTTTCTATACCTTTTCTGCTTTTTATATCCACACAGCTAGAGAGAGACTATAGTCTCTTATTTGGTCTTGTATCTTTTTTCAAACTGGCTCAGTATTCAAAAGTGCTACCCGGAGTACCTTCCACATACCACACATTCTGCTACTGTTAGGAGATAGATGAGGGACATTATGAAATCTCTAATTTTACAGATTTAAACATTCATGGCCTTGATTGAACAAATTTTGTGTCCCCACCTCCTTCAAATAGTCAAAAATAGATATCCACTTGAAGGAACAATGAGCATTTTAGACTGCCTCTAAAATTGTGTGTAACTACCGTCATTTCCAACTCACAAAACGGAATCCTTGATTTTTTTTCTTTCTAAATTTTCTTTCTAAATTTAGTCTTCCTCCCTTAAATGAAAATCCCATTCCCCTAATTATTTGAACCAAACTCCTTGAAGACTTTCAAGGATACAGAATGTCAATTTTTCCTTAAAAATACATTTTGATTCTACTAACCATTCCTCTGCTGTTAACTGCTAACTGCTAACATTGTTATGGTTTAAGATATCTCCTCATAGGTTCACATATGTGCAGAGGTGGTAGACCTTTAGCAGTGGAGCCTAGTGCCAAATCATCAGTTACTGGAGTATGGCTTCAGAGGGGATTAATGTACTTCTCACAGAACCCCAGCCACTCTAAGGTTTTCTGTCTCCCAATATAATCTCACACTCCTACTACTATGATGGTATATTCACCATGAAGTCCTCACCAAAGCCAGTAGATTCTGGCACTTTAGAACTATCAGCCAAATAAGCCACTTTCCTTCAAGTACTAACCCTAAGGTATTTTGTTATAGTAACAGAAAGTGTACTAAGGCAAACACCTTGTCCAAGGTACCACTGTCTCTATCTGGATTGCTGCACAACTTCTAAGCTGGTATCCCCACTCTTGCCTTTGTCTCCTAGTTTCTGTTCTCCACAAGTAGCCAGAGTGATCCCTATGTTGTCACTCCTTTACTCAGCAACCCCCCATGGCTTCACATCCAACTCAAAATAATAGCCACATAGTTAAGGAGCCTATGAGATCAACAGGATCTTACTGCCTGCCTCCTCACATCCCTAAACTCACTTCCACTACTCTTCTCATTATGCCCCAGCTACATCCATCTTCCTTCCCTCTATACATACCCAGGCAGACTGTTGGTGAGTTTGCTTACCTGTTTCTCTCTTGTCAAGGCATTCTTTCCTCACAAATCCATATTGTTCCTTCTCTCACTACATCTCTGGCCAAATGCCTCCTTCTCAGTAAGGTGACCATTGTATTAAAACTAAAGATTACCCCTCCCAATCCCTCTCATATTCCTCTTCCCTTTTTCTTCAAAGCAAGTATCTCTATTTGACATACATTTACGTAAGTAATTGCCTATTTTCTAACCCACCTATAAACTATAATATGAGCTCCATGCAGGCAGCTTCTGTTTTTATCAATACATAGAACTACACCTACCCCTCAGTCAGCACTCAAGACATTTCTAGTGGAATAAATTAAAAAGAGAAGGAAATATTCCTAAATCATAAAAATATTCCTAAATCATAAAAAATTCGGTAAGTAGTAAACAGCTAAAGCTACAAACTGTAAGTATGCAAGCATCTGTATTATGGAGAAAGCAGCTGTTTCAGTAATAAATGAAATACCATCACTGTTTAAGGTATCTAGTGGTTTCTCAATGCACCTGAATGAAAGCCGAAATCCTTCTGTTATATACAAGGCTCTGCTGGCCTCTCCACTGGCCTGCTGTACCACTGTTGCCCTCTCCTGCTGCACCCCAACCAAATACTCTCCTTCTTTGTTGATCAAATATTCCAAGTTTGTTTTTCCATCAATCCCTCAGCCTGGCCTAAATTCAAAGGGTGTTTCTTTTGCTATTTCAGAACTCTTGAATGTCAGCATCTCCAAGAGGACTCCTTGTCCATTTAATCTAAAGCAGTACTCACTGTTATCTATTATATCTCCCTGTGTTACAGATCAATGTAGCTCCTATTAGAACCCAATATCTTTGCCTTTTTAAAATTTTGTTTCTGCTTGACTTCCACAAGAACTTAACTTTCAAAGGGCAAGATATTTTCCTGTCACCTGAAATAGAATCTGTTTAACAAATTTGTTGAATTGTAAATAAATTGAATTTTTTTTATTTGCACTGTAATTTCCTATCTTCACACTATAAAACTTTTCTAAAAGAAAAAGGCACATGAAAGAAACAATCAAAAGAAAATTCCTCCCAAGTCTAAATAATCCTGAAGAAATCCTGTGGTCATGTGACCACTCAAAGTTCTCTGTGGTCAACAGTAAAGATGACCTAAGCAGTGAAAAATTAGATTTGTGTTTGTGTGTGTGTGTGTGTGTGTGTGTGTGTGTGTGTAAACTGTTCCATAGAATTAAAGAAAAACTAACTTATATGTCAGCTCTAAAAGGTATAAGGAAAGTTGAGAAGATGGCAGAAGAAAAAATGAAGTAGAACTTGGAGAAAGAAGAGGAAAATACAGCTACGAACAACACAGATAAGCTAGGATTGAAAATTTGCCACAGATAATCTCCAACATGAATAATCCACACTGGGTAATAGAATATTGACTATAATTACATTCATCCTACTGACCTTGTTCTAAATTATTATGGATTATTACTACGCAAGTTATTTTGTTCCACACCAGAGGTGGCTGTATTTCGCTATCAGATGACATGACCTCTAATTCAATAATGTCTGTAATGCACTGGTATCCTCAGATAAAAGCTGTCTATAATGTCTGAACAAAGGTGAATTAGTTATCCAATTCACACACGCAATTAACTCTCTTAATACCTGTGAGACCATGGAGCCCCTTCTGAATTTCCTATTAAACACTGCATATGGAGGTCTTCCCTCCATCTGTAGTTATCTTGTGCTGTACTTTACAATAAACAATATTAATAGTTTATTGCCCCCATCAAAATTCTTGCATTAGTTATCATAAGAGACCTCATTCCAGAAAGCAATGACTCCTTTTCCTGGGAAAATGTATTACATTCAGATGTTATGCCTATTAGTAAAGCACAAGAATTTTTATTCTCAGTAATACAAAAACAATGCCTTCATGAAATATGGGAAAAAATTCACTTTTTTCTTATTTTAGGAATACCTCTAAATCACAAAAGTCAATGTATATAAGTGAATTTATGTATACATATATATGTACACACACATATGTTGTATATGGCCATTCTTAATAAAATTCAAGTGTTAACAAGTCAGCCTAAATCAAAACATAGTATTTTTGGCCACCTGTTCCCTCTGTTAGGGAACTGAAATTTCACAAACAGTTCGAAGGCAGAGCCCTGTGCCTCTGCTTTGTACCCATATGTGATGCCAATGGCTGTATTCATAAAAACTCAGATCAGAATAACTAGATAATGTCAAATGTTAAGCAAACACCCTCACCATCTATGAAAAGGAGATAATTAATTAATTCTTCAGGGGATGCTTTTCATTTTAGTCATCTAACATAAATGTATCTTTTAAGCAAAGAACAGAGAACAAAATAAAATCCCTCAAATGAAATCTAGCTCTCTCAGCATGCATTCACATTACAGTTCTAATTATAATATTAGATGATATCTATGAGAAAGTAAGGAAGGACAGTCTATCTCAGAACATTTGGTCCTATGAAACCTGCTATCACCTGGGCTTTCCTCTGCCCTCACAACTCAAAGCAGGGAGTTAGAGGAGAGAAATAAGAAAACAGTTCCTTAGGTGGGTTTCACATATTTGACGTGCTGATGAAATGACAGAAGAACAGACACTGCAGAAACTAGAGAGAGAAGCAGGTGACATTCTCTTCATAAACAATCTAAACTATAAACCAACCTTCCACATGCTGCAACACAAGAAACACAGACTCCTCAGAGATGATGTACTTGTGCAGACACACCATGTTGGGCACACAGCGGGGGATGATGGTCTTTCTGTTCCTGCTGTATTCACTGCTTTTCCTTAGACCCTGACAGAGAACAAAAAGGTCAGTTGTACCCTCAGTTGCCTTTGGAGCCTGCTGTGCTCTGTGTTTATCAACCAAACTAATCTATCCGAGTTACTCCAGGCTTCAGAGAAACCACTCATCTGCTGCTCTATGCCCCTCAGTCCCTGGAGGCTCTGCTGATGGCATCTGGCGTGAATCCAGAGAACGGAAGATGCCACAAAGCTGCCATTAAAATCAATTACGTGGGTCAGTGTTTTTATTAGAGATGCTCTCAAACTAAGTCATCAGGATGACACACAGTTATTTCTCTGTGACCTTTTAAGTTTTATTTTACTTATGTACATCTTTAAAGCAGGAAACATTGTGTGATCCATTCAAATTCCTCAAACATAAAAGATATTTCTAATTGAAACAGCAACTTTAAAACACTATTCCAGTCTCAGGTTTATTTACAAATCTTCTCTAAAAAACAAGCTATGTGAATCCTCTGGGTGACACTCTGGTTTTTAAAACTGGGAAAGTGTCAAATTCTTAAAGACAAATATTTTTCAGTACATGTCAGTGTAACTTACTACCATGTCTTATCAATAAAAAGTAACGTATCAGAAAAAAAATAGGAATTTTTTTTTGGGGGGTCAGTGGTGGGGCTTGAACTCTGGGCCTGGGAAATTCCCTGAGCTCTATCAGCTCAAGGCAAGCGCTCTACCAATTGAGCCACAGCGCCACTTCCAGTTTTCTGGTGATTTATTGGAATTAAGAGTCTCCCAGACTTTCCTGCCCCAGCTGGCTTTGTACTGCGGCAGGCATGAGCCACCAGCACCCAGCTAGGAAATTCATCAAGTCACCTTCTTGATGCTATGGAAATGCTTAGATAAGAATATTTTTAGAATATGCATTATAATAATCCATCCTAAAAATAATTTCAGTTATGAAACTGAGTTTTTCTTTATTCAGTTATGAATTAAAATTGAATTTATATCACAAGAGAATGTAAATAATATTCTCCTCAAATACCTGTAACAAAATTTTAGTTCTTACAAATCAAAAATGAGATTGTGTGTGATCTTCACAAATTATTCAAACTGTACTTGAGATGTGTTTAAATTACACACTACACATTTAAACAGCACAGAATTGCTCTTCTACTTATCCAAATTATTTCATCTCTTTTATAATGTCAAACTTTTAAAATGTATGGTACATCATGTTTATCAACTGTGATGGAAAGAAAGAAAAAATATGTACGAGATAGCCAAAATCTACAAGAACATTCAAAACACCCATGCAACAATATTTAAATACCTTTCCTTTCAAAAGCATTATTTAAAAATAAGTTCTAAATACAATAAAAATACAAATTCTACTTACTTTTAAAATGAATGTCTGGTCTGTCCTTGTGTCCATTACAAGTAAAACCTACATAAGAGATATAGGCGATAATTTAATGATAATGCAATAAAATATTGACTCTTGGCTTTTGGAAACTAAGAGTTGGAGGTAAAATTAACTTTTCTCCAAATTATTAGCATCTGAATGGATTTTTTGTAATCTATTAATAGAATCAAATAGTCTTCAAAAATAGATTTACTATAATTTCCTTTTCTTAAAATGTCATAGTTTAGAAACATTACCATTTCCTAGATAAATTTTAAATTTTTTGGTTGTTTTTTTTTTTTTTTGGTCGGTCATGGGTCTTGAAGAACGCTGGGCCTGGGTGCTATCCCTGAGATTTTCAGCTCAAGGCCAGCGCTCTACCACTTGAGTCACAGCACCACTTCCGATTTTCTGGTGGCTAATTGGAGTTAAGAGTCTCATGGACTTTCTTGCCCAGACTGGCTTTGAACGGCGACCCTTAGATCTCGGCCTCCTGAGTAGCTAGGATTACAGGTGTGAGCCACCAGCACCCGGCTTTAAATGTATTTCTGAAAGAAAAGGAAATGTTTCATACAAAGAGTATTTCCTCATGGAATATACAGTTGGACCTCCGGTCTCCTTTTGGTACTGCCTCTACACTCTGGGCTGCTTTTTCACTCGTTGTATCAAGTAGAAACCAACTCTTATCTAGCTGCTAATAATGGCATCCCAATTTTTTTCCTTTCCTCCATGCTGCCCTATGGTAGGTTCTCAAAAATAGCAGACAAAGTGTTTTGTTTTTTTAAGAAAAACAAAAATTAGATCACATCATTCATACATCACCCTGAGAGGAAAGGCTTGCCTCCATGAAATGACCTCAAGACCCTTCATGATGGCAACAAGAAGAAAGGACCCTACCAGATTAATTTTATTATTTCTACACACTACATCAAAAGCTGGCAAACTTTTTCTGCAAAGAACCAGACAGTAATAAATATTTAGGCCAAGGCCAGTCAGTCTCTGCTGCTACTTTTCAAATCTGTTATGATGGCACAAAAACAGCCAGAGTCTGAATTGGCCATGGGATATGGTGGGAATATTAGCACAGAAATGAGCAAACCACAAATGAGGTCTTTCCCACCTCTACAGAGGTAGCGGCAACCAACTACCAGCCCATGATGGGGAAAGGAGGAAGAAAAGTCAAAGGTAATAATAATAATGATAATAATAATAATAATAAATTTTCAGCTTGAGAAGAATAAAAGAATGTTACAAAGAAAGAAAGAAGTCAAAGTGGAGAACAAGTTTGAGATGATAAAGAAATAGTGACAACTTCATCTTTGAGTTTTCTTTCATTGCAATAGAATATTACCACAGGTGCCTCCTGAATGCATCTCTTCCCCTTCCCAAAAGCCATGTACCCACTAAAAATAAAACAAAGAACCTGTTCCTCCTCCAGGAGAACTGAATACTACCACTCACCATGCAAGCATCTTAACCTTAGAGTTACCTAAGACTCCAGTGAGGAAACCAGACTTAACAGCACCCGGATTTTAGCCCATGGAGACCTACTTCACAACTCTAACCTACAAAACTGTAATACAAGTACATTAGAAGAAGAGAAAAACACTACAAAGAAAGGGTTTTTTTGTTTTTTTTTTTGTTTGGAAATGAGGTTTTTTATTACGTACTGTTTGCAGCTTTTGCTTATAGTTTTCTGTGCCCTTTGTCTTATACCTAAGTTTCTCTGAGGCAAGGATGGAAAAGGGAATCACAGAAACAGCAGGAAAAAGGATGAACTAGTGCTCCTCACAATGATACTCATTAGACACTACATTGGAAATGAACTTTACAACTTGGGTGGGGGAGAGGAGTGGGGAGGGGAAAGTAGGAGAAAATGAGGGAGAGGTAACAGTATTAAAAAAGAAATATACTTCAATTATTTTCAGACAGGAGAGACGCGTTCTCTCTTTACTTAAACTCTGTGCTATTTTTACCACAATTCTTTTTTTGCATATATATATATATGTATGTATATATATATATATATTATTGTAAAGATACTTTACAGAGAGGTTGCAGTTACATGAGTAAGGTAATGAGTACATTTCCTATCGAGCATTGTTACCCTCTTCTTTGTTTTCCCCCTACCATCCCTTCCCTTCCTTCCCCACCTCCCAACTCCTCCCTCTCCCCCCACAAAATTGTAAAGTTCGTTTTCAATATAGTGTCTTATACATCTTATTGTTACAATGGGTCAACCTGTATCCTTATTTCAGCATTTTGTTATTTCCCTCCCCCTCCCCAAATTAGAAAAATATATATACAAAGATGCTGGGCACTGGCATCAAATACAGTGACCACAGGAGTTATAACATTCATCATAATTCTTGAATCCTCCAAGTTTGGGAATCACATTCACAGAACGTGGCCTTAACAGTTAAATTAACCTAGTGAACGCAAGTGGAGTCACTAAGGTCCCCTCTGTAAAGGAGGACTCAACGACCGTCTCTTAAGCATAGACATTTAGGATACCTTAAGTCACGTTTATTTATTTCTAATTTTTATTATTTTGAAGCAGTTGTACAAAGGGGTCTCAACTAACTCAACATTCTATTTTTTTCTTTTGAAGAGCTGAACTCTCTGAAAGAATCAGAGTTTCACTAGGTTTGAGTTTTCTTTTTTTAATCTAATTTTATTACTATTATTACTATTATATGTTGTATGGGGTTATCATTTCATATATGGTAATGAGTAGTACTCTTTTCTGACCAATGTCACCTTTTCCTTCACTTTCTTCCAGCTTCCCCCTACCATCCCTACCCACAGTTGCAAGTTCATTTTCCACATAGTTTATACTGAGTACTGTGATTGCATTTGTTTACCCTTCTTCCCTCCCTTCCTGCCCCCTCCACTGCTCCCCATGCCCAATTATTTTTATATCAACTTGTGACTCTTTTAAGTCAATCAGCATAAAAGTGGTCATGTTGAGTAAAATACATCTGTATGAAATAAAAAATTATCCAAGGGCTGAAAAGTTGGGTCAGTGGTAGAGCGCTTGCCTTGCATGCATGAGGCCCTGGGTTCGATTCCTCAGTACCACATAAGCAGAAAAAAAAAGCCGGAAGTGGCGTGCTAGCCTTGAGCTGAAGAGCTGAGGGACAGCGCCCAGGCCCAGAGTTCAGGCCCCACGACCGGACCCAAAAAGAAATCCAATAAAAATCTCTTTTCTGATAAGGGTCATTTGGATATTATAACATCATTCACAGGCCACACCAAGTTATCAGTTCAGGTAGGCAGCCCACACAAAGCCAATAAGAAGCATATGGATCTGTTCTGTCCTATACCAAATGATTTTGAGGGTCTCATACAGGCCACGGGCCTAACATTCTCCACCCCTGAGGTAAAGGTATGGAAGCTGTACAATTCAAGAACTTTTTCCTACCAGAAGCCTCTTACAACTGACTGAACAAGATACTCATGCATAAATCAGGAGTGATATCTCTTTATTGGTCTCACTTAGCCAGGAACCATGAAGCAGATGAGATAAAAAGACAAAATCAAGATGGCTAAACAAGGCTGGAAAGTGCTGTGCTGTTTACATGTACTTTCTTCTCCTACTAACTTTGTTTGCAGCTAGACAATGTTCACATTGAGGCAATAAACACAAGAACATATGTGATTTTTTTTAAATGTGCCCTTTGACTGTCAATTTCTCCCAAACAGGTGTTGGCTAAATGATTATAAATTGGCCTCTGGATACACCTCTTCAACTGAGCCGTACAGGGCTGGTGATAATATAATTAGACCTAAAAACATCAGGCTGGTGAATGCTTTCCATCTGTTTGGCAATAATGTTTAGTTAACAATAGTCTTTAAAAGAAGCACCTTCAACTTGAGTTCTTAAAGTTATTTATAGAGACATTCTTAACACACCAACACTCCTGCTAACAAGAGCTTTAGCCACTTGGAAATTATTAGCCATACGGCTGTATACAAAGAAAAACGACTGCATTTAACATCTGTATCTTTCCAAATTTACACGCTTCAACCTCATTTAAAGTCATTTCTTAATGAATACTGCTATGGAGCTGCATTAATATTATAGTTGCATGCACAAAGATCATAAGGAGCCAAACATTTTTTTAATGCCAACAGTAGGCCAATCTGTAATGAAGCTGTCAGCACAAAGGACAAAATAATAGCTTCTTTAACCCTCAAACAGGATTTTTTCATTTGTAGACTAGAACACATCAATTTATAAACTGTTCATGGGTTTGCTCACCTTTATAAAGACAAAAATCTAATTTGTACTAATTTGATACAATTGTCTTTCCAATAAAAGGCCCCTAAATCCATCTTTTGTTCCATGATAAAACAAGCATTATAACTAAAACTGTCAAGAAATAATTACCTGAGATGGCACACCTTACTGAAAGAGTACAATTAATGTATTTCTCCCTTTCATTTGCCATACCTACTTATCAGCACTATATTAGCATATGGTCCAACAAAAGAGATTACTCCATCTTCACCTATACCAATATAAAGAATGCTCCTAAATGGAAAAAAGAAAAGATGAGGAAAAAAAGACAAGAAACGAAAAGAAGAGAAAAGAAAAAAGAAAAGAAATTATAGGTCTGAAGTTTTCTAGGGGCTTTAATTGCCCAGAGGGGAGGAGGGTGTTTTGTTTTGCTTTTGTTGTTAACCAGAATAGGGAAATTCTAATGTTTAACAAGATACTACCTTTACTAAAACAGGAGAGAAGATCTATAAAATCATCAAACACAATTTTTTAAACATGTAAAAGAATAATTTAGCAGGATGAAAAGAAATACATTTCTATAGACACTGCCTATGTTACAAAAATATGGAGTACACTCTGCTATGGGAGCTGTTGCCTCATTCATGAATTTTTTTTTTTTTTGGATATTTAAATTTTGACACTGGAAGTCTGGAAATTCTCTGAAAATAATTTCAGCTAATTCCTTTAAAAAGAAAGATTACCTGTGTGGTTTAAGAAAAAATTCTAGGGCTGGGAAGGTAGCTCAGTGGTAGAGCGCTTGCCTTGCATGCATGAGGCCCTGGGTTTGATTCCTCAGCACCACATAAGCAAAAAGAAAAAAGCCGGAAGTGGTGCTGTGGCTCAAGTGGTAGAGTGCTAGCCTTGAGCTGAAGAGCTGAGGGACAGCGCCCAGGCCCAGAGTTCAGGCCCCACGACTGGACCCCCCCCCCAAAAAAAAAAAGAAAAGAAAAGAAAAGAATCTATCTCCCTAATGGCAATTCACAAGACTCTAGGACAACTGTAGTTAAAGACTAAGGGTTTATCCTACATGACCAACCCAGGCTGTCCCTTAATGGCCTCATTGTCCATGTTTGCTGGATATAATCTACTGCTGGGAAATCACACATACATAAATATCCCAGAAAGAATGGGATCAACAGAATAAATAAGCCACAGAAAAGTTACAAGCCCAATTTTGCAAATAGGACAGTTCTTCTCAACATAGTTTCAGATGAATAAAATCATATTTGCTGTACTCTATCCAAAACAGCCCATGCTCCACAAGCATCATGTAAGCTTTTAACTAGCTCTGTGTTGATAATATTACAAGTATTGGTGATGATCACTTTCTGTATAGAGTTTTGAACAACAAAAACTACAGCAGTGAATTCTGCTAGCCTCCCTTAATACTACACAATTATAACTAAAAAATATTCATATTTTCAGCCATAAACCCATCCCATTTTTGTATAGAATACTTAAACTCTATTCCTATTGTTAATCATTATCACCTTCTTTTCACGAAGCATCTGACAGAAATTCACTATAGAAAACAAAGCAGAATATCAGGTGACTTTCAGTGCATAATTCTACTGGGCTCTAAGCCTCTCTCTTTAGCATTGCAAGGCTAACAACATACCCTATACAACTGTTCACAATTCCAAAAGCAAATGATACTGCACCCACAGCATCAACCCATCAGAAACTGCTGTATAAAAAGCAGCAGTCAGAAAAGACTATGTGGAGACACCCCTCACGGTAGGTCATGAACCAATCAAGTTGTTTCTTTGAGAACTGGAGTTTGACCTGGAGGTTTACAACTCCAGCCTAAAAGATCTTTTCCCCTACTATTTATACTCAACATCTATTTTCAACAATGGATAGCATAGAGGGCACCTCCAGGATTTCTTACCTTGTGCATGGCATACTATCAGGAAGTAAGCATATACTGCAAAAAGAGTACTTCCTTGTGACTAGATGGCCAAGGTAAGAGCAACCAACTAACTTAGAACAAAATAAGGTATCTTTTTAAACTGTACTTCCTTTTTCTTTTATTTTTGATTAAACATCATGAATACAATATGTCTTGATCAATGTCACCCCTTCTCTTCAAGTTTCTATTTAATCCAAAAGTATCTTCAAAGGTGGAAGACAACAAACACAACCTACCAAGAAGGTGACACTCAAAATATACTTTTTTAATAATTAAAATTCAAATTAGCATAATTTAAAGTATATTTTACATGTCTGTCCAAACATGGTAACTCCTAAACACATCCCTACTTCAAATTATCTAATTATCTTAGTTGTCTTAACTGCTGCAAAAGTGGGTTGGCGACAAAGGAAAATGAACCAGGTTAAGAAGAGCCAGTAAATATTTTTTATCTATAAGAAAACAACGAATTTTAATTTTCTTTAAATGCCCAAACATTTCCAAAGGTTTTAGTATGCTAATTTTTTAATTAAAAGATATTTCAGCAGTGAAAGCTCTTTTATATGCACTACTGATTCTTCATCAAACGTTAACTTTCCAACTTAACACCAGTTTAGCCGGTGGCAGCCTGAAGGTTTACCATCTGCTGCTACCCAAAGTCACTGTGGCCACCTTCAGAACATATGCATCAAAGCCCCAAGATAAGAGACTGAAGAAATACTGCCTAAGTCAGCATAAGGGGGATGATGAACCCAGAGGCAGGCAACAGGCAAACTACCAGAAAATGCACAGCAGCGTCAGTAACCATCAGTCACACCACAGAGAAAGCACCCAAGGTCACTGGGGACTCTGGCAGCTCAACACAAAAACAAGAGAAATACTTAAGTCATTGTATGATTATTTTTCTTTAAAAAAAAACACAATACTTAAACAAAAAATAAAATAATAAAAAAAATCACCTACAGTCCTATTCAAAATAAATATGTACTGGAGAAAATGAAATATAAAAATTTAAGGGGCCTATACAGTCTTTGAAAGGCATATGTTGTTTATTCAGTCATAAAAGTAGAGCATTTCATTTTGAAATGCTTGATTTTCTCGATAATACCACACCTATACTCCAAATGTTAGAATAGGAGAGCATATACTTAGAGGCAAGTTTAACAAAATGCACAAAATGACAGTTAAAAATATGATGCCTGGCTACTCAGAAATGTCATCTAGCCTATCACAATGGTACATGCCTATAATCCCAGCATTTAGGAGACTAAGGCAGGAAGATCAGAACTTCTAGACTAGCCTGGGCTTAAAATTTTTTTGTTTTGTTTTGTTTTTGGGTCCGTTCGTGGGGCCTGAACTCTGGGCCTGGGCGCTGTCCCTCAGCTCTTCAGCTCAAGGCTAGCGCTCTACCACTTGAGCCACAACGCCACTTCCGGCTTTTTTCTTTTTGCTTATGTGGTGCTGAGGAATCGAACCCAGGGCCTCAGGCATGCAAGGCAAGCGCTCTACCACTGAGCCACCTTCCCAGCTGGGCTGAAAATTTTAAAGTCAACTATTTAAGGTAATGATCACATTCACCACACTACCTCATATTTAAAAAAAAAAAAAAAAAGCAATATGTTACAGTGGCTTACAAAAACAAAAATGTCAAAAACTTAGCTTTATTCAATTTTAATACTGAATGATTGAAATATATTCATCTTTAAAAACTTTCAGTAGTATGAAATTTCTTTGTGCTTCATCTTTGCCTTTTGCTTTTCCAAAAAAATGAAATATGGAACAGAACCGGTATACAAAATATTTGTAGAAAATTACACAGAAAGCATCTTAAATCTTGGATTTAAAATGGTAACAGATACATTTAGTTTGTGTTAATTCAAAGCTTTCACTTCCACAAGTAATTTATTATAAATTAATTTAAAATGAAAGCATTATTAAAACATTTATCAACTTAAGAACTATTATAATAAGGCCTATTTGTCCTCTCCTCTGTTTAAACTTAAATAATTCAACCATAACCTTTGAATAGTATTATACACACTTCCTATAAGCTAACATAATATATATTTTGCTTGCAAGTGCCCCAAGTGAACTCAATTTACACCTGTGCATACTCAGTAATTTGACTAATCATCATAATGGTTTTTTAAGGATCACAGTTTGTCACTGTGATAATGATTAAAAATAAGCCAGGCACCAGTGGCTCACACCTATAATCCTAGCTACTAAGGAGGCTGAGATCTGAGTATCATGGTTCAAAGCCAGCCTGGGCAGAAAAATCCATGAGCTCTAATCTCTAATAAAGTACTAAGAAAAAGCTGGAAATGGCGCTGTGGCTTAAGTGGTAGAGCACTAGCCTTGAGTACAACAAGACTTTGGGACAGTACCCAAACCCTAAATTCAAGACCCAGGACCAGCAAAAATAAAATAAAGCAAATGCTACCTGAATAACATCTCTCAAGAAATGTTAATATATTATTAATCATAATTTTCAGCATTTGAAAGAGAAAATAAGTATATCTGGGTACTTCTAAAACAGATCTGCAAATACAATTTACTCCTATATCAAAGATAATCATGCCTACAATGTTTCATTCCTCCAGAGGGCAGTGAAACATGGTTGACAAAGTTTGTCTTTGACAGACTAATGTTAGAATCAGACAGGATGAAAGTTTTAAATGTTTCTGCAGTAAATAGCAGCAAACTGATTCTATAGCTTGTATGGAAATGCCAAAGATCTAGAATAGTCAACACATTATTGAGGAACAAAGTTGGAGGACCAATAGTACCCAATTTTAAGATTTACTACAAAGCTACAGCAAGTAGCATGATGTGGTATTGCTAAAGAATTGATGAATAGGGGGGCTGGGAAGGTGGCTCAGTGGCAGAGTGCTTGCCTTGCATGCCTGAGGCCCTGGGTTCGATTCCCCAGCACCACATAAGCAAAAAGAAAAAAACCGGAAGTGGCGCTGTGGCTCAAGTGGTAGAGCGCTAGCCTTGAGCTGAAGAGCTGAGGGACAGCGCCCAGGCCCAGAGTTCAGACCCCACAACGGGACCCCCCCCCCAAAAAAAAAAAAAAGAATTGATCAGTAGGCTGAGAAGTTCAATAGTAGAATAATTGTTAGCAGCTATGAGATTATAGTTTCATTCCTAGCACCACACACACACACGCACGCACGCACGCACGCACGCACGCACAAACAAATAGATAAATAATAGACCAATACGACAGAATAGAGACCCCAGAGACTGTTATGATTTGACACTGAAATGTTCCCTAAAGACTTACATGTTGGGAGAGAGGGGGAGATGGGAAGACCAGGATGGTAAGGGGAAACAAAGGAAGAGGCAACAATGCTTGATAAGAAATGTATTCATTACCTTGCTCATGTAATTGTAACCCCTCTGTATGGTATTTTCACGATAAAAAACTTATTTAAAAAAAAAAAAGACTTACATGTTAAAAACATGGCTGCCAACTAGTAGTGCTTTGCAGAAGTGACCAGATCATGAGGACCCTGACCTCATTAATGGTTAAGTCCATTCAAAATTTCATTAATAATTGCATGGCATTATTAGGAAATGATGACAAGTAGGAGGTAGAGCTTGTTTGGAGAAATGTGTCACTCTGAAATACACATCTGGTTCCTAGCTTCTTCTGCCATCTCCCTGCTTCCTGGCCGCCATGAGGTTGGTGCCGGAGCTCTACTATGCCCTCTTTATGCTGATGCTTTGCTTCACTGTAAGCCACAGCAAGGGGGCCAAGTAATTATGGGCTGAAACCATGAGCCAAAATAAAGCCTTCCTCCTGTAAGTTCTCAGGTATCTTACCATAGTTAGAAAAACTAACACAGAAGCCCACAGAAATTGACCCAACTGTTCTTTGACAAAGAAGCAAAAGATAATACAAAAATAGCCAACAAATGGAGTTGGAATAACTGAATAATTAAAATTTACACCCTAACAGAGTTAACTCACAGTGGTTCACAGATCTAAGAAAAAAAGAAAACACAACAAAACAAAAAATCCAAAAAACAAAAACAAAAAACACAGGACTCTCAACTCCTCCAAAACAATATGGGAGGAGATCTAGATGATTTTGAGTATGGCAATGACTCCTTAAATGCAACATCAAAGCCACAACCTGCAATTTAAAATTTTTTTTTTAATTTTTTAGGTTTCTGTTCTGCCAAAGACAATATCAAGAAAATGTGAAAAGAAGCCACAGTCTGGAAGAATAGATCTATAAAATACACATCTGATAAAGGATTTTAAAACTCAAGGATAAGAAAATAGCTGGATGGGGGCTGGGAAGGTGGCTCAGCGGTAGAGTGCTTGCCTTGCATGCATGAGACCTTGGGTTCGACTCCTCAGCACCACACAAGCAGAAAAAGCTGGCAGTGGTGCTGTGGCTCAAGTGGTAGAGTAGTCACCCTGAGCTGAAGAGCTCAGGGACAGCGCCCAGGCCCAGAGTTCAAACATCATGACGAAAGAAAGAAAGAAAGAAAGAAAGAAAGAAAGAAAGAAAGAAGGAAGGAAGGAAGGAAGGAAGGAAGGAAGGAAGGAAGGAAGGAAGGAAGGAAGGAAGGAAGGAAGGAAGGAAGGAAGGAAGGAAGGAAGGAAGGAAGGAAGAAAGAAAGAAAGAAAAGAAAGAAAGAAAGAAGCTGGATGCTGGTAGTTCATGCCTATAATAATAATTACTGAGGAGGGTGAGATCTAAAAATCCCAACTGAAAGCCAGCTCAGGCAGAAAGTCTGTAAAACTTTTTTTTTTTTTTTTTTTTGGTCAGTCATGGGGCTTGAACTCTCTGAGCTTAAGTGCTATCCCTCAGCTCTTTAGCTCAAGGCTAGGCTTTTGAACTACAGGTTTTCTGGTGGTTTATTGGAGATAAGTGTTTATAGCCTTTCCTGCCAGGGCTGGCTTTGAACCATGATCCTCATATCTCAGCCTTCAGAATAGCTAAGATTACAGGCATGAGCCACCAGCGCCTGGCTTGTGAGACTCTTATCTCCAATTAACCAGCAAAAAAAACAGCAGAAGAGTTGTAGTTAAAATGGTAGAGCACCAGCCTTAGAGAAGAAGCTAAGGGATAGAACCCAGGCCCTGAGTTTAAACTCCAATACTGCTCTCCCCCCTTAAAAAAAAAAAATCAAGAGAATAAATAACTTAATGTTGAAATGGGCTTATTGACCATAGTGGTATATGCCTGTAATCTGTTATTTAGGAGGCAGATATTAGGAAAATCAGAGTTCAAGCCCAACGAGGAGAAAAGTCAGTGAGATTCATTTCAACAAGTAGCTGTTATGATAGTGTATACCTGTGATCCCAGCTATTTGAGAGGCACATGTAAGAAGGCTATTATTTGAGGCCAACCCTAGGCAAAAATGTAAGACTTCATCTGCAAAAAATACTAAAGAAAGTACTATTTAATGTAGTATCAACTTAAGTGGTATAAATGGCTAATCAATGACTCTGATCTGATTATTACATATTGTATACATGTACTGAAATATATTACATTATATCCAATAAATATGTATAATTGTTACATATTGATCATAATTCTAAAGGAATATTTAAAATGTGCCAAAGAGTAAGGAGATACCTACCAAAAAAGATATAGCAAATACAAAAGGATGTTCAATATTATATGTCATTAGAAAAATGTACATTTAAAACGAGACATACATCTATTAGAATGACCAAAATCCAGAACATGGACAGTATGAAATGCTCACAAAGATATAGTCAGAGCAATAGCTCCTCTCATTCAGTGCTGGTGGGAATGTAAAATGGTACAGGAGGTAAGACAGTTGGGCAGTTTTTTTTGTTTTTTGTTTTGTTTTTTTGTTTTTTTGGGTCCGGTTGTGGAGCCTGAACTCGGGGCCTGGGCACTGGCTTTTTTCTTTTTGCTTATGTGGTGCTGAGGAATCGAACCCAGGGCCTCAGGCATGCAAGGCAAGCGCTCTACCACTGAGCCACCTTCCCAGCCCCAGTTGGGCAGTTTTTACAGAGCTAAATATACTCTCACATGAACTAAACAGTTCTCCTCCACCATGCACACCTGTTATAATGTATTGGGCCTCCACTGCCCCAAAGTAACAGGTCCAAGAGACCATGGACTGAACCTTCTGAAAACATGAGCCAAAATAAGCCTGACCTCCCTTAAGTTGATTATCTCAAGTATTCTGTCAGTGACAGGAGAAAGATAGCAGGTGCTAAGTGAGCTTTCACTTCCTTAGCTAAGACTCTTGTACAGAGGTATCCTGAAGGCAAATGTATCAGGTCTTTGGATGATAATGATGGGTTTAATTAAAGTGGGTTCATCAAATGCAGCAAATGCACCACTCAGGGGTTTTACATACAGGTAGAATCTATGCATGTGGGGGTTGAAAGAGTAGGAATGGGCAAAATCTCTATTTTTCCTCTCAATTTTGCTATAAACCTAAAACTATACTAAATAAAGTCTGATTAAAATGGTTTTTTTAGCCAGAGATGGTAGCTCATATCCAATATGCATGAGTATCTTAAGTTAGAAGCCAGGCTTGAGTGAGAACAACTGTCTCAAAATCCAATGAGTAGATAGACAGATGGACAGACACACACACATACACACACAGATACAGAGACTGACAGATGCTTATCTGTTTTCTATCTACAAGTCACTAGGACAAATCCCTGTATAACAGGACAAATAACTAAATCTGGTCCTGCCCTAGAGCAATACAAAATACAGATCATTCTCCAGTAAATAATACAAGCAATTATCTCAACCACAAACATGAATGTAAAATCTCTTACATTCCTATGCGCCAAATGTCAATGAAGGTGACGCATCCCTCAATGATGTATCTTACTTGGATATCAGGTGAAATGATTTAGTGAACAATACACCTATCACAGAAATGTCTTTTGTATATACATATATGGAAAGAGCATTTAACTTTGTGTAATTTTTCAAACTCCAAGCCTATATATCTATTACTTCATAAAGCCTGCTTCCAAAGGACATGGTGTGCCTTTGTAAGGAAACTGGATACAAACACAGAAAAAGGCAGAATATAAAAGACAAAGAAATTGGGTTTAAAACAGAATTACTAAAGAGCTAGGAAAAACAACCACTTAGGAAGCTCTTCTCAGATCCAAATGTTTGAAAAGCTAGATCTCTACACCTTTGTCATCCTCATTTTGTTGGTTTTCTGTTTTTGTGAAGAACTGGCCCAAGGCCATAAAGATATTATGCTAACGAGAGGTTAAAACTCTAAAGTTATGGGCTCAAGTTCAGCTCAGCCATTCAAAATTCCATAGTAAATCTATTTATTCTATTTCTCTGGTTTGAATTCTGAAGTAATTTGACATGATGACCTGACACTGTTAAATTTAGATGAAAATTAATTCAAAAGAAACTATGTTCTATTATACCTAGTTTTTGGTCCTTATTTGCATTTGCTAGAAAAAAAAACTAATACTCGAAGCTGATGTGAACTGTTTTACTGTCCATTCATAGCCTGGTTTAATATTTTCATTCTTATGATAGATGTGCTCTATAAATATGCTTTAAACAGCTTATAGTAACTAAAAACTGAAAGAAGTCGCTAAAGGCAGCAAATATATCCACATAGCACTCTTTATTACACACCATTTATGGTAGTCAGTTAACAGTTGCTCAACTCATGGTTGGAGGTGTTGCTCAAGTGGTAGAGTTCCTGTTGAGCAAGTGTGTGACTTGGAGTTCAAACCACAACACCACAGAAAAGAAAAAAAAAACCCACACATGCTCATTTTTTTGTCAATCAATATCCAACAAAGCTGATGATGTCCAAGGTAGACATTACAAAGAAAATGTCTTGAAGGTAAGGAAGCTTTAAAAACTATTAGTTTTAAATGTTTTTAATAAGTCTGTGAAATATGAGTTTGAGATTCCCAAGGCCCAAACTCCAAGGAGTTCCACAAGTTATTTCCAGCCACTAGCCCCTACATCCCAAATAAAGATATATGATGAAGGGCAGAGATTATATGGCTCAGATATACAGAAGATAACACAACCCATCTTGAGCCATCTTCAGAGTACTGATATAACATATAGGTGTGTGTGTGTGTGTATGTGTGTGTGTGTGTGTGTGTGTGTGTGTGTGTGTGTGCGCGCGCATGTGTGTGTGTGTGTGTGTGTATCTTGGGGCTTAAATTCAGGGCCTGGGTACTATCCCTGAGTGCTTTTTGATCAAGGCTTCTAGTGTTCTACCATTTGCACCACAACTTCACTTCTAGTTTTTTGGTAGTTAATTGGAGATGATAGTCTCACAGCCTTTCCTGCACAGACTGACTTCACACCATTATTCTCAGATCTTAGCCTCATGCCTGTAATCATAACTAATTTAGAAAGGCTTTTCTAACCCTAAGATGTTAACTCCTGAGTAATGAACATTATAGAGGTGAGCCACCAGCACCCAGTTAAGCCACCAGCACCCAGATGAGTCATAAGCTTTATAGACAAAGAACTAAGAGCAAGGGGAGAAAAGCATTTATAACTATGAAAGAGTCCTGGTCAAAGTATGGCCTCGTTGTTCACTATTGCAGAGAAGTTATTATCATTACCACCACTGCTCAACACAAGTAAATGAGTCATCACTGCCTGGTAATGGTCTGTCCTAAAAAGGCTCTATTGTTTCTTAGGGATGGCTTTAGTCCTCATAAAGACATTATAGTCCTGTCTTTCTACGATATCAAGGTGATTACAAAGTGACTACAGAAACCATACAAAATGGGAGTGGATATTCCAAATCTTACTCTCCTGTTTTTAACTAATTCATGGGCCCAAGTAAGTAGTCAGTGATTTTCAACAAAAGTAGTTTTTATACATCTCTTATAATTACACTTTTGTTGCAGATGGGGCCAAGCTTTTTCATACTGGTTAAAATTTAATTTTAGTATGATCTAGGAAATGTATTAGTATGATCTAGAAAATTTATTTAGTAAAACAGCACAGTGTGTTTATGTTCTGAATTAAACTCCCAAATACTATAAATACAGGTGAAACAATTCATGCGTTCAAGGAAGTGCCCACCCATCCACACAGGTGTGCTCTGTGAGAACCAGGGGAAATGGGAGGAGTAGGAATGGGTGACTGATGCTACACATGTGGAATGGATGAACAATTACATGGATTATTATTAAATTACATACAGTAGTTAAGACTTAGAACACATATAGGGACTCTATTCCTTTTTAAGTTACAAGCATGCTTGGGCATTTGAATCTGAAAGCTTATTGGAACAGGCACAGAAACAAACAGCAAACACTACTGTACAATATGGATAAATGTTATGATAGGTTAAGTTCAAGCCCCAGGATCAGCACAGGCGCATGCGCATGAAAACACACACACACACACACACACACACACACACACACACACACACACACACACACACACACACACACACACACACACACTCCAAAGATACGCAGTAGTGACTACAAATAAAACAGAAGTTGGTAACATTTTAGAAGACAAAACAAGTAAGTGTCTACAGGTACAAACATAACCAAGAAAACACGCATTCCTCCTGTAAACCCCTGAGAAATAAGAGCTAATTGGTACCTCCTACAAACAGGAGAACTCCTCCTATACTCTATATCCTTCCTGCATAGCCAGCCAGGCAGCTGCACTTTCCCACACTGGTAGCAGACTACAAGTTCAGCCTCTGAGATGTAGGAGGAGACAGGAATTGCAAAACAGGCATCATGCTGAAAACCTGTGGTTTTCTTTACTACCAAGTGGTAAGGACATGAGTGTCCCTTCCACCTGTGGACTTCCAGAATGTTTCTGGAATTTATTGTAAAGGTGATGTACAGAGGGGTTACAGTTAAGTAAGGTAATGAGTACATTTTGTTTCTGTTTTTAATTTCACTCCCTAGATAGGTCACTGTGTGGTTCTTTTTAAGGAAATTAATTGACAAAGGGTTAGAGATATTGGAATGTTATGGGTCTCCTAAGATATCTGGATTGTTTCCCAAACTGTACTTCAGAAATGCCTAGTTCAAGAAATGAAGTCTCAGCCTGGCACTGAAGGCTCATGCGTGTAATACTACCCAGTCGGGGCAAGAAAGTCCATGAGACTCTTATCTCCAATTAACCACCAGAAAACTGGAAGTCATGCTGTGGCTCAAGGTGGTAGAGCTCTAAGTAGCCTTGAGCAAAAAAGCTCAGGGACAGTGCTCAGGTCCTGAGTTCAAGCCCCACAATGGAAAAAAATAAGAACTAATCAAACAGCTCTAAAAGGAAATTATAAAAAGAAAGAATAAAAACACAGTAGAAAACACTCAATGTCCCACATAAAATTAAACAAAGATTGTGGGTGTGGCTCATCAGTCATGAGCAAAAAAAAGCTAAGAACTCAAAAGCCCTGAGTCCAAGCCCCAGGAACACCTCTTCCTCCCCCCGAAAAGGTTCATACCTGCAATCTTACTCCTCCTCCTGCTACTCAGGAGGCTGAGATCCAGAGGCTCAAGTAGAAAATTCTGTAAAACTCCATCTCCAAATACAGCCAGCAAAAAGCCCAGCTGAAGACATGTCTCAAGTGGTAAAGTACCAGCTAAACACACAAGCTGAACAAATGCCATGCCCTCAATTTGAACCCTAGTATTAACAAAACAAAAACATTTATTTGCAGGCATGCAAGCCTGTGATCAGCTATTAAAATTCAACAAATCAATTAAATGTATATTGAATGTTGAAAGCCTGTTGCATGCAGGTACATGAAGAATAACAACGAACACACCAGACCTGGTCTCTGCCCTATAGTATCTTAAAATTCAGCATGGGAGAAGGGCAGTTAAAACCAATTTAGTAGGTGTGATGCTGTAGACACACAAGTGTAAGTAGAACAAAGAAGTGGGTTAAATTCAGGCCTTGCAGAAGAACAGGAACTCATTCTGAAACACCCATGAAACCAAAAAGACTCTCACAACTACTTCTGGTAAGAAAAGCAGAGAAGGAGGTCTACTAAATAACAAGTAAGTTCACAAGTCATTGATTTACATATTAATGTAATTATGACTTAATTTGAAAACACATGCTAATGAGACCTTTGTGTGTATATATGCACAAAAATAAATAAATAGATTAAAAGCAGAAATATTTTCTTTCTACATTAAAGTTTATAAAAACCTTTTCTCTATGCTGTTCTATACCTTTTCCTAAGTTGATAGCTATTAACAAATACAATAATGAAACAGAATCAGAGAAACATGTTGTATGAAAGCTAAAGTACTCTGTATATTTTCTGGACTTTCTTTTTCTTTTTTTTTCTTTTTGTCAGCCATGGGGCTTGCTCTTTGAGCCACAGTGCCACTCCTGGTTTTCTGGTGGTTAATTGGAGATAAGAGTCTCATGGACTTTTCTGCCCAGGTTAGCTTTGAACCACAATTCTCAGATCTCAGGCTCCTGAGAAGCTAGAATTATAGGTTTGAGCCACCAGTGCCTGGCACAGACTTTTAAATTTATTTAACATTTCTCTTCCAAACTCCCAAGTTTCTAAAACCCAAATGTAAGGTATTCCTCAGTACAGTAGAGAGAAATATATCTTGAACAAGAAACCACATTTTAAAAAAATCTACCTTACTTATATTTTTACAAGTGGATATGTTATACTCTTTAAAAGATTATTTTCCAAGCTTATCAATTCCGAAACATGTAGCTACTAATTTCTACTTGGAAAATGGCATCTGCTAAATGCTAAACATACTTCTCCAGTTAACGAAGCAATAACAAATTGTGAATTAGAATAGAATTTAGGAAATCTTCCTTGTCAAAACTCCAAATTTGTGCATACTTGTGAGATCTTTGCTACTGCTAGTAGTTCAAGGTGACTTGAAGCTTACACTATAGCCATCGAAGTCACAGTATGGCAAAAGAAACATCTAAAAAAAGGGGAGGAGTTGTGCACAGAGACACTAAACATCAGAAAGAAGATGTAGCCAGGTAAGGTGGCACACAATTGTAATCACAGCATTTGAAAAGCTGAGGCTGGAGACTCCTGAGTTCAAGGCCAACCTGTACCACACAGTAAGACCCTGTCTGAAACAAAACAAAGAAAGAAAAATGAAGGAGGACAGGAGATTATCTGCACTAAAATCCAAAAGCCTAGCAATCTCTCAATTACATTTTTGTTTCTCTCTACACTTAAACAGAATGTTCTCCACACTGAAGCAGCTAAAGAAAACATGGTTGAGAGAACATTTTAGATTCATACAAATGAATCTTAACACTTAGTAGATTAAGGTCAAACTTTGTTTAAATAAATTTATTTGAAAAAAATTAGTGCTTATAAGAATAAAACACTACCATACCAGTTTCAGGGAATATTGATTTAATGTCTCCTTTGAATACTTCAAACTATGAGTTATTATCTAAATTGTTTGAGATGTACTGTATATTGTCCGGTTGTAACATGGAATCATATGCATACATTAGAGCAAAAGTACTCAGTGAACATTAAATTACAAATAAGCACTAAAGTACTTCAGAAAAGATGTTTAGTGGTGAAAAAGACCTAAATTAACTTACATGTTAATATTAAATAAGACTTTCTTTGATGGTAGATGATCAAATATATTGAAAACACAGCTTTATAGCCTATGGTTTTAAAATTACACTTGTAAACTATCTGATAGAGTTAATTTCAAAATATTAATTTTAGTTAATCTGAGATGTCACCAAACTTGCATATACTCATTAACAGATATTTCTGTTCACATATTTTTATTCCAAATATAAAAATGTGTGTGTGTGTGTGTGTGTGTGTGTGTGTGTGTGTGTGTGTGTGTAGAGAACTAGTACAGTGGGAAAAACAGATTTTTGAGTCAACAAAGATCAAGGCTGGAATCCTAGCACTCCCCTACATTAGCTCTGTGACTTCTGGACAAGTCAGTTCAAGTGTTTTAATATCACTTGCCCACCAAGATAAAAATTACAGGATTATGAGGATTAAACAAATTGTTTCATGTAAAATGTCTAATTTAAGGATGCCACATAATAGGTATTAACAAACGGTAGCTATTAGGAAATATTCCCTTTCTTTTTGATCATTAAAATGATGAAGCCTAACCAGATGTTGGTGGCCACACCAACATCTATTCAGGAGGCTGAGATCTGAGGATTAAAGTTCAAAACTAGCCGGGCAGGAAAGTTTGTGAGACTTACCTCCAATTAATCACCAAAAAAGCCAGAAGTAGAGTTATGGCTAAAGTGATAGAGTGCTAACCTTGAATAAAAGAAGCTCAGGGTCAGAGCCCAGGCCCTGAGTTCAAGCCCCACAATGGGCACAAAAAAACAAACAAAAAAAGAGTATACTGTTGATCACAAGTTTAAATAACACAAAGTATTTTTCCATACTACAACACTTTCATAAAATAAAACCCCTTACTCAACTGAATGCCAACAAATACGCACCTTCTCCTTGTGCTCAAATATATTTTGCATGACCTTACATGAATTGCTTAGATAAAAGCTTTTTCTCTTCTGCTTTTGTTATTTTAAAGTGCAGATGCATTTGAGTCATTTTCTCCTTTTGTTTCATATCCTTAAGATCCAAAGCTTCAAAGACAGAGTGTCAGCATGTAGTCAATTTGTGACTGAACTCTTGAAGAGACACTGAAGAATTACCTTGTCAATCACCCCAAGGACTCTGAAGGCCTTCAGCTCCTCGGCAGGGCTCCTTAGGTTCCAAGGGGGCCTTGAACTTAGTGATCCTGGAGGCTAATGGAAGATATCAAAGATTACACATCAATCAGGGAGGTACTTGAAGGAAGACTGCCTGCTGAAGCAAATGCCAGGCCAAAGGAAACTAAATTTATCATAAATCAGAGAAGGGAAAGATAAAAGGAGAAAGTTTCTGTTTGTCTGTAATGTAAAATGAAAAAAATAAATAAATAAAGGAAATCAAAAGGAAAAGGCAAGAAAAAAGTTGCAAGTAAATAAAGCATAATATCGAAAACCAATTTTTAAAAAGAAAAATTAATGAGCTGATAGTTTATAGAGCAATAATTCAATTTATAAATAGCTATCGTGAAACTTCATAGCAAATGGATCACCCGACTAACAATCCATGACAACCTTATATTCACCCTTGACAGATTAACAATAATTTAGAAGGAAGCAGCTAAAACATAATGAATTAATGGATAGACTTGGAAAAGTGGGACACAAGTCATTCTCTTTTATCACCCAACAATAGTCCTTTCATGTTACTTTATAAAAATAAATCATTCGTTTTAAAAGGAAGCAACAAATTCAAGTTCAACAAGAAAAATCACAAACAATGGTGAAAAATTAAGAACTTCCATCACACAATCAGTATTTATGAGAATGGAGGTTAAGTAGTGATTCATAAGATAAAGAATTTTTCTCCAAATAGTTGGATATCTATATGAAAGACAATTGGTTAGCTACAAAATAGACCTCAAAAAAATGACAAAAAAGTTCAGTGAACACACAAAAATATTTCAATACCCCACACATTTTTTAAAAAAACAATGCTAAATTCCAACTATTGATTTTAGTTTTTCTCCTCCAGTCCATTAGAGAAATCCTAAGACCATTTCCATTTATCATTTTCAACAGAAGTGCTACTATCATTAATTCTTATATTAAAATGGCAAGGCTGTGAAAGATGATGGAGACTATTATCAAAAGCCTATTAGCATTAAGGAGAAACATTTTCTCTGTGAGTAAAATACAAATATTCATGATGGGAGAACCACTGAGACAAGACCTGGGAGATGTGAGGCCCTGGTACAAACCACCACTACAAGACAGAGCCCCTTGCAAAAAGGAAGTGCCCATATTCATCTTGCTAGTCCCAGTACCCAGCATGTTGCTAGTATGTGGTGAGTTTGAAGGGGTGAAAGAAAGAGGAAGCAGAAGGGGAAGAAAAGAAACTAGGGAGAAAGGTTGCCTAGATAAATTACAACTGAAGTTTTCTAAAAGTAACAATTCTAGTAGCTGTCAATTTTGTGTTTGCTTGTTTGTTTTTACATCTAGCAAGCTAAACACTGATTTCTGCATACATGAAAATAGTTCTGAGGCAGGGGGAGGGAAGAAGATTTTTTTTTTTTTAAGGGAAGGTATTTTGTTTGTATGTGTGCTAATCCTGGTGTTTGAACTCAGACCTTGGACACTGACTCTGAGGTTTTGTGCTCAAGGCTAGCTCTCTACCACTTGAGCCACAGCTCTACTTCTGGCTTTTTGGTGGTTAATTAGGAATAAGAGTCTCACAGACTTTTCTGCCCCTGCTAGCTTCAAACCATGATCCTCAGATCTCAGTCTCCTGAGTAGCTAGGATTACAGGCATGAACCAACAGTACCTGGCTTTTAAATATACTTTTTAACCTGAGAACATGAGGACAATTAACAATGGACTGAGATAATCTTCAAAACTGAGTTAATTTAGACTTCTTGGAATAAAATAATTGTTAATTCACTTTAGGACTACTAAGTTAGATGTCATAATTTTAAAAAAAGATACATCTCTGCTTCTCTAGAAGTCTAAGAATTTTTAAGAACATCAGAAAAGTCTATCAAGACATTAAAATAGTGTATATGTAAACAAACACAGGAGAGTCTCTTCTATTTTAATGTCTACTCTACCATTCATCTTTATTCTTCACTCATGCTCTGACTGTGGTACTTACTTACAAGACTTACTATTACAATACCTTTTTTTTTTTTTTTAACAGACAAAGGGAAGTAATGTCTACTCTACCATTCACCTTTATTCTTCACTCATGCTCTGACTGTGGTACTTACAAGACTTACTATTACAATACCTTTTTTTTTTAACAGACAAAGGGAAGGCAGTTCAGGATGGCAGAGACTTTGTGGGTAATGGGGAAAAAAAGACAGTGGAGATCCTAGATGAGATCCTCAACTCCTTCCTCCATTGCTTGCAGTCTTTCTACAATGCAACACATTCTAAAAATTCATCTTCTGCTGCTAAATTTTCATGAAAAATGACTAAGAACTTCTCATAATTTGGACAGAAAAATTATTGGGAAAAAGTTATGGGGGAAAAGGAATACTGCAAATGATATTTTCTCCAATACATTTGTTGTTATAAATGTGGTCAAAGGCTTGCTATCTCCCTATCTCCCTCCTATGTATACTTCCGTAGTCACTGCTGTCACTTGATGAGTCAGTGTCCGAAAAAGTTATCCATTTGCTTCAAGTTCAACAGCAAAAAAGCTGCATAATCTCTAAGTTTCGGCAGGTGATTATTAAATAATAGTTATGTGCAGGTGGAAGAGGCAGATTATTAGACCCACGCTTATGAAGAGTGTTTCGTCACCTCTTTTTCCTCCCTCTCTCCCTTCTCTCTTTCCAGCTCCCTCCTCTTACCTCCTCTGTCTCTCCCTCTCTCCCCCATTTCCTTTCATGAAAGATGAGTGGTTTTGCTCTACCATTTACTCTCCACCATAATGTTTTGCTGTTCTACCTTATTATGGGTCCAGAAACAATGGAGCCAAGTGTATCTTTATATTAAAACCTTACTGCGAGGCAAAAGAAATCTTTCCTCCTTTAAGGTGATTTCCTCACACAATGAAAAGTTCACTCAATACAGATATAAATTACCAAAAGGCATGAAGGGTTTCTATCCTCAAGAAGTTCACAATACATTTAAGAAAAGCCAAAGTACATGAAAACCTTAATAAAAGGAAGAAATTCCCCTCAAAGTACAAGACTAAAAACATAAATTGTTAGTTTATGATAAACTGTGGTCAAAGAAAGAAAGGAAGGGGGTTGATTTTAAATGCTACCTGGAAATAAAATTAGGGAGATGACAGAATTCAAGCCCCATGAACTACCAAAAAATAAAAAAATTAGGGAGATGATAGTACTATACACAGGCTTGAAAAGGCATCTGCCCAGTGGGGAAACTTTTTCAAAGTGACAAAGAGGGAAAAATAAAATCAGTCAGTTTTCACAGGCCTTAGTGCAAAGAAGAAAAGTCTACACAGGGAGGAGATGGGGAAAAACAAGTTGTTTAAGGATACAGGTGGACCTGTTGCAACAATGAGAAGTACAAGGTCATGTCGAAAACGAGCTTTACAACGTTGGTGCGGGGAGGGGGGGGGAGGATTGGGTGGTGGGGAGGTAGGGGGGAGGTAGGGAAGGGGATGTGAAGGGTAAACAAAGGAGGAGGCTGCAATGCTTGGTAAGAAATGTACGCATTATCCTGCCCATGTAATTATAACCCTTCTGTACAGTATGTTCACAAAAAAAATAAAATTAAATTAAAAAAAAAGAAAAAAAGAAAAGTCTACACAGTAAGTCCAGAGTCAAACAAG